>NC_140589.1:1753225538-1753846371 GCF_964204655.1 Triturus cristatus | reverse complement strand
TCTAGCGCTTACTATTGCTATATGGAGCACTGATGCACATATCTACATGGCAGCAAGCTATGCCATATAGGGTGTGCGGTTGGAAGAGAGTTGTGTTTGTTTTGTAATTTTATGTTGGAAGTATATCCATGCCAGGCATGTTGATCATCGAGGTGTGTTTATTGTGTTATGGGATGAAGCATGTAGCAGTGTGGTGTATTATGAAGTGTGGAAGACACAGACGCTCAGTATATGGTTTTTCAGTACACTGGCAGTTTTGAACAGCTTTGCATGTCCCTTTATGGTATTTAAAAAAAAATAATTGTAGTTAGGCCTCGCAGTAATTTTAATAACACCAGAGTAATTTCGGTAATCCGCATTACTGTTTGACATGGGATTACCAATAACACAATTACTTCCACTCGCAAAAGTAATTTGGGGAAAAAAATCCAACAGCTTCTCGAGCTGCTGTAGTTTTGTTGCATTTATCTCTATTGTGTTGGTGTAAAATTAATCCTTGCATTCATTTTGGATGCAAGGGTGCAGTTTTTACACTAAGAAAATATTGCTAAATATTTTGTCCATGTAAGTTGAACGTATGTCTGTAGAAGAGTTTCACAAACAGGCCTTAGGTGTCTGTAAACAATAGGGTCAAAAGAAGAGTGTAGAAACTCTCTCTCTCAAGGTAGAATAGGCACACTTTAAAATGACTGAATGAAAAGTAACAAGAAAGGTGTTGATGCGTGTCTATTTCTTACCTTTGTTTTCCCTTCCATGTAGTGTGTGAGAACGGGCAAGGGGGTTGGGTCCTTATTAACACTTCATCAATTCTGTCAAGAATGTCTATGCCTGGGGAGCAGCTAATCTCATGCCAAAAAAGAGCCCAGACACTTACACACCCAGCTCATACTCCCATGAACCACTGCCCACACAAATGCATTTCTTAGGGTGGTGTAACACTCAAATAATGATATGAAGAAAGGCTCTGAGTATCCGAGACAAATCCACCTGTTGACAAATTGTCAGAACATTATTAATGTGAGTATCTGACAGCTTTATTTTTTTTTAAAAACATGTGTTTATTAGCATTTTATTAATAACAAATACATGGTAAACATCACCGCAACAAATACTGATTTTGTGCAACAAAGACAGAGCAGGGTAAGTGAATAGACAGCAAACAGAGTATCTCACAGGCAAATCCACAACCTGCAATGAACGGTGCAGAGTAGCAATCAGGGTCATCTCCGATGCATGATTGGCAACCCAACTGAAGTAGAGCACTATAATGGAAGAAAATGTACTATGTCCCATGTAGCTTTTAGAGTTTTGGGTTAGAATGGAGGGAAGGAGGGAAACATGGAAAGAAACATAAGAAATGAAAAAAGGGAGAAAGCCAAACTGTCTCAGGGAGCATATTTGCAGCAGGTAACAAGTAATGTCAGAGGGGGTGTAAAAGGAAAGTTTAATAACCGATTTTCTGCAATATTTATTATAAATCTAATAGTGGCAAGTTATTGGATTTATCCAACTATTAATTTGATACCTTCAACTATTTTTAGGCGACTCCTATCAATATTTATCCTTAAAAAAATATTACAATGTTACCCCTGGAGCCATTCACTACAATGGAGAAAAACAAAATTGTCAGTTTTCCCTCACCAGGGCTTATAAAACATCTTTTATTATGTGCCTGCTTATAATTGCAAGGCACCCTACCCAGGAGGCACCTAGGGGAGACCGTAGGGGTGAGTTATATGTAAGAAAAAAGGTAGAGTAATATTTTCTAAGTACCTTTCAATCTAAAGTCGAATTTGCATAGAAATTTCAATTTAAAAGCAGCCTGCAAGGTAGGGCTGGGTTTTAAAATGACAGCAGGCAATAAATTGGTTCACACTGCGTTGCCAGAAATCTATTGGGTCTCTAAACCTCCCTGCCCTTTTGCATACTAGGAACTTAAAGGTAGTTTTAATTCCCTTGCCAGGGGTCTTTTAATCCTAATTGTAATTATACCAAATTACCATGTACTTTTAACACAGAGCACAGTCTCTGAGTCTGGTTAGCATATCCCCGGGTACAGTCAGAGTCAGAAAACCAGCATCTAGTGTTCAAAATGGGGGCAAAAAGTCGGGAGACACAGCAAACAGGTCCTGATTTCTCGCACAAAACCTTTGGAAACAAATTATTAACCGGAGATGGGGTGCAAAAAAGACCCAGAAATAATAAATGAAAAATTCACAATCATTAAAATGGAGCTTATATTAATGTCAAACTCTTTTTAGCAATGAAATCACACAGAGAGTTCAAAGAATGTATTTACAGTTTAAAAGAAGCTCATGTGCGCTAAGATATTCCATTCACCATGAATTTATTTGACTGGCATTTCAAAAGAATACTTATTCTCATCTGTGATATTGTGCTTCAGTGTATTAACATCTTTTTTTTCTTTTCAGCACAATGCAGAACCATGATCCCCCTCCAGGTCCATCAGCGAATCAGTATAGAATCGGGAGCTTGGCCAACCCTAGAAGATTTAAGGATCAGGACTTTGAAACTTTAAGAAACTACCACTTGAGCAAGGGACAAACATTTAAAGATGATACCTTTCCAGCTAACATCAGCATAATTGGCCCCAAACTGATTGAGGAACTCCGTGTTCAAAATGTTGAATGGAGAAGACCAAGAGTAAGTTACAATTTCCTATAGTCATGTTGTGCTGTTGCTAATCCCAGCCCTGTTAAATTGTGTCACAGTGACTTTTGCTAATCTAGTTATTAGCCTTGCAGTTCCATGACTCTCACTGAGTAACTGAGAAGAGGTAAGAGAATTTGAGGACCGTTAGCTACGGAGAAGAAACCAAATCATGAGTAACTTGCAAAACCTATAATAGTTAATGACTGAGTGTTGGTCTACAGGAGGCTAATCCCAGTCACGATGGCAAAGATGTAAAATAATCTTGAGCCTTTCATATGCCACTTGGGAGGCATGCTTATCAAAACTTAGGCTGGTGCATGTAAGCTTATGCTTGGAGAATACTTCCAGAGTTTTCCAAAGGAAATTAACGGCCTTATTTACGAGGCCTCTGCGCACCCGGAATGTCTCTTTTAATGATGGTCGGCAGCGCACACTACATTGCCATATCTACAAGGCCATGTAAAGCCACCATGCGTGGCTTTTCATGGCTTTGTCGATATGGACTGAGGCTTCATTGCCTCACCCTGCGTGAGGGAGGAGTGCAATGAGTATTATGGTGGCTGTTCCTACAAAACACCCATGGCATTTGACACATTCCCAGATTTACGAGATTTTGTAAACCTGGGAATGTGCTAAAAGCCTACGCCTCCCCAGGGGTGGTGTGGGTGAGGCGTAACAAAAAGAAATACGTTAATTTCGCCTTATTTTTCCTCTTTATATGCGTGTTGCATTCAGCAGCACACATAGAAAGAGGAAATCGCCTCCATTGATTCTTTTTGTGCAGGAAGGTGTCTCTTCCTGCCCAGAAATAATCACCATGGTGCAAGGGTGTTTTCATAGGCCCATGGCAGCCATTTGTGCGCCAACATAGGGGGATAGAACAGGACTGCCCAATATCCTATAGATATGGCTCATTCCTGCCCTTTTCCTTTGCCGTAGTGCAGCACAGCAGGAAGTCTTGCATCACTGCCCTTGTTGCGGGGATTTTGCACATACACAGAAATATGCGCAAGAAAACAGGGCCTTGTGTATAGCGGTTGTACCTTCCTACCACCTGAGTACCCAAAATCCCAAAACCGACTAGCTGTAGTATCTCATTTGTTATCCTACATAATCATGAAGCTACAAATGATTAGACAACAAAGAACACAACACTCCCCACTCTCTCAGGAATCGCGGTAGCAAGACATACCCTTTCGCTCTTTCACTGGTACTTGTCCACAATAAGAATTGGCAGAGTCACTGTCGTAGTTCAAAATGTTTATTTTAACTATCGTGCCCTATAATGCAGTATATGAGCCACTACGAGCAGCGAAATGCATAAACTCAGAACAATTAGCATTGTTACAATTGTTACAATTCCATAGAATATAAAGGGGGATGTCATCATATACAAACAGTGGAAAAAGGACTATAAGGCCTAACCACCCTCCCCTTGGCTTGAAGAAGTTTTATTATATAAAAGAAGATCTCTGGGATTTGTCAGCAGATCCCATACCTTAAAGCCTACATGGAAGCTCTGCATCCTAGGAACAGCATAGCTCTTCTCCATGGAAAGGTCTCTCTCCAAGTGTGTGTTTGAACAACATGCATGCCCGTAGTATCAAAGCACGAGTTTCCAGCAGTGCAGCTGTGTTTTGCATGTTTTGTCTAGGTGCTAGGGACTGACCAGAACAGAATAACAAGGGGCATTGTTTATCAATCTTGCACATTGTGTTCAGACTAAACTCCAGGAACTAGCAGAGAACACAAAAAGCAGACAGTTCTCATGTGAAAGAAAGTCTTGCAAAATAAAGTCATGTAGTAACGTGCACAAAAGCAGCATCATGGCAGCAAAGCTCACGCTAACTTAGCAATGTCAACAATGACTCTAATGGCCATATAACACCTTCCCTTTGGTAAGGTCATAGCATACAGAGGACCAAAACAGAGTTCAAAAGCCAAGCAGAGTTCAAAAGCGTTTGAAAAAACCAAATTGGAAAAATTAAAAAACAAATTTTTTTATTTTTTTTGGGTGACTTTCAGAAGAGAATCGTCTCCGGGAAAATGTTATTATGAAGGAGGTGGTATATCCATCAAAGTACGAGAACTTAAGAATGCAATTCCTTCTGAAAGATCATCTCTGTGGTTAGTAGAAAAAAGAGATGCCATCCAATCAAGGAGGCCGAAGGAACAGACATGCTTCGCTTAATCTGATGCTTCCAAGAGCATAACCGGCAACTTGCGTGACATTCGATTAAACTCCGTTGCAAGAGGTCCTGCGCAGCCACACATATCCCATTCAGCCAAGACTCCAAGTACAGCAGCACGCGCCATACGGCAATTCCCAGAACAAGCCTGGTCATGGGTCGCTAAGGGGCCCATTAACTGGTTAAGATCTGGGACAGGACATGACGTATTGAAGAGACATAAATCCATAGCCCAATAGAAGGGGCACCTCTGACAGTAGAATACAGGTTGCACACAAGGGAAGTAGGCAAAGCAAAAAGTTAAACTAAACTAAACTAAACTCCAGGAACTAGCAGAGAACATGAAGAGCAGACAGTTCTCATGTGAAAGGCATAAACAGAGACTTGCAAAATAAAGTCATGTAGTAATGTGCGCAAAGGCATCATCATGGAAGGAGAGCTCATGCTAACTTAGTAATGTCGACAATGACCCTAATGGCCATATAACACCCTCCCCTTGGTAAGGTCATAGTATATAGATGGAGGACCAAAACAGAGTTCAAAAGCCAAGCAGAGTTCAAAAGCGTTTGAAAAAAACAAATTGGAAACATTTTAAAACAAACAAAAAAAAAAAAAATATATATATATATGTTGTGACTTTTAAACAAGAGTCGCCGGCGGGAAAATGGTATTAAGAAGGAGGTCGTAAATCCATCAAAGTATGTGAACTTAAGAATGCAATTCCTTCCAAAAGGTCATCCCTATCATTAGTAGAACAAAGGGATACCATGCAATCAAGGAGGTCGAAGAAACAGACATGCTGCTTGTAATCTGATGCTTCCAAGAGCATAACCTGCCAACTTGCGTGATATTCGATGAAACTCCGTTGCAAGAGGTCCTGCGCAGCCGCACAGCTTTACCATTCAGCCAAGACTCCAAGTGCAGCAGCACGCGCCATACGGCCAGTCCCAGAACAAGCCTGGTCATGGGTCGCTAACGGCCCCTTTAACTGGTTAAAATCCGGGACAGGACATGACGTATTGGATAGGCATAAATCCATAGCCCAATAGAAGGGGCACCTCTGACAGTAGAATACAGTTTGCACACAAGGGAAGTAGGCAAAGCAAAAAGTTAATCCATAACTCACGCTAAGCGTTGCTAATGGCAAGCATCCAAAAACCTGTTGCATTCGATCACAGTACAGTTGCAATTGGCATGGTCTGTGCATTACCACAAGATGAGCAGCCATTGCGCAGCAGGAACAGAAGAAACAGGATTCCACCAGCTAGAGCCAGTAATAAAGGGAATCCTACAAAGACGCTGGAAAATATCGAATGAATAAAAGCCGGTATTACTCCAAATATTGTCTGAAAAGAAGTCACAAGGCCAGATCCCACATTTACAAAAAAATATGCAATGCCTTTGGTGACAGACCCATTAAATATGTGATGTATACACTCCCCAAAGTGAAGTGGGAGGTAAATGTTCAGAAGTGACTGAATCTCGCTAGATGTTCTAGCCACCTGCAACTCGAAGGTCTCTCGATCTGAAGTAAGAGCCACTTCTTGTTGAAACAATAGCGCCTTGAGCCTGCTTAATTTGCTGAAATCTATTTTCAAAGTCGGAATGGTAGGTCAAATGGAACTATCTAGTTTCCCATGCGGGGGCGGAAAAAGCTAATTGCTACAACAAGTAACACATTGTGAAATCATTACTAAATACGGGATTCCTGCCCGTAAACCACAGCGGTCGTGGTTGTTCAAAATAAGATAACTACCGTTAGTAAGCAATGTAAAAGCGGGAATTATCGCTGGGACTGGAGTTCCATTTAAAAAACAAGCAAGATTAGGCGCAGATACATTACAAGCGTCTTGCAACTTAACAAGTTTACAAACTAGGGAATGTCCTACTGTAGATCGCAGTCCTCCCCTGTTAGGAGGACGTCCTTATCCTTTCGTTGACACCTGTAAGTGAAAGGTAGGGACCATAATTAATGAAGAAATGCACTACCCAGGGGTTCAAAGCGCCCAATCGGAAAATGTTGCATACATGATTTAAATTGAAATAGCGAAAATGGGAGAGAAATAACCCCATGAATTAATCAAACAGCAGAATCCGTCACCGCCACAGAGAATGGCAAGGGTTCCAATTGTTCAGTGTGCAACAGCGTGTATGTAGCATGTTTCATGGACATAAATCTCTGTTTATCAGTCAGATTAAATGGTAAAAACAAAGCAGAAGCATTCAAATAATCCAAAGGGACTTTTCGCATTTTGAGAGTCTGTAACTGTTGGTAATTAATTTTGACCATGATATAACACAGATACATCATTCTGAACAATATCAATAACAGATGAAACAATATTATCCAAGGTATAAATGTGTTAAGAAAGTGTATTGATGCTATTTTCAACCACTGCAAGGACTGTTTCCAAATTTGCTTGATCAATTTGGTGCCGACGAAGCGCTGCCTCAATCTGCGAAAGTTTCCAAACTTCTTTGTGAGCTGCATAGATAAACCTCTTGGATCTAGGAATCCTAGGTCTTAAGATAAAATCAGCCAAATTGATGTTGCTCGACAAGAGTGATAGGTGTTGTTTTACTGATGATAAGGTGGAATGTTCCAACCATTGTTGACATAATTTACCCACTGAGTATGTGGTGACTGAATGTGACTGTGGATAACGACGATCTGATCTAGTTTGTGTGAAACCTGGTGTTACATTATAAAAACACAGTTGACATGCATTTGAATTTGTTTGCCACACCAACCACCTGGATGAATCAATTTCAGAGACATTGAAAGTCTCATTTCGAAACAAAGCCTGCAATACCCCGATCGTATAATTCAACTGAGCGCGCCAATTGTCATATTCCGCTAATGATGGAATGGATGGGATATTACATTTTTTTGTAGTTGCCATACCAAAGCAAGTGGTCTGGTGCACTGTATCATTTAAAAATAACATTTGAGTTGGGATCAGGCAGGCACGATGCAAAGCTTCAGTTCCCTGAACCTGCCATGTCTTGGTGCCCCAAATTGATTTTAAATCAATGGTATCTTTCTAGTGATCATAACCCTGTGTGGTCAATTTAGTTCTAAAAGAATTGGAATAAATCAATTTAGGTGGGTCAAGATAAATTTGGATTGAGATGATAATTGCAATTTAAAGAAATAGGATTCCGTATTAGACGTGTCATAATCTGTGAAAAATGTGAATTTATCTCTAAGAGTTTTAGAACTTCCCTGTCTGGGAGTAGGACAAGGTTCCCATTGAGTGTATTTAAAAACAGGCCTTAACGTGTTCCTTTTATGCAAAATATAAGGGCCATAGTGTTGATAACAGAATAAATCAGCATAATTGGCGGGTGGCTACATCGACTAGTATTAAAGACTGGGTGAAAAGCGTAGTATATTGCCAGTCGCAGCTCGCAGTGGGAGCTACTGCCGGTGCGCTCCACGCCGAAAGATATCTGGGAGCCCTTCACACACTGGTTGGCGCAAACCACGCTCCAGGCGCTGTAATTTAAATGCTCATTCTTGAGACTGTCGGGAGATGGATGCAGTTCAGGTTGCATATGGGGCACGTTGGTCTACACAGATGGTTTTTGAGACTGCATGAAAGGGGGGGTGGCTGGATGGATGGGTCGGGCGCATGTTGTTCAGACATATTGAGGGGGAGCGGATCTACCGTATTGCTGGCGGTGGGTTGGTGGGGGGCTGTATCGTCCATAACATGTCATGTATACACGGCAGTGAGTTGAATTGTTTTTTGTTGCTAAAAAATGCAAATAAAAAGAATTTTTTAAGTTTGAAAAAAAAAAAAAAAATCAGCATAATTGGCAGAATTTAAATGTAAATCTGCAGCATTAAAGGCAGCATAATATTTTAAATCAGAAAACAATGAACGCACCGCTTGCACATCACAAACATCAGAATGTACGTCCTGTGTTATCACATCTCCTAATGAGACACGAAACACGTATGGTATCTGGAGCACTTCCATCAGGCCGTGAATTTAGAAAGCTACTTTATCCCAAATAATGCCATCTGCAACCAGGAAAGCTGAAATGTTCACAAGAGTCTGATCACGTTTCATGATATGGGACGATGTATGAGGGGCTAGATTTCCATCGACCAAGGTCACAGCAGATCGTACTGGCAAATAATGACCATTGAGTATTGTGTGGTTCGAAGGCCCAATAACAATCGCCATAATCAATTGTAGAGAACAACAACCTATGCGTGGCAGCACATTAACAGATAAATAAGTAAGAGAAAAGACCTTTTAAAATTCAAGTTTGAAAAACCTATAAAATATCACAATATAGGAGGCTACACCATCACAAACGTCTCCGGATACAGAAGTGAGGGGTTTGTGGACAAGCACAAGCACTACTCAGGAGTCTTGCAGGTAAGAACAAGACCAACCGTTAGTGGCGTCATGTTGCGGGGATTCTGCACATACACAGAACTATGCGCAGGAAATCAGGACCTCCGTGTATAGGGGTTGTACCTTCCTACCACCTTAGTACCCAAAATCCCAAAACTGACTAGCTATAGTGCCTCATCCGTTCTCCTACATAATCACAAAGTTACAAATGATTAGACAACCCAGAACACAACACTCCCGACTCTCTCAGGAATCGCGGTAGCAAGACATACCCTTTTGCTCACTCACTCGTACTTGTCCACAATAAGAATTGGCAGAGTCACTGTAATAGTTCAAAATGTTTATTTTAACTATCATGCTCTAAAATACAGTATACGAGCCACTACCAGCAGCGAATTGCATAGACTCAGAACAATTAGAGTTGTTACGATTCCATATAATATAAAGGGGGATGTCATCATATACAGACAGTGGAAAAACGAATATAAGGCCAAACCACCCTCCCCTTGGCTGGAAGAAGTTTTATTATATAAAAGAAGATCTCTGGGATTTGTCAGCAGATCCCATACCTTAAAGCCTACATGGAAGCTCTGCATCCTAGGAACAGCATAGCTCTTCTCCATGGAAAGGTCTCTCTCCAAGTGTGTGTTTGAACAGCCCGTAATATCAAAGCACGAGTTTCCAGCAGTGCAGCTGTGTTTAGCATGTGTTGTCTAGGTGCTAGGGACTGACCAGAACAGAATAACAAGGGCATTGTTTATCAACCTTGCACATCATGTTCAGACTAAACTCCAGGAACCAGCAAAGAACGTGAAAAGCAAATAGTTTGCATGTGAAAGACATAAACAGAGTCTTGCAAAATAAAGTCATGTAGTAACGTGCGCAAAAGCAGCATCATGGCAGCAGAGCTAATGCTAACTTAGCATTGTCGACAATGACCCTAATGGCCATATAACACCCTATGGCAAACGTTCGTAAATGAGGCCCTAAGTACTCAGTCATAGATGTTTTACTGCACATCGCACTATGTATGAAACTGTGACTGAAATGGGGAACCAGTACAAGCACCACAGAGTAGTCAGGTCACCTTTTCAAGTTTGAAAAAAATAGACTCAGTCTACTATTTGGACTGATTGGTATCAGTTCAGGAAATATTAGGGGAGATTTGAAAAAAATAGCATTTTCGTTAAGTCTCAACCTACTAGAGCAGTCATTGCAGCTAATCTGCCATTTAGGATCAGGTGGAAAATATATTTTTTGCAACACTTGTAATTAAACTTCTGCATAAAAAAGGGGGCGGATGTCCCAAATCCTATGCACTATGACCAAGGTTTAGCCTTCGTTGGTGTACATATAGAAGTGAAATCTCTTACTTTTTGTTTTAAAAATACACTACATGTTCTAATGAGTGGTAGATGCCAACACACATTTCTTGGACTGGTTGAGAAAGAATTCAGCGACAGTGAACCTGAGAGACCTGAGAGTCACTAGTGAGAGACACCTACTGAATGGATAATTTAAAAATAACATACAATAACTTTCTGGTTTTGTATTCAGATATAATGCATAGCTTAAACATAAAACTTCCAGGTCACATCACATTGGCCCACGGATGAATGCACAAGGGAGTAGAGCTCAAGTTCAAATCTAAAAACAACAGAAACGTGATTGCGAATATAAGTCGGATGATCCGCTGTCATGTTTGAGCATGTTTAGACACTTGGGGGCCTATGCATCAACAATTCCATTTGCGATTCCTTATTAGCGAAAAATAAGGAATCGCTAATAAGGAATAGCAAAAGGCTATGCATGTAGGAATCGCTATTCAAATAGCGATTCCTTAATATTCCTTATTACCGAATCGGTAATACCGAATCGGTAATAAGGAATACCTACCCTTTCATTCCTATGGGCTTGGAGGCCCATAGGAATGAATGTAAAGCCAGTCTGTATTAGCGATTCGGTATTACCGAATCGCTAATAGCGGGAGCACTTTCAAGGGTGCCAGGGTGTCAAAAGGACACCCTGTTGCACCCCTGAAAATGATATGTGCACATATGTTGCACACACACATGCTCTAAGGGCATGTGTGTGCGCAACATGAAACTTTGAAAAATGCACAAAAGTGCATTTTTCAAAGTTTTTGCAAATTACCATGCAGTTCATCTTCATGGTAATTTGCTCCCCCTATTAGCGAAATCGCTAATTTTTTAACTTTGATGCATTGCATTTAAGGAATCTCACTTTGGGATTCCTTAAATGCAATCGCTATTTAAGGAATCGGTATTTAAGGAATCCCTATTTAAAGAATCGCTATTTAAGGATTCCTTAAATAGCGATTTCTGCTTTTGGGTTGATGCATTGGGATTGGGTATTTTTTACTTAATACCGGGAGCTATTACCGAATCGGTATTTTACCGACTGGATTTTGGATTGATGCATGAGGCTGTTGGTTGGCAGAGGCGTGCAGTCCGTCTTCACCTCTTTTATTGGAAATTCTATTCCCAAGAAGGGCCTGGCTTCCTAAATACAATATGCCAACTGTTGCACCTTGAAGCACACACTGGGGCAGATTTACAAGAAAGTGCTGCAGCGTGGCACAGCAAGCCCTTTGGCTGCGCCACGCTGCGGCACTTTCGGAGCACAGGAATGTGACATATTTATAATGATATGTTGCATTCCTGTGCTCTCCCCTGCGCTAGTGCACACACAGCTGCCATGCGCCGGCGCAGGCACCCTTGCACCATGGTGCAAGGATGCCTGTGTCATAGGGAGATGTTTTTTGTGCAGGAAAGGAGACCTTCCTGCACGAAAGCAATCACTACAGGCATTTTCCTCTTTCAATGGGTGCTGTAGAATGCAGCATGCATTGAAAGAGGAAAAAAACTAGAAGAAATGAAAACATTTCTCCTCATTGCGCCTCGCTACGCCACCCCTAGGGTTGCATAGCTTACTGCGCATTTCCAGGTTCACGATTCCTCGTAAATCTGAAAATGTGTCTGGGTCCATGTGTCTGGGATCACCCACAGCAACACCCATGGAACGCCCCTTTCACGCAAAGTGCTGCGTGTAAAGGGCCTTTATTTAAAAGGACAGGAAAAGCCATACAGGCTGGCTTTTCCTGTCCTTGTAAATATGGTGCGTAGAAATGTGCTGGCAGTGCGTCACAAAAAGTGACGTTGCGACAGCGTAAGGGGCTTGTAAATCTGCCCCACAGTTAGTAACGCATGTAAGCAAGGGCTGAAAATGTCCACAATCATTTCCCAAATTGGTGATGAGGCTACGAGTGTAGCTCCTTCTTGATCTTCTGTTTTACATTTCCAGCAAACTTTGACCACTCTGTCTACACAAACCCTCCTTACTTTATTTTACAGGCTTTGACTCTGACATCGCCTGTGGCTTTTACATGAATTACATCAGTGCTTTAAATGGAAAAATATAGGTGCAGGTACTCACCAAAAGGAGCGGTGGACTGGGGGTGGAGTGTGGGGTGGTACTGTAGGCGGGGCTAGGATTTCAACCTTTCCAAACTTTATATGCAAGAAATCCAAGTGCATTGTAAGAAAATCGGAAGTACCTGTCCAATGGTTATGGCCCTAATAATCTTTTATAAAGCACTTACTAATAAGGGTATGTTCAAAACCGCCTCTGAATTTTGCCATCAAAGCTTTGCATGCTGGAATTTTTAGAAGCCCTTACTTATAATGAGAAAGGGTAGCTACGAGTCCCAGCATGCAAAAGCATTACCAGCTTAAGTCTAGAACTGTCTGAAAGGCTAAGGCATTCCATGGAGCTGCCTGTCGCATTTGGATTATGCATCGTTTCCTATATGAAACAAGCGGTTTAAATGCACCAAACCCCAAAAATTGTGTTGCATTTAAGGTGTTTTTTGTTTGAGGGAAATCATAAAATTGGCGGCAAGGGCAGGGATTTACATTCAAGTACAAATGACTAATTTAAATTGCTGATGAACTAACATTTTCAGTCACTTAAAACAATGGCATGCTAAAAAGCTGCACTGCCCTGAAGAATGCGCCTCTTGCCCTCGTCCATTAGTTTTATGATGGACTCTCAACTCCTACTGTGCAGGATCAAAGGGTAAATAACACCATGCTGCCTCACTGCTGCTGGAAGAGTTGCAGAGAAGTACAACAAGATTGCTGGGTCCAGGTGACAAGAGCTGCTGTTCTGGCGCTCCTGTGCGATATCAGCTCAGGATTGCAGAATCAGAGCGGGTCGTGTGAAAAGTGCTGCTGAGGCACGAAAAAATACAAGCAGCACCATCTGTGTCTAGGCAAGGCCCCCATGAGTACCAGTACTCTCCTTTTCCTAGGAGAAGTTCCGGTACTCAAGGGGCGAAAATTAAAAAGTGCTGGTACTGCATACCGGTGAGTACCGGCCCATTTAAAGTACTGAAGTACATGTTATTTTATACCAAAATAACTAGGTCAAATAGTTTGTTGTACAGAACAGGGACACAGAACGTCAGTTAAAATATCTACATTTGTGAATAAAAAGAATTCAAGATATGCACATTAGTAAAAGTTTCCTTTATAATGGAAAGTTAAAACATTGCTGAGTTCTTATTTTTATTACTCTTGTATTTGTTTTTTTTAAAGCGCATAATGTGACCTTACAGTAGCTCCATATGTACGGAATTTTGGGATTGCAATTTTCGAGTTGCGATTCTTTGCGAATCGCAGTTAGCAAATCGCAATTCCTAATGTACAAAAACCTAAAAGTTCGAAATATTAATTTCTAATGCGGTCGGAACAGAACTAACTCTTGAATATTAATGAGTTAGGCCGCAGTTTGCGACCAATTAGGAATTAAAGTCATCACAGGGATGGTGGCCTGCTGGGTTTAACAGACCACCATGTCTCTGATTGCTTTATAATAAAAACAAACTTTAATATTTTTTTTTAATGCAGCCCGTTATCTTTAAAGGAAAAAAGAAAGCGTTTAAAAAGAAAAAAATTAAATGTTTACGTTTAATTTTTCAAGAGTAGGCAGTGGCCCATAGGACCACTTCCTGCTCTTAAAAAATAATTGTCTCAACATTCACAAAGAGGAAGGGGTCCCCTGGGAACCCCTTCCTATTTCCGAATGGTTACCACCACCCTTGAGGTGTCGGTAAAAAACGAATGTTTTGCAACTGTAATCTAATTGCAAAATATGCATACAGAGCACTGCACATTGGTATTTGGAAGGGACGTCCTAAACACGCCCCTTCTAAATACCGATTCACAAACCCAAACCAAGTTACCGAATTGGAGTTTGGCTTATGTACATTTTAAAAACCTTTTTTGCAGTCATAAATGGTGAAATTCTACGAATTAAGCCATTTACTACCGCAAAACAGGCTTTGTACATATGGCTCCAAGATCTTTAAAGTAAGGTTCACAAAGGAAAGAGAAAACTACACTAGGACCTACAGACAGTCAGCAAACAGTAGTATAAGAGTAAAGTGATACAAAGCCTAATTCACAAAGGTAGATAAAAGGAAAAAGCCTTAGAGCACGTCATGAGAGTCTGCAGGGCCTGGGAAGGTGGGTCAGTTTTAGGCATCTAACAAGCATTGCGAAGCAATCACTAACAGTTCTGGGGGGAGCATTCCACATGAGGCAAGAAACTGTACTTTAGCTGAATCACTTTGAAACACTGTTTTATGTTTTTTTATTCATTCTGTATGTCCTGTACTTTTAATGAAATGTAAAATATATTAGTGCCCTTTATTTTTTGAAAATATTAGTAATTCTTGTATGGGCACTTTTAAGTTTTACATGTATGGTCCAAATGGAATAATTTGTGCTGATGTAGGGATACTAATGGATAAAGATGCCAGTGACTATGAACTGGCCATGTGGTTTAACTAGTTGTAATCTGTACCTAGAGGGACAGCACTCGTTTTTAAAAGTCTTTTTAATGTTTGTCATAATTAGTTACTTCAGGATATTATTAATTACCAGGATGAAATATGCCTGTAGACAGAGCCATTGGAGCAGTCTTCAAATAAAACCATTTTAGATTTACTATAGGAGGTCAAAATAAGGGTTCCTCTGTGTGGTTCTAGACAGTGTGGACTTTTCTGCACAGCTCACCTGGTTAGCCCAATCGCTTTGCACTGGACGTAATCAAAATACATGACTAGTTGACACCCTTCAGTGATATGTTAACATAGAGACAGAGACAAGGCGAGGCAGCCCCAATGCTTCTAAACTGTTGGGCTCATTTATGAAAAAGCCATGCAGTGCAGCTGTGCTGCACTGCATGACAGGAAAATGTGCCGGTTAAAGGCAAAATGGCACAATCATGTCCTTTTTTATGGTCCGGCGCACAAATGGCTGCCTAGCACCCAACACAGGCACCCTTGCACCATGGTGTTAGGGTGCCTGCATTGTATGCCATATTGTTTTTGTGCAGGCAAGGGCACCTTCCTACACAAAAGCAATCCTGGGAGGTATATTTCTCTTTCTATGTGTGCTGCAGAACGCAGCACATGCAGAAAGAGGAAGAAACTAAGATAAATAGGCGTACATTATCAATTCTGGTAAATCTGGAAATGTGTAAAAAACCGTGGAAGTTGCATGGGAACACCCAAACGACGCCCATGGAATGCCTTCCTATGGAAGAGTAATACAATGCAGCAATTTGTGCTGCCGTGCACTACTCCAGATTTATAAAGCCACCCAGGGCCATGCAAAGTGGCTGTGTGTCTTCATGAATCTTACTTCAGGTTTGGGTCAGGCATGTACCAGGTTGTGTGGTGCAACCGTGACACAAACCTCCCAATAAATCTACTCCTCTATGTTTTCAAACTATTAACCGCCATTTTGATCTGATTCATGAAGAAATTGAGTGCTGCCCAGATGTAATCAGTACATCTGTAATGTGCCTATATGGAGACAGTATTCCCCCTATAACTTTTTGCATATTGTTAGAATGTGGACTAGCTTTATGAAACATAAAATGTTTCTAACATTTCCGGCTAACCTGTCAATACAACAAATCCAGAGGTCATTTTAGTATGTGCCAGTAATGTACTTGAGAACTGTGAATTATAAACATCTGTGTGTATTCCTGAAAGAGAGATGTATGATTACAGGTGACCAATAATCTGCAATATGTATATCCTCTAGGTTTTAGGCTATTGTTATAAAGTAGAACATGACTTCCACTGACTGAGCTCCATCTTGTCAATTAAAGGTGATTCACTTCCTTGCAAAGAGCTCTGCTGGGCATTGGATGATAGGGTTAGACAAGGACTGATTTGTAAAAGTTCTATTGCACAGAAGCTGTATAATACCTCCACATATTAGATGCTTATCTCCTTTTACAATATAAACAGTTTGCTATCTCATATATTTGCACTGTATGAAATACATGGGTTTAGTCTTAAAGTTCCCGCATTCCAGGTATTTTAAAATCAACATTGTCAAGCTTTTTTGAGACATGCAAGTTGTCTTGGCATTCCAGTGTGGCAAGACTCATCTTCCGTAAGAGATAATCCGAAGACTCACCATGCTGTTACTTGGTGTTCAAATATCCAGGTCTTTAATTCTCTTCTGAATTGCTAGAGCGAAGGTGCAGTCCTAAGGTGCAGGGGGACGTTGTTCTAAGCCTTCTAAGTTGTAGCTTCCGAGGTTGAAGATGTGGTGGGGGTATGGGTCCATGGGTGCTCCTGAGTGCATGGAGTTCATTATGGAGCTAGTGTCTTTCGTGGTGAGGAGTTTCCAGTGGATGAGAAGATCCATTTGTCAGGGTGAGCTGGTTGATGCTGTCTGCGATGGAGGGTTGGCGTCATTCGAAGTTTTCATAGATAGCCGAGATCTTGTCATGGAAGAAGTCTGCAAGGTTGTTACACAGTTCCTGGATGGGAGTGATGTTTTTCTCAGTGGTTACCACATTGGTGACTTCCTTCACAGTGGCAAAGAGTTCTTTGGTGTTGTGTGCACTGGCTTTGATGTGGATATGACCTCCACTAGCCTGGCAGGATCGCGAGCTAATAGCCAAGCATTACATTACATAGGCCTTTTGCTTCATGATCTTGGTTTGTTGACTGATTTGAATAAATGTCTCGAAAGTGGACTGGCTATATGTCAATTAAATAAATACACCTTACCTGCTATGCACTAATATTTCTGGTAAATCCTTGTTTATCTCTCTGTGGTGATTTTATGAAAAATTAGGGGACTAAATAAATTAGAATTGAAGACCTAAATAAAGGTGAATGAGAATAAATACTTGAGAATAGAATAGAACCATGGGCGTCTGCCAGGGGGGCAGGTGCCCCCTTGGATTTAATCAGATTAGGAGGTTTCCCACACAAATGAGCAACCTTTTTCTCATTTGTGCAGGAAAAAGCACTACTCGTCGCAGGGTCACTAACTGGCTACCTGGTGGATTTAGAAAGTGTAGCTTAATACTGCAGCCACTGTAGTATTAAGCTGCACTACTAGTACAGTGCCAAAAACAGTCTGGGTCACAGGTGGTGGGAGGGTCCTGGTGGCAGGCAGCTTCCACTGTCATTGGTAGCTGAGGGCTTTCAATGACAGTGCAAACACATGGCTGCTCCTCTCGTACCATGCAGAAGCCACCTCACGTGTCCTTAGTCGGACCAATCCACGTCCAACCTCCACCACCTCCACAAGTTTTCCTGCCCAGCACCCACCAAGGCACAGCCCCCAGCAAATTGCGCAGGCTCACATTTCAGAGACAGAAGAGAAAAAGAAACAGTGTGTGTTAACCACTGCAACTATATTTTTCAATATAGTTAAGTGATTTAGAATGTTTATTTAATTGCTAATAGTAATTTATAGTGTTGTATTGGGTTGTTGGGCTTGTAGGTGGTTAAGGTGGGAAGTTATTTAAGAAATTATTAATTATTAATTAATTATTTAATTGATAATTTTAAAGTAATTATGAGATTGATATTAATTATTTATTTTCTGTAATACTGATTTAATTTACATATATTTTATGTGTGGGTTGCTATGTTTCTAGGGGTATAGGGTGGGAAGTAAATGAGGTAATACTTAATGAACAATTCATTTTTAATAGAATATTATTTTTTAATTGATTATTAATTGTGTAAATTGTGTAGTAAATGTGTAGTAATCATATTATCATATTTTAAGTGCATTTTAGGTGGGAGCTGCTGGGTTTGTGTGGGTATAACGTGGGAAGTTAATTAAGTAATAATTCATTACCAAGTCATTATTATTTTATTATTAATTATTGAATTGATTATTAATTATCTACATTACGTAAAACTGATTAGCCCTATTTATATTTTAGTTGCGAGTTGCTAGGTTTGTAGTAGAAAAATATGCAAATGGGAAAGCCTTGCAAGGCATTTTGGGGCAGAGCAGCGAATTTTAAGTAAGCAGTTCTGCCCGCTTTTGTTTGCTGATACCGGGGGGGGGGGGGGGGGGGGGAGGAGGAATGGCTGGGCTTGAGCTGTTTTCCTTTTTTTCTCTTTGTTTTTTTTTTTATTCCACCAGTCACAGGAAGCACCACCTCTCTTATTAAGTCCCTACAGTGGTTCAAAAAGTTATAGAGAAGTGTGGAAGAACAGAGTAAGGATCAGCATAACTGGAAAACCCTGTCTGGAGTTGGGGTGAGGGGAGCACCTACTGAATGTACTTTTGACATTTTTTGACATTTTGCAAGGTTGGTCACACTTGCTCCCTGACTCAATCCTAGAAGCAGTGAAGAGTGGGATTGCTGGGGTTCCAGAAGCATGGGTCTCCCATACTTCTGTTGGACTAGTCCTGTTGTCGTGGTTAATGAATGGGCACTATAGTCTCTTGCTGTCCAGCTGTCATCCTGCAAATGGTGCAAAGTGGTCTGGGCAAAATTTGCGTAATTTCCTCATTTAATATGCTAAAACATTTAGGGATATTGAGCTCTATTATGTAAAATGCCAGCTCTGTCACTTTGCACTATTTTGCACAATTTTTTAGCATTACATGCATTATCACATTCATTGTTGACGCAAGACAGCATTTCACGCAAAAAAAGGAGCAAATTTGTGAATGCTGCAAACAACAGCCTGGTTCATTCGTGTTCTGCCTGTGCCCATGCGATATGAATCAAATGAAGGTCAAGTACATAACATGGCATAATGGCGTAATATCAGGCATTTTGAATAAAAATCATAATGCAAAGTTCCAGAAATTAATAAGGTGACACTGATGTAAATGAAACTTTGACCTGGCCTATGCAAAACCTGGGTTTCTGGGGAGCTGCAGCCAAAGGAATGGTCTGCCATGGGGTGCTGGTTAGCTGTTGTGTGGAAGGCCTAAAGTCAGGAATTCACATGCCTGCACTAGAGGACAGAGCAAACACAAGGAGATGATGGACGGAGTGTTGAAACTTTTCAGACACTCTCTCTCAGTCACAGATCTGGGTTGAATCCATCATCGTTCTTTAGCTCACTTTGCCACCCCAATTTAGACCCAGCTATATGCAAATCAGTCTTGACCCTGTTCCTCATGGGAACAGTCCAGCCCAATCTTCCTAAAGTCAAAAATTCACGTGCCTGTGCAAGAAGACAGGACACAACCCCTGCAGGAAAGTTGCTTCTGGATTGAGAAAGAAGCAGCAAGGATGCATAGAATTCTTTATCACAGATAGGTGGCAGGAAGCATCTACTGGGTACCTCTGTGACTGGAGCCTGCTAACAGGAGCAGAAGTCCATTAGCCATAGGAAAAATGGCCCAGTGGGGAATGAGGTATTGCCATCTGAAGGCCCTGCTTATGCCTGGTGTTTTTCAATTTTCAGGGGGTGTCCTAGGGTTGGGGGCCCTTTCAGCTGTAAAGAAATATCCAGCATGATTGTGGTGCACCACTCTCTGGGCCCTTTTGGTGTTGGGTCCCCTGGAATCTGGTGTGTGCTCTTCAAACTATCCTCTTAGAGCAGAGAAACCTTCGTCAATAGCCCCGGGAATCTTCAACAACCAAAAGAAGCCTCTTTTGCTCCTGAGGAACTCCTGATGTTGGAAGTGTGGACCTGTGATGGGGCTTCACCAGGACACTAAGATAACTAACATCCACAAAAGCCACATCCCCATGACCAGAAGAAGGGTTAACAGGAGGAGTCAGTCTGACCATATAGCAGGAGGAAGCATCTCTATGGTCTAGTTGGTGAAGCAAGGACGTACCCTTGGTTACATATATAACAGATAAAGTACCCCCTGCCATGCATTATAAAGATATTGCAAGTTACTAAGGAGTTCCATACCAGTATAGAGTAACAAGGCCAGTTTCTTTTTTAAGGTTATGGAACTCAGAGGTGACCGACAATATCCTTATCATTGTCGCCAGGGAGTACTTTGTCCCATATAATACGTAGTCACACCAACAGCTTTACCACAAACAACCTTAAAACATGGTGCGTAGCTTTTTCATATGAAAGAGTGAGCATGTTTGCAAACATGAAAAATAAAAATAAAACCTGTAGTGTAAAATTATACACATCATAAACCTATGAAATATTTGCTGCAAATGGATATTAGAAACAGTTCAATACAAGTCGTTTTTATTAAAAACTAAAAGCTGCAGTAGCTCAGAAGGAGTAGAAGCACGCAGAAAGATGATAGTTTTTCTCTAACTATCTAAGGAGTATAAAAAATAAAAACATGTTCTCTCTGCTTGCCATTATAAGCCAGAAAATAGAGAAGAAGAACAAAAGACTCCATTTTCATTGCTTTAAACAACTGCTCCGTGACCTTGTTGCGAAAACGAGGTCTTTGGCTCAGCTCTACAAGGTGTGTTGGCTTGGGTGACACAAGTTTATTTAGTTCAATGCACCATTGCTGGATGTTAAAAACTGGTTATTGTAGCCCTGCAGACCCCCGCACAATACATAAATGAGGTGGTGCCAATGTTTTTGGTTTATAAACACTATTATACACAAAAGAATACATTTTAAAATGCTGAGATCTAGTGCACAACTATTGGTAATATCACAGAAGATAATGAAAATCAGCTAAGCTTTTTAATAACAGTGAAAAAGGGAAAAAGTTTACATCACAGGTGTTCTTTTGCTGTCCTTGACATTATGATAAGTAAAGACTTCTCCTAGATTGGGTGTCACATCAGGTGTTCTGTCCAGGTCGTTATCTGAATGACTTGACACTCTCTCAGTTCTAGGAATAATAAGAACGATAAAGGTGGACAATATTATTGTTATTAGTGTTTATACCAGACATGGCAGTGATTTGATGGAAAATGGTAGAAGTGTTGTCTGAGAAGGAATTGGTGGCCTATCAGAAATGGAGTCGGACCGTATGGGATTTACGTAAACCTGACCTGCCTTCAAGGACCGGACTGGGAACCAAACAGGCCCTGACAAAGTGCTCGGCCGCCCCCCAGCCCCCCCACCCCGGGCTTGGGGGTGCCGCCAAGCTCTTTGCCATGGCCGGTTTTCGGCCAATTTTGTTAGAGGGCCGTTTTAAACGGCCTTGTAACAAAAACGGCCCACAGGGGCCAAAAACCGGCCCTCACTCGTGCGGCGCACCGGGGGATTGCCCGGCGCCCGCTACGGCCAGTCCGGCCCTGCCTGCCTTTCACCTTGGCTGCTGACCTTTGGCAGCTGAATTGTGACTTCAGAACCTGACTGTAATAACTCATAATACTCAAGTAATTACGTCTTTTTCTTATAATCGGCGACTAAGTGCATCACAAGTCGCTGATTTTTAAGAAATTAGAGACTGACATTTATGCAAGGATTACAGAATCCCATGTATTTTTAAAGTGATATTGTCATTTTAAAGTTGACTTACACGTAAGCCTGTATGCCTTATTCATATACATTCATTATGTTTGCCAAAATACATGGCTATGGAAAGGCCCTGTGCACAGGTTGCACCTGAAAAGAAGCAGCAATCAAAGGTTACCAGTCACATTTCTTAATTGAGATGAAATCTGCCATGGTGGTCTCTCTCTTTCTCAAAATTCTTACAAATGTGATATTTATTCAGAAAGCACCAATACAAGTGGAACAGAAAGCTCTCTGCAACAACCTTTGTAGTATCATTATAGCAACTCCCTTACGTACCTGTCAGGTGCCTCAGAACACATTTTAAAGCAAACCATAATTTCTTTCTAAAGAAAGACAAACTATTGAGATGGTTGGAATAGACTGTTGAGGTATCATATTAATGGACTTAACTTATGTATTGTTTCTTCCAGGAACTATGCAAAGATCCCCATTTATTTGTGGATGGAGCCAGTTTATTTGATCTTCAACAAACTTATATAGGTAAGACTAAGTACCTAAACTGAATTGATTGTTTTGTGGGATAAAAATCAATTTTACACGCACCCCCTACTCTCTCTCTCTTTTTATCTAGTTCTTGCACTGCTTCTTTGGGTCGGTTTCTCTTCCTGCTCTCTTTGTCTCCCTTATCATCACAGTGCCTCTCTTTCTCTGTCTCTTGCTTTTCTCTCTGTCTCTTTGTAGGTCTCTGCTACTGAAAACGTTATCTGTCCATTGGCAGGCTTATTGCTTCCAATGCATAACATAGTGGGCTTTGAGTCAGCTCCTTGCTCATGATTGTGTGGCTTTGTTGTTTAGCTCAGTTCTCTGATCTTGACTCCTTATTCTCGTGGGGGTTTCTTCCAAGAACATTTCGATCTCACAGTGTTCCGCTTGGATGAGCTGTTTCTTCCAATACTGACTTCATTGGACTCTTTTAGGTCTTGCCTACAAGCATTTTTAAGTTGTCGCACCTACAAGCAGCTTTAACTGTCTGTTACAAGATCTCGGGGGATATTCTCAAGAACATGTGATAACTACCGCAAAAGTAGCTTAACGCAACACTTCACATCGCAGTCTATTGCGGGAAAATAACACTGTGTTAACATGGCATTCTCAACACGTCGGCACCATGCGATAGACCCGTCACAACGCGTCAAATAACGCATTAAAACCAACGCGACGCCGCAACAATGCGAAACACAAACGCAAAAAAAGCTGCGATGATGTCAATCGCTATACAAAAATCAGCGATAACCAGCGATAGGCCTACAATTCCCACGCGTCAAGCAGAGTACAAAAATGGTGAGATGACAATGTAAGAGCACAACCCCACATCTGTGATATACAACATATGACCATTGTCCCCCATCACATAGGCATCTCCTCACAGTCACAATGTACATTGACATGCAGTCTGCATGTAAACTGCACCAATGCAGACACATGCATGGAACACACAGTGAAACCGCATCTCCCCTTCACGTTGTAGAGGGACAAGCAACCCCCCCTGCACACAGACGTGTCATTGCCATGATCAATCAATAATGACAGCGTGGACGAATGTAGGGGCATTGACTCCTGCTTACGTACATGTTGCCCATGTTGTGGGACTTGAGTCACAGGGGGCATCCCTGCATCATGGTGGTACATGACTGACCCCAAAAGGAGCCCTGTTGTCACCTGTAGGTCACAAATGGCAGCCAAAATGGAATGATCTTGGACACACGTGAAACACCGAAGAGTGGGATACCATACTAACTGTGACACACAGAACTGGCAATTCGAATACGTGACACCCCAAACAGCCCCTCTGCACAGAGGTGACACACCCACCATCCATGAACACATCATAAAATCGTCATCAACACATGTCACACTCACACTTGTCTGAGAGATGTGCCCGAACAGATGAGTGACATGCACTTAGGGAATGTGATTTTGGAATGCATTTATTTGCACATGCTGTGCTTGTGTTTATTCTGTACTGTCCCATGATTGCCAAGGATTGTCACAATGTGACGTGCTCATCAGAAGAAATTTGCTATGATGGAGTCCCTGCGGGCTATTCCTCATGCGGCTGCAGTGGGGTGTGGTCCACCTGCCTCATCTCCATCATCATCGTCCGGTGCCTCTGGAACTGGAATCCATGGTGCCCTGCTGCGTACACATATGTTGTGCAACACACAACATGCAACGATCATCTTGCACACAATGTCAGGACTGTACAGGAGCCTTCCACCTGTGACGTCCCGGCACCTGAAACATGACTTCAACAAGCCAAATGTGTGTTCCACGATGCCCCTGGTGCATTTGTGGGCCAAATTGTACTGCCTCTGGGTCTGTGTGTTCGGGGCTCGTAGGGGCGTCATCATCCAAGCGCAGAGTGCATATCCTTGGTCACCTATGATAGTGCAGAGAGATATGGGTCAATAGTTGATTCTGCATGATCTGTTGGCAGGCTCACTGGTTCATTGGTGTGTGATATGTGTGACTTTGTGATTCCTGTATGGCATGTACTGCTTGTTGCAAATGAGCGGCATCAATGTGTAATACATAGCCTCACTGCTGCTCCTCCCTCCCCTCCGAGCCTATAAAATTGTGAGCGCAGCGCGGTTGCATCACTTGCACCCCTACGGCACACCACTGTCATGCCTGTCTGCGCATGTCCACAAGTCTGACAACAACACAGTGATGTTCTGCGCTGAAGGTGGGCAGACACGTGTGTGTAGGCCTATGGTAAGGACAGGGCGGACACAGATGTAGAGTTCATGCCTGGCTGAACTTGCCCTGCGGTTGAGGGTAGACCTTTGGCTCATGCTGCGGAAAAAGCGACACACACATTAGTTGGCATGTATGATCCCGGAGCCGTGGGCATGCTACATGGCAACTTTGCACATTGCATGATGGCTGGCGCAGACACTACACCAGAGACACACGCATCAGTTACCTCCTTGTCAAGGCCTAAACTCAACCATGCCCAGAGCCACGTGTTGAATGACCACACCCCTACGCTGTACTGCCGTACGCCGCTCAACTCACTTATGCCCACAGGGGGGTCCG
Source organism: Triturus cristatus (assembly GCF_964204655.1). Lineage (NCBI taxonomy): Eukaryota > Metazoa > Chordata > Amphibia > Caudata > Salamandridae > Triturus > Triturus cristatus. The sequence goes on along the minus strand of NC_140589.1, from coordinate 1,753,821,310 downwards.
GTACAGCTACATGTCCCAGATCTACCCCACTGCCTGAGGTGACTAGGTTGCGCACACTGTACACAGCACAATGTGATGTGGTATGGCCCGGGGCCCTCATGCATACATAATGACCACACAGACACATTGAGAGAATTTGTGGAACTGGCTACGGGCACGTGCTCCCGGCACCTTTTATTGCCAGGGTCACACGCCCAGTGATGCCTGTGCTAGATGGGTGTTTGGTAGTGTAAGCAAACCCACAGGGGTTGGTTGGTGCTGGCAACAACTACAACAGTGATCAGACAATCAGAAGTTCAAAGTGCAAACAGCAAGGGTCCATGACGTGAGCTGCACAGAGTTAGTGGCCCCGGATGCCCTGCGGCCAGCACAGGCACACCCGCAAGGGAGGGTGACTTGTGGTGCACTGAGATAGGGCCACGAGTGCTGAGCCGGTCCTCGTTGATGACCAAGGAGAATGTCGCGGAGAGTTACAGGGGACAGTGGAAGGTGTCCAACCAGGGCATGATGAAGAGAGCAGAAGCCAAAAGAAACAGGCATTATGGAGGGGTTGAATGCTACAGTCTCCTTTTTTCTCACCATGTCAGTATCAGCTACATGATGAAGACAACCACCAGGATATAGACCCAGACACCAACAAAATTCAGCGGGAGAGTGCCAATGACTCCCGTGGCACAGAGTCAGCGGCACCAGAGCTGGAAGGGGATGCAGTCTGCGATGAGGCCTGTACAATGATATTAACTCTGCAATGAACAAATCAAGACTCAGTTCCAATCGTATATCCTACTCGACCGCAGTGTGTGCCGGAGGCAGCGGTCAGCAACTGCTGTGCAGCCAGCTCCTCCTGGATCTCTAACACATGGCATTGGAATGGCATGTGGAGAAGATTCCTGGTTGACGGAGGTGGGGGTACCAGAGATGAGTGGGTGTGCACCCAGGGACGATGCGGTGTCCTGCCTGGGACGGAATAGATTGGATTTGTCTGAGACCTGCTGGACCGGTGTGTAGGCCTAAGGCAGAAGTCCTCAGGGGCCCACAGACATGTGTTGTCGGAATGCTATGCACATAGTTGGTGGCACCACATTGAAGGGAGTATAGGGATTTAAACGATGCCACGATTATGTACTCTGCCATTGTGTAATCAAGACTCAGTTCTAAATGTGTAACCTACTTGTCAGCTGTGTATGCCGGTGGGGTGCGTCTACGGGAAAGGAGTGCTGCGGGCCTTGCTCGCGGAGTCCACGATGGTCTGAGGAGGCTGCCAAGGTCGCGGGCCGCTGGCTTGCAGCTGGCACAGGCACGTGGTGGGCACTCTTGGAGACACGCCTGTGTTGGGAGGTGAGCAGTGAGGCCTGGAATGCGCTGGGGCGGACAAGACTGGTTCTGGGAGCAGCGGCCCGGGCTGCGGCAGGCGCCCAGGATATCAGGCACGGCCGCACACGGCATTGGCCTTGTGGCGGGGTGAGAGGCGCCGCCCTGGCATATATGTAGGGCATTCCGGAAGAGAACCATGCCCAGGGCTACGTGCTTTTTATGCACACCCCTACGGTAGCCTGGCATATGCCGGGCCAACCCACTCCGCACACGCTTACAGGGGGCACGTAACAAGCTACATTTCCGTGATCTTACCCACTGGCTGGGGTGAAATAGTTGCGTCCACTGTTCACAACACTACCAGCATTATATGTCGACATGGATATGTCTGTGGTCTGCATACTGCAGTCTGTCCAGCACATCCACGCCACCTTGGCATTGTGTACATTCTCATTCATGGGTCAGTTGCCTCCTTCGCACATGCCTGGTTCCCACCTCTCCACACATTCTGCTATTGTGTGGCTGAGGTGTCATGCCGTTGATGGCTCATGTACATGGCTAGCCCAGGTTGCCACAGTAAGTTGTGCTGTTTCATCTGGTGGGTGGGCATGTTGTTTGGCATGTTGTATGTGAGTTTGTAACATGTGTATTGCCAGAGTTTTGAGTTGCATGATTGTGGATCGGAGGTGTTTGGTGTGTTCATTTGGTACTTACCAATGAGCACTGCATTTCCGTAGGTGCCATCCTGGAAGCGCCGGTTAATGATGGACTGTCGGAATATGTATGAGTCATGCACACTGCCTGGGTAGTTGGCGACGACATTGGTGATGAGTCCCCGGTGGTCTACTATTGCCTGCACATTGATGGAATGTGTGTGCTTTCTGTTGCGGTAATTTTGTGCAGTGTCAGCAGGGGGCACGAGTAGGACATGTGTGCAGTCAATTGCCCCAACACGTGCGGGAATGCAGCTATGGCGTAGAAGCCTTGCTTGGTCTCCAGCTGTTCCTGCGCAGTGTGGTGGAAGTATAGGTACTGGGGTACCAAGCTGAGGATGGCATCCAGGACAGGTTTGAGGAACTTAGATAGGGCTGGCTGTGAGACTCCTCCGACTCTGGCGGTTGTTGGTTGGAATGTCCCAGAAGCCAGCAGGTGCAGCACAGCCAGCAGCTTTGTCTGCGGAGGGATGTTGGTTGTCCGCTGTGTTAGTGCCGTCAGCCTGTGGGAAATGATGTTCAGGATGCGGAGGATGGTTGTCCTTTTAAGTCTGTAGTGGGCAATGACATGCTCTGGTGTTAAGTCTGCGAGGCTGGTACGGTTCCTGAAGGTCCGCTGTCTTTGTCTGTGCTACCTCTGTGGTGATCCGGGGGGGGGGGGGGGGGAGGGGGCGTCCGGGGGGTGACGGTCCTGGGGGTGGTGGCGGTGGGTGTTGTGGCCCTGATTGGGCTCCGAGCTGCATGATGAGCATCTCCATGGCATCTGTTGTTCTCCAGGTGTGGCTGTGGGCTCGGCTCCCTTTTCAGGTGCCGGGTGTCGTCGACTTTGCACCAAGTCAGAGCAGGTTTTGATTTCCTGCTGCTAACGCGCCTTATTGCATGATCTTATTGCCTATCTGGCTGATAGTTGAGAATGTTGCGGTGTGGTGTTGTTGCTGATTTTCGCTCGGGAACGCCTACTCTGCATCTCATTAGCGATAGTTGCCGGGGTCATCTGTGGAGATGTTTTTGGAGGATGCTATCACCAGAACACTGGTGATATGGGCTGTTAGCACCAGCTTGTGAATGGGGCGATACATTTATCGCGCCTTTGGCTGCGGTAAAGTGCTGATAAGTCGGTGATAGCACCTCGAGAATATGCCCCCTCATGTCATGAGTTTGGCAAACTAAAAATATAAAAACAAGTATTTAGAGAGAGTGGGCTTTTGCTCAGTCCGATCAGTCATAGACTTCAGTGCTTTTTATGTGTTAGACAGTTTTTGATGGGCTGTCCCTCAAGCTCACATCATTCTGAGAATGGTTATATTGTGTCACTAACTTTACATTGAGTACCCTATTGTGGCCATTTGCCTTCCCACCCACTCCACAAGCCAAGAGCTGCGTGACACGGCTGCTGGTCCCCTCCAAGTCTCCTTAACCTCCCACATTTGAAGCACAGTATAGCGCTGAGATCCACCTGAGCTCTGCTAATATCATTGTTTCCCTGTCATGATTGTTACGTTGGTTCCTGTTCGGCTGCATCTGCCAACACAGAACTGGAGCTTCGGTACACGCACCGATGTGCTTAATTTGAGCAGGTGGTTGCCCATAGGGCTCACCGTCACTCAATTTGGAGATTGGAACTGATTTTTTCTGATGGAACATTTCCTGAGAGCAAGAGAGGGAAAACACACAAAGGGAAGGAAAAGAAAAAGAAAAAATCGTCATAAAGGGAGAAAGTAAGAACCTGCTAAAGGGAAATAAAGGGGAAGAGTGTGTCTGGTAGTCCATTAAAGAGGCAAGAGGTGGATTCCAGATAGTGCAGCCTTGGTATGCTGCACGCTGGGTCCGGGTACGGGTTTCTGAGCAGAGCTTCAAACAATGGGATTTATTCTTTAACAAATTAAGCACTGCACCAATGTCTTGCCTTGCCCAATGCAGAGCTGCTAAACGTCAGTTTTATGCATATGAGGCACAGAGAGAGGTGTCCCCCTCATCCTCCACTGTGCTCAGTACTTTGAGTAAGAGAGCATTAGATCCAGTACTGTGCTGTGCATTTCCTTTCATGAAACTTTTCCGTAACACTGAGCACGAGTTTGGGCCGCTCAGGGCTGATGGAAGCTCTAACATAAACAGCACGGGCAGTGGGACGCTGTGGAGGGAGGCGTGCTTTCCTTGATGAGAGTGACCAGATAAGAGAAAGCGGCAAGGTGTGTTTTACAGCTCTTAGTGGCAGAACAGCATATGGAAGAGTTTTTATTCCAGGAAAATGTGGACATGCTGAAGTTTAGAAAATCATCAGCATAGGCCCGATTTATATCTTGGTGTTATGTCTGTTGCGACGTAGTTTCCATACCATCAAGACTGTGGTCCACCTACCAAATTTAGAAGTGAGCAGACCTTAGGTTCAATCACGGTGGAGACTACTCCTTCTCTGCCGCGATTAAACCCTTCCGAGAGGCTGCAGAGTGGAGGCCGTCAGAGGCTGACCTCTAATTTTACCCACCTGGTTTAGATGGGTGGAATTAGAAGTCAGTTTTCACTGCCCATCACTGCCAGGAAAACCCGGGCAGAAAGGGAGAGAACTCCTATGGTGAGGGGAAGCATTGTTTTTTTATTTTTGAAAATAAAATCCCATTTTGGGATTTTCTTTTTAAAAATAGCAAAAACCAAAACAGCCTGGCACATGGCTCTGTAATGTTGACGGCGCTGTGGACCAAACTTTAAACTGCTCTGACAGGAACCGGCGTGACAGCGGTTCCTTCTACTGCTGTGGAAAATACCACCAGCTCGTAGGTCATTTCTAAATTTGACTGGCCTAGTAGTCTCAGTCTGGAGGAGGTTAAGAGCCCCGCCATGCCAACGGAGATTATTTAGTCTGTCAAACCATAAATCGGGCCCCATGTTTGGCGCTCTGCATGTAATACGCCCTTTAAAAAGTAAAGCAATTGAATTGTCTTGCAAGTAACTTTAAAGGCCCATCTGCTTATTGCACGATGGAGAAACGTATGTCCTGGTATGTCAAGTAATCATGTAGATATGTAAAGACATCCTTTGATCTCAAAATATCATGGCAGGTCTGACTCTTACTACGGAGACAGTAGATCACCATTTCTTTTTTGCCTTCTCAGTGCACCAGTATTGGGGCTCAGTAGTTACTCTAGGGTGCTTACCTGCTTATTTTTGTGTAGCACTAATACTGCTATACAGTCAGTTTTCACCACCTCCAAATGAGGCTGTTTAAACATCCTAGAAACAGGGAGATATATTGATTTGTTGATGAATACACACTATGACAAAGTAAGATAGCTGTGATCAAACACCAGTGTGAACCTTAATTTTATTGCAAAACCCTGGTAGACCCTGACCTGTTGAAGCATTCATGGCCTGAGGATAAGCCTCCACCATTGAGCCTTTGGATCTTTTGTAAGCCCACTGCACTGCATGGCTAGTTGAAGGCTGCTAATGCCCTGTGATATAGTGTTCTTTAAAGCGGTGAGTCTTCAATTCTTCCCTATATTGGAGCAGAGTTTGGGCAGTCCTAATAGATATGGAGATGTTGTTTCAGATCTTGCGTGGATAGATGAAAAGGCCTGCCGTCTTGTTTTTTGTTTTTTAAATTTCTGAGGGCCTGATTTAGAGTTTGGCAGGAAGGTACACAAATGGAACAGAAATCCTGTCCGCCTTATTACAAGTGCATTATTTCCTAATATACTTCTAATCAGGTGGATGGGATTTCTGTCCTGTTTTGGCAGACTAGCTGTCTTCCAAACTCCATATCAGGCACTTAGGGCCTGATTTATATTACAGCGGACAGGATATTCCATCTCACACATGATGGATATCCAGTCTGCTGTATTACAAGTGCATTGCATTCTATCGTATGGCATTTGTAAAACTGGGACAGAACATACGTCATGTTTGTGATGGAGTACCCTGTCTTCCGAAATATAAATCAGGCACCTAGTCTGATTGTGTCCTGACGTAGGTGTGCTGAGCACCACCAGAAAAACTGAGCTTATATGCAAGATAAGTGGGGTGCTGGTCATTATGACTTTGTTAATGATGCAGCTGGTTTTGAAGAGGTAGCGGGCTGGCACGGGGAGTTAATGAAGTGGTCCTTCCCTCGTTGATATCACATGTGGCCTACAGCAAAGAGCTACCTGCGATTGGATCTCAGGCTCCACATAGTTGCAGAGCTGGTAGTTAATACTTGAATGGTGATTCAGAAGAGCTCTATAACCATAGTGCTGTTCTCGCCTTATAATAGTCAACGTATTTCCTTGAATATCTTTTGAGAGTGCTTTCAGGTGTGCATTGCGCTTGCGCCGAAGTTAACTTACCTTGTGCGAGTAGCATTTGAACGTTTAATTAGGTCCTATTGGACTGAGTTCTAACTAAAGATGTAATGCACATCTGCTTCAAGAAGGTTCACCTTACCAGTTACCAGCTAAGCTGTCTCAGACTGTCTGGCACTCTAATCTTGAGATGATTTATGATTTGGAGCGGTTTATGATCTCATTGACAGGGGCATAGCAACGTTTAATTGAACGTAGTGCATGCAAGAAAAACTGTTACTTGACAACTGACTGGTCAGGAAAATTCTGAAATGATCAGGGTTCACTGGATGCTGCAGGACTGTGTGATCTGGTGCAACCTCACCTGCAGCTGCTTGAACTATTGGTAGACCCATTTTTCAAAGGGGGTGAGGCTTCTTCTAGCATGTTTTTTAATGGTAGAGAGGCTGGTGCAACAGTTTTTGTTGGCGCATCCTCAAATTACCTCCTTCTTCAAAGATTCCCTCACTACCACCCTCCGATGGTGCCCTCATCTCTCCTTAGCCCTTCTTTCATATTTATTTATTTTATAGCTCTACTTAACCCAATGTAGACTGTCTAAGCACCCTATATCACAGACAAATGATACAGAGAAAATGAGTCATACAAGTGTGTAAATCAATGTATAGGAAATGTTACTTAAAACAATGAGGGCTACGAGGTGTAGGAGTCACATGTTTTCCATACTGGTAGGCAATATATGCTTGGTCTGGTGAAATGAAGGGGCAGATTAACTAGGTTTTTATGATGTGCAGTAACCACATTGTTGTTGGTCTCTCCTTCGGTGCTGGCATACCTTAGGCTGCCCTGAGTCAATGCACACACTCTTGCACGACAGTGCAAAGATGTTTGCGTGATGATACAAGCTTGGGTTTTTTACTGGAAGGTACTCTTTCAGCACAAAATTACATGCTTTGCAAAAGGTAACACTTTCCCACTTTGTATGTGTACTGTACAATGCACCACACATGCAAAGTTGGAAAGTTTGTAGAAAAGACATCCTTTCACTTTACACCGTGCTTGAGGATGCAACATGTTTATGCCAACTCATTTCTTCCAAAGTTAGTAGATAAGGATTAGTGTAAAAATACATGGATGAGTGTATGGGGACATCCATTTACCATTCATGTTATGCCTCTGTGACGTAAAGCATCACTTTGTGCTACTTTGTGTAACTTTAATCCGGGGGTGCTCCTATTGCTTCAGATCACTCCTCAGTGGTCCACCAAAAGTCAGGACGTTAACCCACCTGTGCAGAGTCACAGGTGCCATGGTTAAGCGGGATAGGTGCGGGATAGAAGTAGAGCAGCGAAGGTTCGTTCCTATTCCTCTACCATCTTGGCCTCACCATCAATGCATTTTTGGGTGGAATCGATTAGGTCAGCTGTATTTTACAACCATTAAATTCAGAAGCTTATGTTAAATTAGAATAAGCAATCCCTTATTTACGTAGTATGCGATTGGGATTGTGGGGCATCTCTATATGGCGCTCTGAAGGGTGCTCTGCTAGCTAGTGCCCTCCACAAACTAAATCACCTTCAAACCCTAGGAAATGGAGAAATGTATACCTCACTTAGTTTGAGCAGCCACTCATCAACCAGCCTCCATACCCCAACAGATAAAGGCATCCCGTCAAATTTTGATGATTCAATCTGACCACCCAGCATCTTGGCTGTGCGATCAAGATTTTGAAGGTGTTTAGCATGCCAGTTTGTACTTCCAAAGATGGTTGACTGGCCAAGATGAGGTGAGAGAGCAGAGAGGAAATCTCCTCCAGGCTAAAGTATATATATGATGGTGAGCATTCCTCCTCCCTCTACCCGCTTGCCTATGCACTCCAGACTAGGTTTAGGTGCATCTGAGTGGAACTGCCGTGATCTTCCAGGAAAAAAGAAGAAAGCTAGATTAGCATGGCACAATGTAGTGGTCCCATCCTTGGATCCAGGATCACTGTCCCATATTGCCTCATAGAATACAAATAAAAAGGTCACCTTATTGGATTTAGTGGTGAACAGCTAAATTACTCAGTTACTACGATACATACATCAACTATCAGTAGCCATACTTAAACAGGTGAAATCTAGCCCTCATGTGGGGACACTCATCAGATACTGGTCAGGGCAGATATTTTTGATTTATTGTCTGACTGCTTCATTACCAACATCAAACGATCTCTCTGAGAACAAAGGTAAGCCTTGTCTGATGAGTAACATAAATATACTCTACAAATGAATGTAATTAACACAAACTTGAAAAATATACACTAATGAAAAATTCCATCTTTGACTGCTACTTTAATTTTAAGGGTTTTGATCTCTTAACATTAAAATGTTGCCTCAGTTATCTTTCAATCAAATGGAGGTTGCACAATAGCTACAACACAACTTAACCAGCCTTGATCTTAAACATACATTTAATGACAGCATACATAATCAAAGCTGCTATCCAATTTAGAGTTGAGACTGCCCTGCCCATGTTCATGCAATCTGAAGACACCATACAAAAGCAAGCATTATGATCTGGACCAGGATGGTTATTATTGACTCACATACACAGTTATCAATTTATCACTGAATCTCAGCCCTTAGATGTACACCTGTCAGACTTTGTTCCAACAGAAATATTGTAGACTTCTTGTCAGAAACATCACTTACTCAGAATAACTGACATATTTTGTTTAATTCCAATGAAATTTCACATACTGTTGTGTGAAAACAATAAGCAAGTTAAATACACCCCAGACACTGTCTAACTACTACCTCACTTCAACAAACAAGGCTAACACATAGGAGGCCAAACAAATAAAAAATACGAACTAATTTTGCTACACACTATATAACCACTCACAGAATCTTCCAACTGAGACACACCACCCCTTCACAAGAACACAAGTCTCCTTCACCCTTTACCTGGAGTTATGAATAATCTATTTTTAAAGGCAAAATCTCTTTGACCTACAAATTCTCTCCGCCCCAACCAAGTACCTCTCCAACAAGACCAAAACAATATTCTCTGACAAAAATATTGAGTGCACTTTAATTCTACTATAATGAGCATCTCTAATTTACCATTTCATACACCATTTGATCCTCAGCTGTGGACCAATGAGATACTTCTGGGTCATACAGAATAGATAAGTCTACCAACAGAAACTCATATGTCCAAAAATATTATCCTTGATCTCTTAGCATCTTTAAATGACTGGAAACATTCCTGGGTCTGCAGTGAAATTCTACAATTGCTTATCAACACCCACTTGGCATGGAAAAATCTATTGCCATGCGCACTCTCATCACTGAAAAATAATGTAATGAACTGAGTTTCACAGAAACTAGGTCTGATGGTGATTCTGCTGCAGTTTTCAATTACCTTATCCCATTAGGATTTAAGTTGTTTTTATAGAAACAGAAGGACATTTTGTCATGTACTACATGGATGATATGCCCTGTGAATAAAGCACACACAAATGTATTCATCATTAAAACGTTTGGGCACATGTTGCTATATTACCAGGAACAACTTCTTTATCGTGGCAACAACATAACATAACATAACACCTCCAAGAAACAATCCCAATCCCCTAAAATGAAATCCTCAACTTGGTCTTACTCCCTAAACAATTAGCACAAAGCATTGTGTTAATTGCTGATTTCAACATGTTGCTAAGAAAACTGAAAAACAAAGTCATAACAGACCTAATAAAAAATATGTGGGAACTGGGCTCAGTCAAATTGTTAATGGACCGACAAAGAGAACAAAGGTACATTTTTTAGTTAATGGTCACTCAAAATATTGAATATGTCAATGTGCAGGTTCAACTAAAGATTCAGATATATATCACCTTCGGAATACTCTTCTTTGGTATAATGCTCAACCATATAAAGGATGTGAAGACAATATTCAACTCCACTGCTCTCTGAAAGAGCTAATTAAAGCCAAATTTAAATAATTCTAGATTTCAACAGAACCCATATCAACACATCACATTAATCCAGATGTACATCCAGAGAAAATACATCACATAAAGAATTCTGTTCTAAATATTAAATAAATGAAAAAAAAACAAGCAAGGTTTTAAAACCTTTAACAAGGTCTTCAAACATGAACCCTTATTTCTAAAAAGAAAAACCTTATCTTTGAAAAACAGTGGCATAAATTGCAGTTCAATGCTGAGAAAGCATCATACAATAGATGCAGAAGAGACATTTGTAAATTGAGTATAAGCTTCCGTTGCAAAAGGTTTGATGCAGTTGTAAACCAAACCAAAGAAATCCTCAGTATCTACCATGACCAGATGAACAGACGTGCTATAAAAATACCCAATGATCATCAGCACAATATTGCAAGGACATGTTGCAGATTTTTTCAAACAAAAATACACTCTTCTGGCACTCATTTGAAAACCACCCACAACCCATCTGCCTCCCACTTCAGCGCAATCATTATTCTCTAGCTTACACTGAGAATATAATCAGAGTAGCTTCTGAGACCAAAGTATCTACCATGTACATATCCTGTAATCTGCAAGAACAAATCCATCCTACTCTCTGATCTAATATCACCACTTTGACATGCACCTCAATTTTGACGGGCTTAGTCCCTAGCCAAATGAAACACACAATAATCTTCTGACTTCTATAGAAACTCACGGCAGACTATCAAGTCCTGGCCAGCCATCGCCCAATTTCTGGCTTCCAATACCCCACCAATGCCTCACCAGACACTTTGCATGAGTAATACAAAATCTACTACAAGACTACATGGATCACAATGAGTTGCTCTATAACCCGCAGTGAGGTTTATGATGTTACAGAGAGATTGAGTAATCTCTTTCTGACATCTGAGATTAGTTCCTCAACTCTTGATGAGAGACAGCAAGTAGTCTTCTAGTCTTCTGGGTCTCTTGGGAGCCTATGCAACTACTGATAATGATAGCCTGCTTCTTGGATTGGGCAATTTTTTCAAGCTATAGATTGTTGTTTTAAAATGTATTAGATAATATGCAATTGTCCATGGAGACTACAGAAATTACCTGTTGGGAATTTGTGAGCAATGTCAGTATCTGGTTAACGCCTGCTCCTATATAATTACTAGCGACAGAGCTTGCTTCAGCTGACAGGCGATCATTGCTACAGGCAGAGCTTGTCTCAGCCAACAGACCAGGATAAGATCCACTTTCTGATGTATGGCTAAAACACGCAAATATTCGTGCCCCTGTATCACAAACAGGGGCTGCAACAACACTGCCTATTGTCTAGACAAAGAACAAAAGGAGTTGAGGAAAAGCCTCTAGTAGCTTGGCACAGAGAAGTCAGGCGTAACTTAGAGGCAATTTGTAAAGTATTTGTGCAATACTTCAAGCAGCAATAAAGTGCAAAACACTACATAAAAAGGATCCCATCCAAGTTTGAAAGAAATAGTTATTTCTAATAAATAAAACAAGGCCAAAACGACAACAATCTAATCAGTAGAACCAGAGACATGGAATTTTAAAGATTTTTGTAGAAATAGTGCCAAAAGGTGAAAAGTGCAACTGTGGATATCTGGTCGTGCCGGAAGGGGACAAAGTCATAAATTCAGGCCGACCGTGATGGAGGGCAGTCTAGCTACAAAGACCCAGTTAGGCCCGATGAACAAAGTACCTTAATTCCTGGTTGGCAGAGCGTTGTGAGGGTCAGAGTCGACGATGTGATGCATTGGTTCCGAGATGTGGTGAGGCTGCAATGCAAGGTCCTGCATTATTGCCGATGGTCTTGTCGATGAGCGCTTGCAATGCAAAGTACTACGTTGAGGATGGATTGCACAGTTGGGCGATGTGCCAGTTCCCTAGAGCTGTGAAGCTACAATGTCGAGTCATCGACGGATGCGAGGGCCTGTGCAGAGGATGCGTCACACAGTGACGGTTCCGATGAGGCAACAGGCTGTGATGTGGGTGTTTGCAACAGAACCGATCCATGCAGCAGTGGAATGGCATTGCTTCTGCTCGGGGTTGCTCGGTGCAGTAAAGAGGATGTGTCAGTTCCACTGGATCCACAGAAGCTGACATGGCACCTTAGGCCCACTTCCAAGGGTCCAGGATTGGAGTGGCACCACTTGACTGAATAGACTTACAGATGGTAGAGTCTGGATGCTAGGGTCGAGGTTGTTGGGCCTTCTGTCCCTGAGGCTCAAGTCAGAAGGCCAGCAAGTAAGCCCTTAGAGTCACTCTGGAGTACTAGATTCAACAGGCCCAGTCCTTCTCGCCTAGGCACAGGGGCAGCAGGTCAGCACAGCAGGGCAGCAGTATCTTCAGAGCAGCACTCCAGCAGAGTTGGCAGTTCTTTCAGCAGTAAAGCAGTCCTTCTTCCATGCAGGTTATCCACAGGCCTAGAAGTGTACTGAAGAGTTGGTTTAAAGGTCCAATACTTATACCCAGTTGTGCCTTTGAACTGGGGGAGAAGCTTCAAAAGCTTTCCTTTTAAAGTCCACAGGCATACTGCCTTCCCAGTCCTGGCTCCAGACTAAATACAGAGGTAATGCATCCCTTTGTGTGAAGGCAGGAGACAGCCTATTCAAGTGTAAGGAGTGGTGTGTCTGCTCTGCCCTCCCATCCCGCCAGTGATGGCCCATCAAGGCACACCTAAGTTGTATATTTTTGTTTGGCTGTCTGGGAGGCATACACAAAGCCTAACTGTCAGCGTCAACCAGTCATGTGACCCACAGAGGCTGCAGGCACTTACTAGCTAATGGTGAAAATGCCAACTTTTTAAAAGTGGCATTTTCAAAATTGTATTTTAAAATTCAACTTCATCACAAGTGAGGATTTTTCATTTTGATTCCAAACACACCAAACATGAACTGGTTACCTGTTGCCATTTGGAAATTACAGCTTATTAAATGTAAAAAGGCAACTCCAGTGTTAATGTTATGGGAGAGGTAGCCCTCCCAGTAGAGAAAAATTAATTTTAGAATTTTTTCTACAAGGACATGTAAAACTTAAAAGTACCTGTCCAACTTTGCCCTCTGGGCTGTCTAGGGCCTACTCTATAGGTGATCTATATGTATTAAAAGGGAAAGTTTGGACCTGACAAAATTATTCTTTTGCCAGTTTGAAATACACAGGCTGAAATGACAGGCCTGAGACATGTTTTAAGTGCTACTAAAGTGGGTGGCACAATGAGAGCTGCAGGCCCATGACTAGCATTTCATTCACAGGCCTCAGGGCAAAGGAGTGCCTCTTTACCAGGAACTTAAAAGTAAATTAAATATACTAATGGGGTACACGCCATTTGTGCCACATTTTAATGAGAGAGCACAGGCTAGTTAGCACTAGTTAGCAGTGGTAAAGTGTGCAGAGTCCTAAAGCCAGCAAAAACAAAGCCAGCAAACCAGAAGGGTTGAAGACAAAATGTGAGGGGTGAATCCACACCAAGGATGCCAAGTCTAACAATGTCATAACACATTTTTACAGTGGCAGTCTCTCTGCTGCATCAGTTATATTGGTATGATGTTAGAAGCTAATTGTTCTCAATGAATGACTTAATTCATTCTGAGGCATATTTTTCTGTCCTATTGCAAAGACAATGATGGCTTGTGAGAGGTTTAGACTTTTTAAAATATGTGTTTATTCAGGTTTCATTATGCAGACTTTACACAAAGGGATATTTTTCACTCATGGCAGGTTTAGACATGTAGATTTGTCTCTGACTGGCATTTCTTTAGAAGCAGGGTTAATTAAACAGACTTTATAGAAATTTAGAGCAGATTCCATTTCTAAAATAAAGGTTAGTTATTTTTAAATAGCAGTTGTGAAAGTTATTTTTAATCATTGTCGTCAGACCAAACTCATCACAGTAAAGAATTGGTTCCAGTTCAGTAATTGCTTTGGTTAATTATTCATTGCTAAAAAGTAGCCACTTTTAGGGTGGTCTCCCCTAGTTTTTCATTTTTAGTTGGGGCTCACCTGGTAGTCTCTTTTACTCTAACACTAGGTCGCGGCTATCCAGTGCCCTGTCTAAGAGCTCTGACCCCTAAAACATGTCAAAATTAGCTTAAAACCTGAGTCACATATTTAACTTTCTTATAAGACCGGGGTATATGGTCCTGTAAAACAACCCCGGCATGGAAAGTTACATGCCACTTTTAGACCTCAACACCTATTGTGCTATTCATAAAGTGGGAGTGAAAACATGAATTTAGGCCTATGCTATGTCGCCTGATAGCAGCAGCTTGAACCCTGCTCCAGACCTGTCAAAATCACCCTTTAGACAGGAATAAAATAATTTAAAATATTAAATATGTCACCCTTAAATGCACCCGGCTGCCACACATTGTAGGATGCATATTTTAAGACTGTAACATGTGTGGTATTAGAAATGGCATGTTACCCCAGTGATGATGCCCAAAAAGACATTGTCACTGGTCAGGCTGGAGTTGGCAAATAGGAAAAGTCAAAGCGGACATTATACACTTTATTCTATAACGTTTTACCTGTAACAGCTACAAAATCCATTCAAATAAATGTTTATATTTAACAAAAACCCAGTCTCCTGGTAAAGTTAGACATATATTAAAGCTATATTAAAGGTATGGTGTTAAAGGTATGGGAAATCTTACCTTTACACTTATTATGTTTCCTGTTTAGGCCAATGTAGTGAAGCAGCTAATTTCTTACATTGTCCTATTCTTTACACTTACACAGCAGTAACCTTTTGCACATACTACATGCGTGACAATGTTGGATTAGTTTCTATGAAACTAAACTTGTTTACACATCTAGCTTTGCACTACATTATGCCCTGAACATCATGTACAAGGTCTATTTTCAGACTATGTACAAATATCATCTCTGTCTTCACCCACGGGGCGACTGGGCTATCTGCATATCCATTCCTTCACTAATCTATAGGCACATCGCTTGGCTGTTTTCTATTATGAAAAGATGAGCATCCTGTTAGATCAGGAGATGAGGCACTTCAACTGACATCAATGGTTCCTGCATGCTGAGAGTTCATCATGCAGTGGTCTGACATCCCCGTGAGGGGGTGTGCAGTTTGTAACCAAGACGGGCTCCTACATTCTTTTTCACCAGGGTTGGCTCCTCCCTTGGGGGGATTCTTGGCTCTACACCTGCACACAGGCTAGGTACAGTCAGAGTAGGGTTTGCATAGTAGGAGCACACTCGATTACTGTCTTGTTTTAAATGCCTGCATATATACACTGTTTTAGCACCATGGAAGAACTATATCTACTATCTACACTTTTGGTGCTTGTAATCCCTTTCATGTGCTTCTGTCTATTAATCATTGCAGCACACGTATTTTATACATGAATAAAGTCTTGAAAATGTCCCACTGTGTACTCTCTGTATACTTCTCTGAGTATAAGTGAGCATGAGTGACTGAGCAAAAGGTTCTGTACTGTTTCCACGATTCCTGAGAGGTCAGGGTTGTCATGTTCAGTGGCTGCCAGAAACCATTTGCTTCCTGGTAAGTGTAAGGGGGCTTATGGTGGCACTGTGAGCTAGCTTGTCTGTAGGCAACATATCCTGTGGGAATATCCATAACCAGTCTAGACACTAAGCTCTTAGTTTATGTTGTCCAACAAATGTGCAGATCCTACGGATTAGTAAGAACTATGACACACTGTCCGAAGCTGTTGGAAGCAAATTTGTGTTAGCTCGCCAGCAACTGCTCAGCCCGTACATGGTGTGAATTAGGTGTGAATACTATTCCCAGATCAGGGACAATGACCTGGGAGTGAAAAGGTGTTTTCTTCCCCTGGCTGGAAGACAAGTTTTCAGGGATGTAGCTTTGTGTGGTGGGGGGGGGGGGGCAGGGGGGAGAGGTTTTAAGTGGTAGTTGAGATGAGGGTTCTGAGTCAGGTCTGTATTTGTTTGTGTTGTTTTTTTCTTCATGAGTCAAGAATGAAAGACATTGTAGTGTAGTACCGACTTCCTTGCTTCTACAAATTATGTGAGCCTATGCACATATTTTATGTCACAGAGCCTACCATTTCTTTATTATAACATATGAGCGCACTTTTAAATACTTGACTTAAGGTTGTGCACTGTACAAAAACCTCATATATTTTTTTTAATAAACTGTGATGTTGCGCAATCTATAAAGAAAGATCGAGGCCACATTTAGGGTTTAAAGACTATTGACTTGCTTCTTAGTTAACTTATGGCATTGTCATTGGGGCGAGCCATGAATGTTTCTAAAAGCAATTTACATCACTTTTAATAAATGTCTGTCTATTCAAAGATGTAATTTGATGGACTTATGTGAAAGTCTTCCGCTTATCAAAGAACTACACTTTTTTAAATTTTGAAGGTATTGTATTATATTTTCACATTATGTTTCTTGCATTATATACATGCCAAACGTGTACATGGCTCGGCTTGTGCACATACTCTTAGACCCAAGCCAGATCAGTGGGTCTAGTCTGGCTCAGCTTGCCCTAATAATTTCCCTACGCGCCCTCCTCTATATGCAACTTGGGCTTTGTACATGTGGCCGTCCACCCTGCAAACCAATGCTTTTTTGTTTGGGAAATTTGAGATTCACAACCCGCTTCCAACAACCCATCAGATACCCATGCTCAGCCATACTATTACATGAACACACACCTAGTACCTGCAAAAGTCAAACTGGAGGTCTGGCATGCTCCCACATTGCAACTACAACCTGGAACAACATCCTGCTACACATCAGGTCCTCCTCCTCGCTTCTTAAATTCCGCAAGAAGCTGAAGGCCGGGATCTTAGACTAATTCTCCGAGGGTGATTCACTACACCCTTAAGCCCTCGCCTATACACCTACCCCAACACCTGGATACCCTACCAGTTAATAAGCCTAACTTCACCAATCTACATAACATAACTGTCACTTGATAAAGTGATTTGCAAAAGGCGAGGACTAGAAAAATTGAGCCCTGCCACATGCACCGGTTTTACAACTCTACCATCAAGACTTCTTGTAGCAGGGACGAAGAAGAGTGTGTGGAGTATTAAACATGAAAGAGGTGATGGAATGAATGCTTGCAAATATTCTAACCAGTGGCAAACAATAGCATTCTAACCCACTGTTTTTTGGCCCACTTTACTAATCTGGACAGAAGACCATGTAATGCAAATCAGTACTGACACGGTTCCTCATGTGAACAGTGCATTCTGAACCATAGTCATCTCACCCCAGCACCCTGCAGCCCACTGGTATTTTAGATGGGAAATTTGAGATTCACAGCCGCCCCTCCAATCCCATAAATCTCACTGAATGAGCTACACCCCCGCCAGTTTGATTGGGCCCGGGAACTTAATTACTCATAGGATTCTGCCCTGTCACAAGCAAGTGTTAAGTGACTGTTGAAAAGGCCTCAGCTTTGGTTCCTCTACTCAGGCTGTCACTGTTAGACCTGGCACCTTGGCGTGAGTTTCCCTTCCACTTTTTGATGGTGTGCCTCGACTGTTTTGCTGGTGTTGTCCGCTCAGGGCACTGCGCCACGGCTAATCCGTGCCGCAGTGCAAGTGCTCCCGAGGTAAAGTGTACCTGTAATTGATGTCCATGATTGGGTTATTGGATTCATTGTCAGTCCCCAGTAAAGTGCACCAGGGGTGCCAGGGCTTGTGAATGCCAATGCTGCTGGTGGGCTTGCAGCGCTGGTTGCGCCACCCACGGAAGCGGCCTTGTAAAGTGTGTCTAGGGTCTGCCACCGCAGACCCTGTGCGCGGTCCGGGACCGTCGCGCTGACTGCGCAAGTGCCCCCACTTGCCAGTCCCTAAACCTTCCCTTACCTACATATTAGCCACCCCTCTGGTAGGCCCAAGGGCAGGGTGCATTGTAGGCATAAGGTAGGACATGCCCTGATGTGTGTGGCCTGTCTTAGTAGTGAATTACAGCCATTCCCGTTCTTCACTATTGAAGGCTACCTGCTCTCCATAGGCCAGAATGGGCTGCCGGGATCACGCCAACGCTGTGACCCCAGTGGACTCAGAGAGCATGGTAGAAGTGTCAAGTTTAGTATGCCTGAACTCAGAATAATAAAATACTTCTTGTAGTCAAGTTTATTTTAATATCCTGGGTTTGTAAATACTACTTTTAGAAAGTTAGTATTTACTGACCTGACCATCTCAGTCCGCCTCTGCTGTGTGTATGTGTTCTGCCTGGCAACAGTAAGGAGCAGGGTTGGGGAATCCCCAGAGACAGGTTGGCTGCCAGGTGGTGGGTAGAGAGGTGACACCTGGATGGGTGGGAGGAGTACACCTTGACTCTTGAATAGACCTGTGCTCTGCCACCACAAAGCCGGCGCCACCCCCTGTGGGGCGGCTGATGTCTCTGCCCTGCTGCTGAAAGGAAAGAGCAGAGTCACCATAACAAAGTGCTCCAGAACTGGACTGAGCCAGGCCTAGGCCCCCTGGCGCTAAAGAACAAAAGAATCATGGTATAAAAGTAGGAGCCTGGCTCCTAAGAAATCAGAATCCTGTTTACCACAAAGAACCTCTGCCCGACTAGAAGGAGAAGAAGACGCTGGAGGAGCTGGCCTGCTGCTTGCCTTGCTGAGAAAGGAGAGGAAGAGACTTACTGAAAAGACTTTGCTACTTTGTGCTTGAACATTCTCCAAGGGCTTGATCTGAGCTTGTCCCCTGAACTGAACCCCAGGACCAGTGGGTTCTCTGTGCTTTTGCTCGTCCTCCAATTCGAGCCGTGTGTGCATCCCGCTGGAAAGAGACTGCGCCCCTCATCGCCCCTCCTAGGGCCGTGACACTCAGAAGCTTGCCTGCCTCAAACCCGTGAGAGCCCCGCTCCGTCCAGAGCCGCTCTCTGTCCCCGGGCCAGGCCGCCTGCATCCCTGTCACCGCCTGCTACTGGAGCGCGCTGACCGCGCTATCACCCCTCCCGCCGGAAGCCGTCCGACGACTGTGATCTACGCCGGGTCATCCAGCTGCACTGACTGTGCCCTGCGACCCCGCTTCGCTATCCCCGGACATCTCAGGCCGCGCCGCCCCCGCTGTGGAGACCCTCCTGCACCGCCGTGCTAAAGGGTCGCTGGCCGCGCCTGCCTACGTGCCCACACCTGCTGATTGAGGACCCAAGAACACTTCCCAAGCTGAGAGTCGCACCGACCTGTGCCGACTCTCCACATCACGAAAGAAGTTCCAGTATCGGGCTCGGGGCCCGCAACGCCTTATTTCCCCGTTCGCAGGAGCCGATCTCTGTGAGTACTGGAACCACAAGTAACATTGCAAGAGACTACAAGGTCTCCATTTGAAGCTACGAACAAAGAACATTTGCCTGCTTTACAACCTGGTGGCATAGCGAAAACGTTGTTGGTCTTGTGATAAGTCTGCTGAGATATATATCCTTATTTTTACATAAAGAAGCGTATTTTTATATATATCCAAGTCTGGTGTCCGTTTCTGGGGGGATTGATGTATTTACTGTGTGTATGATTGTAAGTGCTTAACCAACAACGCCTGAGGAATCGACTTGGCTGCTCACGCCACGCACCTAGAGGGTGAGCAAGGGTCATTCGCGAGGGGTTATCCTGCGCCCTGACGTGGAGGAGAGGGTTCCTGCTTGACACAAGGGCAACCTTGCGGCAACCAGAGATCCCCGACTCTAACATTGTTGGCAGCGGTTGGGATTTCGGATTTGCACTTGTAATTTGCATACCGTGAATTATTAATCACCAGATAGTGAGAGCAGACCAAATAACGCAGCCACAGGTTTTTAATTGTTGAACTTTGTTGAGACATCTGACATTACTGCAACCATGCCTGGCTCGCTCTCTGCTGGAAGAGCGCTCTCCGTGATTTCGGGAATAGATGAGGTGGATTGGGAGAGACTGGAAGGCTACACGATGGAGCAATTGAAAGCCTACAGTGTAAAATTCAGAGTCCCCCATGCTGGATTCAAGAGGAAGACCCAGTACACCAAGGCGTTGAGAGCCTGGAAGGAGTCACGAGACCCACGGAATGCGGGGGACATCGTTCCACCCGACAACCTTGAGGAGCCCAGCAGAGTCCGGTCGCCAGAGGAGCTGGCAGACAGGGCAGCCGACAGGGCGCATGCAATGGAGATGGCAAAGTTGGCCGGACAAATGGAAATGGAAAAGCAGAAGTTGGCCCTGGAGGCACAACAACGCCAAATGGATCATGATATAAGATTGAAGGAGTTGGAGCTGAAGGCGAAAAGTTTGGACACCGCTCCTTCTGGTGGCAGCACTCCACCAGCGCAGGTAGAGTCCAAGGTGTACATCCCCAAAGATGTAGTAAAGGAGTATTTTAGAAAGGATGACATAGGGCAGTGGTTTAGAGCCTACGAGGTGGCCATGTCCTCACACCGGGTCCCTGAGAAAGACTGGGGAGCGGGGTTGTGGGGAAGGTTCCTTGCGGAAGGGCGGGACACACTGTTAGATTTGCCCTTAGAAGTCCAGACCTCATACCCCCATATGAAGGAAGCTTTAATGACCAGGTATGGGTTAACTCCTGAGCTATATAGACAGAGGTTCAGGGAGACCAAGAAGATCCCTGAAAGTACGTATGTGGAATATGTGACCTTTTTCTGCAGAGCGCTGGATGGTTGGGTGAAGGGTAGCAAAGTGAATGATTATCAAGGGCTGCTTGATTTAATTGCATGGGAGCACTTGTCCAGTCAATGTTTTCCTGAGCTACGCCAGCACCTGATAGATAGCAAGCTGTCCAACCCGAGGAAGCTTGCTGAGGAGGCGGACCGCTGGCTCAGCACCAGGGTCCACAAGGGTCAAGTGGGAGACTCCGCCAAAGGTGGGCAGGGTCCCCAGCAGAAGAGTGGGGGGGACAAGGGTAAACAGAAGGGGTTCCAAAAAGGCCCCCAAAGTAATTCCCAAGGGAACCAGCAGAAGGGTTCTCAGCCTCCCCCACCCCCGCAGCAGAACGGGGCCCCGACAGGTAGACCTGTTCCAAAGGGGCCCTTCAATTGTTATAGGTGTGGTGACCCGGGTCACATTGCCTCTGATCCTAAGTGTCGCCTGTTTGGTAAGACCGCACCCACTGGTGCTCCACCCCGGCAAGTAGCTAGTGTTAACTTTGGGGAGGAGGTAGCAGTCCAGGAGGGTGGGGGTCCCGGGCAGATGACCCTAGTCTCGCTAGGAGACAGTGAGATGGTCCCTGTAACCTACCTGCCCTCTAACACTAAGAAATATGGGCAAGTAGTGACCATCAATGGAAAGAAGGTTGAGGCTCTTAGAGATACAGGAGCCAGCGTGACCTCGGTGAGGCAACACCTGGTGTCTCAAGAGCAAATTGTACCCAATGCCTACTGTAGGGTTGTCAATGCTGACAACGTAGAGAGTCGTTGTCCAATGGCTCAAGTTCCCTTTGAGTGGGGGGAGGTCTCTGGTACTCTACAAGTCGCTGTGAGAACTGACATGCCTGTAGACTGTCTGCTAGGGAACGACCTGGAGAGTTCCCCTTGGGAAAAGGTGGAGAAGACCACGCATCTGAGGATGGTGGGTCTACCCGACTGGGCGTGCGTGACCACCCGGTCCATGGCAGCCAGTAGGGGTGTTGAGAGGGTCCTGGAGCCTGAGGGAGAGGTCCAGGAACCGGCCTTAGGGAGAAGGCGCAGGAGGCGCGGGAAACCGGCCCCCGAAGTTCCCACGGCCCGGGAGGAAGTAGACCCTGAGGGGGATGCTCTGGAGCCTACCGGGGAACAGATTGCCGAACTGGGAGATCTGCCTGAGCTGACCCATTGGCAGCAAGAAGGAGGTCCCTCCAGGGAGGAATTCTGCAGGGAGCAGAAAGAATGCCCTTCTCTCGTAGGTATGCGGCAGCAGGCTGCAGACCAGGCCAATGGTGTTCAGGCCAAAACACACTACGTGTACTGGGAGAGTGACCTCCTGTATTCCGAGCCTAAGGCTGCTGAACCTGGGTCAGCCCGTGTGCTGGTGGTACCCCAGAAGTTCAGAACCTTCCTACTGGGGCTGGCTCACGATGTGCCTTTAGCAGGACATTTCGGGATGGACAAGACCTATGACAGGCTTGTCACCCACTTTTACTGGCCCCAAATGCATAAGAATTCAGATTCCTACTGCAGAACCTGTCAGACTTGCCAGGCAAGTGGTAAGAGCGGAGGGAAGCACAAGGCTCCTCTGCAACCTTTCCCTGTGGTCGGTACGCCATTCCAACGAGTGGGTATTGATATTGTGGGGCCTCTGGATCCCAAGACAGCCCTGGGCAACAGGTTCATCCTGGTCTTGGTGGACCATGCCACCCGGTACCCTGAAGCCATCCCTCTGAGGACAGTGACGGCCCCCGTGGTGGGACGGGCACTGATGGGAATTTTCTCCCGAGTGGGATTCCCTCTAGAGGTGGTGAGCGACAGGGGGACCAATTTCATATCCACATATATGAAATCCCTGTGGAAGGAGTGTGGGGTAACTTACAAGTTCACCACCCCTTACCATCCCCAAGGAAATGGGTTGGTTGAGAGATTCAACCGAACCCTCAAAGGCATGATCATGGGCCTGGACGGTCCAATGAGGCGTAAGTGGGACGTCCTCTTGCCATGCCTGCTCTTCGCTTACCGAGAGGTGCCGCAGAAGTCTCTAGGGTTCAGCCCCTTTGAGCTTCTGTATCGTCACCCGGTAAGAGGACCTCTGAGTTTGGTAAAGGAAGGCTGGGAGCAATCTCCCAGGAAACCTCCCCAGAATGTATATAGTTACATGCTGGCCTTCCGAAACCAGACTCGGCGTTTCAGGCAACTTGCTGAGGCAAATCTGGAAGCCAGCCAGGAGGAGATGAAGCGGTGGTACGACCGGAATGCCACTCTGGTAGAGCTTCAACCTGGACAAAAGGTGTGGGTCTTGGCCCCAGTGGAGCCGTGTGCACTTCAGGATAAGTGGACAGGTCCATTTGAGGTTGTGGAGCGCAAAAGTCCTATCACCTACTTGGTGGACATGCAGACTCCCAGGAACCCTTTGAGGGTCCTACATGTTAACCGCCTTAAGCCCCACTTAGAGAGGACCGAAGTGGGCATGCTGCTGGCCACTGATGATGGAATGGAAGAGGAGACCGAGCCTCTCCCTGACCTCTTAGTGGCCTCTGAGAAAGATGGGTCAGTGGATGGAGTTAACCTCTCACCCACCCTGACGCCCGAACAACAGGAAGATTGCCGCCACTTGCTGGGACAGTTTTCCGACCGATTCTCCCTGGTTCCTGGTGTCACAGATTGGTGCGTCCATGATGTGGACACAGGAGACAGCTTACCTGTAAAGCACAAGGCTTACAGGGTAACTGACAGGGTCAGAGCTTGCATTAAGGAGGAGGTCTCCAAAATGCTTGCGCTAGGGGTGGTTGAGTCCTCCAGCAGTCCTTGGTCCAGCCCCGTGGTCTTGGTCCCCAAAGCTGCTGCGCCGGGAGCCACACCTGAACTCCGGTTCTGTGTGGACTACAGAGGACTCAATTCAGTAACGAAGACTGACGCGCACCCCATCCCCAGAGCTGATGAGCTCATTGATCGGCTGGGGGCTGCCCGGTTCCTCAGCACGTTTGATTTAACGTCTGGGTACTGGCAGATCGCCTTGACCGATGGGGCCAAAGAGAGGTCCGCATTCTCCACACCAGATGGGCACTTCCAGTTCCGAGTCATGCCATTTGGGATGAAGAATGCCCCTGCCACCTTTCAGAGGTTGGTCAACCAGGTACTGGTTGGGCTGGATGCGTTCAGTGCCGCCTACCTGGATGACATCGCAGTGTTCAGTGCCACCTGGCCCGAACACCTGCGCCACCTTTGGGAAGTGTTGATGGCTCTGCGCCGAGCAGGCCTCACGATCAAGGCAAGCAAGTGCCAGATCGGGCAGGGTTCCGTGGTGTACTTGGGACACCAAGTGGGGAGTGGCAAGGTGGCACCCTTGCAACCCAAAATCGAGACCATCCTGGCTTGGGAACCCCCCAAGACGCAGACCGCAGTGAGGGCCTTCCTGGGGCTCACTGGGTACTACAGGAGGTTTGTCAAGGGCTATGGAACGATCGTTGCCCCCTTGACAGAGCTGACTTCCAAGAAGCAGCCCAGGAACGTGATTTGGACTGACACCTGTCAGAAAGCTTTCGACACCCTGAAGACTGCCATGTGCACGGCGCCCGTGCTCTTGGCCCCTGACTTCTCCAAGGAATTCCTAATACAGACAGACGCTTCAGAGCATGGTGTAGGGGCTGTTCTCTCGCAGATGACTGAGGAGGGCTGGGACCAACCCGTAGCCTTCATCAGTAGGAGGTTACTTCCACGGGAAAGTAGGTGGAGTGCAATTGAGCGAGAAGCATTTGCTGTGGTCTGGGCGCTGAAGAAGCTAAGACCCTACTTGTTTGGGTCTCACTTCCGGGTTCAGACGGACCACAGGCCCCTCAGATGGTTGATGCAAATGAGGGGTGAAAACCCGAAGCTGTTGAGGTGGTCCATCTCCCTACAGGGTATGGACTTTACGGTGGAACACCGTCCTGGTACAGATCACGCCAACGCTGACGGTCTGTCCAGGTATTTCCTCCTTAGTGACGAGGAACCCCCTGGGCAAGGGTAGTTCTCCCCACATTTCAGCTGGAGGGGACACGTGTTAGACCTGGCACCTTGGCGTGAGTTTCCCTTCCACTTTTTGATGGTGTGCCTCGACTGTTTTGCTGGTGTTGTCCGCTCAGGGCACTGCGCCACGGCTAATCCGTGCCGCAGTGCAAGTGCTCCCGAGGTAAAGTGTACCTGTAATTGATGTCCATGATTGGGTTATTGGATTCACTGTCAGTCCCCAGTAAAGTGCACCAGGGGTGCCAGGGCTTGTGAATGCCAATGCTGCTGGTGGGCTTGCAGCGCTGGTTGCGCCACCCACGGAAGCGGCCTTGTAAAGTGTGTCTAGGGTCTGCCACCGCAGACCCTGTGCGCGGTCCGGGACCGTCGCGCTGACTGCGCAAGTGCCCCCACTTGCCAGTCCCTAAACCTTCCCTTACCTACATATTAGCCACCCCTCTGGTAGGCCCAAGGGCAGGGTGCATTGTAGGCATAAGGTAGGACATGCCCTGATGTGTGTGGCCTGTCTTAGTAGTGAATTACAGCCATTCCCGTTCTTCACTATTGAAGGCTACCTGCTCTCCATAGGCCAGAATGGGCTGCCGGGATCACGCCAACGCTGTGACCCCAGTGGACTCAGAGAGCATGGTAGAAGTGTCAAGTTTAGTATGCCTGAACTCAGAATAATAAAATACTTCTTGTAGTCAAGTTTATTTTAATATCCTGGGTTTGTAAATACTACTTTTAGAAAGTTAGTATTTACTGACCTGACCATCTCAGTCCGCCTCTGCTGTGTGTATGTGTTCTGCCTGGCAACAGTAAGGAGCAGGGTTGGGGAATCCCCAGAGACAGGTTGGCTGCCAGGTGGTGGGTAGAGAGGTGACACCTGGATGGGTGGGAGGAGTACACCTTGACTCTTGAATAGACCTGTGCTCTGCCACCACAAAGCCGGCGCCACCCCCTGTGGGGCGGCTGATGTCTCTGCCCTGCTGCTGAAAGGAAAGAGCAGAGTCACCATAACAAAGTGCTCCAGAACTGGACTGAGCCAGGCCTAGGCCCCCTGGCGCTAAAGAACAAAAGAATCATGGTATAAAAGTAGGAGCCTGGCTCCTAAGAAATCAGAATCCTGTTTACCACAAAGAACCTCTGCCCGACTAGAAGGAGAAGAAGACACTGGAGGAGCTGGCCTGCTGCTTGCCTTGCTGAGAAAGGAGAGGAAGAGACTTACTGAAAAGACTTTGCTACTTTGTGCTTGAACATTCTCCAAGGGCTTGA
Organism: Triturus cristatus; assembly: GCF_964204655.1. Classification (NCBI taxonomy): domain Eukaryota; kingdom Metazoa; phylum Chordata; class Amphibia; order Caudata; family Salamandridae; genus Triturus; species Triturus cristatus. The sequence goes on along the minus strand of NC_140589.1, from coordinate 1,753,795,180 downwards.
TCTGAGCTTGCCCCCTGAACTGAACCCCAGGACCAGTGGGTTCTCTGTGCTTTTGCTCGTCCTCCAATTCGAGCCGTGTGTGCATCCCGCTGGAAAGAGACTGCGCCCCTCATCGCCCCTCCTAGGGCCGTGACACTCAGAAGCTTGCCTGCCTCAAACCCGTGAGAGCCCCGCTCCGTCCAGAGCCGCTCTCTGTCCCCGGGCCAGGCCGCCTGCATCCCTGTCACCGCCTGCTACTGGAGCGCGCTGACCGCGCTATCACCCCTCCCGCCGGAAGCCGTCCGACGACTGTGATCTACGCCGGGTCATCCAGCTGCACTGACTGTGCCCTGCGACCCCGCTTCGCTATCCCCGGACATCTCAGGCCGCGCCGCCCCCGCTGTGGAGACCCTCCTGCACCGCCTTGCTAAAGGGTCGCTGGCCGCGCCTGCCTACGTGCCCACACCTGCTGATTGAGGACCCAAGAACACTTCCCAAGCTGAGAGTCGCACCGACCTGTGCCGACTCTCCACATCACGAAAGAAGTTCCAGTATCGGGCTCGGGGCCCGCAACGCCTTATTTCCCCGTTCGCAGGAGCCGATCTCTGTGAGTACTGGAACCACAAGTAACATTGCAAGAGACTACAAGGTCTCCATTTGAAGCTACGAACAAAGAACATTTGCCTGCTTTACAACCTGGTGGCATAGCGAAAACGTTGTTGGTCTTGTGATAAGTCTGCTGAGATATATATCCTTATTTTTACATAAAGAAGCGTATTTTTATATATATCCAAGTCTGGTGTCCGTTTCTGGGGGGATTGATGTATTTACTGTGTGTATGATTGTAAGTGCTTAACCAACAACGCCTGAGGAATCGCCTTGGCTGCTCACGCCACGCACCTAGAGGGTGAGCAAGGGTCATTCGCGAGGGGTTATCCTGCGCCCTGACGTGGAGGAGAGGGTTCCTGCTTGACACAAGGGCAACCTTGCGGCAACCAGAGATCCCCGACTCTAACAGTCACCAATCCTAGTGGAATGAAAGCTACCTAAGAACAGGTTTTGAGTGAGCACAGAGGAGTGTACTGCTCATTACTCTGGCTACACCTATGGGGGTGGAGCGGGCACTCAGTCTTTGCACAAGACGACAAGGGTTTTGGATTTTAAGGGTGAGAGTGAGAGGCAATGTGGAATTGCTTGCCCTAGGGAAAACAGGCACAGCTTAAAAATTGGGGAGAGCTGCACCCGCAAACTTTTACCTTATTAGTTTGGCATAGCGGAAGAGTCACTACCGCACAAAAGCTGGTGCCAGGCATAAATGTGGCACCACAAGGCACCTCCTCAGAACATTTTCAGCACCAGTGAAAGATTAGAAGTGGACTGGAACGGCTGTCTGTGACCTGAGGAGCCCTGAAGGATTGGACCTGCTCTCTCTTGCAATCAGAAAGTGAACTCCAAGGATTGGCTAATCTTCTGTGTAGCTAAAGGGACACAACAAGCTGCAAGTGGGTCTATCCTGAAATGCCCCAGATGACCATTGGCAACTGGAACTGAACTGGACTTTGTGATTGATCTCTGCCTGACACCCTGAGAGTTTGCAATTGCCCTCTGCTCAGGTCCAGGGGGCCTTAGAAATCTAATCTGATGGTTGTTTGTGCTCTAGAAGAAAGTTTGGAAACTTTGAAAGACTTTTACTCCACAGCTCCATATTCTCAGTGGTATACTCTACCAAAAAATATCAGGCCAACATATCCATAGTGTTCGACTGAATTTCACTCTTGTCCTGAGAAGAGACCTCTAAAAAATGACAAAGTCCCTTTCTGCGTTGGATCTTAGAAGATTTAGGGACCACAAATGAAAACCTTCAGAGTGTTAGCCGAACCAACATGCTTCCATTATCTAACCCTAGTTCCAGAGCAGCAGCTAGAGTTTCAACTTCCATCTGCACTGAGAAGAATTCCAAAGTAAAAAAAAATGACAAATTCCCTTTTTGAATTGGGATTTTTTTTTACTTGTCTACTTCCAGGCTTCAGGGGTGTCAGACCTGGGTTCCATCAAGGTCGACCTCATGCTGCGCCTACTACGACCTTTGCCTACTATTGGTTATTTACTCTTTTGGGCACTATTTTCACTTAAATCCTTTTAAAGTAAATTAGAAGTTGTATGGGATTTTTCAGGGTTCATATGACTCTTTTTGGTTTAAAGGGGTCTAGTCAATATCATTTTGGGTGGCTATATTGTATTTTTCAAAGGTAGAGTAACACTTGTGAGAATTATTTGTGTTGGATAGTGGTAATTCTAGAGTTTCAGCTATGGTGGCTATGGGTATTTTGTTCAACGCTCTTTTGTGGGGTTGAGTACAGTTATAAGATCAGTGTAGTTGAATGCTAAATGAAATATTGAAATTATCAGACCATTCCACTTCAAGAGATTTGTGGTATTTGACATTTGTGAGGTTTGAGAGCATTAGCTCAAGTTTTTTTGCTATTAGCGTCTGACCTATTTCAGTTAATTTTGGACTAGCACTTTCAATAATGACCCGACTAAAAGGTTGTAATTTCCCCTCCAGTTGACGGTGAAATCTCTTACATAAAGAATTATGGAAGAGAGCTTTTGCTAGGAGGTTGTATGTCCATGTACCTCAGCTGCAAAGTTTTTGTTCAGTTAGGGAGGATGGTAAATTACATGTAAGTAAATGGTCTCTGATGGACACAGACTCCATGTGAGTGCCACATATTCAAAAGCCAAGTAATTTAGGCTGTTGGATTACTTGCAATGAAGTACGTATGGTAGATTAGAGGAGTTTCTACATTCAGAAATGTTCTTCTGTCTGCTTTGATAGTGGAATACTTTTGAAGAGCTTGAAGTCTAGGATCATCAATAGTTTGTTATTTAACCAGAGGTCAGTGAGTTAGAGCAATTTTAGACCAGAGTCAATAATAATGTCTGATACTTATCCATGGTGGGTCATTGCAGCTGGGCTAGAATGGAAGGCTTCATGCTTGAGGCCTATTTCCTGAGCAGGATGGGCTACCTTGACCCACCCACTCCTCTTGACTGGTTCCTGCCATATGGGGCTGCTTTCCACATCATAGCCAGAGCAGGTATTGATTTAACCTCCATCCCTGGAGTGCTGATCTTCCGCGGTATCTTCGTTGGTATATTGTATATTTTACTGTGCAGAAGGAGGTAGCAGGGGTAGTAAAGTCATTGTAGTCCTTGATAATGTGCACAAGTTCGCTGTTGGCCTTCAGGGTTGGTCCTTAGGTTGTTTCTTTTTGGGGAGAGTCTAACTAGTATCTGGATAGGGATAGTGTGCTACGGATTGTGGAGACACTTATTGGTGGGTGGAAATGCCGATCATCAGTTTTATTCGGAGGTACCTGACATTTTGAGGTTTCTTGTGTTGCAGAGCAAGGGGACTTCGAGGAGGTACCTAAATGGGGTAGTTGCACAAAAAGCCAGGTTGTAGTCAATCGTTTCTTGTCTTTAGTACCTACTGTAGACATTCTGGCAAGGGTTACCAGTTTGGCTCCACTAACAGATGAATAGCAAAGCACTTTGAAGTTACTACATCCAACCTGTCAGTTCGCTGTGTCATCACTTATTGTAAATAATAGAAAGAGGAAGATGGACCCAGGTATAATGGTGATACCAGTAAGCAACCAAAACTTTAATACAGTGTTAACTGGTCATACAGTTGTGATGTTAAAATTCTAATCTATTCATGATCCTAATTTCTTTATGTTAATATTGTTCTCTCTACAGGTAATTGCTGGGTCCTGTCATCAATGGGTGCTTTGGCTTTAAAACAGACATTTCTCGGGAATATAATACCACGCAATCAAGGGTATTCTTCAAAGTACGCTGGCATTTTCCACTTTAGGGTATGTATTTTATACTTCACTTATGTTAATTTTTTTTAGAATCATTCAACATCATGTTGACGTAAATTGTATACGTTTATGTTTGAACTTAAAGAATTAGAATTTGGTTTAGAATGTCATCATCACATAGTTAATTACAGCGTGGACTGTTGATGTCACGTTTTCTACATCAACATGATATATGTTTTTTACAGCAACCTGGCTCAACATTTGATAACCAGAATGTGTCATGCTCTTAAGTACATACTTGGCCATCTGTGAACCTGTGTAGGTATTTGTAGGTGCTGTCATGATAAACGCTAGTTAATGATTTGAGGATAGATCCAGGAAATTTCAATCTGTTGAGCAAAGTCAGTATTTACAAATGAATTAATATTCAATAGCCAATCATCGAAGAAATGTGACTAATCATTTGGTCGGGCTCTAATGTATTGAGTTGCATCCAGTGCTTAATTTGAGCCGGTGGTTTCCGGTGCTCAGCACCGGCACTTAATTGTTAACACTGGCGCTTATGACAGTCTGCCATAAGGTGGTGCTGTCAGTCTAATTTACAGATGAGCAAAACAAGAGTTATTTCTTAATTCAATATACATTAAAATGGCTAATACCTGCTGCCAAAGCCTTTCTTATAGCTTTGGGGGTCTAGAATAGTCTGATGTGTTACACTTGTAGCAGTGTGATGCTTAATAGTTGTGTTGGTACTGTCATTGGCAGAGATGGCAGGGTCAGTGGGTAGTGCAAGGTGCAGATGGCTCCTGACAAGGGACCGTGCACTTATTTTGATTACAAATTAAGCACTGGTTGTATCATAGAACGTGAGCACTGGAATGTGAACTCTGGAATTGCTCATTTAAGATAGGTTATAGTTTAGGGTGGACTCGTGTCTTAATGAGTTGAAGACTGGGAGCAGCACTTTAAACTACCTTGGACAGTGCTAAATGGTTGCTTTTCACAAAACCTGTAAAGGTAAATGCTGCTTTCGCTGTAAACATAGCAACATTTGTTGTCATTTCTAACATAACACAATAGCGGACACAAAGCAACACATCCACACACTAAGACATAATAGCGCACAAAAGAACAAATCAGTCAAAATGTGAACACAACAATCAGAGTACAACATAACAAAATCGCATTGCCATTATGCAGCACACAAAAACAAAAGTACATCACCACTCCAACAAAATGCCACATAACAAATATGCACAAACGTTTTTGTCATACATTGCCATCTCCAGTAATGTGCTTTGAAGATTCAGTGTTAAAAGGTGTTTGAAGAAATGTGTTTGTTTGGAAACTTATAAAGTGGTCAGACACTGCAAGATCGTATGATGTTGATGATGTTTATAGCAGGATGGTGGATCTAAGGGACAGGAAGGAAGTTCTATGCTTTTGTAGCATGGTAATAAAATGTTCTCCCATAGTTGTTTTCAGAAATCTCAAAAGACACAACTTAGCAGAACAAAGGGGCGGAGATGGTTCTAGAATTGCAGTCGAATAGACAATAAGGATGAGAATTGTAATATCTTTTTTGGACCAGACAATAAATTTTAGATTGAATCCTGGATATGATAGTAAGCCAAAGAAGGTGATTGCTCTTGAGTAGCATGGAGCTTGAAGGACTAATTTGTCAACTTGACTTTGGATGCATTGCAAGGTATGTGTTAAACAGATATATATATATGTATGTATATATATTATCTACTGGCGGTCGCCAGTAGATAGTTATAGTTAGGACCGTGTTTCCATAGGAAATCTGTAAATTCTATTTTGAATAACTTTGGCGCCGATTGACGAATCCTCGCAAAATTTTCAAAACTAATGGGGCGCTCTGCTCAGCTCCTACCCTGAACGTCTCGGGATGATTCGTCAAGCGGGGGCTGAGAAAAAAGGGGGATCCCAAAACGCGTTTTCCCCAATGCATTTTCCCATAGGACCTTTAGTCGAAGGTACAGCCCGAACGGCTGAACAGAATTACTTGAAATTTGGCAAAGAGTAGTCCTCAGGTCAGGCATGTGCCTTTTGCATATATGGAGTCAATCTGTTCAGTATTTCCTGAGAAAATTGTAGTTAAAAGTACATAAATATCTATAGACGCGCACCGTGCGCGCATGGTGCGCGCACCATAACGTGCGCGAGCGTAATTCTGATTGGTGGTTACATGTCAGTCAATGTTCGAATCGGTCGAAATCAGGAAGTGTCGTCCGCCATTTTGTTTGTTTTGGGTGCGACAGTGAAAAAGAGTGGTGGCGAACCTGAAAAGGGGGCAGGGTAGAGAGTTCCTGACCCCCTAGCCTTTGTCAGGGGGTCCCTGAAGGACCCCGAAGGGTGAAAAAAAATTATTATTTTTTTTTAAATCGCGGGGTGCGCGCACGGTGCGCGCACGGTGAAAAACCTTAAAAAAAAATATATAATAATACATACATAACTTAGCATTTAAAAAAACGTACAAATTCACTTAAAAAAACATAGGTTTCACACACGTTATAGTTAGGAATTAGCATTTAAAAAACCTTGCAAATTCACTTAAAAAACCATAGGTTTCACACATGTTATAGTTAGGTGGATATTTCACTCGTAAAAAACCAATGAAATTCCCCCGTTATAGTTAGTTCAGATAACTATAACTAGGCTTTGCAGTTTCCACACTTGCGGAATGCTTTGACTTGTTTCAGCCAAATGGTTTCCTTACAGAGGAGGTGGATTTGGACAAGGTTTTCTCAAGTTGATACTTTCAGGCAGTTGCAACTGCAGTTGCTAGCTGGATCATCTCAAATGTAATGTTTGATTTGACTCCAATGTATTTCCACTATCTGAGTGGCTACTGGAAGTAAGACTATCTCTGCTGGTCAGAGTTTTATTACCCTTAGTGATGATTTTTTACCTATTAGCATCACACTGGCAGAGGAGAGTGAGCATTGATTGGTACGTGCTGCAGGGCCTGGAGATAACATGGATTTTTGCAACTACAGAGCAGGAATGAAGGGCAGGGTTGAGATGCTGCTATAACACTACCCACTCAGAATTGCCGATCCTCACCCTCTGTCTTGCAGAACGTTTCAGAGTACAATGTGTTTAGCTCCTGGTGCTTTCGAATAGGACACTTTTAATCCACAAAAACGTTTCCAATGCAGGGCTTTACAACGCAATCCATTACAACGCATTGTCCATTACAACACAATTAACTATTCTAACTCCATTGGGGTGTTGTAATGGGGAATACATTGTAATGGTTTGTGGTGTAAAGCCCTGCGTTAGAAACGTTTTTGCAGAGTAAAAAATGCGGGGTAATTGCATGCCGAGTAAAGGATGTTTTCCTTCCCAATCTGATGACAATCCCTTTTCACAATGCACATTTTACAGTGTGTTAGTTGGCCATTTCACTGTACAAAATGTTTGCATAGCCAGAATATCGGATTGGGTGCAAAGACTGTTTAACTATATAAATATCTATGTATACAGTTATGATGCATTTCCGAATACTACTGTAAGCGCTGTTCCTGTTATCCTGACATGGTGTTGAAAACAACTTAGAAATGAACTCTTTTAAAGATCATGAAATGCAGGTCAAATAATCATGTTTATTATGCGTTTGCACAGTGTATTCATCATTGATTTATAGGAAAGAGATTCACATCTGTTAGTCGAGTTCGAGTGAACTGCATTATGGGAAATGGAGTTGTTTAAGGAACAAACACCTTGTGTAAACAAATGAGGCACCGGGATGGCGGGAAATTTTAAACAGTGAAACAATCGGGTGGTTAGAAGCACGGGTTAAGGGAGAGAGGCATTTTGGGGCGCATACTGCTGAGATGGAAGGATCAGCGAGGACGGATGGTTTTTAACGTCAAATGGCAGGTACATGTTAGATGAGACGGTAGACTGTTGTTGAAGGGCAAAGGTTGAGTGTATGATTTAATCTAAGATGAATGGGAGAAGTAGTTAAATGTGAAAGCATAGAGGAATGGAAAGCACTAGAATGAAAAGTGGAAAGCAAGTAAGAGATTAAAGATTTGGCGATGAATGTTTTACATTGTTTGTAATTTGGAAGGTATATAAAAAAGTGGGTTGATGATGGAGGGAAGGAGGGTATAATAATTTGTATACTGTCAGGAAGCAGGGATGAACGGAGGTGGGATGAGCACCAAAAGTATAAAGGACGACATTAAAAGTAGGTTTCACATGGAAAGCTGGGAAGCGGTGCGCGGAAAGGGGGAACCCATTTTCTTAGTGGGAATGAGCGGTTCATTGTGAACATTTTCGTAATAGAATTTAATACTTTTATATAAATGGCAACACATTTCTCTGGGACAATTTTATGTAGCACTTCTCGAACATCGATGATGATGAACTAGAGTGAAGATTATTGTTTGTGACTGAGTTTTTTTATGATTATTTATAGTGACCCCCGAAGAAGGGTGCTTAGCCCGAAATGCATTGGGTATCTGTTATCGAATAAACGCTGCCTGAAATGAATTATGCTTCAGTCATGTTCTTGCAAAAGGTCTGGATAGACACAGATGGAACAGTAGAAATTTGGAAATGGCATGTACACTCCGCGTGTGGATTTGCTGGTGCTACATGTGCACCAGCGCAATCAGTATTACAGAAGTGGCCGCAGACGTGTCTGCAGCCTCTTCTATAATACCAAAGCGCGCAAAGTGTGCACACATGCCCATTGTGCCCCCAGGGCACTTGTGTAATACAGCCCCATGTTGGTTGCAGTAATGCTACACACCGCTCATTCGGGAGGAAAGTGTGATTATTTCAAATTATCTTTACTGAAAACGCAAACATTCATACCCTTTAATGTGATGTGCATTACATTAAAGTACACCTTTCAAAATAGTATTAGTTTAAATTTATAGATTTAACTATATTTAAATGGGTTGTTAATTAAATAAAAGAATCCGTATTTTCACATTCCACGTTTCCCGGAGTCACACTCACTTTATTTAATTATTATATTTTCTACTTGTATTGTAAAATGCTTGTTAGATCTGGGGGTCTCTAGTTGGCAGGGTAGGTACCACTGTCCAAGTAGGGACCCTTGCTTCTAGTCAGGGAAAGGGGGATACACGGTTAAGATAACCCCTGCTCACCCTCTAGGTAGCTTGGCCTGAGCAGTCTAGGCTATCAAAGGCAATGTGTAAAGTATTTGTACCAACACTCACAGTAACACAGTGAAAACACCACAGATTTCCTCTACACCAGTTTTAGAAAAATAAGGTATCTTTACTAAAAACTTCACAAGACCAAATACTACAGAAAAACCAACATACAATTAAAAAGGTTACTTTAAAGATAGTTCAAGAGTTTGTAGAAAGTACTCCAGAATGTAAAAATCAGTGTCCTGCACAATGCGACTCTCAATGCACAAAATGCGACACTCTCGTGCCCAACAGTACCTGTAGTTGCGCTAAGGTTCCCAAAAGCTATAACAATGAAGATGGCAAAGGCGATGCGATACTCCTGAGACCTTGGGGAGGCTTTGCAGCAGCCCTGCTTCACGCAGCAGAGGTGGATGTGCTGGCTCCGATCTGTAGGGGGAGGATGCGATGACTTTGGCTTTCGTTGCATAGGTTTCTTAGGTGGAAGCTTCACGCACAGGTACGGTGCGACGCTCTTCGATGGGGTGCGATGTGCGGCACGGCGTTGACTTCTGGCGCCGCAAGCCTCGATGCGCAACGAGACGGGACTCTGCGTCGATGCACGCAGCGACTGGATACTTTCATGCACCGGCAGTGATGCGGCCCGCAAACTGGCTCTGCGACGACCTTCGCAGTGTCAGGAATCTTCACGCACCGGGACGATGCTCGACGCACTCGGCAATGCGGGGACTCCGGGTGCTGTGATGACGCCGCAATGAAATTCTTCTCGCACTCTCGATCTTGCGACTCGCAACCGGATGATGCGACCCTCAAACGGATGATGCGATGGGTACCAGTTACTCTTGTTCACGCTTTCTGCTTTCCAGCTCCCAAACACAGCAAAACGACCTCCTGAGGCCCCAAGACTAGGCAAGCACTCCAAGGCAGGTCAGAACTCCCTCAGCAGAGTTCCAGGGGAGCTGGTGGTGAAGTCCTTTTGTTCCTGGGACTTCTTAACAGGGAGCCAGCTCTCCTCAGGCCCTTGGAGATCAGAATTTAAAGAAGGGGACACAGCAGAGTCCTTCCCCTCTCCTTGGCAGCAAAGCAAAACAGCAAGCAGGCATTCTTCTCCTCTTCAGTTCCTTCCAGCTTTCTCCTTGGCAGAGGTTCTTTCTTGGTTCCACAGTGATCTAAAGTTTAGGTGTCTGGGGTCCTACTCCTCCCACCCATCTAGAGCAGATCTCCCTATTCACCCTGCTGCTGACTCATCCAGACTCCTGGAGCCACCTAGCCCATCACATGACACCAGCCAGCCATTCTGCACACAGGTACACAGGAAGGTTAAACAGGAGAATAGCTACTTTCTAAAAAGTGCTATTCTCACACAGTGAATTTAAAAACCATCTTTCTAAAAAGATGTATAATAAAATTCTGAACACAAAGATACCAAACTTGGATTTTCTATCTTGCCTTTAGGGGAAGATAGGAATGTAAACAGCCTCCCCCATTCTGTCCTATGGGCAAGGTAGCCTCTCAGCAGTGAAAAATGACAATGGCTGTAATTCACTACCAGGGCATGTTACACACCTCAGTACATGCCCTACCTTTCAGATACACTGCACCCAGCCCAGGGGGGTACCTAGGGCCACCATAGGGATGCCTTACATGTACAGAAAGGGAAGGATAAGGCCTGGTCAGTGGTTGAACTGGCCAGGTCGACATGGCAGTCCTGGACTGCACATAGGCACTGCAAGCAGGCCTAAGACATCATTTTAGCGCCACTCCTGTGGGTGGCACAATCAGTGCTGCAGCCCACTAGTAGCATTTGTACTACCAGCCCTGGCACTCTCAGTGCACTTTACTAGGGCCTTGCAGGTATAACAAATATGCCAAACAGGTATAGCCAATTACATCACAATTTCCCTGGGGAGCACTTGCACTTTGACACTGATCAGCAGTGGCAAAGTGCCCAAAGCATCTATACCAGTAAAAACAACATCCAGCATATCATCAAAAATACAGGAGGTAGAGGCAAAAATTCAGGGGTAACCACGCCAAAAGATGCCAGGTCAAACAATGCTGTATTGTGATGAAGGGGGAAGTTGAACACTATTTCTGTCCACAAAAATCTGCTTAATGTGGGTGTACTAATACACTCAAATCCACACCCTTAATGTTCAAGATACTTTATTTTGATTATAGTATATAATCATAAAAGCGCAAAGAGACAAATTTAAAAGCTCCAGGTTCCATTCATCATTAAATTTAGATAAGAGTAAAGAAAAGGATAGTAAGTAAAAAACATATAAAAGTACATCGGAAACTGCAAAAAACAAGTAATTGCAAACTCTAATCAGCTAAAACAAAATCCTAAAAGGCAATATAATTATGGCAATAAAGTGCATGTTTCGAAAAGGCACCCACCGAATAAGTTACTTGTGAATTTAGGCGCATCCGCAGAAAATATATAGCTGGTCTATACTGATGAAAACCCACATTTTTGAGTATTGAAAGTATTAAAGATTTCCTAGGTGCCTCGTAAAATTTACAGAAGAAGATTAAATGTGCTCGAGTTTGTGGTGAGGGTTCATCACAGGGACAGAGCATGATGTTTTGGGGGTCAAATTGACCAAGGGGGAAGCTCAGATGACATCTAATGGTGCCTAGACTAAACTGCGCTTATAAGCCTCTCTCCCTTACATTATTGACATATGACAATTATGGCTCTACTCCATTCGTCAATTGTAAGCCCATCACTCCTTTCATGTTGGGTCTCATAACCTCCTTTTCTTCTCTATTAGATACTGCCTTTTTTAAAAACAGGTCTTTTACTTTTGCGGATTCCCCCTTTGAGATGGATACCTGATTGAAAAACAGGTCGGGTCTACCCATGACTTTTAAAGTTTTTAGTAAGTAGTTCCGCCATGGGATTCTTAGGCCATAGTCACAGGATAGACCGTCCTCAATGATATCATAATTAAGGGAGGCCTCTGGGTTACTCAAAATAAATATTCTTAGAAGTCGAGGGGCAAGCCCCACCAGATGTCCTCTCCAGGAATGCCCTCCCAAGATAGCGCTGGTGCTACATGTGCACCAGCACTTTCACTATTACGGAATGGGCGGCACAAGTGTCTGCAGCCCCTTCTGTATTATCAAAGTGCACAAAGCAGGGGTACGTGCCCATTGTGCCCCAAGGGCACTTGTAATACAGCCCCATGTTGGTTGCAGTTAGGTTACACACAGCTCATTTGGGAGGAAACAGTGATTATTTCAAATTATCTTTAATGAAAACGCAAATATTCATATGCTTTAATGTGATGTACATTGCATTTAAATACACCTTTGAAATTAATTTTAGTTTACATGTATAGAATCAACTATATTTAAATGGGTTGTTAATTGAATAGGAGAATCTGTATTTTAACATTCCATGATTCTAGTAATCACCTTTCTCTTTATTCAATTATTGCATTTTCTGCTGTATTGTAGAATGCTGAATTGTGATGAGGGGATGTCGAACACTAGCTCTATCCAAACAAATCTGCTTAATGTATGTGTACTCATACACTCAAATGCACACAATGTTATGTGTATGTAGTACGCTCATTCATTCAACCCCCTTCCACATGGTTCCAGTCCTGCAAATCCTTACTGGCTACCACTGAACATCTATTCCCAGGGCTGTCCTTTGAAGTGCATGTACTTATAGTAGCTTAGAAACGCCCCACAGAAATATATCTGAGAGAAACAGTCATTAAGCCCAATCTTGATCTCCTCTTTCTGATCAAATTATCATTAATTCTCTATCAAATTAACAGGTTCATTACTGCCTCAGTTGTATCAGGATACCTCAGCTTAATATTAGAGCTGGAGAAACTGTCCCTCTGGCTCACATAATATCTTTCCCCTCCAGAGAAATCTGGTCATTGTTGGCTCTCAGCATCTTGGAAAGAACAAGTTGTTGTTTGATGTAGAAATTTGGAGGAAATCTGCCTTTCTGCATGGTCACCAATGACTCTTCAACTTTTTCTGGGAACAGTTTGTGGCTGGTGTTAGGACTCTATGCCCTGTGAAACTGCTATTCAGTGCCACAGTGTCTGTGCCCTGATCCTAAAATGGTGGGGGTATTTCAGTATTACCCAACTGGTCTATTTATCTTTCCTATAAGGCATAATACATGGCATAGAAAATGCACAAATGTCACAAGTGGACTATAGTATGTATTTACACCACCTAAATGCATGAACATTATGTCACCACTATGTTCTGACTGGGCAGCAGTTTAAAGGTTCTTCAGTAACATAAAAGTGCCTTTGCCATGTTAGAAAATGAATCTTTATGTATAAAACGTCACATATGAAGTGTACCTTGTAAGCCCATGTAGCAGGGTAACTGATATATCAATGAGCATTGGTTGGACACACCCACAGGACACCCACACTCTATATCTTAAAGAGGTTAATATAATCAATATCCAAATGTAGTGTAGATAATATGTATAGACAAAACAATAGGGACAAACGTGATTATAGCAACAAAATCAATAAAAAATATATATTAAAACAAATTGCAAGATTGTGTAATTAATTTCATCGAATGATGGAATCAGTCTTTGGTAACCAACCCCTATCCTCGCTATATTAAATCTGATCGCAAATCTGTTTCAGCATCAAAGGCAACTTTTGGAGTTTCTTTACGTGGCCTTTAGCTATATACCTTAGTTGAACACAGGAATTGTTTTTTTACTTAGCTTCTGTACTTCAAGAAGGTTGCTCTGTGTCTCAGGTATGGTGGTTCTGAGGTGGACCCTACTGGCTCTGAGGAATCCATGGCCTTTGCCAGGGATGTTTTCAGCTCAGCGCACACACACTCTCAGTCTCCTAGGAAGATAAAGGGACCTCTCTGCCTGACACCTCTCTGTATTAGGCTTAGATTCACTTTGCTAATTATTTTGAAAAGGGCAAACCTCATAATGATTGCTGTAAAATACACAAATTAGCAGAATACTTCTGTTGCACCTCCACTATATTCTATCTCATAATATATATATCACATATATATGAATAATTGATGAAACATCAAACTATGATTTAAGTATAATGATGCAGATTTATATGTTTTACATGTGAAACCAATAATAAATGCAGCACACATTTATAAATTATAAATGTGCACTCAGGTCCATGAATATACACATATATGAAATGCAATGGTGAGACATAAGCAGAAAACGCAAAGATCGCATCCAAGGGAATGTGCTCATGTAAATATTGAGTCCTACAATTTTGGCATGCCTGCTAGAGGTGACACATACCATATACAACATGTACTTCAACATAGTAAATGTTTATGAGCTAACTGTCACCAATGAAATACTCATTGTCTCATAACCAATCACCAGTTTAAATTGTGTTATATTTAGGGCTGGCTTGACAGAGCACCTCTCTTCAAAACCTAATGTTGCTAATACTTAGACATATACACAGAATGGGCATTGTTCCTTCCTAGAAGAGTATTACGCCCACTCTCTACTATTGGCTTTTCGGTGCATCATTACCCCTTCTTTAGGAAGTTTGCATTGAAATGCACAAGGGGCTATTTTACATTTCAGAAATTCATTTAGTCAGATTCTTTAGGTAATGCGTGCTTTGTATATAATATGCAATCCCTTCTTAATTGTTTCAGTCTTTAGGCTTTTTAAATGCTTTTCTCTGAACTTTTCTGCTCATCTGCATTTGCATGGAGTTAAGATGCTACTGTATGTCACCACCTGCCTTCCATATACATGCTGCGTGGAGCAAGCACAGCTGATAGGACAAGAGACATTGCTGGTTGATCCCAACGGCTTGTATAGACAGAAGCTAAATGACATTGGCATGACAACCTGAGTATGGTGGGAGCAGGTTTCCCTTTTGCGAAGTATGGTGCTCGAATGTTGTAGCCTAATTGCTTACAAAACTATCGCTCCATTGGAGTTGGTAATACAAAATCTAAACCCAAAGGAGCAAATAATATTTAGGCCACAATATTTATGATAGGGAATATTTTTGTTAGCAATATTCATACCTGCAACCCTGTGGCAAGGCCACCAGCCTGTACTCCTGTCATAGTTCTGAATAGTAGCATCCATATCACATGTTTGTGCTCCTGGCTGCATCTGTGGCTAGCTCTTTGTGATTATTATTGTTCCTTGCCACTGACCAGGATGTGGTGTTAGCCCAGCTCCTGTCTTCCTGCTGTCTGTCTCTGGCTTCACTCCCTCTCTCTCTCTCCCTTGAGTTGCCTTGTTTCCTCATCCTTTCCTTTCACAGTGGTATACTGCGAGCAGGTGCTTTGTATGCTTTGGCTGGTATAGAGCACTAAACGCAGGCTTGCCTTCATTGAATGATTCCAAGAGTGAAGTATAGGTTAGAATTTTTATTTGAGGTAAATGCTGTGTTTCTCCATACAAGCACGTGGTAAACGTGTCTGCATGCAAAGACACCTGGGCAGGTCTGAATTGTTTTTGAATGCTCCTGGTGTACAAATCCTAAACTGATAAAAGGAGTGCTTTACCAGTGCCCATCCATTCTTTGGTTGTTAGCTGCAGTACTACGAATATAGCCTCGACTGGAATATGAAAAAACTGTTAGCAAGGCCACATATCATAGGAGATAGACTGACATGAGGGCCTTTCTGTTTTTCCCAAAAGGACCGGGTACCCTTTGCGTAGTTTTCCCTCGAACCCTCCTGTTTTGCTGACTTCATTTTTGATGGCATTAGAACTCTGCACACTTTACCAGTGCTAAAGTGGCGTATACCCAATTGATATATTTAATTTACTTGTAAGTCCCTAGTAAAGGGGCACTACCTGTGTCCAGGGCTGTAAATTAAATGCTACTAGTGGTCCTGAAGTACTGATTGTGCCCCTTACTTAAGCCTTTTAAACATGTCAAATCAAGTGAGGTTTATTCGAAAACACATGGGGTATCATAAAAACTACATATGAAAACAGTATTTGAATTAAAAAGACATCGATAAAAAGAGGTTGTTAAAATGAGGAATAAAACACATGAATAAAAGCAAGCAGGTAAATCCCCTTGTAAACAGTAACATTTCTACAGCTGCTTCCTGCGTCTTATGACAGCCAATAGGAAACGTAACAATACAACACATGTATACAGGCCGGAAAAAACTTGCAAATAAATAAAAGCTGGGCGACATTGCACAAATCCAAGTTGTTTTAGCAGCGGCTTAATAAAGCATTTTCTCACCTCTGAGTAAAGCAAACAGAAAAAAAGAATGTGAATGGTACTTTGCTTAGAAAGGTTGTCACATGTACATAACTCGAGATTGGGAGCCCCGTTTTTAATTTTTGGATAGGTCGTTAAATAATGAAAAATATCCCGCCGAAACCTAGTCAGCATAAATCTATGGCGGTGATTCTATACATTGGGCTAGGTAGGGTTGCATATCATGGCTGGTCAGAATTAACTGGTTTAAACTTGTCTCAGGCCTGCCATTGCAACCGGTGTGTGTAGATTTAACTGCCATTTGGACCTGGCAAAATAAACCTTTGACCAGGCCCATGCCTTCCTTTCTAATGCAAAATAAGACACCTCTACGATAGCCCAGAGTGTAAAAGTTAGACATGTACTTGTTATTTTTACATGTCCTGTAAGAGAAAAACTTTTAAATTTGTTTTTCACTACTGCAAGGCTTATCTTTCCTGTATGATAACATTGGAGTTCACTTATTACATTTAATAAGCTGTGACTTCCAAATGGAAACAGGTAACCAGTTCATGTTTGATGTCATTGGAACTGTAGTGAAAAACCCTCCCTTATGGTAAATTCTGAATTTTAATTACAATTTAGAAAATCCACTTTTAGAAAGTTGGTATTTTCCTATTATAGCCTTTTAATGTCTGCAGCCTGTCTAGGGGTCACATGAATGGGTGTAGCTGACAGTTAGGCTTTGTGTATTCATCCTGGATAACCAAACAAGAAAGAGAACTTAGGTGCACCTAGATGGGCCTTTACTGGCAGTATGGGATGGCGTATCTGGGCACAGCCCTGCTTACTCTTCAATATGCTGTGTCCTGCCTCCCCAAAAAGGGCTGCATACCCCCTGTAGTTAGCCTGGAGCTAAGACAGAGATGCCAGAAAACCTCTGCACTTAAAAAGGAAACCTCTAGAAGCTTCTCCAACTTCAAAGGAAGTCCCAGGTGTAAATATTGAACCTCAAACATTTAATATGCATTACACTTCTGGTCCTGTGGAGACTCAGCCAGGAAGAAGGATTGCTGTGCTGCTGAAAGGACTGCCACTCTGCTGGCTGCTGCCCTGCTGGATACTACCCTGCTGGACTGCTGCCTTTTTGGAATGCTGCCCTCCTGTCTGAGTCAGAGGGACTGGACCTGCACCTGAACCAGGATTCCCAGAATGGCTCTAAGTCTGCTGGCCTCCTTTTCAGAGCCACAGGGACATAACAGGCTCCCAACCACCTGAAACAGTACCAAAATCCAGCTGGATTAAGCTCATTTCCCCCCCGAGTCGTGCCCCTCAGATTCTAGAATCCTTGGTGTGGCCTTGGAGAGGCTGAATTTAGGTTTTTGGGCCCTTCGCTACAGCAAATGGGCCAGTTGGTGCCAAAAGCTTGTTGCTCGCACAGCCGGTAAATGCAAAGTTCCATGAATCCAACTCTTCAAACTACAGCATCGAACACTCTCAGAGAGTTCCACCACGAAGCTCCGGCCCACCGGCTTGCGACGACAACATGATCTTTGAAATACTGTGACAATTGTCTGTGATGCCAGATCTGCTCTCAGTGCTACATCAACAACCATCCGTGGTGCTTCACTGTTTCTCGCGGCCCCCTCCACCATGATTTGGACTCTTTGCACTGGACTGAGGAGGTAACTTTTCAATGTAACTAACTTGGTCCCTGTAGCGGACGCATGCTTCATTGTGGTCGACCCGAACTTGTGAATTTTTCCCAGTCTTGCATGACCAGATAGCCAAAAGTGGCTCATTGGATTTTTGACTCTAGTTCCACTTAAATATTTAAAGTTTAAAATTGCACAACTCTGGTTCTACTGATTAGATTTCTGTTGTTTTGGTCTTGTATTTTATATAAAGTTTTACTTGCATTGGATTTTTTTTTAGATGTGTTTTCACTTTATTGCTGTTTGAAGAGCTGCTTAAATACTTTATTCATTCCTCTACTTTAAGCCTGACTGCACTGTGCCAAGCTACCAGAGGGTTGCGCCCAGGTTTGGTTGTGCCTCACCCTGGCAAGGATTGTAGTTGCTGCTTGAGTAGGATTTCAACCCCCTCATCCAGGAACTCAGTTTCTCACATCATCTATTTAGGAATATGTCAAAATGGTTCACTGTCTTAATGTATTCCCTCCCTTTCCCAGTAGTATGAATCTCACATGTTTAATAACGGCCTTATCCTCGTGATGTCAGCATAAAGTTTTTTAGCAAGAATCTCAGGTAAGGTTTTGGGTGCAGATCTTACTCAGTTTTGGTAGCCCTCCTTCACTAAATATCTATATTGTTCTAGAGTTTTGGCTACTCTAGTAGCGAACAATAGCTGATGTTATGTTTCTTTTTCATTGAGTTGTTCAGTGGTAGCTAATCCTTCTTTCTTCTTCACTTTGATCCCTCCCATGCACCCCAACATCCCTTTGACTTGCCACTTTCCTGCAATGCTGTTTGCAAACATCGAGCTCATTACAGCCTCTCTCCTGTCTGATAGCTTTCTGAGAGTTCGCCTCCCTTCTGTTCCTTTTTTCATGATTTCATTATCGCTATAATAATTGCAGAACATTGCTCTTCTCTCCAGAAATGTTAGTTCACATTAGACCTCTATGTGAGACATCTTAATTTGAAGGTCTCATTGATTCAGATTAAGGTGTTGCACCTGCACTTGGCAGTGGCACCCTTTTCACAATAGCTATCCCACCATCACACATTCTTGTAACAATGTGAGAAGCAGTCATTTTTGCAGCAGGATAAGTGATTGATGTCAACATTCAAGCTGGGGTCATGACATAACCTCTCGCATTGAAAGTGTCACAGTAGACAGGGTGCACATTGACATCAAGTTAGGTAGCTACTTAAAAGGTTACATGTCTGCTTCAGATACATGTGCATGTCATGCAGGCAGAAGACTAGATGGAGCCCTTTATCTTTCAACGTTTGTTAACATTAGTGCCACCAAGTCAGCTTCTCATATGAGTGTTCTTCCCCTTAGGCTTGGGTGATTTGGGCGGGGTGTGTCAGTGTTGCTATTAGCCACTAGCTTGGTTTTCTCGATTGTTGTTATTCTTGATGCACATTATGTGGTTTATAGATCCTGTAACAATAATGCTAGTACTTGTTCTAGATTACTAACAGTCTCCTCTGCCCAAGTACTGTCTTGGTGTCTAGGCCTGGGCAGAATTTCAATTGTGCCGGAGTAATCGAAGTAATTTTGGTAATTTTGCATTGCGCCTTGACTTGGATTTACTGTTAATAATGCGATTACACTCGCTTGTATAATTGAGAGCAATTTGTGGGGGGAAAACCCACTGCAAGAGCACAATTAGCGGGCATGAGTAGCCTCTCGCTATTCATGTTCGGTTGCATTTATCACAATTTTTAGTGAGAAATGCATCCTCCCATCCATTTTGGATGGGAGACTGCATTTTGTGCTAAAACAAGTGAAATAAATACCAGGAGTAAGTTCGGGGAGCTCTTACCCCAAGTGCACATTTAGCAAGTGTGGCGGCCGCTCACTATTCATGTTCTCTTGCATTTAGAGCTATTTCTTAGCTCAAAATGCATCCTCGCTTTAATTTTGGAAACAGGGGGGCTTTTGTGAGCTAAGAAAATAGAACTAAATGCTAAATTACTCTTCTTGGGTAATTCATGGAATTTGTTGATAATTCCATGTGATTACGCTACATGGAATTAGACAAGTTCCGCCCCTCACTGAAGCACAGTAAGTGGTGAACTTCATTGTATGTTAAGGTATCCCCTGCTTTGGCTTTCTCAAAAGTGGCAATTTAGGTACAAGTACTGTCTATGTGTGTTGTGCGAAAAGCTTAGATTTCTAGTCATGATATTTTAACCACAGTCATCTCATGTCTCTGTTTGGATGTGAGGGGCAGTGGCAGATATTTTCTGCATCTTTTCCAGTTGTCGTGTAATCTTTGGTCACAACAATTGATTACTTGAACCTTTCTGTCATTGTAGTGTCAAATTTTGTAGAGGCCTCATCCTATTGTTAGATTGCTGTAATCGCATTGCAACTATCCATGCACTCACTCACTCACTCCTTCATCCAGCTAGTCATTCATCCATGCTTTCACTCACCTATTCTCCCATTCATTCATCTATCCACTTATGCTTTCAAACACCCATCTCAGCACTTACTCACCCATCAGCTATCCATGCATTAAGTCACTGATGCATTCATCTATGTGATCATTCATCTTTCTAAGCCCTTATACATTTCCAGCGTTACTCACCCATTCATAGAACCCCACACATAAACGTATCAGTCATTGAGGGAACGCTTTGACTCTGAATATAGCCATTCCTATTGATCATGCCAAAACATGTTATTATGCATACCATCATGTCTAGTGTTTCAAAGCTACAAATGGTCTTGCTTGTGCACTATAAAACATGGATGTGGGAAATCTGCATTTTATGTGTGGTCAGCCTGGATTTTTCGCCTTTGACTAGAACCTGTATTTTTGCTAGCTTTAGAACTCTGTGCACTTTGACCATGCTAACCGGCAATAAATTGGCTTTGCTCCTCCTTTTAACATGGTCAAATGGGCATACTCCTAATTGTGAAATTTTTGACTTGCCTATAAGTACTTAGTATATGGTACAAAATGTAACCAGGACTAGGAAGTCAAATGCTACCAGTGAACTGCTGCACCTATTGTGCCATTTACTACAATGGCAGTGCAAATATTGCTTAAGGCCTACCATTGTGTCCTCACTGTGGATGTATAAAAACTTCAATTTGGCCTGTTGGAAGTTAAAACCTTCCTTTCAAATATTAAGAAATATCGACTATATAGGCTATGTAGACCCGAAAGCAAGGTGCATGGTATTTAAAAGTAGGACTTGTAGAAATAAAATGCTAGCATCTCCTTACAGTGACTATCACCTAAAAATTATGTTTGATGTGGCAGGCCTAGCTGTTCTAAGTACAAAAGAATAGTACATATTAAACTACTAATATTGGATCTTTGGGAAAGGACCAGCTAGAAAACTAGTTAAACAACCATTTTTAATAGTTAATAAAAATTCAATTCAATGATGAAGTTGGATTTTTCAATAATTATTAAGGAAAAGTAACTGTTAGAAAGTTACCCTTTATCTGCCTAGACTGTCAGAAGGCTGATTAACATAAGCATCTCCCAGCTCCCACCCAGTAGTTAGCCTGCAATTGGTGTGACTGGGTATGAAATGCCTGCCAGGAGCAAAAATAGGCTAACCAAAATGTGCCAGAATGACTCCTTTGAACGTGTAGGACGGAGACTGTGGGCATCCTTTTCTGACACTACAGTGGGTACAGTGGTTGTTCCAAACCGGAATTTAGTGTTAGATGTAGGAGGACACTAGGATTTCCATAGTGCAAAGCCTACAGAGCCCTAGCCCTTGGAACCCAAGTTTAGTGTGGCCAAAGTCTTTTGCCATCTTGAAAATGCCCAAAGTGGGTAGGGGGGCCCAGGAACTTTACCCTATTGGTTTGAGCGTGCCCAGGAGTTCTTCCCACCCACTTGCTAGTGCCTGGCATAAATGTGCAACCTCCAGCTACCCATTGCAGAACACTATCAGGACCTGCAGTAGATCAGAAGAGGACTGCACCTGCTGTCTATGCCCTGAGAGGAGCCCTGAAGCACTGAACCTGCTCCCTCGTGTACCCCAGACAAAGACGTGGAGTTACTAGACAGACCTCCTGTGTAATCTTCAGGCTTACAATAAGCTGCAAGATGCCTTATCCTGGTAGGACCCAGCGGACCAGGGACACCTGAACCTGGACTGGAGCCTGCTTGGCATGTGCCTAACACCCTGTGAGTCTCTAGGTGCTTCTCCTGAGGTCCTGGGGCCTTTAGAAGTGTGCTCCTGTGGTTCTAACCCAGAAGGTATAATCTTTAACCAGGAAGAACCTTGTTGGTGTATCCAACCCGCACTCCAATGTGGTCAGCTTCAGGTTGTGCCTAGGTACAGATGTACTGCGACCAGTGACTATTATTGGCACTTTATGCTTTTTTGGACCTATTTCTATTTGAAACTATAAAAATTTATGTTTCCGGTTACCCTCATTGGATACTTGTCATTTTGTTGTCATTTTAATTATCACATTTTACTCTAGTTTCCGAATTTTGTTTTGGAT
Organism: Triturus cristatus; assembly: GCF_964204655.1. Lineage (NCBI taxonomy): Eukaryota > Metazoa > Chordata > Amphibia > Caudata > Salamandridae > Triturus > Triturus cristatus. The sequence continues at coordinate 1,753,772,839 of NC_140589.1, read as the reverse complement.
TTTTGATGATTTTGAAGTTTGACTTTATTACTGTTTTGTTATGGCATAAATACTTTACATACTGCCTTAAGCTTTCCCGCTGTCTGCCACAGCTACCAGGGGGTTGTGCCCAGGTTAATTTTAGTGACTTTGAGGGGTCACCATGGCAAAGGTTGTGATTATTCCTTAAGTTGTGTAGTCACCTACAACCAATTAATTATCCAATTTCTTAAAATGGAACAAACAAATGGTTAGCAACGTTTTGAGAAACATAAGGGCGATCAATATTTCTTTATTAAAGATTGATTCAAGTGGTGATGACAGGGTGACTGTAACGTGGTACAAAATACAAAACCTAGCTTTATGCATTATATGAAAAAGTTAAACCTAATGAAAGTAGCAGCTAGACAGACATAATTACCATTTCCATAAACCAAACACACTATGAATAAACAATCAAAATGCCAGAAAACAACTGAAATCCTGGCTTTCACCTCACGTCTTCTCTGAGCCAAGATGGAAATGCTGTCGTTTTTTAAAATGTTTACCTAGTCATGATTTATTTGTTTCTTTATAGATGTTCATTGTTCCCACTGGTTCTACTCAACCCAAATCTGAGAAAACTAGGCAAGAATTAAAGAAGAAGAGCCAGCTTTAAAATTTATTTTTTAAATTACTGTCCCTATAATTGCATACAAAAATGATAAGCCAAGGCTAGCTTAACAAATGCTTTCAAATATATTTAAATTGTTTTAATCTCTAAGTTAATGTCTTTTTATATTTCAGTTCTGGCATTTCGGAGAATGGGTGGACGTGGTTATCGATGATCAATTGCCATTTATCAACGGGAAGTACTTGTCTGTGCAGCCATGTAGTAAAAATGAATTTTGGCCATGTCTTCTTGAGAAAGCATATGCCAAGTAATTATCTATTTTTTATATCTTCTTTGTGAAAGACACTGTGAAATTGAAGCAATCAAATTTCTTATCAAAATACAATTAATTTTATAAAATGTATTGTACTGAATTAACACACTGGGGGTGACTATGCCGACACTGATGCGGAAACAGGACCGTCCAACCTCAGGTTGGCGGTACCGACAGCCTAATCAAGATGCAACTGAACATTGTTTGGTGGGATACTCCCATTCCTCTATGGCAGCTCGTGTTACGGCCGTAAACCATAGAGGAATGGTAGTCTTTGTTCATCCCTTCATGTGTGGCAGGTACCTTATGGTGCCTGCCACACGTGTAGTAATGAACAGAGGGGCACCATAGGTGCCTCCTTGGACCCCAACCAGAAGATGCAGAGGCAAAGGGGCCTTGCTGCGGGCCCCCATACTCGCTCCCCGACAGGTTTTCAATTTCGGAAAGCGCAACATGGAAATCCTGCTGGAGACCGAGTATCGTAATCTCAGGGGCGGAAAGGGAGTACGAGCCGGCTTCCGACTGCCTTTGGTCTCCTTGAGCCCATTGAAAGCAGCCGTAATACCCGCCCAGTTTAATTTACGACCGCAAGCATTGTAATGCGGCAGTCAGAAATTAAACCAAGATGCGGGCTAGAAAGGCTCCAACCAGCCTTTACAGGCCGCATCGTAATCGGCCCCATAGTGTTAAACCACGGAAAGAAAGTCTACCTTCCTCATTGGAAGAGATTTGACAATTATGCAAAAGCCCATAAATTACATTTGGAAATGTGAATCCTTTTGCTGATGAGACATTTTTAAGACTTATGTCTGTTATCCGTCTATTTACAATATCCATCTTGGAGCAAACAGAGATCATTCCTGACTGAATGCTATGAACAAAACCTTATCACATGCTTGAAAGGATAGCTTCTACTAGCCAAAATGCTGTCTATTCTTTACCTACTTGATTTTGCATAGACATCTTGGTTGCTGGACTGGAATTGGTAGACTGGGATTTTGGTCATTAAAAGGAAGAACATGGTATTTCCGTCCCTTTTTAAGAGGTCAATAATGTTAATAAATGAAGGAGCTAATTCTAGATAATTTTCGGAGATAAAATGCTGGGGCGTAACTGGTAAGGGCAAGAAACAAACAAGTCCTGTCCCTTGCCACCCCGTGCTCCTTTCTGTATTTGTGCATCACTTTTCAATGCTATTTGAGAAAAGGTAAGCTTACACATTTAATTTCCTGGGGAAGTGTCAATAATTCTGCTATGCTGGTGATGTCTTGTTTGTAGCAGCAGTATGATATTATGGAGAGTCCACACTAGCTACTAATGCAAAATCTTGTAAAAAATTTAGAGTAATGTGGAAAACAAAAAATACTATAAGAAATCAGGTTTATTCGTTAAGAGGATGATGCCCCTTACAAATAATAAACACAATCCTAGGCAAGGTAAACCACAAAAATTAACTAAATAAACCTCTGCCTATCCATTCAGTAGCTGGGAACAAAAGCAGCCAGGCTTAACTTGAAGGCAATATGTAAAGCATTTATGCAGCACTCATACAGCAAAATAAAGTGAAACCATACCATTAAAAAAATCCCAAACCAATCCAGAAAAACTGAGTAACATTTACTAAATGGAATGGTACCAGAGCAATGAAAACCCAATAAGTACAACCGGAGTTATGATTTTTTTAATGTCCAAGTGAAAATATTGTAAAAAAGTACAATGCGCAACAGGTCACTCTCAGCCAGACCAAACTCACAAGTTCAGTCCAACTGCGATGAAGCACAGGTTGGATACAGGGACCAGGTTCATCCCAATTTATCTTCTTTGAGTGCAAGTCCATGTGAGAGCCTCAGCTGAAGTTTTGCATTGGCGGGTGTCGCAAAGAGATCATTCTTGGTGCGCTGCTTGAGATTTGCAGTGGCAGGAGACGTAGTCAGTTGGGCAGCTGCAGGGAGGCCTCTGGAATATTGTTGTCTCCATGTAGCACAAACAGGAGGTAAGTCAACTGACCCTTGGCTGGGCATCCTGAGTTCAATGCAAGCAGGTCCAGTCTTCCTTCTTCAGACAGCAAGGCAGTCCTTTTTCTGAATCCTACACTGGCCCAAAATTTGCCGATGAGCGGTTCTGAAGGTGCCACTCTTATACCCAGTGCCAACCTGTGGGTGGGGAGATACCTGCTTTGTCTAACCTTCCCCCTTTCCTGTGTTTGGCTCTCTGTCTAGCGGGGCATAGGCAGGCAGGCCTAGGTGTGAGCTGCATTTGTCAGTGGCAGGATAAGCAGCCCTTCGAATCCAGGAAGCAGGTGAGCATAGCCCTCAGACTACACTTTGGAGCTCAGGAAGAGCTGAGTATAATCCCCCAGGCCATCCAGTTAAGAAGAGGAACACCCTGACCCACACCTAATGCCCTTTTGCTCCCATTTATGGAAACTATGCACGGTACATCACAGGAGAGCCATTCATTGTCTTCTGACCATGGGGACTGACAAAATGGCACATTTGTTTTAGTCAGAAAAATGTAATCTTTCTAAAAATGGCGTTTTTAGAATGAGCTTAAATTCTGACTTTACCATTAAAGCGGATTTTAAATTACAATTCAAATGAGTAGGAGTGTTTTTTCATTTGCTCAGTAACTCAATTAAATGTAATGAGGCAATCCAGTGTTAGTCAATTCTACAGTAGGAAAAATGATTTTAGGAGTTTTTAATGGTCAGAATATTTAAACCCTGAGGATACATGTCCTCTTTTTAAATACCATACATCCTAGCCTTTAGGGCCTACCTTAGGAGTCACTTATAAATATTAAAAAGGAAGGTTTAGGCTTGGAAAAAGGTTTATTTTGTCAAGTTGAAGTGACCGTTTAGAACTGCGCTACAGGCTGCAGTGGCAGGACCGAGACATGTTTTACGAGTCTACTTTAGTGGGTGACACAATTAGAGCTGCAGGCCCACTTGTAGCATTTCATTTGCAGGCCCAGGGTACATGTAGATTTATATACTAGCGACTTATAAGTAAATTAAATGTGCCAGCTATGGGCATACCAATTTTACCATGTTTAAGTGAGAACGCTTTAGCATTGGTTAGCAGGAGTAAAGTACGCTGAGTCCTTTAAGCCAACAAAAATAGGTTCAGCAAAGAAAGTCAAAAGTCTGGGGTTATCCTGTAGAAAGGGCCCAGTCCAGCAAATACTATCACAATACAGACAGGCTGAATGAACCTGATCTCAAGTGTACCAAAATTATATAGTCTTCAAGCTAATTACTAGTCAACATCTGTAAAAAAGTGCTCATATTTAGGTTATAAAAATAAGCATTTATATATTCATTCTTTCTTCATATTTCTCATCACAGTTCTTTCTTCTTCGGTGGAATGAATTGTCGATGTCCCTCTTCACTGTTTGTCCTCTAGGGACTTCCTGTGGTGCTCTAGCCAGACATCTTTGATGGAATTGCCAGTGGTAATTCTGAGCCCAGCTAGGTGAGGTTCATTGACAGGGTTCAGAGACACTGTGAACGTGCAACCCTGAGAAGCTAAGGGCAAGTGACAGTGTGCTGCCAGGAGTGCCACGGATTAAGAGGAGCCAAAGCCTTTGAAAGAGTTTCTTGGTAAGCGGGGAGTTCACCATGGGAGAGGTTCCACTTACTCACAAGTCGGCAAGATATGTCAGTAACTAATGGGACTGTCCAAGCTGGATGGCCAGCAGTTGTTGGGCCTCTACAAACAACACAGGTTGCACAGGAGGTGTTCTTTTCTGCTGACACTTTTTGGAGTCTGTACAGTAACAATGAACAAATCATATCAGATGAGATGAAAGGAGGCCTTCTTTGAGTCTCCTGGAGGCACTTCTAAAAAGGGGCAGAGGAGGTGCTGAGGAGCTGGCTGTCAATGCTGGACTTACATTCAGAGAGCATGCTCTCGTGTGTAAAATAGTGGTGCTGTTCTCTTACATTGCTGACTAGACAGTGGGCATTGAGCCTGCTGTGAAGACAGTAAGTGGTATGTTTGAATGACTTACTGGCTAAGTTGTAGGTTGTGCAGTTGAGAAGGGGAAAGCCATCTGCAGTCTCTAGTTACTGAACTCGCATTCAGCTAGGTTGGTACCAACATGCAGGGCCTGAAGGCCTTAGAAGGCACGGAAATGGGTGGGATCTTGCTGTGGACTCCATAACTGAATGGCTCATTATTGTGCATAGGTGTCCTCTCAAGAAATTGGGTTAATAGTTGTGAGGGAGTGAGAGCCTTACTCAATTAACAAACACAATCCTTTTCAGGGTGAATGACAGTCACTAAGGAAACCTAATCTCACCCTCTGGCAGCTAAGCATAAAAGAAGCCAGGCTCAAACTAAAGGCAATGTGTAAAGTACTTATACAGCACTCAATCAGTAATAAAGTGCAAAAAACAGCATCAGAAAAATCACGAACCAACTTAGAACAATAGAATGGCATTTAATAAATAAAAGGACTTCAAAATAACAAAAATCTAACAAGTAAAAGGTTTGAGGAGAAAATAGTGCCAAGAAGCAAAAAGTGCCAATCCCATTTATCTCATCACGCTAGGCCAGGTCAAAATCAAAAGTTCAGGGTGACCACAATGGAGTGCAGGTCTGGTACAAGAACCAGGTTTGTCACAGTGGAGAGTTTACCTTCTCACATAGTACACTTCTGTGTGAGGACCCTCAGCCAGAGCTGGGCTGCGAGGGGATTATTGTTGAAGTGAAGAGCAGGTCGCCCTCAGAGCTTCATGCTGGCAGTCATTTATGATGCGAAGAACACTGAATCTCTGGATTTTAACCTTAAGTTCAGTTCATGTTGTTTTCAGGACGGAGGGGTACAGACATCAGCCAAGGGACCAGGGCCTGGGTAGTCACCTCATAGGATTCAGGACTCACTCTAACAGAGGCCAGTAGCAGGTCCCAAGCTGGTTTGGTTGGTCAGCTAGGCAGTTGAAGGACAGGCCTCTGGAAGCTTGTGGTGTCCCTGCAACTCAGACAGGAGGTCAGCCAACTGACACTTGGAGTCACTTCTTGGATTCTGAGTTCAAGGCAAGTAGATCCAGTCTTCCTTCTTCAGACAGCAGGGCAGTCGATCTCCTGGATTTTCCACAGGTTCATGAGTGTTCTGATGAGAAGTTCTGAGGATGCCTTTTTATACACAGTGCCAGCCTGTATGGGGGGCTCACAATATCTACCCCTAAACTGGTTCTGGTCAGTATTTCACCTTCTCTTGGGTCTGACTCCAAGCTGTCTAGGATAACGACAGTGACAGGGCAGGCGGGCTCAAATGTCAGGAGGGAGTTGGACACAGCCCTCAGCCACCCTTTGAAGCTCAGGAAGGTCTGAGTACAACCCTCCAGGTCATCCCACTCAGGAGAGGAACACCCTTGCACATCCAAAGCGCTATTTTCCTCTAAAACCCATCACACCACAGGAGAGCCATTAACAGTCTTGTGACCCCGGACAATGGCAAAAAGACACATTTTGTTTAGGCAGATAATTACAACTTTCTTAAAGTGGCATTTTATGAATAGTAACTTAAAGTCTGACTTTGCTGTTAAAGAGGACTTTAAATTACAATTCAAATGAGTGGAGGAAGTACTTTCTATCTGCTCCCAAAATGAGAATATCCGTTATTAAGTGTAATACATTAACCGAGTGTTGGCCTATGGGAGAGTTAGCCTTGCTACTGTTAGAAAACGACTTTGGGACTATTTCCTTGCTAGGACATGCAAAGTGGAAGTACACACTACTTTTTAAATACCATGCACCTTGTCCTATGATCTTTTGGGGCCTACCTTAAAGTGTCTTCTCAGTATTAAAAAAGGATGTATTAGGCCTAGCAAAAGGTTTATTTTGCCAGTTGCAGTTTAAAACTGGACTACAGGCTGCAGTGTAAGGCCTGAGGCATGTTTTACAGTGCTATTTTGGTGGCAAAATGGGTGCTGCAGACCACTAGATGCATTTAATTTATATGCCCGGGTTTCACACTAAAGGGATGTAATTTACTACTGCCACAACCATATTGGAGGAAGGTGTTGAACACTGAAGGGGGACATTTACTTGGCCCACTCCAACCCAACCCTACTAGGGGAAGGTGTTGGACACTAAAGGGGTAACATTTACTATTCCCACTACAGTTGAAACCAATTTGGGGAAGGAGTTTGACACTAAAGGGGTGACATTTACTAATTTCACTCCAATATAAGATATTTGAAAAAGATGTTGGATGCTAAAGATGTGAAATTTACAATATCCACTTCAATATAAAAAATATTTAAACAAGGTAATACAAAATAAATAATTACAAAACACAATTAATACTCAAATACTCACACACATTTGTTTTATTAAAACATTATTTAATCTAAAAACAAAGTTGCCCAAACTACAAATCTATATATACAAACTGCCATATTAAAATTTAAAGAAATATTTTATTTATATACATAATTAAAATATTTATGAAATCATTTTTCAACCTTTTCAAAACTATAAACCACAAAATAAGTAACTATAATTTCCAAATTAACAATCATAAAATCACAATATATTTTATAAATGTTACATTTTTATAAATGTAAAACATGTATTTAACATTTTAGAACAATTATTAACAAAGATCTACAAGTTTGAATTCCAATTACAAAAATTATAATTTTTTATATAAAAGCATGTCTAATATTATTTGTTTCAATTTTTTTCTTAATTAAAATAATATGTTTGCTAAATATTAAAAAACATTTAAAAAAAAATCTAATTTATATATTGCATACGTTCAAAATGATTAAACTAGTTTTTATTTTAAAATATAAATATTTTAATAATTCCCCCACCCTTATCCCCTAAAACACAAACATCTTGCTGCAAACAAATGTAACATTATATATATATATATACATATATGAATACAACTATATATACAAATTTCAACAATTTCATAGCTTAAAATTTAGCTTACAAAAAGCACTAATCTAAAAAAATACAAGAAAAAATACAATACACTACATAATATTTGGCATAAACAATATTACGGTCAAAGATATTTTGTACATTGATATTTTTACAACAATTTCAAAAACAACACTAAAAACTACATTTTTACTTTCGATATTCCTGTTGACTATATTTTTGATGTCCCAATAATCTTGACACAATGTTTTTGTATCAAAATATTTTTATTCCAATATCCTGTCCGAGCACCAACCTAACATTAAGTCATGGTTGTTTACATTTCTGCACTAGGAAACTGCACTCAAGGGTGTAAAGACGGTGGATGAAGGCATGATTTGGCGTGAGAGTTGGTGAACAGCCACACACCTGAGAGTTTTTTTGGCATTCACAAACTCCTCCAACTCCTTCCAACCTTGGAAATGTTCAGAGATTTTCACTAGCAAAGAGAATTGAGTATATCCCCTTCCATTTTGGGAAGCCAAAAAAACCCACCTTAAACGTCATGGGGGGCAGGACAACAGGCTATCTCCATGATGAATGTTTTTTTTCCCCATATAGGATAAAAATGAAATAGAAACATGCAATTGTACAGCAGGGCTAATTTTTCCATTGTGAAAATGTATTTCATTTGCAATACACACTGCAGAAACAGCAGCGTGTAAAACTTTTCACATGCATTGCTAGTAGGGCACATGGGGAACATTAAATGCAGCTCCTAAGCATACTTCTGTCAACGTTTGGGAATTGCAAAATGGTGTAAATCTACATGGAGTACTTTTAAGAGTGCAGATTTGTTACCAAAATACAGACAGATCACAGCAATGTGCAAAAGGCAAACGGGGAATGGTGTGCAAGTGCCTAAAAGAATGTGTGATATACATAACACATGTTCAACGATAATTGTTATGGTTGTCTGCCAGTACTGCTTGGGGAATCCAGCAAAGAAAGCTTCTTGTAAATCACAGCTGTACCTCCTAACCAGTTTATCCTGTTCCTGAGCTCACACCGTGGTAATTAAAAGCGTTTTGGATTCTGATAATTGCCACCCTCGAGGCAGAATTTGGATGGGTGTAGGTCTGTTGCGGTTACTGAAAAGTATTTCTTCATCATGTCTCTTAAGTAGAGTTGTACACAAATATGTGCTGTAACAAAGCCCCTTTAATTCCACCTCTTTGAACTGTCAGCCTCGTCTAATAACGCTTCTCATGTCTTCTCTCCAGGCTCCAGGGCTCCTACCAGAACCTGCACTGGGGAGACCCCTCCGAGGCATTTGTGAACTTTTCTGGCGGAGTGGCTGTGTCATTCAACTTGAAGGACCCGCATGTGCACAAGTTCGATCTTTGGAAGATTGCCAGTTTTGCAAGTCAAAATGCGCTCATGGGGGCCACAGTTGGGAAGCAGGTGATTCATTATATATAACACATTATGAAAACAGTGTTGTGTTTGCATTTGTTTTAGCAAGTAAAGTGCCCAGTGGTTAGTGGGGGGTTCAGTAGAATTTAGAAATGCAAAAATAAAAGAACAAAATGAGGAAAACATAAAGACACTATGGGGCAGATTTGCAAGCCGCTTTTGCGTCACTTTTAACATGGGAATAGTGGCGCATGGGGCTTGTAAATCTGCCCCAATATCTTTAAGTGGAACTTCACTCGGGTGTTAGTTCACAACTGAATACGCGGAAGGTCGTGGTACGGCCTGGGCGGCAAATTCCGTTCCGCTCGCGGAATTTGCGGAATTTAGGTAATTTCGCGTTCCGCGGAGAACGCGGAATTGCCCAAAATTCTGCTTTCCGCGGCTTCGCGGAATTTTTGCTTGTTCGCGATCTCAAAATGCGTGTTCGCAAGATATTTCCCCCCGAGCACGCAAACAGCGGTCGTGAACAGGAAAAAAGCATCGCGAACAAGCAATTCCGCATGTTCGCGGAATTTCTGCGTGTTCGCAGAGATTTTAAACCATTTCGCGGAGATTTGCGTAACGCGACTACGCAAATTCCGCCCACCCCTTGGTACAATCCAGAGCACATTTCGAAAATATTTTCTGACTCGTAAAACTGGAATCTGGATATAGAACTGATATCTGGAAGGAGTGTATCATAGGTGTCCCTTGTAAATACCACATGGGTATTATATGCACCATTGTTATCAGACTGAAATTCGGTCACAAAACATTGAGGAGTTTGTTTATAAGCCCCTTGGGCCGCCGGGGCGTCATATTTTGAAAGAGGAAAAAGCCACGTTTGATTGTTTTTGTGCTCGAAGGTTTGCCTAACAGTATGTATTTTCAGTACATGCTGCATGGATTTCGTTTAGGGGTCTCCAGGGGTTGCAGCTGCAACCCCTGGATTGCCCCTTGTAACCCCTGGAACTCCATAGGTAGCAACATCAGTGCCAGAAACACAGGGGTAGCTCGTCCTTATGGATATCGGTTGAGGCTCCAATCTTCTTTTGTTTTAATCATCTTTTATGACACTATTACTAAATAATTTATTATTCAATACAAGTGTAATAAAAATGGGATAAGATCCCACCTGGCAGCACAGGTAAATAAAAAATGCTTTTGAAAGCATGTTGTATGCATGCATACAGGTGAGAGTGTGTTTATGTGAGAGACAGTGTGTAAGTGTGCGTCTGTGTGTATTTGTAAGCATGTGTGTGTGTGTGTGTGTGAGTGAACATAAAGGTCAAGTGGCATGTGATGTTTCTTCCGCTACCCCTGGCTTTTTGGTGAATTGACGTTCATTACTGGCTACTTACATTATGTTCTCAAATACTCAAAAAATTATTAAAAGACTTATTTGGCAATTAATAGACCACACATAGAAAAAGAAAGCGAACACATATGTATGAGTAGGTGGTCATGAGCCCTCACATCGAATGCCACTAAAAAAATGATGACAAATCCTGCTGGAGGCCAAGTCAGAGAGAAGGGTCGTGAGACAAAGGAACAACTGCGATTAAAGTAGAGTTTAGAAGGTGCAGCATTAGAAACAAGATAGTGATGCTGAAACCTGCATCTCTAGCCAGAAAAAGACAGCCAGAGAGATAGTCTTGGCAGTCAAACAGGAAAAGAATCTGGATCAGGGACACTGAGGTGACAAGATAGAGCATGAGATTGTAAAGGTCTGCAAGATAAACCAGGGTAGTTCAATATAAAGAGAGAGAGAGAGCGAAAGAGAGAGAGAAAGGTGTGCAAACGTGTCATGTGTGTAGACATGCCTGTCTGCGGTAACACACCGATTGCCCACTTACACTTGACCTTTGCCTTCTCTCTCTGTAATATCCCCAATGCCAGGAGCTTTCTCTTCCTTCTGTGGCCACTATGCACTCATGTCCTGACTATCAACACCCCTGCCTGCTGCACTTGGGATTCACCTCCCTTCCTGCACTAGACCCCAGTGCCACAGGCCGCGAAGCTGGTCAATATCTAAACACATACAGATTTAGCCCTACTTCTTCCAGTCTGTTCACCACCACAAGCGCCAGGGGCACAGCCCTGATAATTCACTGCAGACAGCTAAAGCTGTCAATGCAGGCATAAAGATGTGTCCTGCAACACATTGGTCCCGATTCACAAAGGTAAACTGAGGCGAAAGTCTAACTTTACGACTTTCGTATAAACAAAGGGCACTTATGAGTAGTAAAGTTATACTTTTGTCTCAGTTAATCTTAAGCTTTGGTCTTAAGTTAAACTGAGACCAAAAGTCTAACTTTACTACTTGTAAATGCCCCTTGTGAATACCGAAAGTCGGAAAGTTAGACTTTTGTTTTAGTTTACCTTTGTGAATTGGGCCCATTATTTTTTGGGGGGTAACGCTATAATGGAACCATTTGAAAAGAGCATCATTCTTCTTGTGTTTTATCGGATGTTGGAGAACCGATCGACATATCAGAGTTGTAGTGCCACGCGTGGACTGGGTCTGTCTGCAGCTGATGTGCAATTTGGAGTTGTTTAAAGACCTGCACGTAGTTTGGTTGAAGAAAGGTTTTAGTTATAGGGCCAATGGAAGTCTATGCTCTAAGGTCCTCCCTAAAGAGCAGGTTTTGGGTTCTTTTTGGTTTTAGTTATAGGGCCAATGGAAGTCTATGCTCTAAGGTCCTCCCTAAAGAGCAGGTTTCGGGTTCTTTTTGAAAGATGTTAGGATTTAGCTAAAGTTCAGCGTAGGATCAGATACATTCTTATGATTCCTATGTGTCAACATCTGTAAAAGGCAGTAGCTGATACCATTGTGAGTTTAAGTGACGTTATCTGTAGCTATTTATTCGCCAGTTGACAACAAGACTGAGTCAGCAGTGGCCACAACTGTCTGTCAGAATATGGATCTGTTTAATTAAAGGGATGGCGGATTCTAGCATTCTTAATGTTTTGTGTGCCGTTTTGAGATTGTATTCATTTCATAGAGGGCACAGATTTTTATAGAGTTTCTCCAAAAAACCTTTGGAACCCCCTGAACTAATTGAAAAGAGGTATTAAGATCTGCTTTTCAGTTCACTCTTGATGACTTAATTCACTAGCAATACATTTGTGGTTTCAACGTCTTTTAAAAAAATGTATCTTTCAATATCCACACTACCCATGAGGACAAGTGGGCATCCACTAGAAGGTGAGTTGCAATTGATTCTTATAAATCTTTCCATAATACCATTTTATAATTAATATATAGATTCATAGAATCTACATAGAATGTTATGCAAATGGAATGAAGAAAAGAAAAGCTGGTACTTAAACCAATGTATCAGACTTTGAGCAGAATCATAATTAACAATAAGTTGAGTAAATGTTTCTGCTATTGGTCTTTGGTCCACACCTTGCTGCAAGTGAGTGGTTCAAAGACTATCTGTCATCCTAATCCCCTCTCCAGCATTCCTAGCCCTCCACCAGATCCAGCACTAAGGAAATGAGAAGCAGAGACAAATGCCTGAGAGGGCTTTATGGCCCTGTCACCTATGACCCTTTTTGCTATAACCATGTCAAATGCCAGGCTTCAGCCTGTACCCTTTGTTTTGGCTGTGTCTGTCCTCTCTCAAGTGGCTCACCCCCACATAAATAATCAAAAACTACTCTGCTCCATTCCTGAGGCTCGCAGAGGCAGCCTTATTGCTCAGCTGGCAGATGAATTTTCAGTCCTCATCAAGACTTGATCACTTTGGGGAGGGAAGCTCAGTAGAAATGAATTAATTACTATTGGAACTTCCAGGTAGCGCAGAATATTTTATTTTTTTCTAAATTACATTTTTTAGTCTAATGATTAGAAATCTAAATGATGATTGTTGAATCACTTTTTTAGGGCATATCAACAACAACCGGCGATAATTATTGCTGAGCGCACTTAGCGCTCGGATAATTATCACCGGCTAGCGCTGATTTTTATCGCTGAGATAGCGTGCTATTAGCAACGCTTATCTCATCGGCGATAAAAATCCTAGCGCTAACTGGCTAAAGTGAGATTATCGATGGAAACCCAGCGATAATCTCACGTTAGCTAGTTGATAGGGACTCACAAACTTAGCCATGATATCCACCTTCCATAGGATATCATGGCTAAGTCAGTCCTGAAGCAGTTGTTAGGAAAGTAGCGATAACAGGTGTTATCGCTACTTTTCCTGACGCTATGCTTCATAGCATGGGGCTTGATGATAGGAGAAAAGTCGCTTAGCGACATTCGTGTCATGTCAGGTCAGGAACGCCCACTCTGCATCTCATTAGAGATGCAAAGCTGGGCGTTAGAAATACCCACGCTAAAGCAAGGTATCACGCGTTAGCGTGACCTTGCTAATATAGCGATAAAATTATCGCCGCTTTTCGGCCAAAGCGGCGATAATTTTTTATTGCCTCGTTGTAAATATGCCCCTTGGTTCTTCCTGGACAACATTATAAAAACAGATTGAATTAGCACCCAGGCATCTCTGCTTTACTTCTGCAATGAAAACAATTATTTATAGTTACTCACCGTAGGAAAATGCATTTCCTTAATAATTAACATGTCCCACTTTAGGCTGCATGGCACACTTATAGGTGTCTTGCATCAAGAGCACTTTTTGCTGACATGTGCTACTGCATTGCATAGACAGACCACAATGGTGAACCTGATGCCATCATTTCTATCTGTATACGTGGTGGTATGTACAACTACACTTTATCTCACATGTGACACTTAACTTCCATGCTACAGATGCACTTCCTGTACCAACTTACTTTACCTATACTTGAGTAAGTGCTCAGCCCAGACTGTGACATCTCCATACAAATAGGTTTTAGTAGTAGATGTAAGAGGGTCACTGAGAGTGGGTGGGGAAAGGGGCAGATTCCTCCTAAAGTAGATGGGATTATAGAGAAGTAAGAGGGGTTAGGGAGGACCAGGGAGGGGCTTGGAGAGGAACATCACTTACTCACACATGAGTAAGTCAATTGCTTTACTCTGAGGATAGAGACATGTAACTTACACTTTTGTAGTAAGTTTACACTTAGAGTTTGTGAATACCAAAAGTAGTACACTTACTCCAAAGTGTAAATTTACTCAAAAGTGTCAGTTACCTTTGTGAATCAGTCTCTAGGAGTTGATCATGCCCTTTTTCCACATTCTGAAGTATCTGTCTGAACCCTATTCCCTTAAATATTTGTTCTGTGCCATTGCTTCCCTCGGGGTGTCAAAGTCCTTTTGAACTCTCTGACTGACTTTTCTTTTTTGAGCTCTATTCTAGAATTAAGGAGAGTCAAGTCAAGAGCTATGTCCCATTCTCATTCCCCATTCACAAACCTTTTGTTATACCAAATGAAACCCCAAAATACCCTAACATAAGTCTGAATGTTGCAAAGCTGCCGTGCAATAATGGTCTTGATCTTTAGCTAGAGAGGATACATGTGTCACCTCTCAACCTGGTTGCCAAGGCACACCACAGAGCCCAATTAGATATTCAGGTTTGCATACTTCAGGGCTAAAAGTATAAATCTGAGGTGTGTAAGCTGATCTTCACAACTGGCGCTATACACATATAGACTGTAGTGTCATCCAGGTAGGTACCACTAAAGTTTTCTTGCACAAATAATACGTAGATGGGCATCTGGAATGTGGTAAAGGAAGTCTTAAATCCAATGTGAAATAATCAGAAAATGCTGGCCTCTCCTGTGTGATAGCTTTGCACCACTAGATTATATTATAATACCAGCTCAATGCGATATGTTAGCACCAACTCGTTTCTGACAGCCTGAGACCATCCTGTTGGCCGAATATAGCGACACCATGAGAGGTGAAGGTGGCTATTGGGAGTAAAACGTTGTCATATCAATAGAGATTGTAAAACTGTTTAGAAGTTTGTTTCCAGGATATAAGACATTATTTCTCTAAGATACTTGAGTTGAAACTGCCTACCTTTACCTAGGGTATTAATGTTGGAGTGAAAGTTCAAATTTCCATCCAGCATAAAGCCAAAGAAGCTACACAATAAATAATGAGGGAGTCTGCATGAAGCAGGGTATGTGAGTGTAGCCCGGACTGTACAAACATGATGCACTAACCAAGATCAATCAGTAATCTATGACTTTAAGTGGTGGTGGGACTGAACAGCTTCAACAACCTAGAAGAGGAAAACGAAGTCCTCTGGGTGGGATATTTTCGTATATATTTTAGGTATCATTAGCATAGAAATAAAGAGTGCTAAGGTTCTATACAGTTCCATACAGTTCTAAAATATAAGAGAGAGGGTAGAGTCTAGGGGGAACTCCTTATTGAAAAGGAGCAGCGTATCAGAAAGAGACAGATATTTTAATTTGTAATGTTTTATAATATAAGGATGAGAAGAACTATCTGAGGACACATTTTTTTATTCACATCATGTAAACAAAGAATGTTTTGGAAGGAGACATGATTTGGTGTGCCAAATATCACTGGCAGGTGAAAATACATAAATCACTTTTGTGCAGAAAGCTGAATGTGTCATTAATCATTTGTAGTGCTGCTACTATTGTACCACAGTCAGCCTGAGGCCAGAACGGACGTCATCTACAAGGTAATTATCTGCTATACATTTTTTGAGCCACCACCCAGTTTCCAAGACCTTTACCAGGAAGGGTATGTTTGTCATACAACAGAACAACAGAAAAACCAATGACCCTGCACCTGATTTGACATACTTTAAACCAACTAGACTATTTTATTGAGTTTATTGAGAGAGTCCTGAATGAAGGTAAAAGGGCGTGGCTAAGCATGGAGAAAAATGGCTGTGCTTTATGCCAGTTATGGGCAACTCCTGACTAAACAGAGCTGGGAAACTGAAGAGGGAGGGAGGCCTGAGTGCAGACAGTGGTTCTATGCATTCTTGGGGACTTAAACTGCACATCTGCCTCTGTCTTTGTGATGCGGCCTGGTGCTGGAGCCCTAGCTTCCGTCAAGGATAGGGGCAGAAGTAGAATCTAAAAGGTTG
Source organism: Triturus cristatus (assembly GCF_964204655.1). Taxonomy (NCBI): domain Eukaryota; kingdom Metazoa; phylum Chordata; class Amphibia; order Caudata; family Salamandridae; genus Triturus; species Triturus cristatus. Next base: position 1,753,756,573 of record NC_140589.1, on the reverse strand, counting down.
CCCCCCCCTCATGTGACTGAAGGAAAACGCGGGCTAGACATGTCCCACTTACCATGGATCAATAAACATTCATAACATGGATGTAAAACCCAAATCCAGAAGAGTTATTTATTCAATTTATGAATTATTTGTAAACAGTCACAAAATCTTTTTTTGGTAGCAAAATCTGACCTTTTCAACAAATAGCAGATATCTGAAAGATTGGTGCATAACTTTAGGCGAATAATTATCCATGATAGTGAAAGCATTGAAAGAAACATGCCACCCACTTGCTATGGTACCGGTATATACACTTTTTTTTCATCACAAAAAATGTTTGGATTCTCCAATCAAAGAAACAGATTACCTCATTGTAAATTAAGCAGGACATTCATCACAAAAGTGTTCTGAGTAAGTAAGTAAGTGTTCCGAGGATCACAGGGGACCTCACATGCAAATATAGAAGTTAAGTTGTGCCAGTTCCAAAGTGAGAGGCCCCTGGAGATGACACCTATGTTCCTTATTTTGGGTTGTGTGATCTTTACAGTCAACTGGGGTCATTTTTTTTATGTAAAAGCCCTTTAGTTCTTGTGCATTCTCCGGGGTTTCATCAACGTGTTGTGAACTAACCCAAATCTTTATAAGGACATTATTGGATCCCCACCCTCCACACATTTGGGATGAGCATAATCGTTTTATTAACCCATGGGAATCAGGTGCCAGAGCAAGATTCAAGACAGCGGATGCCAATACAGTGGTATTGATGTGTCATGCTCGTATTCATGCATTGGATCTGGTTACCCACCACCATGAGGAATCAGCAACAGCTCAATGACTGCAGATGAGGTGAAGGCCCCATGGTGAAAGCTAGTGGATAAAGGAGAGTCAGCAACAGCAAGGTTGTGTCGTGGACCGGCTGGTGGGGAGGCATTGAAGAGATGCTGTTGCAATCATCAAAGCGATACCATAGGGGATGATGGACGGAGCGTTTGAGCAAATCAAACACTCACCCCCAGTCAACTGATCTGGGTTTAATCCATCATCATTCTTTAGCTCACTCTACCACCCCAGTTCAGACATGGCCATATGCAAATCAGTCTGACCCTGTGCCTCATGGGAACAGTCCAGCCCGAACTGCCAAGCCATGTCTTCCCTGGACCGGAAACAAGCATCCTGGGACCGGTTTCCGGTTCATACCCCTCATCAGCCAGGCTATCTTGAATCCAGTGGCAAAGTGAGCAAGGGACCCACGTCTGGGCATATCCTGCCAACTTAGGGCGAACAAAGTGATACCAAAGGGAATGATGAACGGAGCGTTTGAGCAAATCAAACACTCACCCCCAGTCAACTGATCTGGGTTTAATCCATCATCATTCTTTAGCTCACTCCACCACCCCGGTTCAGACATGGCCATATGCAAATCAGTCTGACCCTGTGCCTCATGGGAACCGTCCAGCCCGAACTGCCAAGCCATGTCTTCCCTAGACCGGAAACAAGCATACATCTTTGAGCAACTCAAACACTCACCCCCAGTCAACTGATCTGGGTTGAATCCATCATCATTCTTTAGCTCACTGCAATCATCAAAGTTGAAGACCTCTGAATGATGTGAGGGGCTGGCTGATAAAGGTCTTGGAGGCAACCACAATCAGCCAGTTGGGTGGCTTTCATGGGACCACTTGGATGAGTCATAGATGTCTAGTGTGCCAGACAACAAATGAAGGCACAGTTTTCTTACGACTCAGGGACGGTAATCAATAGGTGCAGGGACTCTGAATTCCTAGATCTGGGGATATCTGTTCATGCCAGAGAAGATAGAAGAAAGGAGGTCTATAAATGAATACCTCAGATTTACAAGGCACTGTCACTGTGAAAAAAAAGCGGAAGACATCAATCAGTATTTTTAGAAAATAAGGGTGGATGCATTTAAGACAGTATTTAGAGGGCAGACTATTGTTATAGATTCAGTAAAATGTAGAGTGAGAACACAAATTATTGAGACAGTAGAGTCAGAAATTATGTAGCTGCAGGGACTGCAGGTGACAGTGCGAATGGGGCAGTGACAGCGAGTCAAGAAGATAGGAATTTGGTGACAGATGAGGCCAAAGACCAATTCCCAAACTGTCAGTGTGATATTTATGATGCTAACCATGAAGGTGGGAATTCTCTGATTTAGTTGAGCAAAAAGGAGATTGAAGACATATGGATTTCTGGGGCAAGGGATTGTATTGGAAAAGTGCTCACTAAGAGTCACAAGACGGTAGAGTTATTTGCTGATTGTTAACAAGACATTTATGAAGCTAGATGTACTCAGACACAAAAAGAGGTCTGCAACTCTAGGAGATCTCTCAATTCAGAGACTCAGTTCATCAGATAGAGAGTTCAGTCAGTCAGTCAAAAAAGTCTTTATTATGATTATTCATCTTAAAAGACATAAATATACAAATAAAAGCAGTATAAAGTACCACACCGTAAATTGGATATCACAAAATATATAATTAGTACACAACTTCAGTTCATTTAAAAGATTTAAAATGTCCATATAATCCATCTAAAAGGATAAAAATTGAAAGGTTACTGCAGTCCTCCATTCCTTTCGCGAATAGCCCAAGACCAGCTTAAGAATTTGGCTACCCCTACAATAATTGTTTCATTGTCACCAATTTTTAGAGGCCTATTAGCAGTCATAGCGGAGGTTGTACCGAGAGTTCTACTCAACGGTTTAAGCCATGTACTCCTAGGTAAATGGTAGGCTGGACAAACATAGAGAAAGTGGCTTACATTTTCGATATGGTCAGGGCAAAAAGGACACCTGTCTCCCATGCCAGTTTTCCATTTGCTGGTGAATTTCCTGAGTGGGAGCGTTTCTACCCTAAACTGATGATACAGCCTACGATCTCTAGGTTTGGTAAATAAATCCCAGTAGGTTTCGAGAGATGGTTCGTCTTTTAAATCCCAAAAAACTCTAGTCAATGGGGAGCCTACCAATGTGGAGTGTCTCCTATATTTTACTAAGCTCCAGTATGCTGCTCTTAGGTCTGTTTTTGTTGGTACGACAACCGTTTCCGGGGACATCCAGAAATCCCTCATTCCCATATCAATGAGAAGGCTTTTGATAGTTTTTAGCCATAAGATCTTATTTTGGTGGTCCAACCCCCTTACTTCAAGTAAGGCCTTTGAGAAGTCATGTAATTTAGGGGTGGACCACAACCTTCTCCAAAAGAGCAGCATTCTAAGCTTTGCAATATCCTCAATGGGGTTACAACCAAGGTCAAACAGTAGAGGGATTCGTGGGGTCGATCGTGGGAGGCCCACAATTGATCTTAAAAATTTATTTTGGGCCTGAGCTAGATCGGACAGATTACTACAGCCCCAGATTTCAGCACCATATAGGATAGCGGGGACTATTTTCAGGGAATACAGCTTAATTGCTGGAGCCAATGGTTTGGTTAAAGAGAGCCTATGTTCCCTTAATAGGGCTCCTGCTAGCTGTGAATGTTTCCAGGCTAAAAGCTTCACCTGAGGGGTCCAACTCAACTTTTCGCCAAGGGTAATACCTAAATAAGTAAAAACCTTGGCCTGCTCCAAAGGCTTCCCACCCATAAAAACTTTAGCCGAAACGTCACCTGCCCCATGGAGTACCATAAATTTTGTTTTCTCCACATTTACCTCTAGCTCGTGTTCGCTGCAAAAGGCCTCAAAGCGGGATAAGGCCCGCTGCAGACCCTGCCGTGTTTTAGATAGAATCAAAGTATCATCAGCGAACATGAGCAGGGGCACCCTTTGGCCAGCCCGCTTTGGTGCATCAGTGGGGTAATGATCAAAGTACTGTACAACCCCGTTTATGAACAGTGAAAAACAATGTTGGGGCCAGGACACACCCCTGGCGGACTCCTTTCTCAACCTTGAATCTTTCGGTAACCTCTCCTGGGTTCCCCCAACGAACCGGGGCATAATTGGAGCTGTGAAGCTTGATCACGAAATCAACTAATTCCTTGGGCATCCCTAACCTTAATAAGACATCCCATAGTTTGGATCTGGGGAAAAGATCGAATGCGGATTTTAAGTCCACAAATGCAGCAAAAATAAGCCCCTTACCCAAAAGGACCTCCTTCCAATAAAGTAAAACAAACTTAAAAACCTGGTCCAGTGTTCCCATGTGAGCCCGAAACCCTACTTGGAGATTAGATAGTATGTTTTTTTCATTCATCCAACTTTGGATTCTACCAAGTATAACAGGGGCAGTGATTTTTTGCAGCGCATCGATAAGACTGATTGGCCTATAGTTGCCCGGTGCAGATCGATCTCCCTTTTTAAAAATCGGGATTATTTCTGCACCGGACCAGGAGTTGGGGAATGGAGTTCCCCCTGTCAGTGAGTTCATCAGATTTGTTATATATGGGACCCAAAGGTCACCATCCAGCCTGAATAAATCCGCTGGGATGCAGTCAGGACCAGGTGCTTTACCACTCGGGATGTTCTTCAGGACCACCTCAACCTCCTTGGTACTAAACCTTAAGGGGACCTCTATGGATATAGGTGGAACAAAGGACACCCGTTCTAGGCCCTGCTGGTATTGGGCTTCGAAATGAGCAACCCAGCGATGTGGGTCCACATTATTGTTTGGAACTGGCGACCTGTGTCCATTCCCCCATTTTATTAAATCCCAAAACTGGGACATATTCCTGCCTTTACAGGCTTCCAGCAGGTCCTTCCAACGTCCCTCGTCCCACTCTCTTTTGGCCTGCTTTAGGGTGGATTTATACAAAATCCGGGCCTGTTTAATCGAAGAGTGAATCCTAGATTTAATAGCAGACAGGAGGGCTTTATGTGTGGACCTACAAAGCTCATTGTACCAGGAAATAGGTTCAAATTTTCGGTCAGTCCTCATAGGCTTAGAATTAATAAAATAAGTCTTCAGCCTACTAGTGAGATCCAAATGGATCGATGTCAATTTATCACTAAGGATCTCTTGTGAACTACATTGGTTCATTTCTCCTAGTGCTCTTGTGACCAGGGCCCTAATTTCTAGCACCTTTGTCTCATCGAGTGCCACCTTGGCCCATTTGACCCGCCTAAAGTCATTACCCAAAATTATCAGGGCACCACAACTTGCTGTGTTCCCACCTGCCGTGGGGTTAAAACCTTGAATGTCCAAAGTGAGGACCAGAGGGTTGTGGTCGCTTTCGATGCGAGTTTGTACGACCATGTCTAGCACAGTGTGCCAGATCTCCAGATTAACTAGAATATGGTCGATCCTGCTTTTGGTGCGACCGTTGTCAAAGGTCGCTGCACCCAAGGCGTCGGATTTGGTCCTGCCATTTGCTGCTCTAAGGCCCCATTCCAAACACAAACCTTTTACCTGGAGCGCTACCTCAGTCCATTTCTTTATGGGTTGTAAATTCAACTGGGGCACGCCCCAGAAGGCGTCCTCCTCCTCACTTAATCTGCCATCGTCGCTATCCAGGGGTTCAAAGCATGTATGAAAATCCCCCATAATAATCAGGTTGTTGTTAAAGGGGCCTTCCGCTAAAAAGGTTTCTAGTGCTGTGATGACCTGTGAACTCTTACCACCCGCTTGGCCCCTAGCGTATATGTTGAACAGGAATAAGTTGGGGCCGTTCTGGAATATAACTTTAATTGGCAAGATATCCGGATTTTCAAGGGGAATCACATCTACGGTGACCCCCTTGGTTTGCCTGACCCAAAAGGTCAAACCCCCCACCGGTCTCCCCCTATGTCCCCTGATTGCAGGTTTTGAGAAATTTAGGTATCCGACATGGAAGATGTTTTCCACTGCCCATGTTTCTTGAAATGCCCAGATGTCAACTTCGTTGATTAATGATAACCAATCTGCAAGGCCAGCCTTAGATTCCAGCCCAGCAATATTCCAAGAGGCAATAGCCATGGATTCCCTCAGACCTGTATTAATCAGGCATCCAACGGGGATTGATGACTCAACAAGAGGGCTACCTGAGACCATTAGCGACGGAGTAGTTATCCTAATTTGAGCATCAGACTCTAGGCAATTAGGTTGATTAGCTGATGCAGGCTCTACAATGGTACTAATACCTCCTTCCACAGAATGCCCTAAACCACCCAACCTCTGTCAATAAATGTCTTCTAAAGAGGACAGGACCTCAAAGCGGTTAATAGACTCAATTCGTGGATCTGGTCTATATTCAGTCCCCCTGTAAGTTCGAATACCCCTTTGTTGCCTTGCCACATCCTGTTTATAGAAATAGCCTAGCGGTAATATACTGATAGACAACCAGTCATTAGGGGTATTAACAGCAATCTCAAGTATGTGGCGGACCAGTTCAGGTGACCTAAAGCTTAGGACCACACAATCCCCAGCTAAGGTTTTATCCGAGTGGCCAACCCAGTCTATCCGTCTGACCATTTTGAAATCCATGTACAACCTATCATCAATGCCGGTCTTTTTGTTCAAATAATGTAGGGCCTTATTTCTGAGGGACGACCAATGCTCTTGTGTATCCACTGGTAGGGGGGGAACATTTGCCAGGATAATGGTGTAGGGAGTTGCTTGGGGGGGCAGATGAAGGAAGGGGTGCTTAGGATAATCACCTAAATTAGTGTTGGGAACCTGCCCTCGGGGGTTCTTAAGAGTCAAGAGTGTTTGATTCGAAGGTACCTCTACGTTAGATCTTACTATTGGCACGATGGTCCTTACTTTCCCCTCTTTCCTTGCCACATCCCCCACTTTATTTGAACGTGTCATGACCCCAGTCTGTTCACTACAGATGTCGTCTACCATCACCGAAGAAGCCCCTACTGTAACTTGCATGGGGGGCTGTAACATGGACTCTGCAGTTACTCGATCGAATGCCTCCTCTATCTTAGCTAACCTTTGAACAACCAAATCCAGACATTTGTAGAACGGCTCAAGAATGATTGCTAGATTTTCCTCCCATAGCTTAGTAAAATCCCTTTTGGTCAAAGAGCAGCTTATAACAGGAGGATCGCTAGGGTGCGTGTCATAGGTTGGAGTGTTAGAACCACCACAAACAGGAGCCTCTGTCGAAACTTTGGCAGCAGTAGGTTTGGTTTTAGTTTTGGTAGTACTACGACCCTTCTTTAATTTGTTCTGTGGATCCTTACCGTTTTTTCCCACCGCTTTCATCCCCCTGGTCTTAACCCTAACGGGACTGACCTGAAAACTCTGAGTAACAGAGGTGGAGGGTTGCTCAGATGAGGTGGAAACTGGGCTATGAGTAGGGGGCCGGGGCTGTTCGGTGGAATCGATTACTCTGGGTGATGGACTAGGAACATATAGGGGAGCAGCAGGTATAAGCCCCCCCCCCCCTAGCAACCTAGGGTCCAGAGAGAGTCTCCGCTCAGTTGCCTCGATTTCATGGACCAGCAGGGATTCAGCTCGTACTAAAAACGCATCCAAGGTGCCCACCACCTTGTCCCCAGTTTTCCATCTTGACATTTTTGGGTATAATGCAAAAATACAGCCAGCGAGCTTAGCTACCACTCAAGGATCGTGGCCACTCACCAGCCTGATGACAATCACCACAAACTGTACAGCAAGTGGCCCAACCCAGCCTCTTTCAGCCTCTGACGGCCGTAGACGGCCCGCCCTTTGTCCGGGCTTCGTCCGGCACGTCCCGCGCACGTCCCGCGCAGCGGGTGCCAACTGAGTCTTAAAGGGGCGTCAACCAATTGAGAGGTAGTTGGGGAGGAGCACAGCTGCTAAACCCCACGGGCTCCTGGTAGCTGGAGTCCCGTGCGGTGCCCTTCTTCTAAGCAGCGTCAGCTCCAAACGCGGCAACACCAACAATCGCAGCCCCTCCTGGGACAGCGGTAAGGCAGCAAGCAAAGGGCAACCAGGAACGAAGCGGGACCCGCGCCAGCGGGTTCCGCGAGGTTTTTAAGAGTGTTTGTGCCGGTGGGCGGGGAGGAGCACAGCTGCTAAACCCCATGGGCTCCTGGTAGCTGGAGTCCCGTGCGGCGCCCTTCTTCCCAGCAGCGTCAGCTCCAAACGCGGCAACACCAACAATCGCAGCCCCTACTGGGACAGCGGTAAGGCAGCAAGCAAAGGACAACCGGGAACGAAGCGGGACCCGCGCCAGCGGGTTCCGCGAGGTTTTTAAGAGCGTTTGTGCCGGTGGGCGGGAAGGAGCACAGCTGCTAAACCCCACGGGCTCCTGGTAGCTGGAGTCCCGTGCGGCGCCCTTCTTCCCAGCAGCGTCAGCTCCAAACGTGGCAACACCAACAATCACAGCCCCTCCTGGGACAGCGGTAAGGCAGCAAGCAAAGGGCAACCAGGAACGAAGCGGGACCCGCGCCAGCGGGTTCCGCGAGGTTTTTAAGAGCTTTTGTGCCGTTGGGCGGGGAGGAGCACAGCTGCTAAACCCCACGGGCTCCTGGTAGCTGGAGTCCCGTGCGGCGCCCTTCTTCCCAGCAACGTCAGCTCCAAACGCGGCAACACCAACAATCGCAGCCCCTCCTGGGACAGCGGTAAGGCAGCAAGCAAAGGGCAACCAGGAACGAAGCACAATGATAGAGAGTTGCTAGAAGGGGATGTCACTGAGAATAAAAAGAGGGTGGCATCTTTGACTTTCAGTCTGAGACGTTTCCAGGGTCCAGATGGTTTCCTGGCTGAAGTTGAATTATTTCACATCTTACAAAGGTCCTCCAAGAAATGCTTTATGTTTATGACATATAGAGCATGTGTCTGCCCAACTAGGGCATCATAGTGCTGAGCAAACCTGCTAAATTTCATAGCTGACCTGACGTTGAATCAGAAACGCCATTTTATGAACTGTTTCTTAAGCTTGCTTGTTCAGGCTTAAACACAGTCTGAGAGGCATGGAGTTTCAGAGTTAAGCTGGCAGGAGCCTGAACAAAAGTCCTCTCGCTAAAGATTTTCAGATCCTGGGCATGTATGAGCCTTAGCCTGACACTTCTAGAAGTCGTTGATGGAGAGTAATGCTGTATCAACTGACTGAAAAAAGCAGGACCTGTATTGTGGAATATGCGGGACACAAAACAGATGTTTGAATTTTATACATTGTTCCACTGCCAGCCAGAATCAAATCAGGTGTTTGTTAAGCGTGACTACTCACCCGTAAGGGTCTCAAGGCGCTGGGGGTGTGGGGGTCTTCGCAGGTTCCAGTCCATCAAGGAGGGGGTCTGTCGAAGAGCCAGGGTTTGAGGTTTCTTGCGAAGATGGGGAGCGATGTTATCTGTCTGAGGTGGAGCGGAAGGTCGTTCCAGGCTTTGGCCGCGAGGAAGAAGAATGAGCGGCCTCCCGATCTGGTCTTTCTGGTGCGGGGGACCACTGCGTTGGAGAGCTGGGCTGATTGTAGGGTCCTTTGGGGTGCGTGGAATTTGAGTTGGCTGTTCAGGTATGCTGGTCCGGTGTCGTGGAGGGACTTGTGAGCGTGGGTTAGCATCTTGAAGCTGATCCGGTGTCGTGGAGGGCATTGTGAGCGTGGGTTAGCATCTTGAAGCTGACTCTAGCTTCGATGGGGAGCCAGTGGAGTGTTCGCTGGTGCTGGGAGATGTGGCAGTGTCTTGGCAGGTTGAGGACCAGTCTTGCAGCGGCGTTATGGATGTTCTGTAGCTTGCGGGTGAGGTTTTTGTTTATTCCGGCATAGAGTGCATTGCCGTAGTCGAGCCTGCTGGTGTCCAGGGCGTGAGTGACGGTCTTTCTGTGTTCGAGGGGATCCATTTGAAGGTCTTACGTAGGAGGCAGAGTGTTTGGAAGCAGGAGGACGAGACGGAGTTGATCTAGCGGTCCATTTTGATCTCTGAGTCCAGGATGGATCCCAGGCCCAGGTTGCGTGCATGGTCCGTGGGGGTAGGCGGGCTTCCGAGGGCGGGGGGCCACCAGGTGTCATTCCAGGCGTCTGGGTTTGGGCCCATGATGAGTACTTCCGTTTTGTTGGTGTTTAGTTGTAGGCAGCTGTTATTCATCCATTTGGCGATGGCTTCCATGCCTTCTCGGAAGTTGTGTCTGGCGGTGTTGGGTTCGTTGGATAGGGAGAGGATGAGTTGGGTGTCGTCTGTGTATGACACAATGTTGAGTCCGTAGGTTCTGACGATGGGGGCGAGTCTCTTAAATGAGAAGAGACTGGTTGATGTGTAGAAAAACACAATAACAGGCAGGCAGCCACATTCTGGACTGTGTGTAGTCTATTCTGCAAAGTCTGTACCAGGTTAGGATATAACACATTTCTATAGTACTGGTAGAAGTGATAATGGTGAAGATCATGTTTTTATGAGTATGGCAGGTCATACATCACTTTTCAGACTTCTAAGGAGGCAGAAGCAGGATGCTGATAGTTTCCTGACTAGATGATCCATCATCAGATTCTCATCAAATCAAACTCGTCAGTTTTGTATTCTTAGTTTTGGGACAAGAAGCTAACCTCAAGTATCAAGCCATCAGTCTGGAGTACAAAGATGGAGCTCGTTCCCTTCAATCATCACATCCATCTTCCCGCCATTCAGCTTTAAATAGTTGTGGCTCATCCAGTTGGCATGTCCAGCACCCTTGTTGCTGGAAGGAGTGATGATTGGAGATGTTTGATCCTGATAGCTCTTGAACGTTGAGTCTAAGATCCTTACAAAAGTATTGGTCAAATGATTGCTTAGATGAATGGAAGCACTGGTTGCTCCAGATTGGTCTGTATTCATGCCCAACAGTTGCACTTGCCTGAATTTGAAACAGCTGCACAACTATCTGGATCTGTCCAAATGGGTGATGGAATCAATAGCAATTCTATTACTAGTGAAAAAGGGTATGACACTGTGGCAGGGCCCTAGGATGCTTGTGTGGATGCTCTGACCATTTGGCTGTGGTACTGTTGTATCTCTTTTCACTATGATGGGGTATTAAGTAAGGCTGTCTTCTGTGGAGAGAACCACTGACATACACATAGAAGCTTTGTCAAGTGGTGTCCAAACTGGAAAATAGAGTGTCAGACTAAGCTTCTGGTGTCCTGTTGCAAACTACAGATGACACAACAGCATCCAGTAGCTCTTAAAGATCGTATGGCTGTATGGGCCAATTACAGACTTTCAAATTAATTGGGATAAATGTATACAGCACCAAAAACATTAATTCTTTTCTGGGTCAATGTTAAAAAAGGTGATACAAGGTTTTAAAAGAGTTATTTAGGGGCACTGTTGCAATGCTTCATGAAAAGGTATCTATAATATCCGTCATTTCAGCTTGGGAGGGCGCACATCCTAAAGATGACTGAACTATGTAGGTTTTGTATGAATTACAGAATGCCCACTTCTGGGTACCTAATACCTATTCTGAGAAGTGGAATCTAAATTTCATAGCTTCCAGTTGAAGGGAGGAGATCTCGGGATCTCATTGAAAACTTTGTTCATGAGAATATATAGTGGGAGAATTGTCCCCCTAATTCGTACAATTATCATCTAATGGCACATTTGGTGACTGATAATGAGTGGGCATTTGAGACACATGAGGAGACCTCACTCAAGTTGGAAAGATTTAGGCCTGACAGATTTTGATGAAGTCGAATTATTCTCTCATACCTACGGGGAGATATCTGCATGACATCTGCCATACCTGACTTCAGTGATTATAAAAGCATGGAGACTAGCATGTTCTGAAATTGGATTGAAAGGTTGGTGCAAAACAACAATCCCATTATGGGTGGGGAGTTAATTGAAAGAAGTGGTTGGTCTTTTGGAATTTAAAGCATGAGATGAATTAATTGTCTCTTAATGCATAAAAGATTTTTAAGGTGGTGTCCAGACTGGGAAGATTGAGTGTCAGCCTGTCCTGTTGCATACTATAGAGGAGACAATGCCATCCAGTAGCTCTTTAAGACCGCATGAATATGTGGATAATTTGCGAACTTTTAAATTAATTCAGATAAATCCACACTGCACAGCAGAAAGTAATACCTTTCTGGCCCAATAGGTGAATTGAAATAGCTAGGTTTATATATTTAAAAAATAATAACAAAAATTATAAGCATATTCTGATATTTGGTAAGTGATTATGTGGCTCTGAGAAAATCCCTAGTTTCATTGAATTCTTTTGAGTACCATTGGGAAGATTGCTCAGTCGTTTGCGTTTTCATTTTTGAAGGGCCTATCCATCCAAGGTTTTCACCAAGGCCTCAACATAATATTCCAAGAGGAAGGTAACCTATAGCAAGAGACTTTTAATATTGTAGTTTGCGAGCGAATTTTAAAATCTTTTTCTTTGAAGTTGGTTAAGGTTTTAGAGGAAATAAGGACAAAACCGGATCAGGCAGTGATCTATACAAAGTATTCCCTACTTTACAATTAACAAATCTAATATTGAATCACTCACATGTCTGGGTTTTGAACAGAGTTGAATGTAATTTGAAATCCCCAAGAAGGATATAATTAGAGATGTTAAGCGTTATTTTTTCTGTAATGAGTTTTGTAACCACAAGGTTATCTCCAGGGGGATAGTAAATGTTGTGGGATGTAGTGTGAGCCAGGCCCAAGGTGTTTTGTTCAACCAAAAATAAGGCAAAGAAAGTTTTCAATTTTAGGACTCTTGCATTGCTGTAAGATTCAGTATATCGAAAGGCCCTTGTAAGAAATAGGTAATTAGATGAAAACACAACACTAGAAAAATCCCACACCAATTTAGACAAATAGGGGGGAACATTTTAAGAAATAAAATGACACAAATACAAATTAAATCCAATCAGTAGAACTGGAGTTATGAATTTTTGAAGATTTTAGTGAAAAATAGCACCTAAAAGACCGTAGCGCGACACCGGGGCAAAGTCAAATGTTAAGGCTAACTGCAATGGAGTGTGGTTCCCATACACATGGTGGATTGGGCCTGATCTCAGATTACCTTTGGATTTTGAAGAAACTCTGACAAAATATCCAGGAGAATGTAACGTTCAGCGAGCAAGGCAGCAGGCTATGTCTAAGGAGGAGTTGTTGCCAGGGATCGCTGCAACGAGGTGTTGGTGAAGTCATTGACGATGGCGAGCGAAAACTCCAAGCAGGAAAAGCCAGATTACCAGGCCGAGGATTTCATCGTCATCAAAGGGGAGCCTGTCACCTTTAGATTTAGACAACTTTTTGGACGTTGAAAACCTCCAAATTGTAGCCAAAGAGTGCTCTAGGAGGCAGAATAATATCGCTCGGAGGTCCAGCTGAACAGGATTTGCTGCTACAGTGAAGAATGTAGCGAGAGCTAACACAGAATAGGACCGACCGGCGATGCACCTTTGCCAGATCAGCTGGCAGGTAGCTCTTGGTCTTCTTCGGTACTTCTGGACATTTTTGGTGAAAATATTTTTTAAGTCCCAACTTTTTTTTTTTTAAACTCTTTTTTATTATCAAACAATATCGACATCTTCACAAATTCACATCATCTTTGGGAGCCAGTACACCAATCAAATAGTTATACATGAGTACAAAGGTCGAATACACAGTGACAAATGCGAAATGTTTGAAGGGGGCGTGTGTTGGTCGTCCTCAGTCAATGATGCCGGTGGGGTGCAAATGTCTCCCCTGTATGTATTACAAGGACCCCAGACCCTATTCCACTTCCTGCGACATCCTCTGGCTGTGTAAACTGACTTTTCTCTGAACATACACCAATCTAGATCTTCCCTCCATTTCCCAACCTGAGGCAGCTGCTGTGCTCCCCAGTTCTGCGCGATATTCCTTTTAGCGATCATGACTGCTAACGTTGCCCACTGCTTGGTGTATGAGGTGAGGTCTGTCGGTTCCCATATATTTAGTAAACATCTCCGTGCCTCAGGCCGCAGATCAATCGCAAGGACCTCACTCAGTGCACGGTGTATGGTGGTCCAGTAGACCTGTATGTAGACCTGTATGTAGTCGCATTCCCACAGAATGTGGATAAAGGTACCTTCATTCCCACACTGGCGTCTACAGTCCCTGTTTACAGCTCTACCCATATGTACCAATCTGGGACCTGTTACGTAAACCCTACGTAGAATTTTAGGTTGCACCAATCGCAGTCGCGCCTGGATCGCTACCACCCTCGGGGAGGAAACCGCCTCTTGCCAGTCCTCTTCATCCACTTCAAGGCCATCCCTGTCCCATTTGTTTTTAAGAGCTTGGAGCGGGTCTTCCATGTTGTTAATTAACTTTTTATATATCAGTGAAATGGCTTTTTCGGGTAAATGGCCATCAAGAATTCTATCTTCTAACGGAGAGGAAGGTGGCGGGGCGGAGCCCGAGGTAAGGTGGGCATGTCTAACCTGGAGATATCTAAAGTTTTCTGAGTCCGCAAGGCTATATAGTTTCTGAAGGGAGGCGAATGGAATGACCCCATTCCGGTCCCAAAGGTCTTTGATTTGGGAGATACCGATTAGATCCCATTTATCAAATCCTTTAGTTTGACACTAATTTCCGAGTTTTTGGGAATTCCACAAGGGGGTTGCTAGTGTAAGTCTACCGTTCCACCCCAAATACTTATGTACTACGTGGCAAATACGAAGTGAGTGGGCGGTTGGACCAGTCAAATGGTATCTACCAGGTTTGGAATATAACGCCCTCCCATAGTCCCCCCCTGGGAGGAGCCATCTGTCCATGGCGTATCCAGGATCGCCAAGACCTCCGTACGTTCCATGATTAATATCAGCTAGGTGGGCTGACCAATAATATTTTTTGATATCAGGGAGGCTAATGCCTCCATCATACCAATTCAGAGTGAGTTTAGCTAATGCAATCCGGGGGTATCCGCATCACAGAAGGTCCCTCTGGAGACTCTCTATTTCCCTGAAGTATGAGGCAGGGACTGGGTCCATTGAATTTTGGAGGGCATTAAGGAAGCGGGGCAGGGACATCATTTTAAAAAGAGTTGCCCTGCCCAACAGTGAGAGAGGTAAATCTTTCCAGGCCACTATATCTTTTTTCAGCCTCCGTATAGGCGGTAGGAAATTACGGGTGAAACGGCTCACAGGGTTGAGTGAGATGAAGATGCCCAGGTACTGGAACCCGTCAGTCGCTACCCAAAGAGGGTAGCTCCTCGGAATAGCGGGGGGTGCTCCCTGTAGTGGGTAGAGGACAGACTTTGTCTAATTCACGGTGAAACCTGAATATCTCCCAAACACCGCCAGGATATCAAATAAGCCTATCAAAGAGGCCCTCGGAGAAGTCAAATACAATAGGATATCATCCGCGTATAGGGATATTTCATCCTCCCAACTTCTTGACCAGCGCATTCCACAGATCTTTCCGGATCCACGCCTCCAGGGGCTCCAGAGCCAAAGCAAACAGGAGGGGTGACAAAGGACACCCCTGTCTCGTTCCCCTACTCAATTGAAATGTCATTGAAGTGCGATTATTCACCACTACCCTGACCAATGGCTCCGAATACAATAGCTGTACCCAACTCACATATCTCGGTCCGAAGCCCATTTTAGCAAGTACTGCAAAAAGATACGCCATTTCACCATGTCAAAAGCCATGGTGGCGTCCAGCGAGACCAATACCGCCGGTTCCTCGATAGTTGCTGCTCTACCCAGGACCCCATGTAGCCTGCGCAGGTTTAAGGCAGTGTTACGATGCAGCATGAAACCAGACTGGTCCGGATGCACCAAGCTATCTATCACCTTTACTAGTCTGATCGCCAATAACTTTGCAAGGATCTTAGGTTCTACATTCAGCAAAGAAATTGGTCTATAGGAGGCACAACTGGTCTCGGGTTTCCCTTCCTTATGAATAACTACTATATTGGCAATCCGTTGATCTATGGGAAGTGCACCCTTCTTCCTACTGTCCTCAAACATCGGGCGAAGATATGGGGCTATTTTATCCGGCTGGAGCTTATAGAGCTCAATAGGTAGACCGTTAGGGCCCAAAGCTTTCCCAGAGTTAATCGCCCGTATCGCTTGGGCTACGTAGTCATTTGAAAACTCGGACTCCAGATATTCCCTGTTTTCATCTGACAATTCAGGGAGCGAGATGTCTCGAATTAATTCCTAATTCTCTTTCAATGCGTAGTTCCCTTCAGTGCTGTATATACTTTTATAATTCTCCGCAAACTGGTCGGCAATTTCCTGCGGGTCCGTGACCGGCTCAACTCCCTCCACCCGGAGCTCAGGCACAAGGCGACTAACCCATTCCTTCTTATCCAGCCATGCTATTAGTTTTCCTGCCTCGTCTCCCTGTTCATAGATTCTACTCTGCGTTTCCCTTCCCTGGGCCTTGGCCCTATCCGTTGCTATGACCCTGAATTCATCTTGTTTAAGATGTAAGAGATGTATACTCTCTGGAGTAACCTCCGTTTCCAGTTCGGACTCCAATCTCAGTACCTCGTCCTCCACCTGTACCAGTTCCCTCTTCTTTTTTCTGTCCTGCTATCAAGGACAGGGCTTGTCCCCGAACAACTCATTTATAGGCTTCCCACAGAGTCTGAGCTGACTCCACTGTGCCCTCATTTGTCAAGGAAATAATGATCTGTTTCTTGGATTAGTTTCTTTCGGATACTGGGGTCTCGGAGATACCATGAATTATGGGGGTGAGTCTACCTGCACTCCTCCGGCCTAGGACAATGTGTTTCCAGGTCGGTGAGTGGTCAGAAATACCTCTACCTAGGTGTCGTATTTCTCTGATATCAAGTGCCAATGCAGCCAGAACAAGTATATAGTCAATACGTGAGAGAGTGTGATGGGCGCTCGACAAGAAGGTATACTGAGCCCTATCTGGGTTGTGAGTTCTCCACCCATCCACTAATTCCATTGCGTCAAGAAAGTCCGGCAACCACCGACATGCGGGTCTAATGTCTCGCGGAGGGTGGCGGTCTAAGATGCTAGATGCTACTGCATTAAAATCTCCCCCTAACATGAGGAGGCCTTCCGGGAAGGACAGCATGATTGAACTCCGGTCTTTAAACATCTCACTCCGGCGGCCAGGGGGAACGTATACCGACACAAATGTGACAACTCTCGCTTCCCAGAGGCCCAAGATACCCACATATCTACCCCTATAATCAGACCAAGTGGACTGCGGTGTAAACGGGAACGGGTTTTTCAGTGCTATGCCCACTCCCCGTGACCCGGTTGTAAAACCGGCATGCGCCACCAGCTTATGTCCTCCCCTGCTCATAGAATAACACATGTTTCCGACTAGGTGTGTTTCTTGTAGGAGGATGACATCCGGGGACTGTCTCTTTATATATTGGAGTACCATGCTACGTTTGAGTTTATCCCCGAGCCCGTTGACATTTCAACTGAGGACCTTAATCCCCGTATCCCACTGTGTACCCATTTGGACCTATACTTCTACACTGCCCCCGCTCTGCTTTACGTTGTGTTGACGTCGACAAAACAATTACGAACCTCAAACAAAAACTCTCAAAATAAATCAACCCTTCCCAACCACCCCCCTCCCTGCACCCCTGCCCTCTGGGCTTCAAACTGCCCATGATCAAACTTGCAGAGTGCCTGTCGCTCGCACACACCAACTAAATGTAGTAAATTGGGGTACATGGTAGCCCCCCCGGTCATGGAATTGCCATACTAACTGTCCCAAAATACGGATCTACCAATAGCCTAAGTTACATTAGTCCCCATTGGACCCATGTCCGCCTTACATCTTACATCTACTACCACACAAGATTAGCTCTTTTCTGACACCCCTTATGAATGCCGTCATTGCTTCTTGGGTTTTTCCCACGCTGTGGAAAAAAGCATGTATTAGGCCTATTTTGAAGAAACCCTCCCTAGATCCTTTGGACGTAAAACATTATCGTCCAATTTCTTGTCTTCCATTACCTTCTAAGATCTTGGAAAAAGCTGTGAATTTACAACTAACGGATTATCTAGATAGGAACAATTTGTTGGACCCCACACAGCATGGTTTCCGCTCGTCTCACTCCACTGAATCTGCATTGCTCATGGCCACTGAACAGATTCGGAAGGTGATGGATGGGGGAGGTAGAGCCACACTTATCCTATTAGATCTGACCGCGGCCTTCGATACCGTGAACCATTCGGTGCTGGTGCAGCGGCTGAAGGATGCGGGCATTGTAGATATTGCCTTGACCCTACTCACCTCCTTTTTAACATCGCGTGAGCACCAGATTCACTGGAATGGCTTACAATCTGGATTATTCCATCTTCCGTGTGGAGTCCCGCAGGGTTCTGCACTGTCTCCCACTCTTTTTAATCTGTATGTTAGACCTCTGGCACAGGTAATCACTGAACATGGCTTAATGCTGGTGTCTTATGCCGAGGACACTCAATTAGTGGTCTCCCTGTCTCAGAGTGTCGGGCGAACAGCCGAGAGGTTCCGGAACTGTCTTACTGATGTAATGGCGTGTATGAGTAGGAACTTCCTGAAGACAAATACGGATAAGACCGAGGTTATAGAGTTTGGCCAACTTCTCTCCATCTGGAGCCAAACTTGGTGGCCCCAGAGGCAGGCTCCTGTCCAGTACCTGTAACTAGGACGAGGAACCTGGGAGTGGTATTTGATAAAGATCTAAAAAACGCCTCTCAAGTTAATCAAGTCACTTCAGCCTGTTTCTTTACATTGAAAATCTTACGGAAGATTTGACCTTTTATCCCGTTGTCTCTCAGGAAAACGGTTGTTGGAGCTCTTGTCCTTTCTAAAATTGATTATTGTAACACGCTCTATCTTGGTATAGGTAAGGGACAGATTAAAAAACTCCAATCTCTCCAGAATGCAGCAGCACGAATACTCTATGATCTGCCCAAACATCATCCGACCTCGGTAGTAATTAAAGAACTATACTGGCTTCCGGTGGGCCAGAGGGTAAATTTCAAAGCTCTCTGCCTTGTGCACAAGGCCATCTACGGAGGTGGAGCTTTGGATATTCAATCGCTGTTTCCCATGTACCAACCCTTACGTACGCTTAGGTCTGCTAACACAGGGCTGGTTTGTGTCCCTAGAATTAAAAGAGATAGATGGGGAGGAGCTGGTTTCTCCTATCAAGCTTCTATTTTGTGGAACTCTCTTCCAGAGACAGTCAAGCTCTTCTCTCCACTGAACGATGTGTGGCATCCCTGATCGGATCCCTGGCTCACACCCGCGGACAATCACTTCACCAGCAAACCTCCAAGTCCATGGCACCTGCTGGTCCCAAACCCCCCCTCGCCCCCATACTTTACCCCCACTCTATTGTTTCTTGACGATCAGCGGGTCTCCAACCAGTCTGCTGCCAACTCCGGTTGATCAAAGAACCAGGCTCTGCCATCGGCTTCCACACTGAGCCTGGCTGGGAAAAGCATTGCGTACTTAAAACCTTTATCCCGCAGCGCCTTTTTGATCCCAAGGAAGGAGCGCCTCTGTCTCTGAACCATCTGGGTGAAGTCCAGAAAAAAGGTGATTTCTGCGTTGTCATATCGGAGCGGAGGTCCCACTCTGGCATGTTGAAGTATAACGTCCCGATCTCTGAAGTTTAGTACTGGTGAGGATTGGGCGCGGAGGGGCCCCCTGGCTTCGGACAACCCCCCGGCACTCAATGAGCTCTTTCAATGACAAAAAACTTCCCTAGTCCCTTCTGTTGCAAGTGTTTAAGGATGATGTCTTCCACAAAGAGATCGGTAGCCTGCCCCTCCTACTTTTCCGGAACTCCCAGGATACGCAGGTTGTTACGTCACAGCCTCCCTTCGTAGACATCCATCTCTGTTTCTGCGTACTTTCAAAAGGTTTGTAGTTCTTTAATATCAGTTTGCATCTAGGAAGTATCTTCCACCAGACTCGCAGTTGTGATTTCCAGTTGCTTGATTTTCTCACCATGTTTGTTCTGGTCCGCCCTGAGCAAGTTGACTACCACTGTTATAGCATCCATTTTATGATCCAAAGACGTCTTGATACCCATGATTGCCTCCAGCACATCTTTGAGGGTAGGTTCTGAGTCTGACTCAGACGGCGCTCCATCACTCTTGCCCTTGGGGGAAGGATCAGGCAGTGATGTCTTGGGGAGAGTGTAACAGTCTAGTCTATTTTGATGCACTGGTTTGCTGCCCCTTGACGATGCCATGCTATCACCTATGTCTATCCCGCTCACACCAACCAAGCCAACCGGTTGGCCGTCAAACCAGCTGGGGTCCACCCGAGAGCAATGGCCACTCGGTGTCCCAGGCAATGCCACCAAATCAAACTTGTAGGTCAGGCAAGGCAGTGAGAATAGTTGGGATGCGTTTCAATGCGGAGTTGTATGAGTTGCAGCGTGAGGAGTCAAGGCCATCACCTCCTCGGATCTATTGTACAGCCACGGTGGGTAATGACTTGATTAAGGGAGGGCCGCAACCATTGCGTGGCATCCAGCCCCATCCGGTTGCTGTGTCCACTGTGGGTGCCTGCTGTGACGTCCTACCTGACAAAAAACGGGTATTCCAGTGATACTTCCTGAATTACTCTGGCTCCTGTCCCCCACCGCTGCAGCGGGACCTTGTTTGCAGGGATTCACCACAGGGCTATCTTCCACTCGCGCTCGCCTCTGCACCTGAAGGCCCGTCGACACAGGCCCAGCCTCTATTTGTCCCCACCACCGGACCGATCTTCACATGTATTTGCGTCCCCACTGTCCGGACCAGTGATCACCGCCACGGTTCCCAGGCCATGCAAGCACCCGGAAGCATCTTTTCTGCCGTATCACTAGTTCACGGCTTCTTCAGCCTCCGCGGTCTGCGAGGCACTCAGGAGGGCTGCGGGGAAGTACCGTGCTGCAAATAGTGTCCGGGGGCCAAAGGAACACTCACTCTGACTTCCGGTCTCCAATTTCGGCCTCCCGATCCCTGCCGGAGCCACCAAGGGTCAAGGTTCCGAGCCGATCCACCTCCTTCACGGCCACCGCCTTCACGCGAGTCCCCAGCGTCTCCTTGCTGCAAGGCCCAAGTCCTTTCCGGCCCTGTGCGTGGCCCAGAGGTTCTGTGGTGCAGCAGGGGGAGGAAGCCCCACTCACGTTATTGTCCTGGTGCCAAGGGGGGACTCAATCCAATCTCCGGTAGTCGGCACCGGCCTTCTGTCCTCCGCAGGTGCCACCCGAGAGCAAAGCCCCGGTCCGGTATCTTCTCTCCTGGCCTCTAACACCACGCGAGGCCCCGGCGTCACTGCTCCTGGTAGGCCCGATGTCTAGACGTCTCCGTCTGCGGGTCAGCGACCCTCCCACAGGCTCTGTCACCGCCGCACCAGATGCTAGGGATATTCCGATACACAAGACCGTGTTCTGGCCAACGGATAGATATCACGGATAGACGGGGGAAAGGGGAAGACACGGAGCTCTGCTAAGTCGCGGCCATCGCGTCTCAAGGCTCAGCCACGCCCCCTAAGTCCCAACTTTTGATGTTAGGCAGAACCAGCACCTCTAACACCACTTACAGAAGCCCAGGTCCTAAGGGGCACCACTTGTGGGGTTAGGACTCACACCAGCAGAGGCCAGGTGCATGGTTTAATGTCTCTGGAGCTTGTTATGTCCCTGTAGCTTACGCAGGAGGCCAGTCAACTAACTCTTTGAGTCACTCTGGTAGTTCTGGGTTCAAGGAGATGATCCTCTTTGCTTCAAGCAGCAAGGCAACCTCAAGCAGCAGGGCAGTTCTCTAAAGAACAAAGCAGGTTTCAAGCAGCAAGGAAGTCCTCTGGAGTACAAGGCAGTACTTTTGAAGCCTTCCACAGGTCTAGAAGTATACTGAAGAGGTGGTTCAGGAGGTCCAATATTTATACCTAGTGCCAGCCTTTGAAGTGGGGGTGACATCCTAGCATTCCCCACATCTCGTTTTGGAAAATGTTTCCCTTTCAAGGTTTCAAGTAGTCTGTGGTGACAAAAGACTTGTGTTGGGTTCCTTTGAATGTGTACTGGAAGGAGCCCTTTGTGTAAGTGGGGCAGGGAACAGTTCTGCCCCACCCAATTGGGCAGGATTGTACATCCTGTAAACACCCAGGCCCCCTATGTTTCACTATTGGGGAGGAATACACACCTGTGAAGCTGTTTACAGTCATGTGCCCCAGGATGCAGGCAGCAGTCACCAAATAGTTAGGACAAGACAATGCCAGCTTTCTACAAGTCGGTACAAAAGGGGATGGTGATGGACGGAGCATCAGAACCAATCAAACACTCACACCCAGTCAACAGATCTGGGTTTAATCCATCACCGTTCTTTAGCCCACTCTGCCACCCCAGTTCAGATATGGCCATATGCAAATCAGTCTGACCCTGTGCCTCATGGGAACAGTCCAGCCCGAACTGCCAAGCCATGCCTTCCCTGGACCGGAAACAAGCTTCCTAGGACCGGTTTCTGGCATTTCAGCCGTCTTCAGCCAGGCTTGCTTGAATCCAGTGGCAAAGTGAGCAAGGGACTCACGTCTGAGCATACCCTGCCAACTTATGGCGGACAAAACGGTACAAAAGGGGATGGTGATGGACGGAGCATCAGAACCAAACAAACACTCACACCCAGTCAACAGATCTGGGTTTAATCCATCACCGTTCTTTAGCCCACTCTGCCACCCCAGTTCAGATATGGCCATATGCAAATCAGTCTGACCCTGTGCCTCATGGGAACAGTCCAGCCCGAACTGCCAAGCCATGCCTTCCCTGGACCGGAAACAAGCTTCCTAGGACCGGTTTCTGGCATTTCAGCCGTCTTCAGCCAGGCTTGCTTGAATCCAGTGGCAAAGTGAGCAAGGGACTCACGTCTGAGCATACCCTGCCAGCTTTCTACAAGTGGCATTTTCAGAATTATAACTTAAAATCTGAGTTCACACTAAAAGATAATTTTTAAATTACAATTCATCTGAGTCAAACTTGACATCCTAAGCTGTTCCCTTTTTCCATATACATTTGGGCCTACAAAACTGATCCTTGAACGGTGTTTAAGACCTTAAGGTTGGTTGTTCTTTTCCCGTGCTCCTTCTTTCCACACATTGGCACACATTTACACATAGTTATTGTTTGGTGATACCTTCGCATTTTGTCAATTTCTTTAGATTCATACACTAAGTCGTTTTCCCCTTGAATCTGGAGGAATACAACCATTGATTTGGTATGTTTTACTTTTACAGTAGACATATCTGAATGTAAAACAATTTTTGTATACAATACCCAATTCCTTGAATATGTATATGTTTTGTTGTAGGTTGCTACCTTTATATACCTGATGATGACACTGTTTTAATCAAGTGTGGGCTTGAAACGTTGACTTATTACTACTGGACTCATATTGATTTTATATATATATATATATATATATATATATACATATATATATATATATATATATATATATATATATATATATATATATATATATATTATCTACTGGCGGTCGCCAGTAGATAGTTATAGTTAGGACTGTGTTTCCATAGGAAATCTGAAAATTCTATTTTGAATAACTTTGGCACCGGTTGCCGAATCCTCGCGAAATTGTCAAAACTAATGGGGCGCTCCGCTCAGCTCCTACCCTGAAAGTCTCGGGGTGATTCGTCAAGCGGGGGCCGAGAAAAAAGGGGGGTCCCAAAACGCGTTTTCCCCATACATTTTTCCATAGGACCTTTAGTTGAAGGTACAGCCCGAACGGCTGAACAGAATTACTTGAAATTTGGCAGAGAGGTAGTCCTCAGGTCAGGGATGTGCCTTTTGCATGTGTGGAGTCAATCTGTTCAGTATTTCCATAGAAAATTGCAGTTAAAAGCACATACATATCTATAGCCGCGCACCGTGCGCGCACCGTGCGTGCACCCTAACGTGCGAGAGCGTAATTCTGATTGGTGGTTACATGTCACTCAACGTTCGAATCGGTCGAAATCAGGAAGTGTCGACTGCCATTTTGTTTGTTGTGGGTGCGAGAGTGAAAAAGAGAGGTGGCGAACGTAAAAAGGGGGCAGGGTAGAGAGTTCCTGACCCCCTAGCCTTTGTTAGGGGGTCCCTAAAGGACCCCGAAGGGTAAAAAAATATTTTATTTTATTTTTTTTAAATCGCGGGGTGCGTGCACCGTGCGCGCACGGTGAAAAACCTTAAAAACCCCAAAAAAACAGCATTTAAAAAAACGTACAAATTCACTTAAAAAACCATAGGTTTCACACATGTTATAGTTAGGTGGACATTTCACTAGTAAAAAACCAATGAAATTCACCCGTTATAGTTAGTTCAGATAACTATAACTTGCGCGACCGCCACTCTATCACAAGGATGATGTCATCAGTGATGTCATGAGTGATGCCACTGACCATGTCATGAGTGATGTAATATGTGACGTCATGAGCAGTGGATTCCGGGCGCGCGAGTTATAGTTATCTGAACTAACTATAACGGGTGAATTTCATTGGTTTTTTATGAGTTAAATGTCCACCTAACTATAACATGTGTGAAACCTTTGGTTTTTTAAGTGAATATATATATATATATATATTTAATTTTTACTGTTTCTCGCCGCCAGGTTTTACCTTGTGGTGATGAAGAGCAAAAAAGCTTATAACACCATCCAGTCTAAATGGTGTTATAAGCGAACTTCTGATTGCCCATACTTAGTTGGTCTTTCGAAGGAGTATTTCAGTGACTCATGGCTACTCCGGCTCCATTGCTGACATAACTAAGGTCTACCAGCCTGTAAATTAGGGGTTTGGACTCTCAGTTTGATGCAGTGTGTAATCCATTTGGACAGAGTATTCTCTCTGCCAAGCTCTAAACCAGGCCCTTTATCTTTACTGAAAATAAATGTACCTCTTTTCCACATAGAAAAGGGTGTGCAGCTCGGTACCTGTTCAACCTTCGACAGAAAGGAAAACAGGTTACACCCGAGGTTAGAGAAGAGGTGAAAGCCAGAAGTCCAGGACTACAATTAATAAAAAGTCAGGAAAAACCTTTATCATAGCAGCTTCGTATACCTGTGTTTGAGTGATGCCACTCACTCAAGATTAAGAACTGGGATGAGGAAGGCAGAAGAGATGATAATGGATACCCTTATCTCTTGGAGTTTCCTGTATTTCCTACTTTTACATCTTGGTGTACTTTTTACTAGCAATATATCCTTGTTCGTTGGAACTGAAATGTATGTGCTGTTTTCCATTCATCTAACGTTAAAACCACTTTTTTGTACTTTCAAACTAAATGGATGTTGATTATCTTTCTTTTCTATCAATAAGCAAAAGGGGAATCCTACAATTACAAGGCTTCACAAATATTTGGTTGGCATTTGCAAGAATTATGGGATCTTCATCAGAGAAATATTTAACTATATAAACTCACAACTCCCCCGTCCATCATGGTACAATCTTCATCTGAGTAATTCGGCATAGCTAGATCCTGTCACCCTCATCAGAACTTGACACAGACTAAGGCCCTGATTACAAGTTGTGTCCAGTGCAATAATACATAGTTGATTGTGTTAACTTTCCCCCACACATTAACAAGTTTTGTGCATGTTATTTTCTTGCATGCAAATTTGCCATGGTGTAAACCCACGTGTGAAACAAATTACATGTGATAAACCTTGTGATATTACCATGCAGAAATCTGCAAGCTGTAATTATGAGTTTCATGCAAAGTTCTTTGGCTGTGAGATATTGCAGTTGATTTGAAACACCTCCAATAGCTTCTGTGTGTCCTCCATATTTTGTATGGAGCTGCCAGTGGAGATTCTGTGTGACTTAAGTTCTAATATCTGCACCACAATGTTACTGCTGGTACCATTATCCATATTTGGCTGGAGTTGGTGGTATAGTCTATTCATCTGTAAGAGGACCAGCAGTGTGAAATAACATGCTATACACAAGGTATTTCTATATCCTGTTCTTAATACATTTCAAGTTCTTACATGGATATTTCTCCAGAGGTTTGTGAAAGAGGAGCGAAAACATTTGGCAAGCAAAGGGTCATCATAACACTAGTTGAAGATCTACCTTCTGGATGGATTTGATGGGAAACTGAAGTTGTGGCAGTAGTATCAACAGAAACTGTGGTTACAGTGGTTGAGCTGGAGTGGTTGTGACTGTGGACCAAGAAGTACCAAAGCTGTAACTGATGGTCTGCTGCTTGATCTTCTAGGAGGTGGTGGTGCACGGTATGCAGAGGACCTCTGCTGTGTTGGCCACCTACAATCAAAACAAATGTTTTAATGAAGAATTCAAGTTATATGTACATTTTATGATGATGCAATAAAATGATGTGTAATGAAAATGTAACATATGTTTACAGTTAAGGAATTATATAACCCAAAAATCTTAATCCATTTTGTCTAATGTCATAGGGCCCAAACACTAGTTAGAAGTTGAGGGTGGCATGTTAAATCAAAATCAGTACCTATTTATAAAACCCTTTTAATACCGTTGAATAAAGAGTTTATACTCATGGAATGTTGAATAATCGTGTGGAACTGCTGCTACCCGGCGGAATTCTGGATGATATTTCTTTTTTTAATCAGGAATATATCTCTCATCCGTGCTTAATTTGAGCCGTGAGTTGCCGTGGGGGGTACCGCCACCTATTTTTGGGGAGTGGTAAAATAGACCTAGAGATAGAAAGACAAACAAAACAGAAAGACTGTCATAAAGGTAGAAAGCAGGAGCCTGTAAGAGTGAGATAAAGGGGCAGTGAAGGTATTTTGGTGGATAAAAGAGTCCATAGGTGAATTCAAGACCATGCAACCTTGGTATTCCATATGCCAACCCTTAATTGTACCAGACGAGGATTTCAGAGCGGAGATTTGGGCACCGGCCCTTATTGCATTACAAATTAAGCACTGGCTCATATTCAGCACCTGCTCTGAGCAGGTGAAAAATGTAAGTGAAGGGCTGCTATAGGGAGTAGGAAAGTAGGGATTTTGAGGGTGGGCAGAGGAAACAGAAGTCTTGGAGTAGTATAATATCATTACTTTGCACACATCAAGATATACATGCAGGCATGAGAAAAGTGTGTTTGTCTCTTACCTCCTTCTTCTTCTCCACCACCTTCTGTAACTCCCTCTATCACCCAAAAAGTGTTTTAGTTATGATGCTCCTTATTTGCTCTTCCTAGAGGCTAAGTTTAATTTTGGTGGTGGTTCTCTTACTGCATCTAAAAATTATTTTCAGTGTTAAGAAAGCAAATCTCTCACACAACATTAAAGTTCTAGAAACAATTTTTACAGTACTCCATTCTCTGGAAGAGTGAAGAAACAGAATTAAGGGGCCCATTAGGATGGCGGGCGGATTGCCACCGCCGCCCCGGCGGTGGCGAACTGCCCGCCATCCGTACCTGAGTTACCCCCGCCACATTAGTATGGCGGGGGTACCGCGGCGGACGGAAAGACCCTCCACCGCTTTTCCGCCGGTCGGCAATCTGCACGATTGCCGGCCGGGCGGAAAAGGCCCACAATATGTTGGCAGTGCCTTGCAGGCACCGCCATCCATATTATGATGCATGCCGTGGGTATGCCTTTCCATGGTGGAGACTCCGCCTTGGAAAGGCATACGGTAAATCTCTGTGGGGGCCCGTTGCAGGCCCCCGGGGAGTGGGGGGGTGGGCAGCTGCACTTGGTCATTGCCACGCACATGGTGGAAGGCAGCGCGCGGTGCCTGTCACGTTGTGCATGGCAATGCACAACATGCCACTTAAACATTGCGGCGGGTGCTGCTTACAGCACCGTCCGCCACAAAGTTGAAGGTGCTGGGTGCAACCGCCAGGGTGGCGGTGGCATCCTAATAGGCCTCGCAGGACCGCCGCACCTCTGGCGGTCAGTCCCGTTTTCCGTTACAGTGTCCGCCCGCCATCGTAATGGGGCCCGGACTTTTTGATAATCTGCTGCCAAATTCTGCTTCTCATCTTGGCATTGTTTTTGATCTAAGTGCACAATTAGACTTGTCTCTTCCTTCACAATTTCATCAACAACTTCTTGCTGTTCTGCTTCACCGAATTTGTCTTTCCTCAGTCTCTCAGAAGCCATGATAGATGACTGATAGTTTATCTGCAGTGGATGGCTGTTTGTTTTCGTAGGATTACTTTGACATGTAAATACAACGATGACAGCCACAGAGGGACAGCAGAAAGACAAGTTGAAAAAACACTGTTTCTCTGAATACAATCATACACTCTTCTGTATGTATATAGGTATATCAGCGTGTGGTTTGTCTATGGCGCACACCTACCCAAAAGGCAACTTGTTGTGAGGTCCTAAGGGAGAGAAGAGCACAAGAGACAGCACATCAGTGAAAGAGCAGTGTGCTCTCCACCTAGAAAACAGCTCTCTCATGAAACTATACATTTTATTATAACTTAGTTATTTTCAAAGACATACTCTATTATTTTTAAATGGTCAATGGTCTCACATTTCGAAAGAGCCTGAACTTATATAAAAGAGACAACTTAGTTAAACAAAAATATGAATTATATTTAAAAACATATTTCTGTCACTCTTTTGCAGACTTCACCCAATGACAACCGAAGGATGAGCGCCCCGACCTTGGTAAGCATGCTAATCTTGTCTGCTTTTCTTTTCGGCCATACTAGCTTTGTGCTCTCTGTCTGCTGTACTAAAGAAGCCACAAGAGTTATGAGGGCCCTAGTTAATGCTTTTGGAGCGAAAAAGACTAAGGGATAATATAGTACGCAGCATATCATTTCGTCTTTTAGGAAGAGAACCACATTTTAAAAAGCTCCATCAATTAAAAGTGCATTTCGATTAAAATTTCATTTTTTGAATATGTTTATGTTTATGAATCAATCAAAATATTTCATAATGTATGTATTTGCTTAATGTATAATTGATTCTGTATTTTTGTGTACAGTTTTGAGGTTCAAACAGTAAAGATTATTTAGGTTGGTGTCTCTGGCTTACTGCAGGGATTCATTGGTAGTTCATAGAAGTGAAAAAGTTAAGAACAACTGCTCCAAGGGATCTAGACCTGTGTACTAGGTGTTTAATTAATAAAAAAAAAAGATATACATTAAAGAATATTTAGTTTATGTCTATGTATGCATGTAATTGAGAAATATTTGGCTTCCTTTTCCAGGTTTTGACATTAACTATATATTGCATTGTGGGAGATGTAGTTAATTGCATTCACATGTGTGTTAAAGGAAGTGTGGTAGTGCTGTCGTGAGTGACTAGATTCAGTGGTATTTAGAGTGGTATTGTGTGTGTGACTACATTTAACAAGAATATATTTTACTTGCAAAGGTATGTTATGATGTAGTGCTTCCTATATAGTCCACGCCATACATTATGTATGCCAACACCATGGTTAAGGTAATGAGTGAAATGTTTTGCATGTAAGTGTGTGAGTCTAGCCCTTTATTTAATATGTTATAGTTTGAGGCATACCATATCAGTGACTGGGTATCAACTCAGCATAATGTAATTCTGACAGAGGGACCTCCATGGTGGTGGACAGGTAAATAGATGTCCTGTATGCATACATCAAAGTCTAAATTAGCCTCCAAGTTATCATGCATGCAAATAACTCTGTGATACAGGAAAGGCTGTGGTCGTATGGAGATTGTTCCTTAAGTATGTGGTTGCAAATCATAATTAACTGGAAGGTGTGCCAGGCAAGTTTTAGAAAGCTCCAAGAATCTGTAGTTGTAATGTTTTGTATAGCAGCAAAGAAAATAAGGGTAGAATGTTATATTCTAAGAATATACTGAGTGTGAAGAAAAAGGATTCCCAAAAGCTTCAGACATGTTTGGAAAGTGCTACTGTTTTGGTAGTGGTACCATATGGCAAATTATAAAAGAAAGGCCAGCCTTGGGTCAGGATTGTTTGAACTGTGGAACAGTGAGATATTTCAAAAGAGTGTGTATAAAAGGTTTTACAAGCACTATGGCTAAGTGTGTGAATGATAGCGATGCTAGCTTTTCCTCAAAAAGTGTCAAAATACTAAAATATGGTTGTGTCTCAAGTATTAATGCCAATATTGTGGGGATAAGAAATACTAAGGGGTGTATGTACACGGGGATAGCACCACCTCTAAGCCTTACTACTTAATGTTATGTTGCCCTTTCTCTTGGTGCTACAACATGCCCCTAGATGTTCAAGCCACAAGCCCTCAAGTAACTCTTAGTTGCTTTTCTTATGCCTCTATCTCCAACTTTTCTCATCCCACTGAAACCACTTCTAAAACCCTTCAGCAATTTTACAGTGCAGTCTGGTTGTGAGCAGTTATCCACGATGGCTTCAGGTTTCTGAAATATATTCTGACGTTGAAGTGAAATGGGCGTGTAACCCTTAGTAGTGCATGCCGTCCAATATGTAGTGTAATAACTAGTGAGTAAAAGAGAGTTGTTTTTCCAGTATTTGTTCCCTGCACCAACATGCACACAGTGCCAAGGAAGTGCTCTGAATTACTGGAAGGCAGGAAGCACAAGTGATTTCGACATGTATCGAATAACGCCGTACTAAGTCGTGGCACGCCTTCCAAGCTCAGACCTTGAAACGTCATGAATGAATGCATTTAAGGCATTCATGCTGTGTTTTGGTTTTTCATCTCTTTTTTTTAGTTTACTCACATGATATATTTGGTTAATTTTTAAGGAGTGGGGTCACTGGTTAGATTTACAATCGACATGTTATGTTGCCTTGTTTTTAACAACGTATTATTTTCCCTGCTCTTTTTACTTTCTGTTCCGTAAATACTATTGTGTAATGTTCCAGCTTTCCAGCACCACCAGCTTTCTTTTGTCGCCAGAATGTTCACAGGTTTTTTGTGTGTGTTTTGCCCTTAATGTAAGGATCCTCCACATGGTCGAACTTGATAACCTACAGGATATGCAAGTGTAGACATCTGTGGAGGTTGCGGTTGTTTAACCTATGTGTCCTGGGTTCCAGCCTGTCGCGGGTCTGCAAACTGGGCCAAGTACAACGTTCCTCATCTTGACAGTCAGTGTTCTGAGGGCAAGTAGTCACAGGCACCTCAGGGAGGTAGTGTGGGGGGTACAAGATCAGGACTCAACAATCAACCAACATACACTACAATTCCAAAGTCTAGTCCAGTGCTTCTCTCTTTCGAAAAGACTTTATTTTTAACCTCACAGCAGTGCTTAATACTACACAATTCAATTAAGTATACAGGGGCATATTTATAATAATTGACGCATCCCTGCATATCAGCAGGGATGCGCCAGTTATTTTGCGCCCCAGCTCCGCCACCATGGATGCGCCGCATTTATAATGCGGCGCACCATGGGGCAAAAACGGCACAGATGCGTCACACATCTGTGCCGTAAAAGTGGCGCATTGCTGGAGTTGCGTCGCAAGCGCAACGCAGCTCCAGCAAGGCTCGGGGGTGCCCTATCTGCACAATGCTGCGTCAATCCTTACGCCTGCTTCAAGCAGGCGCAGGGTTTTGACGCAGCATGGGCTCAAAAGTGACTGAGTGAAATCTTGTAGATTTCACTCAGCCACTTTTAAGAGGCGTTCCTGCGCCAGAACGCCCCCACCTGCCCTGGAACGCCTACATGTGGCGCAGGGCTTTACAACGTGACGCATCTCCCAGATGCGTCACGTTGTAAATACCCCGCACCATGGCGCAGGATTTGCGCCGCTGCTGCGTCACAAAAGTGACGCAACGGCGGCGTAAATGAGGCGCAAGTCAAACATAAATCTGCCCCACAGAGTATTGATCCTGTCTGGTAGTGTTATGCCTCTTTGCTCTCTCCATGCTATCTCACAGCCGGGTGAACCGAAATGATGGTAGAAGCATGAAGAAGGCTCAGGTGCAGATTCTTGCGCAACACAAGTCAAATGTGCAGTTAGTTCACTCAGTTGCTCGATTTTTTACCCCTGGTGGTGTAGAGTGTGTCAATCCAGTCTCTTACTCCTTCACGCTCGACTAGCGCAATGTTGGCAGCTTTATTCCATGGCAAGCAGACCACCAAGGGATTTGTAAGAACGAACTGTCCAGCGCTACTACTGAGGTAGTGAAAGCCCTGAGTGTGACGATGCCGTCACCATGGCAGTTGCCGCTCTAACCAGCCAATGCAATCTCCAATGCAGATGCAGCCCCGATAGGGCTGAAATATTGAGGCACATACACTGTTCGTGAACCTCGTTGGGAAACATGGAGAGTCGGAAGACCCTCTGCGCCATGGGAAGTGCCTTGCTTTGCTCTCATGAAGTTCGCCTTCCATGGGTGTCCCTAAGACCAGGAACACACTGGCTTCTCCGTGGCCAAGCAAATTTCTTCCCCCTATCAGCAGGCAGACAAACAGGCACTAGGGAGAGCCTCAGCTCCTCTTGCAGAGAGTGCCGTCTTCAGGTGATGTTCCCTTCCCCTTAGGAGACTGACTGTCAGGAACACTTACCATCCACCAAATTGCTGTGCTCAGAAAGTACTAATCAGCAGCCCCTTGTGAACAAAGCCCTAATGGAATGTCTACAGGTAACCTGGTGTCCATCCCCTTCACTTCCGTTTCTTGATCTCCACCATCCAGCCCCAGGACTCATCCTCCATTTTATGCCATTCTCAGCCAGGGGCATGCAGAAAGGATTACATTAGTTTCAGTATCTGACTCGTACTCCCACAGAATCCTACTACTGCGCATGTGGTGCTACACACACACTACACACACTCCATATGCACACCGGATGTCAGCGTAAGCTTCTGGGTACTCCATACTTGCAGTTGGGAACTAAGGTGGGCGAACATGCCTGTATACTATCAGCTGTGGCCCGTGCAGGTATGAGCGGTGGGGCCGGGTGGGGCCATGTAGGGGGGTGATTTTGACAGATGATGACAAGGGAAAATTAAATAAAGAAAGACATTTTCTCTCGTCATCATGCGTTGAAATCCCCGCTCACTGGCCCCACCGCTCTTACCTGCACGGGCAGTGGCTGTATACTGTGCAGGGGACATTCTCACCCCAACAGCTTCATTGAAGTGTGACTCCTGGTCGACTCTTAACAGACTAGTCAAACATCACGATTCGAGTTGAAAAGGTATAATGGATTATGTTCTTTTGAAAGCTGTTCCTTTTCTGTAATGTTCTTCTACTGATGGTTGTGTGTGTAATCAAAGTTTGGTTCCAAACTTTCTGATGATATTTTTCTGGCAGATCCATAAGAGACAACGGTGATGTGTCGATGTTTTGGAGCGGTTGATTCTGAATGTGTGAGGAAAAAGAGTGTGATTTTAGTGATAACCATTTGGAAGTGCGTCACATAAATAGGAAGGCTATGTTACCTGTAGAGGTACAGAATTATATTTTGGATTCATTGTTCTTGTTCGAAAGGAAAGTTATTTGTAGGTTCCTAACTACACATTTCATTGTCAATAGTTATTCATATTTTCCCAGTGCTGCTTGTGTACCTCCTATATTGTTCCAGCTCCCAGAATTCTCTTTCCTGTTGTGTTATCAGGATGTTTGTGTTCTATAGTGTTTTGTCTATTAAGACGCACCTTGATGTCACAGGCCAGCAGAATGTGTAAAATAAAACCTTTAAAATGTTGCTTCTGGGTCTTTTATGACCTTGATCGGAGACACTGGTGCGCACACAGATCATAAAAAATACTAGAGGAGAATATTTTAAAGGAGCTGGGGCCTGGGGGACTAAGTAAATGGTTGGACGATGGATGGCCGGGTGGGTGGTGTTAGATCTGGGGGTCTCTAGTTGGCAGGGTAGGTACCACTGTCCAAGTAGGGACCCTTGCTTCTAGTCAGGGAAAGGGGGATACACTGTTAAGATAACCCCTGCTCACCCTCTAGGTAGCTTGGCCTGAGCAGTCTAGGCTATCAAAGGCAATGTGTAAAGTATTTGTACCAACACTCACAGTAACACAGTGAAAACACCACAGATTTACTCCACACCAGTTTTAGAAAAATAAGGTATCTTTACTAAAAACTTCACAAGACCAAATATTACAGACAAACCAACATATAATTCAAAAAGGTTACTTTAAGGATAGTTCAAGAGTTTGCAGAAAGTACTCCAGGATGTCAAAGTCAGTGTCCTGCACAATGCGACTCTCAATGCACAAAATGCGACACTTTCGTGCCCAACAGTACCTGTAGTTGCGATAAGGTTCCCAAAAGCTATAACAAGGAAGATGGCAAAGGCGATGCGATGCTCCTGAGATCCTGGGGAGGCTTTGCAGCAGCCCTGCTTCACGCAGCAGAGGTGGATGCGCCGGCTCCGATCTGTAGGGGGAGGATGCGATACCTTTGGCTTTCGTTGCGTAGGTTTCTTAGGGGGAAGCTTCACGCACAGGTTCGATGCGACACTCTTCGATGTGGTGCGATGCGTGGCGCAGCGTTGCCTTCCGGCGCCGCAACTCTCGATGCGCCACGGAACGGGACTCTGCGTCGACGCACGCAGCGATTGGAGACTTTTCACGCACCGGCAGTGGTGCGGCCCGCAAACTGGTTCTGCGACAACCCTCGCAATGGCAGGAAGCTTCACGCTTCGGGACGATGCTCGACGCACTCGGCGATGCGGAGACCCTGCGTGTTGCGATGGTGCCGCGATGAAATTTTCCACGCACTCTCGTCTTGCGACACGCAATCGGATGATGCGCTGGGTACCAGTCACTCTTGTTCACGCTTCTGCTTCCCAGCTCCCTCAACACAGCAAAACGACCTCCTGAAGCCCCAAGACTGGGCAAGCACTCCAAGGCAGGTCAGAACTCTCTCAGCAGAGTTCCAGGGGAGCTGGTGGTGAAGTCCTTTTGTTCCTGGGACTTCTTAACAGGGAGCCAGCTCTTCTCAGGCCCTTGGAGATCAGAATCAAAAGAAGGGGACACAGCAAAGTCCTTCCCCTCTCCTTGGCAGCAAAGCAAAACAGCAAGCAGGCAGTCTTCTCCTCTTCAGTTTCTTCCAGCTTTCTCCTTGGCAGAGGTTTCTTCTTAGTTCCAAAGTGATCTAAAGTTTTAGGTGTCTGGGGTCCTCTTCTTATACCCCTCCAAGTCTTTGTCACTCTTTGTTCCAGTGGGGGGATTCCCCTGCTCAAACCGGTTCCTGGGTGTGCTCTGCTCTGGAGCACCTGGTTCCTTTCAGAGTGAGGGGCAGGGTCGTTAGACGCTCAGCAGGAGGTGGAGCCTTCTTTGTGCCAGCAGAGGCAGAGTCCTCAGCCTGGCCAGCAGGGGGTGGAGCCAGCTTTGTGTTTGTCAGGGACAGCCCTATTCAGACCCAGGGACTACTCCTCCCACCCATCTAAAGCAGATCTCCCTATTCACCCTGCTGCTGACTCATCCAGGCTCCTGGAGCCACCTAGCACATCACCTGACACCAGTCAGCCAACCAGCACACAGGCACACAGGAAGGTTAAACAGGAGAATAGCTACTTTCTAAAAAGTGCTATTCTCACACAGTGAATTTAAAAACCATCTTGCTAAAAAGATGTATAATTAAATTCTGAACACAGAGATACCAAACTTGGATTTTCTATCTTGCCCTTATGGGAAGATAGGCATGTAAACAGCCTTCCCCATTCTATCCTATGGGCAAGATAGCCTCTCAGCAGTGAAAAACGAAAATGGCTGTAATTCACTACCAGGGCATGTTACACACCTCAGTACATGCCCTACCTTTCAGATACACTGCACCCAGCCCAGGGGGGTACCTAGGGCCACCATAGGGATGCCTGACATGTACAGAAAGGGAAGGATAAGGCCTGGTCAGTGGGTGCACTGGCCAGGTCGACCTGGCAGTCCTGGACTGCACATAGGCACTGCAAGCAGGCCTAAGACATCAATTTAGCGCTACTCCTGTGGGTGGCACAATCAGTGCTGCAGCCCACTAGTAGCATTTGAATCACCAGCCCTGGCACACGCAGTGCACTTTACTAGGGGCTAACAGGTGAAACAAATATACCAATCATGGATAACCAATCAATATAACAATTTATACAGAGAGCATATGCACTTTAGCACTGATCAGCAGTGGTAAAGTGCTCAGAGTCCTATTGCCAACAACCACAGGTCAGAAAAAATAAAGGAGGAAGAAGCAAAAAGTTTGGGGATAACCCTGCAAAAAGGGCCGTTTCCAACACAACCCCCTTCCAGCCTAAAGCCAGGGTAGACCAAGCGATACCTCGATGGGATTCCCTGCTTAGGGCGATAGAACACGGAAACTGGCCCAAACAGCAGGGTACTATTCCTGTTCTACGCCTTCCTGAACCCGGTTGGATCTCTCCATCCATACTCTCAGGGTCCACCAAGCCAACCCATGTGGAACCCTTCTCTTCACCTGTGGACACCACCTGTGTAGCACCTAGCCTTAACTTGCTCACAGGTGTGTCCCAACAGACAGACAGCAGGCCACAGTGACCAGTGACAGTGGTCAGGGATGAGACCCAGGCCTTATGCCTCTCAGGGCTCTCAAACCCCTGTGGCGTCAGAAGGAGGGGGGCAGTAGCCCCAGGTGCTCGGCACCCTTTGTCCACTTCCTTTCCTGTCAGGTCTGGTCTGACAACCTGGCACTGACCCACCAGCCCCGGGCCTGTATCCGGTGGCTGGACAGGAGGCTGGGGTGGACTGTTCCACACCCGGTCCTCCTCTTCCTTGGGGCTCTGTACCCTCCCACCTGGAGCGGTACCCCCTTCTAGAATAGTCAGGGCACCTGTGGCAGGTGTCCTGCACCATTCGCCCACCAGTTCAGGGGTTCTATCCTGCAACTGGGATCCCAGGTCAGGGGGGACACCCCGGACCTGGCCCTCCAACCTAGGGTCTACACCCTCCAGGTGAACCGGGGTCAGAGGCGAGGACTCCCTCCCTCTGCACCCCCTTCCAGAGTACTGCACCCTCCCCACTGGAGTGGTACCCCTGGAAGCCAAACCGGTCAGGACACTGGTTACAGATGTCCTTCCCTCCAGGTCAGGCAGATCCTGAACCTGGCCTCCCAACCCAGGGAATAAACCCTGCGGTTGCACACCTGCCTGGCATGCCAGGACTTCCGGGGACTCACACAGCATCTCCCCGAGGGTGACACATGACTCATGTGTCTCGTGACAGTCTGCCTGGCGCAGATCTCCCGGCCCCTGTCCACCTGACAGTGCGCGAAGATCCCCCAGGACAAAAGTGGTGTCACCATGGTCACTCCTAGGGGACTCAGCCCTTCTGGCCGGTCCCTGACCCACTGGTTCTCCCACTGGGGAACACATCCCCCTCTCACCCCTCAGTCTGGACTTCTGCACCCTCCCAACTGGAGCGGTACCGCCAGACACCAGAACCACTGGAGCTCTGTTTACAGAGGCTCCAGGTTCTCCTGACACTAGGAGATCCTCCTCAAATGGCCTACTAGCACCGTCTAGGCCCCCAACCTGGTGTTCCCTTAAGAAACCCTCCAGGCCCTGAGACTGGGTTTTGGGCACCTTGGGACCCACAGTCCCATACTCACCCTTTCTCCACTGAGACAGGACGTGAGCCCCTACACCCCTCCCACTACACTGGGACCTAACCGGGCTACACTGAACCTCTTCCACCTCACAGGTCTGGAAGATATCTGGGCCACTCCTTTTGGGATCACTCCCCAATGCCTCTCCAGACCTTCTGGTATCCAACCAAAGGTCTGCCTCCAACGCAAGCTCTCTGGAACCAGAGAACTCACACTCCACCGGGTGTTGGCATAGCTCTGGAAAACAGGGACTTAAAATATGCTCTCCAACAAATGAATCACACAGCCCCCCACAGTTGTTAACCCAGCTACCGTTTGCCTCACCCTCCAGTGCCTCACACAAGTACCCCACACCACTCTCCTGAGATTGGCAAGACAGTACCTGACTGTCTCTGTCACACAACTCACACTCTTCTGGGCGGTCTTCACACTCACACACCAAGGTTTCTACCACGGGGGAACCCCTCTCCCTGTACCTCTCATCTAGGTTCAGTAGAGTGTCCCTCCCACCACTAGGAATATGGTCCCCTGTGCCAGTTCCCCAATCCACTTCAGGGACACTGCACTCCACTGGAACTACATCATAAACCTGAACCCCCTGGTGTATGTCAACCCCCTCCCTCAAGTTAGGCGCCACATCTCTGGGTGTTTGTACCTTTCTCTCAGCACTGGATATTACAATCTTGCTGCCACCATCTGAGCTGGACTCCACCTCCAACTCAACAAAGCTCACTTCTTGAGCTAACCATTCTTCTTCAGCTGAGACACTCATGGCCTCAAGCCTCTCGAGCTCCAAATCAAGCTCCCTCATCCTCAACTCATGAGCCAGAAGCAATTTCTTCTCCTCCAAGGCACGGGCATTCCTGCTCTCCTCCGCCGCCTTGTCTACTTCCGATTGCTTCATTTTCATTTTCATTATTTCCAATTCATGGTTTCTCACCCTTTGATTCTCCTCCAACTCCTCTGGAGTGAGCCCCCTACTGGAATGGGAGCTGCCAGCCCTTGAGACTGCTCTGCCCACGGGCAGATCTTGGGGAATAAAACCATTCTCTTCATCTGCATCATCTTCCTCTTGGGCCTCCCAACAGGCCTTCAAGAATCTTTGTAGCACATCCTTTCTAGATCCGCTTTTCACAGGGCAACCAAGGTCTTTGCAGAATTGCTTGAGCTCCTCAACTTTGTACGAATACAAATCCTCAATGGAAAACTCCAATTCTGCCCTCTCACTTGTTGCCATCTGAGACATGATGCTGTTGAAGAGTTACTCAAAAATAGAATCAAAAATAATACAGTATGTGGTTGTCTATTGGTCTGCACTCCTAGTGATGTACACCAATTACTGTGGGTCAAGTACAAATACAAGTTCAATCCTCACCGCTGACCACCAATGTTAGATCTGGGGGTCTCTAGTTGGCAGGGTAGGTACCACTGTCCAAGTAGGGACCCTTGCTTCTAGTCAGGGAAAGGGGGATACACTGTTAAGATAACCCCTGCTCACCCTCTAGGTAGCTTGGCCTGAGCAGTCTAGGCTATCAAAGGCAATGTGTAAAGTATTTGTACCAACACTCACAGTAACACAGTGAAAACACCACAGATTTACTCCACACCAGTTTTAGAAAAATAAGGTATCGTTACTAAAAACTTCACAAGACCAAATATTACAGACAAACCAACATATAATTCAAAAAGGTTACTTTAAGGATAGTTCAAGAGTTTGCAGAAAGTACTCCAGGATGTCAAAGTCAGTGTCCTGCACAATGCGACTCTCAATGCACAAAATGCGACACTTTCGTGCCCAACAGTACCTGTAGTTGCGATAAGGTTCCCAAAAGCTATAACAAGGAAGATGGCAAAGGCGATGCGATGCTCCTGAGATCCTGGGGAGGCTTTGCAGCAGCCCTGCTTCACGCAGCAGAGGTGGATGCGCCGGCTCCGATCTGTAGGGGGAGGATGCGATACCTTTGGCTTTCGTTGCGTAGGTTTCTTAGGGGGAAGCTTCACGCACAGGTTCGATGCGACACTCTTCGATGTGGTGCGAAGCGTGGCGCAGCGTTGCCTTCCGGCGCCGCAACTCTCGATGCGCCACGGAACGGGACTCTGCGTCGACGCACGCAGCGATTGGAGACTTTTCACGCACCGGCAGTGGTGCGGCCCGCAAACTGGTTCTGC
The DNA here is from genome assembly GCF_964204655.1 of Triturus cristatus. NCBI lineage: Eukaryota > Metazoa > Chordata > Amphibia > Caudata > Salamandridae > Triturus > Triturus cristatus. The sequence goes on along the minus strand of NC_140589.1, from coordinate 1,753,717,173 downwards.
GACAACCCTCGCAATGGCAGGAAGCTTCACGCTTCGGGACGATGCTCGACGCACTCGGCGATGCGGAGACCCTGCGTGTTGCGATGGTGCCGCGATGAAATTTTCCACGCACTCTCGTCTTGCGACACGCAATCGGATGATGCGCTGGGTACCAGTCACTCTTGTTCACGCTTCTGCTTCCCAGCTCCCTCAACACAGCAAAACGACCTCCTGAAGCCCCAAGACTGGGCAAGCACTCCAAGGCAGGTCAGAACTCTCTCAGCAGAGTTCCAGGGGAGCTGGTGGTGAAGTCCTTTTGTTCCTGGGACTTCTTAACAGGGAGCCAGCTCTTCTCAGGCCCTTGGAGATCAGAATCAAAAGAAGGGGACACAGCAAAGTCCTTCCCCTCTCCTTGGCAGCAAAGCAAAACAGCAAGCAGGCAGTCTTCTCCTCTTCAGTTTCTTCCAGCTTTCTCCTTGGCAGAGGTTTCTTCTTAGTTCCAAAGTGATCTAAAGTTTTAGGTGTCTGGGGTCCTCTTCTTATACCCCTCCAAGTCTTTGTCACTCTTTGTTCCAGTGGGGGGATTCCCCTGCTCAAACCGGTTCCTGGGTGTGCTCTGCTCTGGAGCACCTGGTTCCTTTCAGAGTGAGGGGCAGGGTCGTTAGACGCTCAGCAGGAGGTGGAGCCTTCTTTGTGCCAGCAGAGGCAGAGTCCTCAGCCTGGCCAGCAGGGGGTGGAGCCAGCTTTGTGTTTGTCAGGGACAGCCCTATTCAGACCCAGGGACTACTCCTCCCACCCATCTAAAGCAGATCTCCCTATTCACCCTGCTGCTGACTCATCCAGGCTCCTGGAGCCACCTAGCACATCACCTGACACCAGTCAGCCAACCAGCACACAGGCACACAGGAAGGTTAAACAGGAGAATAGCTACTTTCTAAAAAGTGCTATTCTCACACAGTGAATTTAAAAACCATCTTGCTAAAAAGATGTATAATTAAATTCTGAACACAGAGATACCAAACTTGGATTTTCTATCTTGCCCTTATGGGAAGATAGGCATGTAAACAGCCTTCCCCATTCTATCCTATGGGCAAGATAGCCTCTCAGCAGTGAAAAACGAAAATGGCTGTAATTCACTACCAGGGCATGTTACACACCTCAGTACATGCCCTACCTTTCAGATACACTGCACCCAGCCCAGGGGGGTACCTAGGGCCACCATAGGGATGCCTGACATGTACAGAAAGGGAAGGATAAGGCCTGGTCAGTGGGTGCACTGGCCAGGTCGACCTGGCAGTCCTGGACTGCACATAGGCACTGCAAGCAGGCCTAAGACATCAATTTAGCGCTACTCCTGTGGGTGGCACAATCAGTGCTGCAGCCCACTAGTAGCATTTGAATCACCAGCCCTGGCACACGCAGTGCACTTTACTAGGGGCTAACAGGTGAAACAAATATACCAATCATGGATAACCAATCAATATAACAATTTATACAGAGAGCATATGCACTTTAGCACTGATCAGCAGTGGTAAAGTGCTCAGAGTCCTATTGCCAACAACCACAGGTCAGAAAAAATAAAGGAGGAAGAAGCAAAAAGTTTGGGGATAACCCTGCAAAAAGGGCCGTTTCCAACAGGTGGATAGGTGGGTGATTGGGTGGGTGGATGGACAGAAGGATGGATGATGGAGGGAAAGAAGGGTGGATGGGAAAGGAAGATGGATTAGTGTATGACAGAAAGATGATGCATGGATAACGAGAAGGATAGATTGAGTGAATAAGGGAAGGGTGGAGAAAATGATAGAATGGTGGGTGGACCGAACTGAATGAGAATTGAGATCTAAAAGCCACAATTAAGCCACACTGTTTTCAGAATTACACTGGCAAAGTTTTAAGTGAGTGACTGGCTTACTTGCCTCACTCGCTACCTCTGTGCCATTCACGATATGGCTCTTAGGGGGCGTATTTGGGTTTTTCTGGCTTCTCCGTTGTGTTTATGATTCCAATCTGGATGGTGTTCTGCAGTCAAGGTTGCAGCTTCAGCCAAAGGCACCATCAGCTTCTTGGACCATTTAAGCGTTTGCCTACTTGATTAATGTTGCCTTTTCTTTTGATCCTGCATGTCCTTAGTAGCACAGACCACACTTCTAGGGTCACTCTTTGTTCTCTTCTTAGGCTCCAGCCCCTTTACTGACACCCTATCATCCCGCTTAACGCACAGTTTAACCCCTTCAGCTTTCTTACAGCGCAGTGCGGCTGTGAGCAACTAAGCAAACCAAAGCAGCCCAGGTGTCTGACGTGGACACAGTGGGGGACTCTGGGGCACCAGTGACCCTGAGCGGTGCATCGCGTTCAGTAAGTGGCGTGATCACTGGTGAGCAAACCAAAGCAGCCCCAGGTGTCTGACGTGGACACAGTGGGGGACTCTGGGGCATCAGTGGCTCTTAGCGGTGCATCGCGTTCAGTAAGTGGCGTGATCACTGGTGAGCAAACCAAAGCAGCCCCAGGTGTCTGACGTGGACACAGTGGGGGACTCTGGGGCATCAGTCGCTCTTAGCGGTGCATCGCGTTCAGTAAGTGGCGTGATCACTGGTGAGCAAACCAAAGCAGCCCCAGGTGTCTGACGTGGACACAGTGGGGGACTCTGGGGCATCAGTCGCTCTTAGCGGTGCATCGCGTTCAGTAAGTGGCGTGATCACTGGTGAGCAAAGCATTGTTATTCTTGTTTCCAGTTGTTTGGTCCTTGCACTGACACGCGCCCTGTGACAAGGAAGGGCTCCTGGTTCCTGGCAGACAGGAAGTGAGTGATTCAGACACCGATGCGATCACGTTGTAATAAACAGTGCCACTCCATCCGAACCCTGACCTAGTGACCTCATACCTGCATTTACCGGCATTCAAGCGCCACGCATCCCATCCATCCATCTTTATTTCTTTTGTCCCCTCCCCTGAAATGTTCACGAGGCGGTGGCTAGGTTTGTTTTGTCTCTAGTTAATGGCCAATCCTTAATGGCCCCCGGGACAGAATACTTTATAAACAATTGTTTGTGCAGGGAGTCTAAAAGCCACTGTAAGAGGCTGGCTGAGACGACAGTGATAGGGTTCAAACATGTGCCTCGGCGCCAGTTGCTCGCAGACCTCAGCAGCAACTCTCTGTGCTCTCTTTCCAATAAGATTCCATAACGCACCTCATCTTAGAATGTTCTTGCCTGTTTCTGCAGTTCTGGTGCTTCCAGAGAGTGCATTAAAGCCCCTCTGGTTCTCTCCAAGGTATCTTCCAATGTGATCTGTTGACTGGTCAACTTTCTAGGTTTGGGCTTTAGCAGTGCAGATGTAGAGATCTATTGATAACAATACACATAGGTGCAGATTTACAAAGTTTTTGCCTTGGGTTTGCATTACTTTTTAAATGCAGACCTGCCGCAAGGTGTTGTGCTTGTAATTACAATCCAACACAAATATTAATTTGCATTGAATTGAAACCAAAAGTAATGCAAAGCTGCACTATGCACAGCCTTGTGTTACTTTGCATCAAAGGACGTTCTATGGGGGGTGCATGGGCGTTCCCATGTGACCATCCATGCGTTTTGACACAAATCCCTATCTACGAGGACCTGTAGAAGGTGATTTGTTTCAAAATCCTGCACCTCCCTGAAGTAGACGTTATGAGGAGAAATGTTTCCATTTCACCTCGTTTTTCCCTCTTTGTATGTGTGCTGCATTCTATAGCACACATGCAATAAGGGACATACCTTAAAACATAGTTTTTGTACAGGATGGGATCATGCTCTGTGGCACAAAGGTGTCTATGATGGTACATGGCAGCTTAAAGTGTGCCAGCACAAGCAGAGAACAGAGCAGAGCCACATCTTAGTAGGTATGATACTGTTCTTCTGTCTCTTTTTCACGCATCCCAGCACAGCAATTTTACTTTCTGCCTGGCTTTCAGTGAATTATTTGTAAATCTCTGCCGTAGATTGGGATTTTTATCTGCCCCTTCCAGAATTGGCTTTTTTCAACCAGCCTTTTTCAGCCAGTAGAATATTCTTTTCTCACCTAATGCTGCAGGCTTTTTGGGTTATTTGGGCTCACATTGAATAATTAAGAGGAACAAGGAAACTGCCAAAATTGGAACCCATATTGCAGGACCCAGCCGTGGAAACCTTCTAGTGGTGTCAATCCCCGAAGCAAGCAAGAAATCCCTAATCTTACTAAAAGTACTGGGTCTCTTTGTAGGCCTCAAAAGTTTAGTTTTGCCTTCTCTGACTGAAGTGTGTACCACTATCCTTCCACTGACCACTACCAGTGTGGATAGTCTCAGAGAATGGAGCCCAAGGCATTTAGCCGTGGCTTCCCCCTCCATCCTTTGAGACCTGTCTTCCATGAGCAGTTTGGTATTCTTAAAAAAACCCTTTTGAACAGGTTTGATATATCCACTTATGCTGGAACATGAAAAGAAGCGGTTTTGAATGAAACCCACTGAAAACGTGAAACATATCAGGGTAAAGGACATGGTAAGAGGTATTATACACATACATGACTAAGGAAAAGAGAAACATCTAGCCCATAGCCCTATAGATACTGCCTATGGTTTAATTGCCCTTTTTATTCTGGTTGTCACTGGCAGTTTAGCTGGATTGTTCCTATGAGTAACAGGGTCAAGAGTGATTTGAATATGGCTGGGTCCAAACTGGTGTGGCATGGTGAACAATAAAACAATGGATTTAACTCAGATCTGTGACCTGGGGGTAAATGTTTGGCAATGTTCAGAATTCCTTTCCTCATCTTTTTGTGTCGTTATAGTCACCCTAAGTGGGACCGGTATGCCCGAATGTGAGGCCAATGCTCACTGTGCCAGTGGTTTCAAGCTAGCCTGGCTTATGAGGGGTGATACCTCAAAACCAGTCCCAGGATGTTTGTTTCTAGTCCAGGCAGGACGTGGCTTGGAAGTTCGGGCTGGACTGTTCCCATGGGGAGCATGGTCAAAATTGATTTACATATGGCTGGCCTGGGGAGTACAAAAATGATGAATATAACCCAGATCTGTGATTGGGGGTGAATGTTTGACAATGTTCAGCATTCCATCCATCATTGCTCGTTGCTATATTCAGTAAGCAGAGGACAATTTGAAGGTCATGCCCAACAACTCATTCTCCTTTCCCACCAAACCCTTGGCAACCCCACTGTGGCTTATAATATAAAGAACTTTTTCAGTCACAGATGAATGTAGGCACTCAAGAAATCATCATACATGAACTCAGTCAGTCATCCTTGCACGCATGCATCCATGCATCTGCCCACTGACTCATTCTATGCGTACACCCACTAACCCATATGAAAGGAATCAGACACACAAACTATCTAGACATATAAAAGATACATTAAAAGAATGAAAGAAGAATAAGGAAATCATGCAATCAACCTAATTTGGCAGGCATTTGCTACCAAAACAAAAATACAATTTAACTTAGCAGTGGAACGCCATCCTGAAGTGGTATTGTATACAGTTTCAAGTCGGGCGCATAAATAAGGCTCTGACACCAGCTGGGTTAAGCATGTCTTTATTCTAGTACTGCTCATCCCAATATGCTGTTACTTTCCTTTTTCCCTGCTCCTCCCCTTCCTCTTCCGGCCATGCCTGACCCTGGCGTCACATGCAGGTCAGGCACAGCGACACTACATCTCCCCCTTTTTATTTTAAGTGTTTCAGGTTTGCTTTCTTAAAGTTCTTCGATGAGCCGGGTGGGTCTCCGGATAATTCTCCGTGGTCGGCGAGAGAGGCGCCCCTCTCTCATCTCACTTGTATTCACTGCAAGTTGGGGTTCTTCTTGGTCCTCCACCTCTCGGCTTAATTCCTCTGTGTCCCATTCAGGTTCTTCTGTTCGGGTGTACACTGCAGGATTGCATTTCTTGAAGTGTGACACGTTTCGTGTTGTTCTCTTGGTCCCAGAGGTGGCTCTAATCATAGTTCCTTTCCGCCTCGTTACTTGCAATGGTTGAGCACAGAATCGACTGTCAGCCTTGGTTTTCCGCTCCTGCCTTACTAGCACCCAGTCTCCTTCTCGGGTGTTGAGTCTCCTTCTTAGGTGTCGGACGTCTTGGTGTGTCGATGGTTGTCGGCGTACTCTTTCATCTTTGCTTTCTTGGTCCTATCAAGACTCACTAGGGTCTCATTGTCCAAGGTCGGGAACCTGGACTGCATGGTGATGTCGGCAGTTGGTTTCCTGGTGCGTGGGGTTCTTCCAAGCATCAGAGTGGCGGGGCACCTATTGTTGGTGCTATGTGGTGTGGTCCTGTACGCTCGTAATACTTCATTGAGCGCTGGTTGGATGTCACTTTGAGTCAGTTCAGCTTGTTGTATCGTTTTCTTTGTGGTGTCCATGAATTGTTCAACCTTCCCATTGGCCTGGGGCCACATGGGAGTGATCTTTCTGTGTTTGAAGTTCAAGTGACTCGCAAATTCAGAAAATTCATGCCCATTGAAGGGTGGCCCGTTGTCGGTCTTCACTACCGTGGGAATTCCCCATGCCGCAAACGCTTCGTCGATGATGGGTATGACAGCAGCTGCTCTTGTGGACGAGACTTGTTGCGCAATGGGGAATCTGGAATATTCATCCATGATGACGATTATATATTTCCCAGACTTCAGTGGACCGAAGAAGTCAACAGCTACTTGCTGCCATACGTTATCCGGGAGGTCAGACATTTGCAGTGGGAAGTGTGGTTTGTCACGCCCTACCAGTTGACATTGAGGGCAGTCTTGGAGTGTGGCTTCTACCCTCTGGTCGAGAGATGGGAACCAGACTCGCTCCTGCAACGCTTTCTTTGCTGCCACTACACCTATGTGTCCTTCGTGTGCTAGGTTGACAGTTCCTTGTCTCAGTTGTTGAGGAATGACAATTCTCCTGTCTCTCAGTAATAGTCCATTGGCGCTAATCATGAGATCGTCCTTGACGTGCCTGAACGATATGAGTTCTTGCATGTTAATAGTGTCATTGTTCAGTGGGTCCTCCAGATGTCTCCAAGAGTCCGTGCGGATTCGATGCATGACGCTTTGGACCGTGGCATCCTTGGCAGTGGCTTCTATGATGGCGTCCAGTGGAACAGCTGGTGGTCATGCCTGATCATTAACGAAGTGGAGATATTCTTCTGCCAGCGAGCCTCTTGTCCACGCCGAGGCTTGGGGGTGTCGTGATATGTGGTCCGCCGGGTTTTCCACCTTCCCCAGTTTGTGAATGATGGTGTATGTGTAGTCTTGGGGGCGAATCCCCCACCGTTCGATCTGTGGAGGCATCTTCGCTTGGGGGTTTCCGAAGATTGTTATTAGGGCCTGATGATCAGTGATTAGCGTGAAGTGATTCCCATGGACAAACAGATGAAAATGCTTGCACACCCACATAACCGCCAGGATTTCTTTTTCAGGCTGCGAGTAGGCTTTCTCCGTGTCGGTGAGGCTACGACTAGCATATGCCACGATGTGGCATTGCTCTCCGTCGTCATCATACTGAACTAGGATGGCTCCAAGTCCGTCAGGGCTGGCGTCTACTGTAATCTCTGTCTTTCTCCATGGGTTGAAATATGCTAGGTTGATGACCGAGCTCACTGCTGTTTTGATCTGATTGAAGGTGTGCTCACACTTGGCTGACCAGTGAAAGCTTTGACCTTGTCTCGTAAGTTCTCGCAGCGGATAGCTGATAGTCGCATAGTCTTTATTGTAACATGCACAGTAGCTAGCCATGCCTAGGAAAGATCGTATGTCACTGACATCTCAGGGTTGTGGCATATATCAGATAGGGACGAGAATTTTCAGGATCGGGTCTCATGCCGTCGTTGGAGAAGATGTGACCATAGTATTGTAGAGTAGACTTGTGGAACTCACATTTGTCTCGGTTAAGCGTGAGATTGGCATTGAGAAGGGCATGGCCTACGCAATCAAGTGCTTTTTCATGGTCCTTGCGGGTTTTGCCGAATACCAGGATGTCGTCTCTGTAATTAAATGAGTTTCGGATGTTCTGAATGACACGCCGTACTGCCACTTGAAAAATTTCCGCTGCCGAGGATATTCCGAAATTGAGGCGCTTGTATCTGAAGAGCCCTTGGTGTGTGGTGAACGTGGTAATGTATCCAGACTTCTTGTGAAGTTCGAGCTGATGGTACCCCTTGTTTAGGTCTTATTTCGAGAAGACTTTAGCTCCATTTAGGCGAGTAATCATGTTGCTGATATGGGGTCCTGGATGTCGCTCCCGCTCGATGGCTGTGTTTGGAGCTCACATGTCCACACACAAACGCACCTTATTTTCTTGTCCTCATTTGGGCACAACCACTACCGGTGACACCCATGGAGTGGTCCCTGTTGACCTTTCTATGATGTCTGCTCCCAGCAGGTCTTGGAGCTCTTCATCCACTGCTTTTTGGAGGTGGAACGGTACTTTCCGGACCACAGGTGCCACTTGTTCAATGATGTGCAATCGGACTTTGAAATAAGCTAGTTTTCCTGGACCAGAGAATAGCTTTGGGAACTTGCTGATGATATCAGGTGAATCATCAACTTTGTATAGAATTTCCACTAGCTTCAGACGTTCGGTCGTTGGTAGGCTGAGAAGGCAGTCGGGTGCTTCAGGGCTCACATGGATTTGCGCATGAACTTTCCTGTCCTTGTAAGTCAGAGACATGCAAAATTGTCCCAGGTACGGCAGCGGTTCTTTGGACATCCACGTGTAGACAACCACAGCGGCTGGTTCTAATTTAGGCTTCGATTTCATTTTTTGTACTCGGTCATGCATATGTAGTTGAGTGACGCTCCAGTATCTAAGACGAACTCCGCAGGGTGGATTCCCATTTGAATGTGTAGCCGGGGTTTCTTCTTTAGTTGGTCGGGGTCCGCCACCATGCAGTGAGGGCTAACGATTCTCTTGAGGATGATCGTCGGGACCGATATGAACATCGCGACCGAGTGCTGGATCTCAACGAGCTCGTTGAGAGGTCTCTTCTCCCTCGCACCGCCCTTGCATGGTGACGTGGCCCTGTGCTTCGCTTGGTTGGCCCGTATTCGTTGAAACGGGTTTGGCACGCCGCTTCGAAGTGATTGTCTTTCCTGCATCGGTGGCACTGTTGTCCAATGGCTGGGCAGGGGCCCGTGTAGGGGTAGTCCTGGCCTCAGCGATAGCACTGTAGCGGTTGCTTCCGGATGTTGTTGTTCTTGTTTCCACTGTGGGGCAAATTCATAAATTTTACAGGTTTCCGATGATCTGGTTGACATCTTGAATCTGTTTGAGACTGTATTCGTAAGGCTTGCTCACGTTTTTCCGTCTAGCTAGCTTCCATCTTTTTTGCATGTTCTTCTGCTTGGTCATTTATTCGTGTGAGCTACTCAATGTCATCGAGCGAGTAGTCCTTGTTCACCAGGTGGCGGCACAGTGACTCCGACTGGCACCCCTCAATGATTTGTAAACGAAGTGCATCTTCAGTGCTAAAATTGTCAAGTTCACAGTAACGGGCCAAACGCTTGATGCGTGAAATGAAGTCACCCATAGATTCATCTTGTTCTTGAGACGTGAGGTTGAAGATGTAGCATTCATAGTCCAGGTTTCGCTTGTGGAGGAACTTCCTGTTTAAGGTAGTTTTTTAATGATTTGCCCGACATCCTTGCCCACCAGATTTCGCAAAGCAATGAGTTGTTGGTCGGGGTCGCTGACTTGTGAACCTTTTATAAAGTCCTCAAAGTCTTCTAGCCAGCTTTGCCACTTGGGACCCATGCTATTTCTGGAGTTCAGCATTAGGGGTTCAGGGGGGCGCAGGAATGAGAGTTTTTCTCCTTGCCTGACTTTAAAATGGCCACCGGACTGGTGACCAGACCTCCCGGTATTGTGTGCCTGAATTCAAAATGGCCGCCGAATGCGACCTCTGCACACTAGCCTTGCATTGAATAATGAGGCTTACCCCAGCTCGACGTGACCTTTGTTTCTTCTGAGCTCTGGGTATTTTCAGGATTTAGACTGCTGGCTGCCATGATGATTGGCTCTCCGTTCCGACGGGAAACGCAGTGCGCATTCACATCGGCAGTGAAGGCGTGCTGTTTACAGCAGGCACTGCAGCGTGTTGTCAGTGTATGCTGAGCGTGCAGATTTGAAGGGAGTATCTCCGCATCCCACCCTCCTCGCCAGGTTTCAAGTTGGGCACATAAATAAGGCTCTGACACCAGCTGGGTTAAGCACGTCTTTAGTCTAGTACTGCTTATCCCTATATGCTGTTACTTTCCTTTTTCGCACTCCTCCCCTTCCTCTTCCGGCCATGCCTGACCCTGGCGTCACATGCAGGTCAGGCACTCAGGCACGGCAACACTACATACAGTGCTTAATTATTTTAAAATTCCAGCATGGCAGCCACATTTAGAAGCAACCAGTAGGTTTTCTTGGAATGGTAAAAGAATAATAGATTATGAACAAACGCATTTCACGATGTTATGTTATGGTATAGTTATGTGTAGGGCCTGCATAGATATCACCCATCAGGGTATCCTGGTACCTGTGAACGAAGAAGTACAGACTCTTTGGGGCCTAGTGGAAGAGCCAGGACTTCAATTTCTTACTGATTTCAAGGACAGCGCGGGAAGCTCTGATGTGGTAGGGTAGTTTATTCCATACTTTTGGGGGTGAGGTTGGAGAAGTCAAGGCCTCTGGTTTAGTGGATACGAAGGAGACACATGAGAAGAGGACTGGCAATATTGAGGTGTCTGGAGAGTACAGTTGGTTGTGGCTTTTGAGGTAAGCTGATCCTTTGCTGTGAAAGGCCTTGTAGGTGTTTGTGAAGAGTTTGAAAAGGTCACATTTGTGGATTGGGAGCCAGTGGAGGTCCTTGCGGTGTCTGGTTACTTGAGTGCAATGTGGGAGTTTTAGAGTGAGCCTAGCAGCTGTATTCTGTATTACTTGGAGCCTCTTGGTGGACTGGGCTGTGATGCAGACTTAAAGGTCATTGCTGTAGTGGAGCCTAATGGTGACGGACGCTTGCTGACAGGTCAACAGGTTTCAAGGGGGGTATTTGAAGACTATCCTAAGCATTGTCAGGGTATGGAAGCAGGTGGTGGAGACTGAGTTCACTAGATTGGTCATGGAGGTTTGGCTCTAAATCACAATAATCATGTTCCTAGCAGCATTGGATGGGTGGGAAGTCGGTCCTAACTCGGGTGGCCACCAGCTGGGAGTCCAGAGAGAGGTGTCTATGCAAAAAAGTACCATTTCTGTTTTGTTGCTTTTGACCATGAGTTTGACCAGGTTTGCTTGGGTGGTGGCAATATCTTCAGACACAGAGAGGATGAGCAGAGTGTTGTCTGAGACAGAGATGATGTTGAATCCAGGTTGGAGGCATTGGATGAATACGGGTTATGCTGACCATTTGGGTGCAGCCTGAGAAGAAAGAGCTGATCCATCAATGTGCCTGGCCATAGCTCCAGCTTTGTGGAGGAGTCAGATTAGGACAGGGTGAGAGACATTGTTGAATGCTGCAGACAGATCTAGTAGGATGAGTGCCGCTGTCTCTGCATTGTCCATGGTGAAGCAGTTGTCATTGGTGGTGGCGATGAGGGTTGCCTCTTTGCTGTGGTTTTGTCTGAATCCAGATTTGGAGGGACACAGGTGGTTGTTCATGTTGAGGTAAATGGACAGTTTTGAGTTGAGACCTTCTCCAGTACCTTGGCTGACTAAGGTGGGAGAAATGGGCCTGCATGGTCAAGGTAAGGGGGTCCACTAAAGGCTTTTTGAAGAGCAGTAGGATGGTGGTATGTTTCCATGAGACAGGGAAAGTGATGGAGAGTGAGGGATTAATAATGGGTATGAAGACTGTGTTGATGGGGTTGAGCCTTTGGGGAATATGTAGTGCAGCCAGGGGTCAGAAGGGTCCCGTAAGTGGATGGAATGCATCATATTAGCCCTTTCCATCCTTGTGATGGCTTATCAGCAGATCAGTGAAGCTTCTGCTGTGATTCTGTCAGCAGAGAAGAGGGATTCGAGAGTAGATAGGTCCAGGTGGGGGGTGGCAAAGGTATTGTATATGGAGATCATTTCATTTTTGAAGGTGTAGGAAAGTTGTGTGCAGAGTTCCTGTGATGGGGTGATGGCTGTAGAGTTGGCAGATCTCTCTGGAATTGTAGCAGCTATTTTGGATCCGTTCTGTGAAGGCTTGATACGTGGTGGATTTTAAGATGCCGGTAGTAGATGCAGAGGACCAACTTGTAAGAGCCTCTGTCAAAGTTGTTGTGGGAGTGGCACCACCGTCTTTCGTACTCCTTACAGTGATGCTTCGAGAACCTGAGGTCCTTGCTGTTCCAATAGCCTTGGGGCTTGGATGGAGGATTGGTGGGGTTTCAAGAGAGCCAGGGAGTCTGCGAAGGAGGTGGTCTACCTGTTGAGGTTCTTGATGGAGCATGTGAGGTTGTTGTGGTGGGTGCATTTGGATTGGTGCTCTGAGATCCTGATGTCCTAAGGGATTTTGTTCCCTTGGTCTGGGTGCTGGTGGTTCTGAGTTGGGTGGGAAGGTGTAGTATGAAGGGAATGGCCTATTCAGGTGAGTGGGTGGGCTTGTTCACTATGATGTTGGGAAAATTGGCAGAGTCTACGAGGTATTGGCAATGTGGGTGGTGCCAATTATTTGTTGGGTGAGTCCCAAGATGCTGAGCTCCTACAGGAGGGTAGTGAAGCTTAGATCAGTCAGGCTGTCCAGGTGGAAGATGAGGTCGGTTAGAAGAATTGAGGAGTTTGATGTGAAGGCTAGAGGAGTAATGAGGTCAGCGAGTGGGGAGCTGAAGTTGCGTCTGGGGATGGGGAGAGGTAGAGTAGTACTCCTCCAAGGGTCATGGTGCCGCAGGCGCTGAAGGCTCTGATTTTGAAGACCATATGATCTAGTTGGTCGTTGTTTTTTGCTGAGGTAATGGAACAGTTGATTTCCTCTTTGTAGATGAGTGCAAGACCTCCACCGGGGCTGCTGGTTCTGCCTTGTCTATTAACTTTGAAGCTGGGGGGCTACTCTGGTGACGGCACACAATAATCATTGCACTGGGTGGCCATTTTTTAATGCTAAATTACTTAGTGTATCACTGTTGTACTGATCTGAAGTGTCCAACATAATGTTCTAAACAAGATACCCCTCTTTAAAAAAATTAAACAAGGGCACATTATTGATAATACTGTTCAGAGATGGATGCACATTTCATAAGTAGTGGTCACAGAGGATGCTGCGACTGCTGAATGGTAGACTTGTCAATGGAGCTCCAGAATGCTAAAAAAAATTTGAAAGAAATCAAAGGGGTCATTAAAAGGATAAAATGGAAAACTAAGGGACTAGCCCGAACCCAGTTACTAAAACACATTCATTTTCAGGTGGATAGGCACATGTAATCAGGCAAAATGCTGCTACTCACAGGCAATTGCACAAAATGCAGAAGTGAGCTAATTCTTAGCCCTGTGTAGTATACAGTCATGAAAAGAAGCAAAATGTGAATGGCACTCAAACAGACAAAAAAGGGCTGTCCCAATGACTTTATTTGTATGTATAGCTATATAGACTTTGTTAGAACTGGGGGTCTCTAGTTGGCTGAGGCAGTTACCTTAGTCCAAATAGGGACCCTTGCTTCTAGTCAGGAAAAGGAGGGACACCCTCTTTGATAACCCCTGCTCACCCCCGGGTAGCTTGGCACGAGCAGCCAGGCTTATCTTCAAGGCAATGGTTAAAGCATTTGCAACCACGCTCCCAGTGACACAGTGATAACACCACAAAGGGACACCACACTGATGTATAAAAATAGCGGTATCTTTATCAAGAAGAAAAATACGGTAAGATCAAACGATAAAAATCCAACATATGTGTATTCGTAATATTTCACTTTGCCGGTTATTAGGCCAACAAACACTTGTAGGTTCTTACTGTATTAAGTAGTAGTTCACGATGTTCAAATGCAGTCCTAATGCAATGTTATGCAATTGGTAATGCAGTTCGTATTATCAGACTAATGCAGTTCGTCATGCAAGTATAACGCACTCCTTAATGCAAGTAATAAGGCAGTTCCTAATGCGAGAATCATTCTCTCCTCAATGCACGTAATCAGGCAGTTTGTAATGCAGGAATAATCTAATCCCTAATGCAAGTAATAAGGAAGTTCGTAATGCAGGAATAATACCAGGCCAATCAACGTGATTAGCGCGGGCACCACTAGGCCCCAACCTCAGATAACAGTCCTGAACTTCCGAGGGCAGTTCTGGTTCTGCCAGGCAGGTCCGGGCCGCTCGAGGACTCAGCGCGTCTAACGTGATGCAGCGGGAGAAAGCCAGGAACACTCCTGAACTCCTCCTGCAGGCCTCCCCAGGCCACACATGCTTGCAGCTCCTGACCGGAGTCCAAGCCTTACCTGGGGGATGCGCTGCCTCGCTCGCTCTCTCCCCGCTCGTCGGACGTCCTGCTGGGTGCTTCCGATGACGTAGCTCGAAATGCAAGGCGACGCTGTAGCCGGACAGGTTACGGTGCTGCCTTCTCCGTTGCTGACGATCTTGGGTAAGTTCCTCTTGCGAACAACGATCACGATTACTTCACAGCTTCCTTAGCTTTACAAAATCCTTCAGCACGTTGCGGCTTGGGCCGGCAGGGGCGATCTCAATCCGCAGCCTCTGTTACAATGACGGTTCGGACCACAAACAGCTACACAGCAGCGTGATTGATGATTCACGCTGCGGGGGCACTGCAGTCAGGGGACACTTTCCAACCAGCACCACGGACCCCACGATAGTCTCAGGCTGCACACGCACACGCACAAAGGGTCGCTGAGACTCGGATGAGTTTTGGGCCACACAGTCCGGGGCAATGTTTACAAAGCTCTGAGGCTGCACAAAGCACACGCACACAGCGCCGCTGAGACACACTTGGAAACTTTGATGTTCCAGCTCTCCTTGGGCCCTTGGGGACAAGTTACTTCGGGAAACAGCACACAGCAAATTCCTTTCAAGCAGGGGGACACAGCAGCATACAGCAAAGTCCCTTAGCCTCTCCTTGGTTGAATCAGCAAACTGCAGGCCAGCCCCAGAACACACAGCAAGGGTCAGTCCTTCTCTTCAGTCTCTTCAGGTGTTCTTCCTTGGCAAGGTTCCTCTTGACCACAAAGTAGTTTTAATCCTTTTCAATCTTGATCAGTCCAACGTTCAGGGGTTTCAGCTCTCTTAGTTATACCCCTCAATGTCTTTGAAGTATTGTTGTGCAGGGGGCACCGACCCCTGCCTAAATCAGTTCTGGGAGTCTTCCTGCTGTCGGCACCTTCTTCCTTTGATAGTGGGGTCTGGTTCCTCAACCACTGAGCAGGAGGTGGAGTCATTGTTTTGTATATATAAAAAAAGCACAATAAACAAGAAATTTATATTTTTCTATTTAGTAACCTTGTTTGGTACTTCCTCATAATTATACTGTGCCTTCAGCTCCAGTTTAGTGTTTCCTGATTTAGGAACCTATGTTTTAGGCCCTTTCATATATCTAATAAGGTGGGTTTTCTCTCTGGATTTATATTGATCGACTTACCCCGCCTTTCCCGCCCTTTATCTTTTCTAGGGGTCCCCCTTGCATAATTGGTTATTTCAGACGTCTTCAGCCAGGCTTGCTTGAATCCAGTGGCAAAGTGAGCAAGGGACTCAACGTCTGAGCATAACCTGCCAACTTATGGTGAACAAAGCGGTACAAAAGGGGGTAGTGATGGACTGAGCATCAGAACTAGTCAAAAAAAGGGGGGTCCCAAAATGCGTTTTCCCCATGCATTTTCCCATAGGACCTGTTGACGCAGCTACAGCCCGAACTGCTGAACGGAATTACACCAAATTTGGCAAAGAGGTAGTCCTCAGTTCAGACTCGTGCCTTTTGCTTAAATGGTGTAAATACGTTCAGTAGTTCCTGAGAAAATTAGAGTTAAAATGATAGATATATTTGGGCGGAGCCTAACCACACATCCCATCCTGAGATCTGATTGGCTGTCAGCACTTCATCCAAGAAGTGTTGGCAGCCATCTTGGGACCAATATACATGATAGCACCTCATTAAAAAGCATTGCAGTTAACAGAAGGTTTTAAGACTTTAGTTACATTATAAATCATTTGTTGATGGTACCATACTCATTTTGGGAATTGTGGTGCGTTCTAAGGTGATTTTACCATGTGAAAAAGCCTTCTGCTGTGATATCATTAATCATGTTTGAGAGAAAACTATTTTCCCACAGAGGTTTGGAAGGTGATCTATAAGCTAAACTGAGAGCATATTTTCTGTAAATTCACATTATCTTTCTCAGTCAGGTGAGAATGAAGTCTGACATTCTCAGTAAAACATGTACATCCAACAAGGGCAGAGACTGTCAGTCGATTCCTTTGTGTTCTACTGCAGCTTCCCAGAGTGTTCTAAAGAACAACTAGAGTGCTAACATTCTGAATTAATGGCAATGTGTGACACATCTGAATGTCTTCTTGATGGAATCAAAGTAAAAAACTGAAAGTATTTCCTACTGAGGAGAGTGTAGTAAATGAGGAAATTAGGAAACTTAATAACAAATAAGTCTCCCAAAATGGCCACCGGAGAAAAAAGAGCCCAAATGTAGCAGAAATATTACCCAGATGTAGCCCAAGTATAGCCCAATGACAGAATGTCACAGAGTGTTCTAACGAACAACTAGAGCGCTTACAGTCTTACTTATGACAAACGTATGGCACACCTGAAGCCATCTTGATTGGAATAAAGTGGTAACACTTAAAACATTTAATTTACAAAGGAACAAAATGAGGGGGTTCATTATGCCATAGAAATTATGATTAGTGCTGAAGAAAGAAAAATTAGGGCACATTTTGAGTGACTTCTCAAATCCTCTTCTATTTCATTAAAAAATTCTGGTATGCAGACTGAAACATGCACTTTTAATACCAGCAGCAGACTTCCGTGGTGAGCAGTAGCTTTACTACAGTGATCTAATGAGCAACTAGATTGCTAACATTCAGAATTTATGGCAAATGTGTGATATATCTGAGTACCCTCTTGATGGAATCAAAGTAAAAAACTGAACGCATTTCCTACTGAGGAGACTGCAGTAAATGAGGAAATTAGGAAACTTGATAACAAATAAATCTCCCAAGATGGCCACCAGAGACAAAAGAGCCCAAATGCAGCACAAATATCACCCAGATGTAGCCCACATGTAGCCCAATGACAGAAGTGTGCAAAGCACTTATTTTTTGTGTATTTGCAGTTTTATATAGTGCAGACTTGTCAGGTATTGGATTGCTTTACATGAGCATTGGTTACATCACACAAGATCAAATTCATTTTGGTTGTAGACATGGGGAGATTAAGTGATTTGACCAGAATCACAGAATGTTGAGCTGAAGCAGAAACTCCAACCTGGTTCCCCAGTTGCAAAGTCTGCAGCTCTGGAAGTAACACCACATCCTCTCCCCTAAGTGCAACATTTAATCAAGTGGTCAACTGGATAAAAAAAACACAAAGATTACAAATAATTTAAAAGTTCTTTGTCGCTATTTGAAAACTCAGAAAATATGTCCTCATTTTAGTTTTTTAGAGCACTAACCATAATTTTGATGCAAATAAGACCCTCTCATATATGTAATTTCTAAAGGAAATGCTCTAGGTATTACAGTTTTGATTACATCAACATTACGTCAGACGTTCCACACTTTTGTAATAAATATAGAATGTTAGCAGACAGAACAGAGGGGAAATAGGCAATGGTAGCTAGCTGACCATAATGGACAGACAGGAGAGAAAGCTGCAGCATAACAGACCATAAAGGGCAGGAGGGACGGATCAGGGGCATTACAATGGAACAGACAAGACAGGAGGGTGGGAATAGGGGTCTGCACATGGAAACAGAGGGCTGGGGGTAAGGGGGCAGGGCAGGAGCAGCAAGATGACCATGGAGGTCTGGCAGGATGGGCACTAGAAACAAGACACACCATGGAGAGCAACAGTGAGACTATGATGGCATACACACAGACCAGGGAGGGAAGGTGGGAGGGGGTCAGGGGCAGCTAGCTGACCACACAGGTAAGGTGGGAGGGGCCATGACAACACAGAAGACCATGCATGGCAAGCGGGAGGGTTAGTGGCAGCACAATGGATATGATGGGCAAGAAGGAGGGTGCAGGGGCATGCACAAAGGACCATGGAGGATAGAAGGGAGGGTCAGGACCTTGGCACAGACAAGAGAGTTCAGGGGAAGGGGCTTCACAACAGACCGTACGGGGCAGGCAGGAGGAGCAGTTGCAGCACAACAGACCAGGGAGGGCAGAAGGGTGTGGCAGTAAAATGGACCATGGAGGACAGGAGGAAGGGGATAGGGGCATGGCATGTGGACAGGCAGGGTGGATGTGGCAGGGACAGGTTACAGTCATCTGACAATGCTAGGCAGGTGGGAGGGGAGTGGCAGCTCAAAAGAACACTCAGAGTAGATAGGAGTGGCAGGTCATGGAACATGGTGGGCAAAATGGATGGAGCAGGGGCATGCACAAAGACATCGGAGAGCAGGGGGAAGGAGAATAGGGGCAGCAAGCTAAGCACAGAGGCTAAGCAGGTGGTCAATGATGGGCCATAGAATTGGGCAATGGAGGACAGGAGGAGTGGTACATCATGCTAAATGGAGGGCAGTGGCAGCACATCAGACCGTGCATGGCAGGAGGGAGGAGGCTAGTCCATGGATTCAGACAACAGAGGATAGGGAGGAGGTGGATGGGGCAGCAAGCTAACTGTTCAGAGAAGGTGGGTATTAGGAACTTTATTGTTTTTAAAATGCGTGTCTGTGCAAACTATTCAAAATATGAACAAGTATGCAGCATAATCTCACTTTTATTCAGGAAGAAGAGGACGTTTGTGACTGTGACTCCGGGCTCACTTGGCAGAAACACCCCCTGACCCTCCACACCCATCGCAAAATGTAATGCCCGTGAAAAGGGTAGGTGGCCGCAGTGTTATATAGAACATAGTCCTGAGAGCAAGATTGAAAATGAAAACTAGATATAGTATATGGTATAAACTATGCACCAAAAAGTGTGATATAAGATGAACCGGGGCATGAAATATAATATGCAATACATTGTGCGCAATGACAGATTCATTGGAGAGCGCGAGCACAGGCACTAGCGCGTGCTATGTGAGATGCGCCTCGGAGTGTAATATGCACAGGGCAGTGTTGTGTAACCTAACTAGTCTCTAAAGTTGTAATATAAAATATGTGCTGGGGAGTGTAACGTTGAATATCCACTGTGACAAAGATATGGGTCCCAGATTGTAATATGTATGGCATAGCGCTGTGCGTTATAACATAGGCATCGAGGAAGGCACGTTAGATGGGGCAATATAACCCGTGCGAAGGCAAGTGTGGCATGACATATTCACGGGGTGGTGTTACAATGCACATGGGTTAGAGAGTGTCAGCATACGCACTAGCTGGTGGAATACAACACAGAGGTATGTGGCACTCGGCGGGCACTGGTGGGTGTAACACAGCATTGGGCTCAGCCAGGAGCACGCTGTGACTCTCAAGTGAGGTTCGTCTCCTTTCCAGAGAGTAACATAAAAAAGTATTACACATCCGGCGGTGGATGTGGGTTTTATTAACCGTGAGGGGGGTTTCTTGCATAGTTTGGTCGAATTTTTGTCGAATCCCCTTTGAATGGCTTGGTGTGCATGTGTATTAAATGTGCCCGTCAATAGCTACCCATGTTTGTACAAATAAACGACAAGAGTGTCTACTTGGAGAGTACCCACCAGCGGGGGCGCCAGTATTAGGCACGGTAGGGCGTCAGACACGTCAGAGCTTCACTAGCAGTGTAAATACATTCCATGTGGATTCATTGCATGCATAGTCACCTTTAATGAATATCACGCAAATCGTCATGGTGATAGGTACATACGGTTTGTCCAGCATGTCCTAGGTGTTTCTATAAATATATATATTTTTTAAATAATAAAAAACAAAGGCCGACCCCGGGGGATGGGGTCCCTAGGGCCATAAGTGGCCTGAGGAGGGGGGCAATGCAGCCCCCCTCCTAAAGAATTTGAAAAAGAAAAGGCCATGACCCGGGGGTTGGGGTCCCCGGGGCTGATTAAGGCTTTGGGAGGGGGGCCACGCGGCCCTCTTCCAAATTTTTTTTTTCAACAAAAAAAATTAGGGTGCAGGCCTTGGCGGATGGGGTCCCCAGGGCAAATAAATTAGAGAAAGAAGGGGGGGCCACACAGCCCTCCTTCTTAAAAAAATAAAATAAATAAAAGACCGGCATCGCGCTGGAGGCCACGCCCCCTCCTTGCAGCACTCTGCAAACGCGCTCCCTGGCCAGTTGTAAATTGGGGAATTAATTCCCCTTCAATACTGAGGGACCCTGTGGGCCAACTAGCCCAACAGGTATCTCCAGTATGCGCCAGGGAGCTGCGTTGCAGACAGGTGTTCTGAGGCCACGCCCCTTTTTACACCTCTATGCAACACAGCTTTGTGGCGCTTACTGGAGGTACCTAGTGGGCTAGTTTTGACCCTAGGGACCCTTAGGATTCAAGGGGACTTAATCTCTCAACTTAGAATGGCCACAGGGCGCGTTTACACAGTGGTGAAGGGAGGGAATGGGGCCTGAGGTGACGTGTGCAAACACGCCCTGTGGCGCGTTTTAAGTTGGGGAAATAATTTCCTTTCAATCCTGAGGGACCGTGTGGGCCAACTAGCCCACCTGGTGCTTCCAGTAAGCGCCACTGCTCTGCGTTGCAGAGAGGTGGTACAGGCCGTGCCCCTTTTTACACCTCTCTGCAATGGCGCTTACTGGACGTACCTAGTGGGCTATTTTGCCCCTAGGGACCCTCAGGATTCAAATGAACTTAATCTCCCAACTAAAAATGGCCACAGGGCATGTTTACACAGTGGTGAAGGGAGGGGACGGGGCCTCAGTTAACGTGTGCAAACATGCCCTGTGGCACGTTTTAAGTTGGGGAAATAATTCCCCTTCAATCCTGAGGGACCCTGGGAGCCAACTAGCCCACCAGGTGCATCCAGTAAGCGCCACTGCGCTGCGTTGCAGAGAGGTGGTCTAGGCCGTGCCCCTTTTTACATCTAAAAAGGGCACTAAAGGGTATAATACTCTATCGACCCCCTGGCCCCCGTAACTCTTTTCTCTCTACCCTCTCTGACCTGAGTGACAATGTCATCTGTTCAGATAAATTTACTATATTGGGAGACTTCAACTTCCTTTTGGAAGATCAGGACAACCCAGACACCGCCCAACTCACGACTGATTTTTCCAATTTTGGACTGCACCAATTAGTCAAGGGTATCACACACCAAGCTGGACACTCCCTTGACGGGCTATTTACTAATGATCCTGACATTACTGTATCAGACATTATTCCAATTACATGGTCAGATCATAGGGCTATTATTTTTCAACTAGATACACGATTTTCTGCCTTGCCGCACCCCAGACCTCGCACTAAGATAGGTACCCGGGCCTGGAAAACTGCAGATCTCCCTCAGATGTTGCATTCCTTGGCCTCCTCCTGTCCTAATTTCTAATTTCTAATTTCTAATTTAAAATACTTCTAGAGCGCAGCGTACACCTTGCGGTTTCTTGGCGCTAGGGGGATTGGCAACTGAGGGGGAAAGACCAGGGAGAGGTGAAGGGAATTTTGAGGGAGTTTAAGTGAGGAAAGCCTGGCTGAAGAGGAACGTTTTCAGATCTCTGCGAAAGGGGAGATACTGAGTGGCAGAGCGGAGGTGATCAGGGAGCGAGTTCCAAAAGGTTGGAGCCAGGGTGGAGAAATTGGCCCCGCCCCACTTTTTGCGAGAGAAACGAGGGATCTGAAGGAGGGACTTGGAGGAAGACCGGAGTTCTCTTAATGGTACATAAGACTTGATTAGTGAGGAGATGAAGGCGGGGGCAGTGCCCTGGCGGGCCTGGAAGACCATGCAGCCGATCTTAAATAGGGCCCGTTCCTTTATGGGGAGCCAGTGAAGCTCCCTAAGAAGAGGGGTGGAGTGGTGATACCGAGGAAGACCGTACACCAGCCGGGCTGCTTGGTTCTGGACAGTCTGGAGTCTACGCAAACTGTATGCGGGGATACCGTGGTAAAGAGCGTTTGCGTAGTCCAGTTTCGATATCACGAGTGCGGCCATAATGGTCTTAAGTGCCTGGGGGGAAAAGAAGCGGGAGACAGTGCGGATAGTGCGAAGAGAGAGGA
This sequence comes from Triturus cristatus, assembly GCF_964204655.1. Classification (NCBI taxonomy): domain Eukaryota; kingdom Metazoa; phylum Chordata; class Amphibia; order Caudata; family Salamandridae; genus Triturus; species Triturus cristatus. The sequence goes on along the minus strand of NC_140589.1, from coordinate 1,753,694,958 downwards.
AGCAGGAGGACACCACAGAGCTGATTTGTGAACGGAGGGTGAGTTGGCTATTTATTTTGACACCAAGTGTTTTGACCGTAGTGGAGGGGGTCGGTGCAGTGCCGAGGGAGGGGGGCCAGAAGAGAGAGTTCCAGGGACTGGACGAACCACCAGTGAGAACCAGCTCGGTTTTATCCGGGTTCAGCTTAAGGTGGTTGTGGTTCATCCAGTCCCTGATGAATGTCATAGTTGACTGGAAATTAGAAACCGAGAGAGGAGATAGGGACAGATCAAAGATGAGCTGGAGGTCATCCGCGTAATTATAGACGGTGACCTCCAGCTGCTGCAGTGCAAAGATAAGAGGAAAGATATAAAGGTTGAAAAGTAAGGGGGAGAGAGAGGATCCCTGGGGGACACCACAGGTGACAGGGAGGGGAGTGGCCGTGAAGTCGCCTAGCCGGACCGCCTGAGTGCGTTCCCTCAGAAAGGAGGAGAGCCAGATCAAGGCTGATCCCCCGATGCCGGCCGCCTTGACACGGGTAAGTAAGATGGTGTGGTCCACCGTGTCAAAGGCGGCGGAGAGATCAAGGAGGACCAGTGCCTGGTGTTTGTTTCCATCCATACCTTTTCTGAGTTTGTCCAAGACTGAGACCACAACTGACTCGGTCGAATGCCTGGGACGGAACCCGGCTTGGCGGGATGCCAGTCCCCCATTTGCCTCAACATGGGCGCAAAGCACCGCGGTAACATGGCGTTCCAGCACCTTGCCCAAAAAGGGTAGCAGGGAGATGGGGCGATAGTTGGCCGAGATAGAGGAGTCAGCGCCAGGTTTTTTTAGGATGGGCACTATGGTAGCTGCCTTGAGCGCAGTGGGCACTATGCCCTGTGCCAGGGAGCTGTTGAGGAAGGCAATGGGGGGGTCAGGGCAGCTGGAGTAGATTTGCTGCAGGACACGTGCTGGGCAGACGTCCGCGGGAGACCCCGACTTCACTTTAGGGAGTATCTCCATAAAAGAATCCTGAGTAAGGAGGGGGATGGAGGTAAGCAGGCAGGGGAGGGGAGGGGGGGAGGGATCGACGAAGGCAGAAGAAGGTGGAGGGATATAGAGTTTGATAGTTGCTATTTTGTCTAAAAAATAAGTATTAAGCTGATCGCAGAGTGGTTGGGAGGGAGGGATATTGGGCGAGGTTCGATCTGAGAATGCCAGGTCATTCACTATCCTGAAGATTTCCCTGGGTTTATTTTCGGCAGAGGTAATTTTTGACGAAAAGTAGGCGGTCTTAGCAGCCAGGATTGCTGTTTTGTATTTGTCCAGTGCTGAAATGAAGTGGGTTTTTAATAAGGGATTGTAGTTTTTCCTCCATTGCCTCTCTGCCCGTCGAGCGCTCAATTTGAAATCTTTTAGGTGGTCATTGAACCATCTATTGCAGTCCTTTGGTCGGCGGATGGAAATGCGGCGTAGGGGCGCCACAGAATCGCAGCCTTCAGCCAGCCAGGTGTTGATGGCCTTGGCTTGAGAGGAAGATGGTAAGCCAACAAGAGTAGGGGTAGAGTCACGGAGCATGGAGGTCAAAGAGGGGTAATCCAGTCTATTCCAGTTCCGTGCCCAGATGTTTTTGGCATGCGGAGTTTTAGGCGTCGTGTTACGGGGAATAGAAAAGGAGATGAGGGCATGGTCGGACCAGGGGCACGGCGAGGCGGTGGCCGAGGCCACGGGGAGGTTGAGGGACCAGACCTGGTCCAGAGTGTGCCCATGGGAGTGGGTGGAAACGGATATTTGCGACACGAAATTAAGGGATGAGAGGTAGTCTGTAAACTCTTTTGAGGCTGAGCACTCGTGTGGGTCAGAGGGCCAGTAATTGAAGTCCCCTAGCACCAAGACCGAAGCGTAGTTGACCACCAAGTTGGCCAACAGGTCTTGAAAGACCGGCAAGAAAGCGGGCGAGGGCTGGGGAGGCCGGTACATTAATAGGCAGGTAATGGGGGGAGAAAATGAAAGAGAGCGGACTACCAGGAAGTCAGCAGGGGGAATGGGGGGGGAGGGAAGTGATTGGAAATTCAACTCGGACCGAGCAATCAGGGCGACACCACCGCCTGCCTTGCCTGCCGGCCGGTCGGCTCGCAGGGCCACATAGGAGGGGGGCAGGGTGGCCAGGAGAACGGGGAGGGAAGTGTCGCAATACCAAGTTTCGGTCAAGAGCAGTAGGTCAGGTTTCTCGGAGTCGAGTAAGACGAACAGCTCATGGTGGTGCTTGACCGCTGACCTGGTGTTGAGTAAAAAGACGGACAGTGCTGGCGAGCGGGGGAGGAGGTCAGGGGGAAGGGGGCAGGGTGACAGGGGAGCATGTAATGGGGGATTAGGGGCTGTGGGGGGTGAGGAGGCCAGGCCGAGAGAGGTGATCCGTCTGCGGATGGGATCCGGGAGTGGCCAATGGCCTCGTAGAGCAATTAGATCCTTGGACGAAAAGGATGTAGTTTTGGCATGGAGTCGTGCCCCTAGCCCCGGCCGGCCGCGGACGGGCGCAGACGGGCTTGCCTTAGGCGCGCCTTCGGCGCGCCACCGTCGCGCCCGCTGCGCTCGTCCGCTGCGCGTCCGACCAAGACACATGCTTTATGCCGCTGACCGGGAGGTTTGGAGGGGGTGTGGCCAGCCGAGGGGGCGTGTCTCGCCTCGCCCTCGTGAATGGCGTCGGAATGAGGGGGTCGTTGCAGCGAGGAGCGCTGTTTGTGGAAGCCCAGGTACAGGATTAAAAACAAAGTATCACACACAATGTTTAAAAATCAATTTGTCCCCTGCTCCCGGCTTTTCGCCTCAGGAGCCAATCACAAGGGCTTTTCCTCCTCAGGGAGGAAATAGCTTGTCACCGTCAGCTTCAGAGTTTCAGGACTGGATCCGAAGTGCCGCTGATCTAATGGCCCCAGAGAAATTCACGCAACCCAATAGAGTATCTCCTTCGGCCCCCTGGTATAATGAAGATCTCCGTCTACATCGCCAACATTGTAGGAATTTAGAAAGGCGCTGGAGGAAAGCTTACTGTCCCACAGCTAGACAAACTTATAAAGACGCTCTTATGATTTATAAAAAGGCGATCTTGGCCCGAAAAACAGTTTTTTACTCAGCACAAATCGAGACTGCTGCCAACTCTGCAGGAGAACTTTTCTCCGTCGTCACCACCTTTTCCACCCCCTCCATTGGGCCTGGAGTGGAGCCCTCACAGACTTTCTGCAATGAATTGGCCATCTTTTTTACCACTAAGGTTGCAGATATTTACGCTTCATTTGAAAATGACATCAGAACTGAACATAGAGGTGACAGCAGGAAAGAAGTACTGTCGCACCCTAATCCTGACTCCTTCCCTTGTTTCTCACCTGTTTCACATCAGGACGTGATTAAAATCATCTCCACTATTAAATCAGGCTCCCCCTTGGACCCCTGTCCTCCGTCCGTGATGCAGAAACTCACAGAAGTGATCTCCCTCCCTTTGATGGAAATCTGCAATAATATATTCCTAACAGGCCAATTTCCTAGTATATGGAAGAAGGCTGTTATTAAACCCCTCTTAAAAAAACCTTCCTTAGATCCTACTGCTGTCGCAAGTTACAGACCGATTGCGTGCCTGCCCTTTCCTGCCAAAGTATGCGAATATCTGATGAATCAGCAGCTCTCAGAGTTCGTCGAGACCCACCAACTTCTCGACGAAACGCAGTTTGGGTTCAGGAAAGGGCATGGAACAGAGACTGCCTTGATAAAGGCCTCTGATGAGATCAGGACGATCATGGATCAGGGAGGGGCGGCTGTTCTTATCCTTTTGGATCTGTCAGCAGCCTTTGACACGGTCGACCATGTCACTCTTGTCGACCGTGTCACAGCTCTGGGGATAAATGGTCGGGCCAAGGATCTTATTTCATCCTTCCTGGCAAACCGTACCCAGACAGTAAGGCTCGGAGACTTTTATTCTCCCATCTCTGCACTCCCTTGTGGAGTCCCACAAGGCTCCTCGCTAAGTCCTATGCTTTTCAACATCTATGTAGCGGACTTAGCGAGGATAATAAAGGCCTATGTTTACATCGTACGCAGACGATACCCAGCTGGTGCTGGGTATCCATAAGGATGGCCTTACTGTAGCAGCCAACTTCCAGAAAGCTATGCTCGAGGTCAGTACTTGGATGGCCTTGAATTGCCTCAGGCTTAACTCGGACAAGACCGAGATCATGACCTTTGGAAAACTTTCCCCTGAATGGTCCCTCGGTTGGTGGCCAGAAAAGCTCGGCCATCCACCTGTCCCAGTGGAAAAAGCCAGAAATCTGGGAGTGATTTTTGACAACAAGCTGGTCTTTGACCTCCATATCAATAAGGTTGTGTCATCTTCATTTTACATCTTGAAAAAGATTAAGAAGCTGCTACCATATCTCCCTCCGTCAGCTGGGAAGACTCTGGTCTCTACCTTAGTCTTCTCAAAAATAGATTATGGGAACGCTCTCTTCCTCCATACTCAGAAGCGTGTCATAACGAAGCTGCAATCTATTCAGAACGCGGCTGCTAGGATTCTCCTCAACATCCCTCGCTGCAAATCTACCACCCTTGGTATTCGTCAGCTTCATTGGCTGAGAGTTGAGAGCCGCGTTAAATTCAAGGCCCTCTGTATTGCTTATAAGGCCATACATGGCACTTGGACCCAGATTCCTGATCGAAGCTTTTCAGTTCTATACCCCCAGAAGGCAATTAAGATCGGCCAATACCAGCCTTTTGCCGGTGCCACGTACAAGATCAGTCTCCTGGGGCGACAGGCGCTTTCTCGTGGCCACTCCAAAACTTTGGAACCTCTTGCCAATTGTCATTAAAGCCGCTCCGAATCTGATTAGTTTCCGTAGGCTTTTGAAAACATGGTTGTTTAACCAGTGAGAAGACGGTAGGATGATGAACTTTAGTTGCTCCACAGCGCCGAGACACCTTCGGGTATTTGTCGCGCTATAAAAGTTGCGTAAATAAATAAATAAATAAACATCTCTCTGCAACACAGCTCTGTGGCGCTTACTGGAGGTACTTAGTGGTCTAGTTCGACCCTAGGGACCCTCAGGATTCAAGGGGACTTAATCTCCCAACTTAAAACGGCCACAGGGCGTGTTTACACAGTGGGGAAGGGAGGGGACGGGGCCTGAGGTGACATGTGCAAACACGCCCTGTGGCGTGTTTTAAGAGGTAGTTTTAATCCCCTGCCCTATTATATACTAGGGGCTTACAGAGGAGGTCATGCTAATCACAGGGGGACCCCAACGCATAGTGTTCCCTAGTGTATGTAGGTGTTTTCACTGTATTCTGAGTGTCTTTTAACATAGCACTGGCTCTAGGATAGGGGTGGGCGGAATTTGCGTAATCGCGTTACGCAAATCTCCGCGAAACGGTAAAAATTCTCCGCGAACACGCAGAAATTCCGCGTACACGCGGAATTGCTTGTTCGCGATGCTTTTTTCCTGTTCACAGTTTCTGTTTGCGTGCTCGGGGAGAAATATCTCGCGAACACACATTTTGAGAACGCGAACAAGAAAAAATTTCGCGAAGTCGCGGAAAGCAGGATTTTGGGCAATTTCGCGTTCTCCGCGGAACGCGAAATTACCGAAATTCCGCAAATTCCGCGAGCGGAATGGAATTTGCCGCCCAGGCCTACTCTAGGACTGGTTAGTCAGACTCAGTCCTCAGACTCAGACTCAGTATCCGTCTGAAAAAGTTGAGGGTACAGGATGATTTTGCAACAAGGCTTCTTCCTGCTCTTTTGTTTGTGCTTTCTGCACGTTATCCTTCTTCCTGCACTTTTCTTCGTCTTTGAGGACTTCTGTTACTTCTTTCTGCATTTCTTTTTTTTCTTTCTGTGCATTTTTTCTTCTTTCTTCACATGTCCTCTCTCTGTAGGCATAGTTAGAAATTAGAATTTAAAAAACCTTTGAAATTCACTGAAAAAAACATAGGTTTCAGGCACGTTATAGTTAGGAATTAGCATTTAAAAAACCTTAAAATTTCACTGAAAAAACCATAGGTTTCAGGGGCGTTATAGTTAGCTGGACTTTTCACTCGTACAAAACCATTGAAATTCCCCCGTTATAGTTAGTTCAGCTAACTATAACTCGCGCGCCTGCAATGCACTGCTGATGACGTCACATATTACATCACTCATGACATGGTCAGTGACATCACTCATGACATCACTGATGACATCTCAAATGACATCACTGAAGACATCATCCTTGTGATAGAGTGGCAGTCCTCCTCTCCCCCTAATATAACCTTTGATACACACATTCAACATTAGAAACTAACATTTTCAAAACAATGGACATACCAATACCAGTTACAACAACCTATTCAGTAATTCTAAGAGCCACATACACATCCACTCATTCACCAACAGTCCTATACAGTCACTCATACATGTACTCACTCATCATATGTACTCATACACCTATACATCCTGTTACACAACGCCACTCATCCAAAGAGTTACTCACACACATAGTCACTCATGCTAATAAAGAATCAAACATCCATTTACTTGCATGTACGGTTATACACACACCACCACACTTACTTCTACAGAAACTTACACATACTTAGTCTTTTAAACAATCACTTATAGAAACACATACTTATTCATACAGGAACTCTTCCAATCTCTCACTCTCACATATGTTATGTTGTTATGTTATGTTACTCCGCACTTTTTGAGCGCACGGCTACCCCAGAAGGGTGTCCCGGCGCTTTGGCAAAGTGACCCAGAGAAACACGAAACCAAAGGGAAAGACCTACTACCGTCACACTAGGTTACTTAGTAAAAAGCAGAGTTTTCAACTCCTTCCTGAAAGCCAGAAGATTATTCGCTTTCCGAAGGGAGAGTGGGAGCTCGTTCCACAGGCAGGCTGTCACATACTGGAAGGAGCGGCCTCCCATCCGGACGCGTTTAACCACCGGCACCTCCATTTTAGCCAGGTCCGCTGACCTCAGCAGCCTCCGCGGCACATAGAAGACGATACGCTTCCTCAGGTAGTGAGGGCCAATCGCATGAAGGGCCTTGAATGCCAGAGAGAGGAGCTTGAATCTGATTCTCCCCAAAATTGGGAGCCAGTGCAGCCTAGCCAAAAGCGCAGAGGCACTAGCTCTCCTAGGCAACCCATAAATAACTCTGGCCGCCGAGTTCTGGACAATCTGCAGTTTGGATAACAAATACTTAGGTAGGCCTGCAAAAAGAGCATTTGCATAATCCAGGCGGGAGCCCACAAGCGCCTGGACAACCTTCCTACGATACTGCAGTGAAAGTAGGGGAAGAAATTTCTTAAGCATCTTAAGGATGCTGAAACATTTCCCTGCTAATCCCAGGATGTGTGGACGAAAAGATAGAACATCGTCAAACACCACTCCGAGATTTTTTACCTGGGAAGATGGCTTCTCTGGGGGGGACATGTCCTGGGGCCACCATGACTTCCAGCCCGGATCAGGGGCACAGCCGAAAAAGAGCAGCTCAGATTTGTCTGAGTTGCATTTCAGGCTGTGCCGCTGGAACCACGCAAAGACTGCACTCAGGCAGTCCTTAATTCTGCCGCCGCTAAAGGCCTCTCCCTTCCTGCAAGTGAACAAGAGCTGGGTGTCATCAGCATATATACTCACTTATATACACCAATAGTCACATATACTAGTTTAAAACATATGTAGTTACTCATAAAGACACTATTGAGACAGTCATTCACTCACTAACACACCCATGCACACACTCATCCACCCATACAGTCCTGCACACATGCTGTCTTCAACACATACAAACAGTGAGTCACTCATTCATTCACCTATGCATGCACTACGTAATACCCCCCACCGAACCATACAGACACTCAGACACTCATACTGATACTCAAAAAACCAACTAATAACCTATATAGACACTCATGTAGCCACTCACCAACCCATGCAGCCACTTATACACAAAGTGAGAGACTGATACAGATATTTACATATTCAAACATTACTCACTAAGCCATGTATTCACTAAGATACACTTAATCAGTCAGTTATACAATCAATTTTTCAAAAACAAATAATCCATTTAGACACTTATGTACCCATTTATTCTTCCATCGACCTTGAGATATACATTATATAAAACATATGTAATTTTCAGAAAAACACACATTCACTGGATGATGTCATCAGGGGATAGAGTAACAAAATTAAGAAGGTTAGAGTCAAGGTACATTATAGATCTTGGTACGAAGACCCCCGGTGGACTTAATAGTAATGAGGAACTTACAGTGCATCTAGGGTAGAGGGCTCTCTCCCCTATAGAAGCGGTTACCTCTGGGGTGCTATTCTACCATATTTATAGGTATGGATATACTTTATAAATGAATTTGGATCTATATGAAATTGCTGAGAATGTGAGTAATATTTGAATTTGACTCTGAGGATGATGATTTTTCTGCATAATTTTTTCTGTATAATTTTTTCAAATTTTTTCTAATTGTTTACAAATGTTTTCCTGTTTATGATGTTTCATCTTGTCATCAAGAAATAGATCATGATTTAATTGATGGTGTTCACTACTATATGGTTTAGAAGAGGCCCGTATATGCCAATAGCGCTTAAGCCCATATAGGGCTGGATTGGTTCGATAACAGATTGTTTAAATAGTTCCATATATAAGTATGTGAGAACACTGGCCCATCAAGGGCGTGATGCAGTAAATGTTTGTATTTATGAACTATTTGTGTACAAACAACCGTTGAACTATGCCATTATCGGGTAATTTATCTGTGGCATTTATCTGTAATCAACAAATGCATGATGTACAGGACATTTCAATATGGCGCTGAGGGTAATACGAATGAATTGGTCCTTTGTCTATGTTGTCAACAGGAAATGTGGTCATATGTAAATATATAATATGGCCGTTTCTGGCGCGCCCTCATACCTTCGAGGAAGGCGCTTGCTGAAACGCGTCTGGTGCGTTGTGAGTCAGAATAAACCTATCGACTCTACCCCGCGAGTGCTGTGTCTTTTCTAAAGTGAGAGGAGGCGCGTAGCGATAATATTGGCGGGAGCACCCCCCGCCGTACAGCACCCATTCGTGAGTGCGAGAATTGGTGCGAGTGGAGCGGTTATATATATATATATATATATATATATATATATATATATATATATATATATATATATTGTCCAAAATCTCTTTAGCCAAAGAGAAAGTAGGGTCGCACTCCGCAAAGTATGAGAGATATTTTTATTTTAGCCCAATTAAAGTATGCAATAAATCCATAAACAAAGCGACGCGTTTCGGTCTTGCCACAAGACCTTGCTCACGATACTGTGGCCTGGTTCACGTGTACAATTAATAACAGTTTTTTGAAAAAAACAAAAGTATTTCCTGTCATGTGACTTTCATATGCATTGTGGGATTTGTAGTTATCATCCCTCTTTAAGATAACTTTCAGCATTTATCAACATGTTGTAATCACAATGATGTTCATATGAAATTTCATTCCGCATCAAATATATGCCGCAAACCAATGATGCCACGATCCATATTTACAGTAAATAACAAAATTGTTTTTAAATTCATGTTGTGAAGTGCCCAATGGCTTGTAATTATAAGGTGATGAAGGCATGATTTTTAACCTCTGTTATGCCATTGTTACTCAACAATGATACCCCTCCAGTGGGGTGTGACCTTCAAATATTGTAATCATGTCTCTGTTTGTTAATCTATTCACATATAGGCACCTCAATTTGACCGGGTTAGCAAACAGGTAAACTAGGATATGGTAGGAGTTAATTCAATAAGTAGGCAATACATGTACCATTGCATGTTCCACAATTTAAAAGCTATCGAAAAAGCCCCCCCACACAGGTTTCCAAAGTCATTCCAAAAATTTCTTGTCATCAAAAATCAATCTCATACGGTTCAGAGGTGGCTGTATAATTCCTCACTTTGGTTCAATCCATGAGGAGTCAGTGTCCTGAACTTAATAATAAAACGAGATTCCTTTTGTCGTAATGTTTTTTCTCTATTTCCACCTCTGATGGTTAATGGTATGGTTTCAATTCCGTAAAATTTTAGGAGTTTCCAATTACGAGCAGATGAGAAACCACGTGCAGACTGTTTGAAACCTAAGCAAGAGTTGACATTGGGCAAGGAACCTATCAGAATGATTTCAGACTTCACGAATGATGCCCAACAAATCAGTGGCATACTAAGGAAAAATTGGAAAATCTTGCAAATGGATGAAACAGTAAAAGAACTTGTGGGCAATCACCCCATGATTACATATCGCAGAGCTCGCAACCTCAAAGATCGATTGGTTAACAGTCATTATCAACCCAAAAGGGATATTCATTGGCTAAAAACAACAGGCTTCATAAAATGTCAAAAATGCAAAGTGTGTGAAATTGCTAGACCCACCAAAGAAGTAAGTCTAGCGAATGGTTCCAAATGGCAAATAAAGCAGCTTATATCATGCAAAAGTGAATTCACAATCTACATTATTGAGTGCCCGTGTAAAATGAAATATGTAGGCAGCACCACTTGTGAACTAAAAAAACGAATTTTGGAACACACACGAGCAGTGACAAACAAGGACGTATCCAACGCAGTGGCTAAACACATGAACCAATCACACACGAACAATTGGAAACTCCTAAAATTTTACGGAATTGAAACCATACCATTAACCATCAGAGGTGGAAATAGAGAAAAAACATTACGACAAAAGGAATCTCGTTTTATTATTAAGTTCAGGACACTGACTCCTCATGGATTGAACCAAAGTGAGGAATTATACAGCCACCTCTGAACTGTATGAGATTGATTTTTGATGACAAGAAATTTTTGGAATGACTTTGGAAACCTGTGTGGGGGGGCTTTTTCGATAGCTTTTAAATTGTGGAACATGCAATGGTACATGTATTGCCTACTTATTGAATTAACTCCTACCATATCCTAGTTTACCTGTTTGCTAACCCGGTCAAATTGAGGTGCCTATATGTGAATAGATTAACAAACAGAGACATGATTACAATATTTGAAGGTCACACCCCACTGGAGGGGTATCATTGTTGAGTAACAATGGCATAACAGAGGTTAAAAATCATGCCTTCATCACCTTATAATTACAAGCCATTGGGCACTTCACAACATGAATTTAAAAACAATTTTGTTATTTACTGTAAATATGGATCGTGGCATCATTGGTTTGCGGCATATATTTGATGCGGAATGAAATTTCATATGAACATCATTGTGATTACAACATGTTGATAAATGCTGAAAGTTATCTTAAAGAGGGATGATAACTACAAATCCCACAATGCATATGAAAGTCACATGACAGGAAATACTTTTGTTTTTTTCAAAAAACTGTTATTAATTGTACACGTGAACCAGGCCACAGTATCGTGAGCAAGGTCTTGTGGCAAGACCGAAACGCGTCGCTTTGTTTATGGATTTATTGCATACTTTAATTGGGCTAAAATAAAAATATCTCTCATACTTTGCGGAGTGCGACCCTACTTTCTCTTTGGCTAAAGAGATTTTGGACAATTTGCAACGGTCTGGGCTCGACCGTAGGATAACACACTGGGGAGAGCGCCATTCTCTCTGACGAAAACGAGCCAACAACGTGGGATTAATTACAAGTCGGAGACGGGTGCTCGCCAGCGGGATTACCGATTACACGCATCGAAAGCTGCTGAAAGGGAAAACGCGCATATCTACAACCGGAGGGTCGAGGTAAGCGTGTATGTCCCGGCGGCGTGTATGTTTGTGTAAGGATCGGGTTTTTGAAATCCTAACGCATGAAGACGTAAAGGCTGGCTACCCAAGAGTTCTGGGAGAGACATCCTGTAAAAAGTACCGCACTGTGGGTTTCAATTGAAACGAAGCGGATAAAATAAGGATACATTTCTTACCAGTATACTCTTTCGCATACCAAAAGAAACATCATAAAACGGCAAAGCCGTGGACGGAATTCATTGGTGACAGAGGAATTGAATAAACAGCACACTGATTGGCAACAGTCAAACAGCCCAGCGACTCACGACAAAGTCGAATTAACAGCAATTAAATCCAGTGATTATGGAAAAACGGGAAGCAAAGAGGAATGAACTAATGGATAAAATGTTCGAAGCTGACATTGATACATCAACTGAAAGTCAAACTAAAACAACGAGCAAAACGGACAATAAAAGCAAGTTACGAGCATGGGAAAAGCTTAGCAGGAAGGAAATTAATAAGTCTTGGGAACTAATTTCTTTAAAAAAATACATGGAAGTTCGAAGGGTGCCACGAGGCTTAAGGATTCTTTTAATGCCCAGTAATCAAGACTCAACAAATGAATTACTTAATGAATGGGGCGAATTTATTTTGAATGCTTCACTTGGTTTAATGAACATCTTGATCAAACACCTTGAAATCAGTTTGATAAAAATCAAGGAACAATTATGTGACATGGAAAAGGAATTATTAACCTTGAAGCTAACGCCCGAGTTGTTGCAGTTTAAAGTGGAACTGGAAAGCCAAATTGAAAGACATGAAGAAACGATTAGGAAACGGAAACAGACCAAATTCATCCGTGACAAAAATGATTATTCAGATGGCCACATATTTACTTTTGCCAGAAAATTTGATTTTTTTAAACAACTAAACAAATCTTCAGATGGAATGGGTGCTACAAGTAGTTTGTCCTCATTAACATCAACGGAGGCAAGCGATGTGGAAGTAGATGTACCAGTGGATCCGTCAAAATTGTCTTTTTTAGGGGATATGCGCCTCGTACTTCAACAGAGGCAATGGGAGCAAAATCGTACAACCCAGCAAAGTCGCAGAGGAAGAGGCCGAATTTGGAAACCCAGAAACCAAAGAGAAGAAGCAAGAGAAGCAAGCGAAACAACAGAAAAGATAGGGGCCCAAACAAGGAGCATGAGACAGAGAAAGAATTATTAAACATATCAATCCCTGCAGATGAATTGCAAGTAGTGAACTTATCTCAAAGACAAATGACGGACGCAGAGATCTCCCTTCTAAAACGTGGCATAAACTTTTGCCCCACACAATCAACTGACATCTCACAATTAAGGATTGATTTTTATAAATATATCAGAAAAATTAAATTGGCAAAAATCTTTCAGGAAAACCTGAATACATGGAATATAAAAGAGCCAGAAATGGAAAGAACAGTGTCTACTTTAGCAGCAAAAGATTCCGAAAGCTACGTGACCTTATTGAACCTCAATGTGGAAAATGAGGATGAGACCATCTCATTACAGGAAGCTTGCACTCAGTTAGGAGCAGGTTTAAGTAAGAAGAAACCAAAATCTAAATACTATCCCCAATTGGCTCCGGGAAACAAAGTGGACCTGTTTCAGGAAGCAGTTGTACAGGACTTTCATAAAATGAAGACCTCAAAATACAGAGACAATTTATCAAAATCCGAAAGGGAAGCGCTTAAATGTTTAGCGCAAGACAACAAAATTGAAATAAAAATCGCTGACAAAGGCGGCAACATAGTGATCTGGGATCGCAATGCTTATGCAATGGAAGCACATCGCCAATTAAAAGACACTGAATATTATGAGAAACTGAAACGTAATCCAACAGCTGAAATCAAAAGAAATTTGGATCAAAAGATTTTATCTTGGGCCCGGAAAAAATTACTGGATGAAGCCGAAGTTAAATATCTAACTGTTCAATTCCCCATAATAGCAACAATTTATTTCCTTCCAAAACTACACAAGGACTCCAAAAAACCACCTGGGAGGCCAATTCTGTCAACAAAGGGAACCTTGTTGGAACCTTTAGCCAATTATATTGATTTTTTCTTAGCTCCATTTGTCCGCAATCTAAATTCTTACATCAAGGATACAACAAATCTTTTGATCAACCTACAAAACACCCACTGGCAAGACAGCTACCATCTTATTACTATGGATGTTACAGCCCTTTACACGAACATTGAAAACGAATTGGGTTTAAAAGCGTGTGAATTTTTTTTGAAAGAGAGAAATATTCATTACAATGATCATAACATCATGTTATTGGAAATGATTTCAATATGCTTGACGCAAAACATTTTTGTTTTTGGGGAGGAAATCTATCGCCAGAACATGGGTACGGCGATGGGTTTTTCCTTCAGCCCAAGCTATGCCTGCCTAGTAATGGGCTGGTGGGAGAAAGAAGTAGCCTGGCACCCACAAAATGATAAACATGTCAACAAAATCGTCATGTGGAATCGTTTTATAGACGATTTATTGATCATTTGGGATGGAAGCAAAGCAGAATTTGCGGAATATTTTCAAATCCTGAATTCAAGTACGGCCAAACTAAAATTTACCTTTGAGATTAACAAGGAGAGAGTAACTTTTTTAGATACTGATATCTATATAAAAAATGGCCAAATTCAAACTACTGTACACCGCAAAACTACAGCAACAAATGCGACGTTAGAAGAAACCAGCTTCCATCAACCTTCACTGATTGCCAGTATACCCTATGGGGAATTCTTGAGATTGCGTAGAATATGTACTGAATACGAAGAATGGAAAAATCAGAGTTGTGTGACAGCAAAGAGATTTGAGCTGAGAAAGTATGACAAAACATTGATCAAAAGATGTTGCAAACGAGCAGATGAGAAACCACGTGCAGACTGTTTGAAACCTAAGCAAGAGTTGACATTGGGCAAGGAACCTATCAGAATGATTTCAGACTTCACGAATGATGCCCAACAAATCAGTGGCATACTAAGGAAAAATTGGAAAATCTTGCAAATGGATGAAACAGTAAAAGAACTTGTGGGCAATCACCCCATGATTACATATCGCAGAGCTCGCAACCTCAAAGATCGATTGGTTAACAGTCATTATCAACCCAAAAGGGATATTCATTGGCTAAAAACAACAGGCTTCATAAAATGTCAAAAATGCAAAGTGTGTGAAATTGCTAGACCCACCAAAGAAGTAAGTCTAGCGAATGGTTCCAAATGGCAAATAAAGCAGCTTATATCATGCAAACGTGAATTCACAATCTACATTATTGAGTGCCCGTGTAAAATGAAATATGTAGGCAGCACCACTTGTGAACTAAAAAAACGAATTTTGGAACACACACGAGCAGTGACAAACAAGGACGTATCCAACGCAGTGGCTAAACACATGAACCAATCACACACGAACAATTGGAAACTCCTAAAATTTTACGGAATTGAAACCATACCATTAACCATCAGAGGTGGAAATAGAGAAAAAACATTACGACAAAAGGAATCTCGTTTTATTATTAAGTTCAGGACACTGACTCCTCATGGATTGAACCAAAGTGAGGAATTATACAGCCACCTCTGAACTGTATGAGATTGATTTTTGATGACAAGAAATTTTTGGAATGACTTTGGAAACCTGTGTGGGGGGGCTTTTTCGATAGCTTTTAAATTGTGGAACATGCAATGGTACATGTATTGTCTACTTATTGAATTAACTCCTACCATATCCTAGTTTACCTGTTTGCTAACCCGGTCAAATTGAGGTGCCTATATGTGAATAGATTAACAAACAGAGACATGATTACAATATTTGAAGGTCACACCCCACTGGAGGGGTATCATTGTTGAGTAACAATGGCATAACAGAGGTTAAAAATCATGCCTTCATCACCTTATAATTACAAGCCATTGGGCACTTCACAACATGAATTTAAAAACAATTTTGTTATTTACTGTAAATATGGATCGTGGCATCATTGGTTTGCGGCATATATTTGATGCGGAATGAAATTTCATATGAACATCATTGTGATTACAACATGTTGATAAATGCTGAAAGTTATCTTAAAGAGGGATGATAACTACAAATCCCACAATGCATATGAAAGTCACATGACAGGAAATACTTTTGTTTTTTTCAAAAAACTGTTATTAATTGTACACGTGAACCAGGCCACAGTATCATGAGCAAGGTTTTGTGGCAAGACCGAAACGCGTCGCTTTGTTTATGGATTTATTGCATACTTTAATTGGGCTAAAATAAAAATATCTCTCATACTTTGCGGAGTGCGACCCTACTTTCTCTTTGGCTAAAGAGATTTTGGACAATTTGCAACGGTCTGGGCTCGACCGTAGGATAACGCACTGGGGAGAGCGCCATTCTCTCTGACGAAAACGAGCCAACAACGTGGGATATATATATATATATATAGTCCAAATGCCTCCCATAAAACCCCGGAAGACAATAGGCGGCACACTCAAGCTGCTTACAGATTCCTTTAATTGGCATTTAATGGCTGCTGCATCACACGGGTAAGATGAATGAATAGATTTTCAAATTACGTCATCGCGCAATACCTCCTCTTAGCAGTTGTCCAAAAAATCCATCCAACCCACCATTGGGTATATTTTAAGTGAAAAAAGGCTCAGGAACATGCCACAATCGCAGGAGAAACAGCTCGTCCCGACTTAGGCCTGAAATTGGATGGCCCAGCCCGGCCCTTGAATGTGACAATCCACGATGGCCCCGGTCGCCCGTATTTTAATCAGCGGGCGGCCAGGAGTCCTTTTTAGTGGTGGAGCACGCCTCTACCTGCGCTTGGTTGCGCCGCAAAATTTATTGTCCAAATGCCTCCCATAAAACCCCTGGAGACAATAGGCGGCACACCCCAGCTGTTTACAAATTCCTTTAATACAGTCCAAGAGCATAAAATCATAGCACGCCCCCCAACGCATTTCGACATTACGTCTTGTTCACGGGCACGGCATTCAATGGCTGCTGCATCACACAGGTAAGATGCTTAAATAGATTTTCAAATTACGTCATCGCGCAATACCTCCTGGTAGCAGTAGTCCAAAAAATCAATCCAACCCACCATTGGGTATATTTTAAGTGCAAAAAAGGCTCAGGAACATGACACACCCACAGGAGAAACAGCTCGTCCCGACTTAGGCCCGACATTGGATGGCCCAGCCAGGCCCTTGAACGTGGCTATCCACGATGGCCCCGGTCGCCCGTATTTGAATCAGCGGGCGGCCAGAAGTCCTTTTTAGTGGTGGTTCACGCCTCTACCGGTGCTGGGTTGCGCCGCGAAATTTGGTGTCCAAATGCCTCCCATAAAACCCCGGGAGACAATAGGCGGCACACCCAAGCTGCTTACAAATTCCTTTAATACAGTCCAAGAGCATAAAATCACAGCACGCTGCCCAATGCGTTTCGACATTACGTCTTGTTCACGGGCATGGCATTCAATGGCTGCTGCATCACACAGGTAAGATGATTAAATAGATTTTCAAATTACGTCATCGCACAATACCTCCTGGTAGCAGTAGTCCAAAAAATCAATCCAAACCACCATTGGGTATATTTTAGGTGAAAAAAGGCTCAGGAACATGCCGCAATCACAGGAGAAACAGCTTGTCTCGACTTAGGCCCGAAATTGAATGGCCCAGCCACGCCCTTGAACGTGGCAATCCACGATGGCCCCGGGCGCCCGTATTTGAATCAGTGGGCAGCCAGGAGTCCTTTTTGGTGGTGGTGCACGCCTCTACTGGCGCTGGGTTGCACCACAAAATGTATTGTCCAAATGCCTCCCATAAAACCCCAGGAGACAATAGGCGGCACACCCCAGCTGTTTACAAATTCCTTTAATACAGTCCAAGAGCATAAAATCACAGCACGCCGCCCAACGCGTTTCGACATTACATCTTGTTCACGGGCATGGCATTCAATGGCTGCTGCATCACACAAGTAAGATGATTAAATAGATTTTCAAATTACGTCATCGCACAATACCTCCTGGTAGCAGTAGTCCAAAAAATCAATCCAAACCACCATTGGGTATATTTTAGGTGAAAAAAGGCTCAGGAACATGCCGCAATCACAGGAGAAACAGCTTGTCTCGACTTAGGCCCGAAATTGAATGGCCCAGCCACGCCCTTGAACGTGGCAATCCACGATGGCCCCGGGCGCCCGTATTTGAATCAGTGGGCAGCCAGGAGTCCTTTTTGGTGGTGGTGCACGCCTCTACTGGCGCTGGGTTGCACCACAAAATGTATTGTCCAAATGCCTCCCATAAAACCCCGGGAGACAATAGGCGGCACACCCAAGCTGCTTACAAATTCCTTTAATACAGTCCAAGAGCATAAAATCACAGCACGCCGCCCAACGCGTTTCGACATTACATCTTGTTCACGGGCATGGCATTCAATGGCTGCTGCATCACACAGGTAAGATGATTAAATAGATTTTCAAATTACGTCATCGCACAATACCTCCTGGTAGCAGTAGTCCAAAAAATCAATCCAAACCACCATTGGGTATATTTTAGGTGAAAAAAGGCTCAGGAACATGCCGCAATCACAGGAGAAACAGCTTGTCTCGACTTAGGCCCGAAATTGAATGGCCCAGCCACGCCCTTGAACGTGGCAATCCACGATGGCCCCGGGCGCCCGTATTTGAATCAGTGGGCAGCCAGGAGTCCTTTTTGGTGGTGGTGCACGCCTCTACTGGCGCTGGGTTGCACCACAAAATGTATTGTCCAAATGCCTCCCATAAAACCCCGGGAGACAATAGGCGGCACACCCAAGCTGCTTACAAATTCCTTGAATACAGTCCAAGAGCATAAAATCACAGCACGCCTAAGTCAGGACGAGCTGTTTCTCCTGTGATTGTGGCATGTTCCTGAGCCTTTTTTCACTTAAAATATACCCAATGGTGGGTTGGATTGATTTTTTAGACTACTGCTACCAGGAGGTATTGCGCAATGACGTAATTTCAAAATATATTGAATCATCTTACCTGTGTGATGCAGCAGCCATTGAATGCCATGCCCGTGAACAAGACGTAATGTCTAAACGACACCGAGACCATGTTTTGTCCGCAACTATGATTCAATAATGAACTAGGAAATATAAAGATAAATCTGTGTAAATCTAGAAGCCTTGAGAATCCCCAGGCTCAATAGCCCTAGGGGGTGAAACACGTTTTGCCTGTTATTCAGATAATAAAAGTGGAACTATGAACATACTGCCATGGTAGGTCTGATTACTAATGGGAAAACACTCCTACGCTCTGTTGAACTAACATTTAAGACATGTACCTGTTTCTCTGGTGAGCCAAAGAGCTGGCCATACAGGGAGAGGACCTCCTGTTGAAGCAAATACAGCCCCTGTGGCAAGAAGGCAGGGACCCTCATACCTGCTCGGCCTGGCATTGTTGGAGCCAGAGATGAGAAACAGCAGCAAAAGTGGAGGAGGTCTTGATTGCAGCAGTATTGGGAGGCAAATGAGCTTTTTGTCTAACGATGTGTACATATGCACAATTGTAGGAATAGATGGATATGCATTGACCTTTGTACATTATTTTCAACTACGTTAGCCTATGACTGTGCCCGTCGTGGAGTTCACTGGCCATTACGCGGTTAATGTCTGATTCCAAATGTCATATCGGAGAGGTCTGTCACTAGCCATTTTAGAAGTTCAAAATAGTGTGTTGAATGCATCACCCCTGCTCAAAATGGGGGAAAGTTTGCTTACATATATTCAAACTTTGATGGAAACTCATTCTTTTAAAAATAAGCATTTATATATAGTGCGTTAATGTGCTGAAAAGAGATATTAGCGCAGTGTTTTTTATATCTGCGTTGATTTTACATTGGAGGAAAAAAATAATAAAAATTTGTAAATAATACATTTTAAATGTATTATTTACATATTTTGATAATTTCAGGTTGGGGGTTAAAAGAGGGAGACAGTTTGCTAATGGAGCTTTAACAGCTGCAGATGTACTACTGTGTGTACTATATTGCTAATAATGTCATACAAGTGTGCTGATTACGCATGGGTATTTACAGCATTAAAATATATCAGGCAATCATGTATTAGAGTCCCTTCATCAATTGAATATGTGCAGCAATATACTAGTTTCAACTTTGTTTAAAAAAGAAAATGAAATAAATACTGACAATGACAGATAAAATCATCAGAAAATCAATATGCATAGATAGAGACAGAAATGCCCCCCCCCCCCAAAAAAAATGCCATACAATCGAGAGCTCTATGCTTGTTTTACCAGATTTCACATCACACTGTCTGTGGAAAGTGCTGAGAAAGAGAGCAACGAGTAGGATGAATGTACTGTCAGTATTATTGAGAGGTGAGTTGGAAATGCCAAATTAGAAAGTGGAAATGAGGAGTAGGAATGAAGGAGATGAACTACTAAAAAGAGTGAGAACATGAGCTGTGAAAGGGTGGTCTAATAAGAAATCATCAATCGTAAAAGAGAGTTCTGGGTGGTGTGCAACAAATTGTCATAAAACAATCAATATGTGTGGAGAGGGGATAAAGTTTGACCCTGAGGGACATTTAGGGATTTGTATGACTGAAAGAAAAGAAAAGGATAATTTTACTAGCCAGTTGTAGAAACGGTAGTGATGGGACGCCTGGCATATATAGAGCTAAGGCACTTAATTTACCTTTGGTATGAGTGGAAGGGACAAACGTGCCATAGAAAAGGTAGCATTTGATGTAACTTCCTATTGGTTTGTAGTGGTTTGATAGAATCCCTAATCATAATTATATAATTGCCCTTCTGAGGAAGGAAGACTTGAAAGAGGAAGTTGTGGAGACATTGTGGGTATTAGAATAGAACACCTGATTGTCACCATTTGAGCTCATGAGATAAAACACCATTAGGCTACGTTCATGCCAGGCGAAGTGAAAGTGCTTCAAAGGGAGTCTTGGCCAACAGATGATGTTAAAAGAAGGGGTGGAGAAACACAGAAGGACATCTATGTTTACCTTAGAAATATCTTTGCAGTTTAAATGTACACACCCCTTACATCGTATTGAATAAAACACTAACTTACGCAATCGGCAGCATGTTCTAATGTAAATTACCTGCTAGGAATGTGTTTCTATTTTAGTAGCAAGGATGGATTTAAACCAACCTCATCAATTTTTACATTTCTTTTCAGACCAAAGTCAGTGAAGATCTTCGTAGGATGAGTGTTCCTTCCACGGTAAGCATATTCATCCTTACACTCACATAGCGGTACGTATTTTAGCCTCAAAACCTCTTTCACCAGGGACATTTAAAGAGCTTTTTTCAATTTGCCGTTCATAAAAGCATTTGTAAAACTGTAGATTGTGAAAAACAAGCATTGTTGAAAGATTTCAGGTCCACTAAGTATTTTTGTGGACAGTATCCCTGCTAAATATTATGTAAGTTATAATAAAGTGCTAAAAATGGGTACACCCCATGTCCGACAGATTTAGCGCACATAAAAAACATAGTGCAATCCCATCCTGGAAGTCGTTCATTATAAATTTCATGAAAATTGATTTAAAAAACAATCAAAAAACTATACTAATTTGTTAGTATTTCAGATATGTTTGTGATGACATCCAGTCCAGGGACGACCTGAATTGGCAGTTCGGGCTGGACTGTTCCCATGAGGCTCAGGGTCAAGACTGATTTGCATATATTTCTGGGTCTGAATTGGGGTGGAGAAGTGAGCTAAAGAATGATGATGGATTCAACCCAGATCTGTGACGGGATGAGTGTCTGAAAAGTGTCAGCGCTCCGTCCATCATCGCTTTGTGTTTGATTTGTGATGACATCATTGGCATGAGTTCAAGTGTAGTCAGGAGCAACTATCTGTATCAGTAGAAACATTTAAATGTTTCATGATTCTATTAAAACGTTTCATGATTCTATTCCATCACATGTAGATAAATTCAAGGTAGTCTTTAGGGGCTTCTTTAGAAATAAAATAGTTTAATGAATGGATGCCTCATGGTTATAATGCAATTGGAATTCGAGCAAACTTTGATGTAGAGTGTAAAGTAAAACAGCGATTCGCTGCTTGCCCCGTGCTTATCACCTTGAGGAGAGAAGACGAAGATTTCAGTTGTGAATGGATTCTCTAAAAAGAAAAGAGTATAAGTGTTCCAGTGCCCCCGAGAAAGTACTACAATTATAAAATAAATATTACTGCCCCTTGGTGTGTTGGATATTCCATAGGAGCAAATGGAGAGGCAGTTTACTGTAAGACTGTGCACATACCGGATGAAGGATTGCACAGTCCAAAGCAGCTGCAATCTCTCACACTGTACTGGTTCTCTGCGCTGAAGCGAGTTGTTTGACTAGATCGTGGTAGATGCAGGAGTTGTGGTCATGGAAAGGGAAAGCAGACACTCATGCTCTTCCTCCCTCATGGTATTACCGAACTGTTAATCAGTTACAGCATGGGTTGATGGAGAGGACTTGCTTCACCCTAGCATGTGTCACTTTCTCTATGTGTCAAACATCACAAACATGCCCACCCCAGTACCCAAGACGGGTATGGGCTATGAAGGAGAAGAAAGAGAGAAAGTTGCTGCTGCCTCAGCAGGGAGACAGAGCCTCCCGCCGACCCCGGCTCGCCCCATAGCTTAATGCTACCTGTGACAGGCGTTCTACTCTTCGGGAGGGAGTCCCCACTGTAATTCTTTCACTCCCTAATGGTGGGCGTTTGTACCCATTTAGGCAGTTTCTAGGTCTGGCTGCCCAGTGCAGGTATCTACACTCCGGTTATTTGAAAAGTTCATGTGGTAGGCTTTGGGTCAACCTTCTTCAACCACTGACTTGTTTGGGCCATGCTGTTGGCTGTTAGGAGTACCATTCAACCTCCTAGGAAATGTTGCCATTACGTTACTTAAGAGACCACACTATCGTGCTCCTTGGAACATTAATTTCATTATCTCATACATGGATTCTATACATAAACCCATCTTGATTTGTTATTTGTTTATCTGCAGCAGTCATTTTGTTAATGCTCAGATACATTGTGAAGCTAAAGTAGTCTGTAAATTGGGATTCCTTGTGTGCCCATACAGACGTTTGTTTTAATAAAACTCTCAACATCTTCTTTGGATTGTCACAGGTGGCTTGGTATTTCTTGTAATTTAGAGCTTGTGGTGCAGGAAACTTTGAGGTAGTTTTGAATACTATTATGTCCCCGGACATAGAAGTAGACGACATTTACACAAATCCTGGGGAGAGAAGCCTGTTATTTTTAAACCTATTTGCTGAGTGGGTCATCACCAATAGCTGCCTGGATGCACCCTTTAAAATGCATTGCTAGATCCACTCTAAGGAGAAAACTATCTGAAACATATGAAGATAAGAACTTTTCCTGCACTTGCTGTACTTAAGAATTCCCACCGTGGTCCGGAAAAGTGGTGATAAGATAAGTCTCCTGCTCTTTCTTGAATCTCTCAGAAATTAAGGGGCATATTATCAAGCACGGCGTTAAAATTATCACCGCTTTAGTGGCAGAGAACTGCCGCTAAAGCGGCGATAATGGGCTTGATAATATGCCGCAGAGAATTCCAATAGAAGCCCATGTTGACACCAGAACATGGGCTTCTACGGGAATTCTCGAGGGCATACTATCAAGCCCATTATCGCCGCTTCAGCAGCAGTTTTCTGCCGATAAAGCGGCGATAATTTGAACGCCGTTTCTTGATAATATGACCCTCAGTTTTCTGCAGGGTTAGTTGTACTAGTCCCTTGCCAACCCATAGGGCTGTAGGGAGTCATGGCACTACCAACAAAGCTTCTTCCTCCTATATCGTGGAACTTTACTGTTGGGGCTAGAGGAGCAGGATATCCTAAAGTAAAGGACTGTGTTTCTCCCCTGAAGACATCAGTGTACATGTTACAACTGGACATTGCTCCTGCTTGTCCCTTCTCGGAGTTCAATACTGTGACTGGAAGGTTTAGAGATCTTGATGACATAAGAAACTGGAGCTGCAGTTTTGCTACAAGCAATAAGAAATTTGTGATTGCTTTTCTCAACACATTTCTCTTTTAATGTTTTAATGTTGTGTTTTACCTCAAGAAGACTGGCCAAGAGGGGGCATAGGGCTTGCTTTAAGTGCCAAATAATAATGTACTGTTGTTCATTTGTGTTTGTTTTAAAAAGAAAACTATTAGACTTTCCTGCATTAAGTTGGCCTTACTTATAAATATTAGCAAGTAAATGTGTATACATTTGGATCCCTAACTTTCAAAGGGCAGATTATTTGGAACTTGTGAGAGCCTGCTGGATTAAAGTAAAGGACAGCCACAGCAGGTGAATTCCGATAGGTAGAAGATTTGTTCCTTCTACCTATGCTACTTAGGTTAGTGGGATGGTGGGTTCTCAGCCTATACCCTTAATCTGAAGAATATCTTAATTACATTTAAAAAATAACATTTTAAGATGGATTCTGGCTTCTTCATGGAGCCAATGCAAGGTCTTCCAGGCCTTCATCGGATGATCCTATTTTTAAAACCAAAAGACATATTTTCTATGTTTAATGGTCAGTTCAGTTAAAAAACAAAAAGGGTTACAGTTTTAGCATCTTTTCTTTTAGATATTCATAAATAGAGGCCATTGAAATCTAAAGGTTACTAATGGTACAGGTGCACCATCTTTCCACGTATTTAAAATTGTTTTATTTTCTGGTAGAACATCAGTTGTTAATCACCGTCCATGAGTGGTAACTCTTTCAGCTCAAATGCCATTCACAGCTCAGCTTCTCTTATCTCTTTTAGTTTTGTTTTTTTCATTTTGTGGCAAATTAATTGGCAAACATATTTTTTATGTGTGGATGAACATAATGTCCAGAGGCAACTTTGTTAGTTCCTATTTATTATGCTGCCTTGGGTTGAGGTGGTGTTATTGACTTTGTTTTTGCTGGCCTTAGGACTCTGCGCACTTTACCATTGCTAACCAATTCTAAAGTGCTTGGGCTCTTTCCCATCCACATGGTAAATTTGTCTTATACCCAATTGGTATATTCAATTTACTTGTAAGCCCCTAGTAAAGTGGCACTGCATGTGCCCAGGGCCTGTATATTAAATGCTGCTAGTGGGCCTGCGCCACTGGTAATGTAATCCACTTCAATAACTCTTTAAAACATGTACCAGGCCTGCCATCGAAGCACCTGTGGGTGCAGTTTTAAACTGCCATTTTGACCTGGCAAAGTAATCCTTTTGGTAGGCCCATACCTTCCATTATAATATATATAAGACACCCCTAGGAAAGGCCCTTGACAGCCTAGAGGGCAGAGTGCAATGTATTTAAAAAGTAGGACATGCACTTTAAAGTTTTACATGTCCTGGTAGTGAAAAACTCTAACATTCATTTTCCACTACTGAAAGGCCTCTCTCTCCCATAGGAAAACAATGGAGTTTCTTTATTATATTTTCTAACTGTAATTTCCAAATAGAATAGATAAATGGTTTATGTTTGGTGTCTCTGGAATTGGAGTTTAAAATCCTAACGTATGGTGAAGTCGGATTATGAATTACAAATTTGAAAATGCCACTTTTAGAAAGTTAGTATTTTCTTGTCTTAGTCATTTGGGTCACATGACTGAATTTAGCTGACAGTCTGGATTTGTGTATTCCTCCTAAACTGCCACACACAATGGGGAGCTTCTGTGTGACTAGAGAGACATTACTGGCAAGATGGGTGGAGGAGCTGGGCACAGCCGCACTAACATTTGAATAGGCTGTGTTCTGTCTCCACACAAAGGGCTGCATACCCCCTATAGTTATTCTGGAGCCAGGGTCAGAAAGACAGGGCTTCTGACACTTCAGGGGCACAACTGTGTATAAATACTGGACCTCAGACACCAACTCTTCACTACACTATGGACTTGTGGCTCTTCTGAAAGGAAGAAGGGCTGCTGTGCTGCTACAAGGACTGACACTCTACTGGGCTGCTGCTCTAAATGAACTGCTGCCCTGCTGTGCAGACTTGCTGCCTGCTGCCCTCTTACCTGGGGAAGAAGAACTGGGCCTGCAGCTTCATCTTGAACAAGGACCCAAGGGCTAGTCTGGTGGCTTCTTGATCTGAGCCTCGGGGACATAAAAGGCTCCCTAAACAGTTCCTGGATTCAGCTGCAGCAAGTTCCAGACCCCCACCTGATGCCTCCTCAGATCCTGGATCCTTAGTGTGGCTCAGTGAACTTAAAGGAAGCTTTCTGGCTCTTTGTGCCTGCACACAGGCCTCTTAGCACCAAGACTGTGGCGCTCACATCCAAAATCTGGTCAAAACACCACCAGACCGCCTCTTCGCACTGCAGCATCGATCGCTCTCTGGAGACCTCCAATGCGAAGATGCATCACGTCCATCTGCAATGACCAGTCTTCTCCTTGCTCCTCAGGGCTCTCTTCAACATGCATGGGACTCTTGACACAAAACTTGGGAAGGTAAAACTTCAGCAGAAATAATCTGGAACTGTATCCGAACTGCGCTCCATCACGGTCAGCCTGAACTTTTGACTATGACACAGTCAAGCGCTACCAGAAAGCCGTGATTGGCACTCTCTGCTTTATTTTACACTTTATTCTTTAAAAATTCATAACTCTGGTTGTATTGGTTGGATTTTTGTCATTTTGATCTAAGTTTAGTTATTAAATTCAGCTTTATTTTTCTATACTTCTGTGGAATCTTTTTGTGTTGTGTTTTCACTGTTTTACTGTCTGCACTAATAATTAATACTTTGCCTCTATGTGAAGCCTGACTGCTCTGTGCCAAGCTGCCAGGGGTTTGAGCAAAGGTTAATACTTAATATGGGGTTTGCTTGTGCATTACCCTGACAAGGATTGTTGTTTCTGCTTAACCAGGGCTCACCCCCCAGGTCAACCAGTAACTAACCTAGTTTCTTACATTGGTGATCATCGGTGAGGATTAGGACTTATGTTTGTGCATTTCCATTCTGTGATTTGTTGTACACTACCATCCCATATCTGAGACCAATTAGACTTTAAATGTTTCCTGATTGTCCTTTTTGCTTTTTCTAAATTCTCTCTATTACTGTTGTGCCTGAATCCACCTCTGCATGTATGGAGTTTGAGCTGGCTAACATGAAGTCCTACACTCTGGCCCAGCTCAAGGAGTTTTGTTAGGAGAAGGCTGAGGCTAAAAGGTCCTTGGCAAAGGAGAAGGATGAGAGTGATAGAGCCTTGGAGGAGAGGAGACTAGCAATGGAAGAATGGAGAATGACTCATGAGCTAAGTCTGAGAGAGCTAAGCAGGCGGAGTTCAGCAATTATGGTTGCAGTGTGCCTACAGTGCCTGCTAGATACAAGAGGGTCAATATCCCTAAAAGTCTGGTGCCTGACTTTGTTGTGTGGGGTGACATTGACAAATGGTTTGAAGCTTATGATGTGGCTGTAGAGATACACTGGATCCCTGGGGAGGATTAGGGGGATAGTCTGGAAGCACATCCCTAGCAAGGACAGAGACACCCCACAGGCCCTAAAGAAGGGGATCAGGGTGAGGTATTGTCAGAAAATGTGGCCTTACTCCAGAGAAGTACAGGCAGGCGTCCAGAAGCTGCCCCAGTAGTACAGTTTGGATTTAGTGGATTCTTTTTGCAAGGCACTAGATGGATGGATGAAGGGCAGTGATGTGAATGGTTACATAGGGCTGTATGATCTGTTTGCAAGAGAGCACATGTTCAGTAACTGTTTTCCAGACCTGCCCCAACACTTGATTGATAGCACACTGACCCCAGAGAGCTTGCTAAGGAGGCGACCCGCTGGCTCAGCACCGGGGTCCATAAGAAGGTATCTGGGGGGGGATCACCACAAGGGTAGGCAGGGTTCCCATCAGAAAAAGGAAGGGGGGACAGACATGAAAACAATAAATTCTTAAAAGGGCCCCAAACTTGTTCCATGGGTCTGGAATACCCAACTGAGCAGGAAAAGAGATGATTCCCTGCTAGTAAGTCTTCAGGGAAGGCACCTCCTAAGTGCTATGATTGTCAACAGGTTAGAGACTTTGAGGGATTGCCAAGTGTCCCAAGCGGGTACAGCCCCTCCACTGGTGGACAGACACTGGGGTCGGTTAGTGTAGCGCTTGTGGAGGAGATTGTCCCATATAGTGTGGGATACAGCATAGAGGTTACCCTAGTGTCCCTGGGTGACAGAGAGATGGTACAGAGAACTCACATGCCTAGTAAAACTAGGAAATGCGGGCAGTGTGTCACCTTCAATGGGCAGAGGATCTTACATACTCTGTAGCCAGCATGACAACTATAGGTAGTCCCTAATATATCCCACCATGTTGTTGCAGCTGACAGCAATGAGAGTCACTAACCAGTGGCTCTGGTTCCCTTTGAGTGGGAGGTGGTCTCAGGCTCCTTGAGGATAGCTGTGAGTCCATCCATGCCTGTGGATTGTCTGCTTGGCAGTGACCTAGAGCAGACCATCTAGAAGGAGTTTGGGTCCCACTTGGAGATGTTAGGATTGTCTGAGTGGGTGTACCTGACCAAACAGTCTATGGCTGACCAAGAGAGTAGTCAGAAGGACCTGGAGCTTGAAAGATTGGCCCAGGTGTCTGCCAAAAGAGGAAAGGCAAGGGGCGCTGGAAACTCACTCCTGAAACTCCAATGGTCCGGGAGGAGGCTGTACCTGATGGAGACACCACAGAGCCTATAGGGGAGGATGTTGCTGCCCTGGGAAACCTACCAGAGCTGGCCACCTGGCAGCAGGAAAGGAGTCTAACCAGGGAAGAGTTCTGCAAGGTTCAGATGGAATGATCCATTCATGTGGGCTTTGGCAGCAGGACGAGGCCCAAGCAGCTGGCAACACCTCTAGTGATCACTTAATTTACTAGGAGATTGGGCTCCTGTATAGCAAGCTCAAGGTTCCAGAGCCTGGGGCCACACGTGTGTTGGTCCCCTAGTGTTACAGGACCTTCCTCTTGGAGCTGACTCATGATGTAACCCTGGCAGATCAATTGGGGCAGGAAAAATGAGGAGGGCCCAAGATGCATTCTACAGGTCCTGTCCTACCTGCCAGGTTAGTGGCAAGTTAGGAGGGAAGCGCAAGGTTCCCCTGCAACTTTTCCCTGTCATTGGCACCCCTTTGGAAAGGGTGGGCATCAACATTGTTGGACCTCTTTCCCCAAGACAGCCATGAACAACAGACTCATCCGATCTTGATTGGCCATGCCACCCGGTACCTGGAGGCCTTTCCCTCTAAGTGGCTGTGCCTGCAGTGCCCAGGGGACTGATGGGGACCTTTACCCATGCAATGTTTCCCAAGGAAGTGGTGTCAGACCGTGGTACCAACCTCATGTCAACATACATGAAGGCCATGTGGAAGGTGTTTGGTGTAACCTACATGTTCTCTAATCCTTACCACCCTCAAACCAACTGATTTGTTGAAAGGTTCAGACCAGTTGTCTCCTTTTAATTCCGCAGGCAACAACAAGCTTATGGCTCAACTCGTGACCTCGCCTTCTCTCTCAAGCCCCGCTTTGCTAGAACCTGTTCCTATTTCAATGAAAGAATCTGTGGAGGCCCTGATCTCTGTCCTCCCCATATTCTTGCTGCTAACAGCGCGGCTATAATCCTACTCTAAATCACTACTAAACCTGTCATTACAGTAGGCCGCGGTCCCCAGCTACTGGAAGTAGGCTAAATTAATTTCATTATTAAAGAAGCCTGATGAAGATGAATCAAATCTGTCCAATATCTGACCATTATCTTTGTTGCCTGCTTTGCTAAGATATTGGAAAAACTCATAAATTGGCAACTGTCAGATTTCTTAGAAGGGAACAAGCTGTTCTATCCTTCCCAGTTGGGTTTCTGTCCTGGATTTTGCAATGAAACCAAGTTACTGGAGGTCGCTGACTCTATAATGCTGGTGGTGGACCAGAAGAGTCAGGTAGCCCTGATTCTCCTGGATCTATCTGCAGCATTTGATACTGTCTCACACCCGTTACTACTGCAGTGTCTTGGAGACTATAGGCCCCATTAGGATGGCGGGCAGACTTCAGTCTGCCTGCCACCCTAGCGGTGCTGGGACCGGCCGCCAGGGGTGCAGCGGTCCCGCACCGCCAATTAGGATGCGACCGCCACCCTGGCAGTCGCATCCCGCATCTCTGACTTTGCGGCGGGCGGTGCTGTAAGCAGAACCCACCGCAATGCCAAAGAGGCATTTTGTGCATTGCCATGCACAACATGACAGGCACCACGCGGTGCCTGCCACCTTGTGCATGGCAATGAAGAGGGGTACAAAAGGTACCCCCAAGTGCAGCCCCCCACCCCCCAAGGGCCCGCAACAGGCCTCCACAGCAATTCCCACCTGCCTTTCCATGGTGGCATCGCCGCCATGGAAAGGCATGAACTGCCCGGCATCATAATATGGATGCCTCCATATTGTGCCTGAGTTCCGCCCGGTCAGCAATCGTGACGATTGCCGACCGGCAGAAAAGCGACGGACGGACTTCCCGTCCGCCGCAGGTACCCCCTACCATGGTAATATGATGGGGGTAAATGTGGTAGTGATGGCGGGCTGATCACCACCGCCGGACGGGCATTGGCGATCTGCCCGCCATCCAAATGGGGCCCTTAGTTGTGAGTGACTTAACATTAACCTGGCTGAGCTTCTTTCTTACAAATAGGTTCCAATCAGTGTGGATGGCTCCATTCCCATCCGAACCAAAGCCGTTGGGCTTTGGAGTGCCTCAGGGGTCAGCATTGAGCCCCACACTCTTTAATGTTTATATGGCACCTGCGGCATCCCGCGTTGAATCTTTCGGCATAAAAATAGTTTCTTATACCAACAATACTCAACTGCTCCTTACTCTTGATAAAAATGCTCCCTATGCTTTAAACAAGTTTAAGGATTGCATAGTGGCTGTGTTTCACTGAATGCACAACAGCAACTAACAGTGCAATGCTAGCAAGACCAAAATATTGCTTTTTAGGGTTCCCCCTCCATGCCGGGACATTGTCATCTGCACTAATGAGGTTCCACCTCCACTGGCCCCTGCATTGGTGGTTCGTAACTTAGGAGTGAAGTTTGATCGGTCTGCCACATTTGCTCCTCTAATAGCCAGTGTTGTTGGCATCTGTTTTTGACTTCTAAAGAGCCCTTAAGAAATTCCTCCATTTTCTCCCCTCTCAGAAAATGGTGATCCAGGCTTTGATCACTACTAGACTGGATTACGCTAACTCCCTTTACTTAGGGTTACCCGCATATCTCCTGAGAAGATTGCAACTGGTGCAGAACGGTGGGATGTTAAAGTTGCCCAGAAGGGCACACATCCAACAAAACTTGAGAGTACTGATTGGTTCCCCATCAAAGAGCGGGTGAGGTTCGAAGGACTCATCATGACTCATAAGGCTATTTACAAGTCTTGTCCCCAATACCTTGCCAATAGGATGATTATCTATCTCCCTTCCAGATCCCTTCATTCTTCTAACTCTCTTTTGGTGGTGATTGCCAAGTGCAGAAGGAACACTGGGATGGCAGCTCCCACTCTCACCTGGCAGACAAAGATTGAAATGTTCTTCCGCAGCAGTTGCGGGCTGTGAGGGATATTTCTGTTTTCAGATGATTGTTTAAAACGTAACCTTTTAGTTCTGCACTTCACTACTTCAAGGATCCATACCTACTATAGTGCCAGGACACTCTATGAGTAGAAACTGCGTTCTATAAATCCCCTAAACATAAACATACAATGGATGATCATGGGCCTGTTAGAGCCCTTGAGGCCGAAGTGGGATGTCCTCTTGCCATGCCTGTTGTTTGCGTAGCTAGAGGTGCCTTAGATGGGGGTTAGCTTTAGCCCCTTTGAGCTCCTGTATGGGTATCCAGTGTGAGGACCTCTTAGTCTGATCAAGGAGGACTGGGAACAAGCCCCTAGGAAGGACCCCAGGCTGTGGTTAGCTACATGCTGATGCTCCAGACCCA
This sequence comes from Triturus cristatus, assembly GCF_964204655.1. Classification (NCBI taxonomy): domain Eukaryota; kingdom Metazoa; phylum Chordata; class Amphibia; order Caudata; family Salamandridae; genus Triturus; species Triturus cristatus. The sequence continues at coordinate 1,753,663,221 of NC_140589.1, read as the reverse complement.
GATGAAGTGCTTCTGGAGGCAAACTAAGGTGAATTTAGAAGCGTCAGGAGGTCATGAAACAGTGATATGAAAAGAAGGCCAATCTGGTCGAGTTTCATCCTGGCCAAAAAGTGTGAGTGATGGAGCCTTTGGATCCCAGAGCTCTACAAGACCAGTGGTCTGGGCCAGATGAGGTGAAAGAGTGAAAGAGTGAGGTGACCTACCCCGTGGACCTCAAAATTCCCAGGAACACTTTAAGGGATTTGCACATCAATCACCTCAAGCACCACGTTGAGAGGTCTGAGTTAACCATGCTCTTGGTCATGGATGATGGAGTTGAAATGGAAGTGAACCTCTCTCCGACCTCCTTTCTTCTAAGGAGCAGAATGGATCAGTACAGGGTATCAGCCTCTCACCTCCACTTACCCTAGAACAACAGAGGGACTGCAATCAGCTGTTGGGACAGTTTGCCTCTTTATTCTCCCTTATCCTAAGATTCACTACATGGTGAGCCAATTTTATTGACACTGGGGACAGCATGTCGGTGAAGAGTAACATCTACCAGTTGTCCGACAAGGTGAGAACCTGTATGAAGGAGGAGGTCTTCAACATGCTGGAGTTAGGAGTTATTGAGCACTCAAAAAAACAGTAGTGTTGGTCTACATGGCTGCCCCTCCAGATGCCACCCAGAAGTTAGGTTCTGTGTGGATAACTGGGGGCTCAATGTGGTCACCAAGACTGATGCACACCCCATCCCCTGAGCTGATGAGCACATAGATTGTTTGGAAGCTGTCAAGTTCCTCAGCACATTTGATCCAATGCCTGGGTACTGGCAGAATGCCTTAACCATGGGGGTCAAAGAGAGGTTTGCATTCTCAACCCCCCACCCCCGAGAAGGGCACTTATAGATCCGGGTAAGCCCCCTTTGGGTTGATGAATGTCCCCTCCACCTTACAGGGTCTGGTCTACTAGGCTCTTAATTGGTTTAAGAACTTCAGTGCTGGCTATCTAGATGAATTTGCAGTCTTCAGTTCTAGCTGGGAGGATCATTTGTTCCACCTCAGAGAAGTGCTTCAGGCTCTGCAGAGGGCAGGCCTGAATAACAAGCCTAGTATTGACAGATGGGGGAGGGTTCAGTGGTCTTCTTGGGTCACCAATGGGAGGAGGCAAAGTGCAGCCCCTAAAGGCCAAAATCTAGACCATTTTGACTTGATGACCCCCAAGGCCCACACAGAACTGAAAGCCTTCTTAGGCCTCACCTGTTAATCCAGACAGTTGTTCAAGGGGTATGGCACCATTGCTGCACCCTTGACAGAGGTGACTTCTAAGAAGCAGCCATGTCAGGAGATCCGGACGGTGACGTTGCAGAACAGCCTGAACAAGGTCATGTGCACATCACCCAGGCTCAAGACCCCTGACTTCTCCCAAGAATCTATTGTTAAGACAGATACCTCAGAGCATGGCATAGAGGCCATGCTATCTCAGCTAAACGGAGAGAGCCTGGATCAACCTGTAGCCTTCAGCAGTAGGAGGGTACTTCCCCGGGAACAAAGGTGGAGTGCAATAGCCTTCACAGTGATCTGGGTACTGAAGAAGTCAAGACCATACCAGTTTGGTGCTAACTTCCAGGTTCGGACAGGCCCCTCAGATGACTAATGCAGATGAGTGAGAATCCCAAACTGTTGGGTTGTCCATCTCCTCACTGGGAATTAATTTTATGGTGGAACATCGTTCTGGAACACACCACACCCAGGTTCTTCTGCATTAGTGAAGAGAACTGCCAAGGGTTTGTGTAGTTCTCCCCACTTTTAAGTTGGGGAACATGTGTTAGACCTGGCAACCTTGGTGTGGTTTTTCCCAAACTTTTTGCTTTCCGACCTCCTGTTTTTGCTGACTTCATTGTTGCTTGCCATAGGACTCTGCACACGTTCGCACTGCTAACTAGTGCTAAAGTACTTTTCCTACAACATGGTAACATTGGCATATACCCAAGTTTGCATATTTATATTGCTTGTTAATGCCCAGTAAAGCAGCACTACATGTGCCCAGGGCCTATAGATTACATGCTACCACTGGGACTGCAGCACTGGCTGTGCCTGCCACTTAAGTAGCAGTTTAAACATGTCTCATGCCTGCCATTGTAGAGCCTGTGGGTGCAGTTTTAAACTGCCATTTCGACCCAGTAAAGTAAACCTTTTGCCAGGCCCAAACCTTCTTTTTTAATAGATATATGTTACCCCTAGGTTAGGCCCTGGACAACCTAGAGGCCAGGGTGCAATGTATTTAAAAAGTAGGACATGTACTTTTTTTTAATATGTTCTGGTGGTGGTAGTGAAAAATTCTTTAAAAATCTTTTCACTACTGCAAGGCCTATCTTTCAAATAGGATAACTTTGGACTTGCCTTATTATGTTTTCTAAGTGTAATTTCCAATGGGAGTAGATAACCGGTTCATGTTTGGTGTCTCTGGAATTGGAGTTTAAAATTCTAACTTATGGTGAAGTCGGATTTTAAATTACAATTTTGAAAATGCCACTTTTAGAAAGTCGGCTCTTACTTGCCTCATCCATTTGGTGCCTGCAGCCTGTCTCTGGGTCACATGGCTGAGTGTAGCAGACAGTTGGGCTTTGTGTATTCCTCCTAGACAGTCAAGCACAATGGGGAGCTCCGGTGCGAATCAATGGCCCATCACTGGCAGGATGGATCTTAGGAGCTGGGCTCAGCTTCACTCATACGTGAATAGGCTGTGTCCTGTGTCCACACAAAGGGCTGCATATCCCCTGTAATTAGTCTGGAGCCAGGGCCAGGAAGACAAGAAATCTATGCACTTCAAAGGAATGCCCAGTGTCCGGCTCCCCGATAAAATGTCATGGCGGCCCCACCTAGCAAAAATGCTCATGGGGCAGAAATGAGTATCCGGAATATTAGGGAAAGAACACCGCCTCTCACACAGTAGGCCAGTGGCCCTGGCCCTCATGGTTTATGATCCCAAAGCAATTAGCACAGGTCTTTATGGAGCTGAGCTATGGGGTTTTGACAACGTTGACGACCTTTGTAGATCTGAACATGAGTTTCTTAGGGACTTGGTGATGCTGCCCCGTAATATTCCGCTTTTACCCTTAATGCTTGACATGGGCAGGCGATCGATTGGGGATACTGCAAGTCTGTGCCCATTGCTCTTCTGGCCATGGATAAGGTGGACCCCTGAGCTCTCTGGGTATGCTGAAGCCCTAACTGAGGTCGCAAAACTAGATGTTGGACGTAAAATAGGATGGATCTCAAACATTAGGAAAACACTGACAGCTATGGGGCTTCAAGCTTATTGGGATGGCCAAGAACCACCAAGTAAAGAGGAGCTTAAACAGCTGTATTGGGATTGGGTGGACAGCCAGGAAATCTGCAGAATTCTATTTACATAAGCAGAACAGATCCCTAGAGCCTTACCTAGACTTTATTCAGGTCCCGAGGGATAGAATTTTGTACATTCATTTTAGGCTCAGCACACTCCCTGTCTGCGTGACAAATGCAAAATGGCACTCCTCCAAATAGACATCTAAGGATTGTCCATGCTGCAGGGCCCCGTTGGAATGTGTTGCACACGTTATGTTTGCATGTCCGGCATACCACACATCGAGGTCAAAGTGGCTAAAACCTATATGCCGACAGCTGGGCACACAGGACCATCGGGCTGCCTTGCGCATTCTTAGGTCTGACCCTAGACCACTTTTTGCATGCGGCATGGCTAAATTTCTTAGCCACGCTTGGTCAATTAGACAAAAGACCTTGTCAAGTGCGGCCCAATACTGAACCAACTATAGCCTAGATAGAATTGCAGCAGTGTTTGAAGGCCGCTATGCTGCTTACTAAGTTTACAGTTTTTGCACATGCACTTTATATTTGTCTCTCCCTGTTGCCATCCTTATGGGGTTTTACATTGGGCCTATAGCTGCCTAGGAGGGATTGTTATATTGCTACTCATTCGTTATTTTTATTGCAACTCATGTATGTTTTTATTGATGAATTGTATAATAGTTTTGATCAAGTAGTTTTCGGCAACCGTATCTCCCATGGGGATGCAATAGTGTATTTTTATGGCAAGCTTGTGCATACCACTTTTATCAAGCTTTTGTACTCCATGTTTAATCTGTATGCTTTTTATAATATTGTTGTTGTGTGGTGTCCTTTTAATTAGTAGTTAGTTTATTGGAATGCCCTGATGTCAGTAGCATGATGTAGGTCTGTTCCAGGTTGCTTAGTTACTGTGAAGAATGTTTGTGCTCACTTCGTGTTCTGTGCTGACCGGTGCTGGAGGGTCTCTGTTATCCGCACTGGTGGGTTTACTTATCTGCAACTAAAGAATAAAACTACTTTATTCAACCACGGTCTGGGACCCATCTTTACATTGGCGACGACTGGGATTGCACCCACCGTGAAGGAAGAAACTGAGGTCTCCTCTGCATTATTTATTTTTTTTCTCTCTAAGAAAAAAAAAGAACACTGAAGGCATCTGAAGCTGATTTGAGCCGCACTGAGGCTGCTGAGTTTTTCGAGTGAAAAGCGCTTCATTCTTGAATTATTTTTAACAGGTAAAAATTACCTTCAAGCTCTGAGTGACGGTTGATCTGCGGAGCCGTTTGTGCTCGAGCCTCCATTCTCTTTGGTGATGTCCGTCACGTCTTCCCTGCTTACGTCGGCTGTTCACGCGGAAAAAACAAGATCCACCGCCTGATGAAAGCATAGACGTAAGGTGACGTTCGTGGCGGCCATTTTGAATTGGGAATTTTTTTTTTTTTTTTTGAATGCTTCGTCCAAGCAGCGAGTTCGTAGCAGCTTGTCGAGTTAGAGGCTATTAAAGTACCTTTTCATCGTATCGGCAGCCACGCTAATTTTCTAAGCTTTTCACAAGTTTGATACCTTTCTGGTATATTTTCTCAACTGAATATTTTTCTTTTGTCAAGATTTTACTGAAAGGTACTTGTACGATTCTATTTCATTATTATACATTTTTATGTATAATTTACTGTTGGCGTGCATACTTAACATTGATGTGAATTTTTGAACTTACTTTTTCATATATTGGAATTCGTTTTTTTTTGTTGTTTTCTGGAATACACTCTGTGAAACTTTAATCTTCCCACTATGGCATCTTCTCAAATGTGTAATCAACCATCAATATTTTAATTGAACGTCATGCTTTTAATAAGAGAAAGCAATTTGATGATGAGACAGTTGAACAGTATGTAGCAGCCTTAAGAGTCCTGGCTGCAAATTGTGATTTTGGTGCAAGTGTTGATATTTGCATAAGAGATCAGTTTGTCTTTAATTGTGAATCGAAAAAGATACAAGAGAGATTATTGGCTTGTCGAAACCCCACACTATCTGAGGTTATTGATATTGCCAAAGGTATTGAAAGATCTATACGTTCATCTAAAGTATTATCTTCGGAAGAGAGTCCAGTCAATACTCCTGTGTGTGCCATTCAAGTTGGTAAAAAAGTGTTTAAGCCTAACATTGTGCCAAAGTCTAGTAAACCATGTTGTTATAGGTGTGGATCCAGGTTTCATCTTGCTAATAGTTTGGAGTGTCCTGCCATTAAAAGAAGATGCACCAAATGCAATTAGGTTGGTCACTTCCAAACTGTTTGCAAAAATGTAAGGACTGGTTCCTCTACCAGTAACACCAGTTTAACAGTAAACTCGGTAAATGAGGTTACTAATGATGTTGAAAATATGATCATCACTTTGTATGATCCCCTTTTTGATGTTAATATGATAAATGTTGGGTTTAAAGCACCTCTAGGAGAAGTTCTTATCGGTGATGTCATTCTTGAGGTAATGGCTGATTCTGGCTCTCCCATTACTGTCTTATCTGATTCTACCTTTGAAGAAAAATGGACAGGTATACGACTTTGTGCCACAGACGTCAATCCTAAAGCATTTGGTAATTTTGATATTGAAATGTTGGGTTATTTTGAAGAAAAACTTAATTTTCAGGGACGCTGCATTTTCACGAAAATTTATGTTGCGGTCAATGGTAAGAATATTGTTGGATGGTTTGATCTGGGCAAATTAGGGATAATGTTATGTCCAGGTACTGATACTCCTATTAGATTACGTGATATTACTGTGAATCAGATTTCATCACATGATTGTAACACTGATAGTATTTTATCTAAACATACTGCTGTCTTTGCTGATAAAGTGGGTCAGGTGACAGATTTCATGCATCACATTAAATTGAAAAAGAGTGCTATTCCTGTACAGCACAAAGTACGCATGGTACCTTTAGGGGTTCGTCAAAAACTCAAAGAGCATTTGGACAATCTTTGTTCTGAGGGCATTATTGAAACCACTAATAGTTCTGAGTGGATTTCGGCTATTGTGATCGCACTTAAAAAAAATGGTGATTTAAGGTTATGTATTGATTTGAGATCACTCAATAAGAACATAATTATTGACAGTCATCCGCTCCCAAGGATTCAAGAATTACTCATGGCTGTCAATAATGCTAAATATTTTTCCATCATTGATCTCAAATCTGCGTATCATCAAGTAATGCTGGATGAGGAATCAAAAGACTTGACTGCTTTCGTAACCCCTTTTGGAGTCTATAGATTTTTGCGTATGCCATTCGGACTAGCATCCGCTGCTAGTGTTTTTCAAAAATTAGTGGATGTATTGTTTCAAGATCTGGTAGGGGTACAGGCCTTTCAGGATGACATACTTATCTTTGCTAAGTCTCACGAAGAACACAATTCTTTATTAGGCAATGTCCTTACCAAATTAGAAGAAAGGGGGATGACTGTTAGCAAAGAAAAGTGCAAATTTTTTGTGAAAGAAATTGATTATTTAGGACACAAAATTTCAGGGGATGGCATCTCTCCTAAAGTTGATTTGATCAGTGCTCTCAGCAATGCCAAAAAGCCGTATGATAAAGATTCTCTGAGATCTTTTTTAGGACTTGGGGAATATTATGCTAGGTTTGTACAGGGTTATGCTTTAGTTGTTGAGCCTTTGAGACAATTACTTAGGAAAGGAGTGTCTTTTGTTTGGTCTGAAGATCATGACAAGGCTTTTGTAAAGGTTAAAGAGCTCATTTCTAGAGCTCCTGCTTTAAAAACGTTTGATCCCTGTGGAGAATCGGTAGTAACTGTTGATGCCAGTTCAATTGGTCTTGGGGCTGTTTTCACTCAATTTGTAGGTGGCAAGGAAAGAACCATTTCATTTATTTCTAGAGCCTTGAAAGGTGCTGAGCTTCATTACAGTACAATTGAAAGGGAGGCGCTTGCATGCGTGTGGGCTGTAGAAAAGTTCAAGAACTTTTTATGGGGAAAATCATTCAGGTTAATCACTGATCATAAACCTTTAGTGTTTATGATGGATGGTGTACGTTCTGGCAATGCTTCTTCCAGACTCATTAGGCTTATTGCTAGGTTACAAGAATTTAACTTTAAGATTGAGCATATTTCTGGAGGGAAAAACATTACTGCAGACTGTTTGTCTAGATGGCCCGCTGAAAATGTCACTGAAGATTCCTTTGTGGATAATCATGAATGTGTAGTTGCTTTAGTGGATGTGTTTAACAGTTGTGAAGGAAAAATTTCTGAAGCTGATTGGGTCAAATTTTATAGTGAAGACATTTTGATTAACAAAGTCAAAGAATTTCTGATCCGTGGTTGGCCTCCTTTCAGGAATCTTGAAGCGGGGTTACACAGTTTTGCACAAATTTCAAGTGAACTTAGTGTTGAAAATGGATTTTTGGTCAGACATAGTGTGTTAGTTCCCCCTGTGGGTCTCAGGAATAAGCTAATAGAATTAGCTCATCTTGGTCACAATGGTGTTTCTGGAACTAAGAGAGCTCTTAGACAACATTATTGGTGGCCAGGTATGGATGCTTCAGTGGAGAGATTTGTGGATACTTCTGCTGTTTGTGTTCGTTCTGATAAGCATTACAAGGTTTCCACTGAGCCTATTGGTTTACAAGAAATTCCTAAGGGACCTTGGCAGAAGGTATCTATTGACTTTTCAGGTCCTTATGACATCTTAGGTAGGCAACACAGATTTCTTATTGTGTTAATTGACAATTTTTCTAAATGGATTTACCACACTTTTGTGGAACATCCCAACACTGATGAAGTGATTATGTTTCTAGAAAAAGTTTTTATTGTTGAAGGTTTTCCTAGGATACTTATGTCTGACAATGGTGTCCAGTTTGTTTCATCTAAAATGGTTTCCTTCTTAAAAAAGTGTGGCATTAGAGCTGAGCGTGCTCCTTTATATTGTCCAAAAGCCAACGGTCAAGTGGAGAGGGCTAATAGATTTGTCAAGGATGGCATTCAATGTGCTTTGGAGAGTAAGAAGAATGTGTTTGATTTTCTTAATGAGAAGCTTTGGGCATATCATACCATGCCGCATTCAGTGACGGGAGTTTCTCCCTTTTATTTGATGAGAGGAAGAGGGTGTTGTACTCTAGTATCACCATCATTTGAATTAGATGTTCATAAGGATTTTGAGAAAACTCTTGATAAGGTGAAAGACAGTTTAGATGAGGCTGCATCTAAAAATAAGGTCTATCATGATGAAATACACAGGACCAAGTACAAGGACATTAGTGTTGGTGATTGGGTACGCATAATTAATCCTGGTCTGCCACGCAAAGGTTTGTCTAGATTTTCTGCTCCTGTGCAAGTAATTAAAGTCTCTGAAACTGCTGTTCTTTTACACGAAAGAGGGTGGTGGAATAAAAGTTCTATAATTCTTCTTAAACCTGGGCAAGAAAAGTTGTTTAATGCACCTGACGCAGATGAGTCTTTTTGGGATGTAGGATCTTCCAACGATAAAGGTGCATGTGATTCTAATCTTAGATACTCTGTTGATAGTACACATGTAGCTAGTACTTCTTCTGATAATACTTCCAAGTCATGTTTTGATGTGTCTGTTTCTAATTCTGATGCTCACAATATCTCTTCTTCTGAGGAGTTGATTCCTGAGGGGGCTTCTTTTGAGGTTCCTGTAAAAAGGATTGTGAAATACCTAAAAAATTCGAAGATTTTGTTTTAAAATGATTTGTTTTTTTTGTTTTGGTTTATTGGTTTTATTGGGATTTATTTGTAAAAAAAAAAAAAAAAAGGGGACATGTTGTGTGGTGTCCTTTTAATTAGTAGTTAGTTTATTGGAATGCCCTGATGTCAGTAGCATGATGTAGGTCTGTTCCAGGTTGCTTAGTTACTGTGAAGAATGTTTGTGCTCACTTCGTGTTCTGTGCTGACCGGTGCTGGAGGGTCTCTGTTATCCGCACTGGTGGGTTTACTTATCTGCAACTAAAGAATAAAACTACTTTATTCAACCACGGTCTGGGACCCATCTTTACAATTGTCTTTTTTTATTGCTTTTCTGACACTGGTTGTCGAAATAAAGCATATACAAACAAACTTCAAAGGAATGCCTCTAGACGTTTCTCCCTACTTCAAAGGCACAACTGTATATTAATACTGGACCTCAGACACTATCTCATCAGCACACTTCTGGACCTCTGGATACTCTACCAGGAAGGACTGTTGTGCTGCTACAAGGATTGCCACTCTGCTGGACTGCTGCACTAAAGGAACTGCTGCCCTGCTTTGCTGACTTTCTGCCTGCTGCCATCTTGTATAGGGAAGAAGAACTAGACCTGCGGCTTCAACATGAACTCAGGACCCCAGAGGTACTCCTAGGGCAGTCTGCTGGCCTCCGGATCTGTGACTCAGGGACATAAATGGCTCCCCAAATAGCTCATGGACCCAACTGCAGCAAGTTCCTAACACCTAATTGGTGCCCCTCAGGTACTGGACCCTTGGTGTGGCTCAGTAATGTTAAATAAATCTTTTGGCCTCTTCCTGACTGCGAACTAACCCATTTGCACCACGACCGTGCCGCTCGCACTGAAAATAAGCACAAAGCGCTGCCAGCCCGTGTGCTTGCGCTGCATTATTGACTGCTCTCGGCGGACCACCAACATGAAGCTACAGCCCATCCGTCCAAGGCTCCTGGACTACTATTCTCACCACACCGACAACCACCTGCAACACTCTCCTTGCTCCTTGCAGCTCTCTCCAATGCAAAATGGGCTCTTGGCACAAAACTTGAGACGGTAAAACTTCAGTGGGATTTATCTGTGACTGTGTCCAACCTGTGCTCCATTGCGTTCACCTTGAACTTTTGACTTTGACCTGGTCAAGCACGACCAGATAGCCGCAGTTGTTGCTTTCTGTTTTTAGACGCTAATTTACACTTTATTTTTAAAATATGCATAACTCTGGTTCTTCTGACTGTATTTTCGTTGTTTTGGTTCTTGTTTTATTTTTGAAATGCCACTCTATTTTTCTGACCTGGAGTGGGATCTTTTTGTGTGGTTTTTTCACTGTTTTACTGTTTGAAGTGTTGCACAAATACTTTACTCATTGCCTCTAAATTAAGCTTGACTGGTCCGTGCCAAGCTACCCAGGTGTTGGGCACAGGTTAATTTGGAGGTTTAGTTGTGCCTTGCCCTGACAAGGAATGTTGTTTCTGCTTAACCAGGGCTCAGACCCCAGTCAATCAGTAACCCAATTTCTGACTGGTGGCATGTAACATCAGTGCACTCTTTGATTCTCTGCCATCTTTTGACCCTCAGATTAAACAAGCCATACAGTTATCTAACTTCCATCTATGGAAGAGATTGCCTCTTACTGGGGACAAAACCGGTTAGATTCCCCTAGCTCCAGAGCCACAGGACAAAGACAGGTATCGCACATCCCTCCCTGTTTGATATGCACATTAAGAAGAGTTGCATTTGGAGGATAGCAGGCCTGCTGCATCACAAGTAGTGAATATGATAATCCTACACCATTGTGAACCCCTAGTACAGAAGCCATTTATGATGGTGTGTATACATAATATGCGAAGTTATTGTTGAAATTATGGAATTCATTGTATAATTGTGATTTAAACACCAAAGGAAAACAAACTCAATCTAAAAATTGTTTTAAACACAAAATATTATTATTTAATAGTAAGAACCCTTGCTTATATTTGTTCCCAGGTCTGCTAAGCTGTACAAATCTTTGCTCGCATACCTTGGTACAGCCCAGGTGACAAGCACTGGCTTATTGGTGGGACTTCCCTTAGGGACGGCACAACACTTAGGCATGTAGATGGTCCTTCCCTCTCTTGCTAAAGAGACATGATTGCATAGTCTTAGTGCTTATTTCTGGAATCTGCCTCGCATGTCTCAGCTGCAGAGTGACCTGTTACTTGGGAAGAGCACTCGATACCCTGTTTTTTTTACGGAGTTTTATATAGTGCGAACTTGACCCAAAGGTATCGGGTATCAGAGCACTTTACATAGCACCAGTTGCGTTACATGAGGACACATTCATTTTTGTTAGGCACGGGGAGATCAAGTGATTTGCCCAGAATCACAGGATGTTCAGCGTCATTGCAGAGACTCAAACCCGGTTCCCCACATTCGAGTTCGACCGCCCTAGCAGTTAGGCCAACTCCTCTCCCCTCTGTTATAGGTCTCAGGTGCTGAGCAACGTGGCGGTGTGGCCCATACTCATTACAGAGTGTCCAGATTTTCAAAGGTCTTGGATTAAGTGATATTTACTAAGCCACATAAAGCTTCCTTGTGTGGCTCTGTCTGTCATAGCAAATCCAGAATAACGCATGGTACTGCAAATTGCTGACTTGGGTTACCCTACTTTGGGAAGGCATTCTGTGGATAGAGTGTGGGAGCTCCCAAGCTTTGTCAGATTTTCAAAGACTCGTAAACATGGAAATGCATCAAAACAGTACGCCTTCCTGCCAGAGGTGTAACCAGGAGACTCATCTTTATTTCTCCTCGTTTTTTCCACTTTCTATGTGTGCAGATAGAGAAAGAAAGATAATTTTAGCTCTCTGTAGCCATGCAGACAAACAGAATGGCCTCCAATAAAAGAGTGAAAAATCCTGTGACCAAAAAGTAGGCTAACCGAAGGAAAGCATAGAGAATAAGAGGGAAGGAAGTGCAGATTTTTAGATTAAAGATCAAGGGGCTTTTGCCTGTACCAAGGCAGCTGGGCCAAGCACAGGTATTTAAAAATTATAAGGTTGGGGAAAGGCCGCCAATACAGTAAGAAGAAATATGAAAGTACTTATGGAGATTGGAAATTAGAAAATTAAATGGACAACTTTGTGTTGGATGCAAAGCACCAATTTAGGACATGAGCAGGAAGACCAAGATAGAGAAGGTTACAGTAATCTAGACACATTTGTATGTCTACCTGAACTACTGATTGACGAGCTGTCAGAGAAGGAACACAAATGATCTCGCGCAATAAACTAAAACCCCAAGTTATTATCTTCAGGCACAAGATCAGAAAAGGAGCCAGGTTTCACTAATCACCCATCCACTGCTGTTGTATCTGGGAAATGCTTGCCAGCAATACATATTTCAGTTTTGTCTACATTGGTTTTAGTAAATTTCAGTTCAACGAAGAGTCTAAAACAATAAGACAGTTCTTGGAATTGATACTGTGGGATGGGCAGGTCTCATCCAGGGCTCTAGATTTCATTGGCATAAGTTATGAAACAAAAGACAAAAAATCAGATTGGGTGAGGCAAAATGGCAAATGGAAATGTTGAAAAGAGTGGGTCTGAGGGATAATCGTGAGGGATGATCCTTCCAGGCCCCCTATTGTTACATTAGAGAGGGCTGATCTAAAAGATGTTCATTGAAAGGCAAGAGCATCAACCCCAATGGCAGTGAGATGGAAATTTGATGGCAAGGTGTTACATGCAACTGTGTCAATGACTGCTGACCTATCAAGTAAAACCAGGGCGGCACAGCAGCCTGGTATTTCAGTACATGAGTTCATAGAGATTTGACACAAGAGCTGTTTCAGTACTCTGCAGTCAGTGACAACCCAAAAGGAAGCGACCAAGCATATGGTAAGTGTCCAGAAAGTGGGTGAGCAAGAAACTGATTTGCTTCTCAAGGACTTTGACCAGAAATGGATCACACAGGAGTGTAGTACTCTCCTAAAGTACTATATGTGGTGCTAGATTGTAGCCTTATCTCATCCAAGTTGCATGTTTTTGTCTTAGGCTAGTCCTTACATTTTGTCACACGCTGGTAACTCAGAACATGAGGAACTCTTCTAATTTTTACTTCTTGATGCTTTTAGATTAAAAAAAAAATGGGTCCTCACTCTCTTGAAATTCAACCTGATCTCTTTATCTCCCATAACTTACTTGTAACTGATTGTCATGAACTTACACTGATTCAGCCAATGTAGTGGATCTGGGTCACAGCAACGTCTTATGACAGTGAAGAACCTAAAGATGTTTAGTGTCACATATATGTCATTTAAACACTGACTATTGCTGGTTCGTGACTTATAGAGGTTGCACTATTTAACTTTCGCCTTCTTTTGATTTTCAAGGAACAACTTTCAAACACGGAACTGAGAAATGGCCTTGTGCAATCGCACGCCTACACTGTGACCGGTACAGCTACGGTAAGATGAAGTAATATTAACTTCAGGAATGTCTTACTCCTTATGTATGGATCAGTTTTTAATTTCATTTCAGTTTTATTTCCAATTAAAAGTTTGCACAAAATAAGCAGATTCAATGGTTTTGTTTTGCCATAATGCATATGTTCATCATTTAGTTTCTGAAATTGAGTATTGTATAAGTTTCTCTTTAAAATACATTTGATGGCTTTTTCATTCTTGGATCTACTCTACCCCCCAGGTGAATGAGGTAGAAACTTTAAGTGATAATTAGGGGTCGGCGAAGTTATAGAAAGATTTCTCTAAAATTCTGCAGAATGCTAGCAATGGACGGATAATGCACAGCTCGCACTGCAATTTAGCTCTGATAGTGCGAGCAGAGCTGAAAATCAGTGCGAACAGTACCTTGCGTTGCACAAGAGCGTGTGGCCATTTGAGATGATTTGCCTTCAGCTCTAGTAGAAAATCTACTAAGTCGCAGCAAATCTACTCAAATGGCAGCCCTCTGACCGCAGCCACTCGTGAACACTGGAGACGCCCGCATTAGAAAATTGCGCCAGAGGATGCCAAATCTTGCTCTCGCTCACCAGCTTGCATATTTTAGAGCCTCGTTGGGAAAAGATCTGCCACACAGCGTTTAGTGGAATTTGTCCAGAACTCTGCGTTGAAGAGTAATGCGGAGTAGCCAAAATTCTGCTAGTTCTGCACGCAGAACATAATATTTTGCCGACCCTTAGTGATAATAGATGCCAGGCAGTCATATGACCCCCATGAATGAAGATTGTCATCACTTATCTTGGGTGCCTTTGGAACCTTAAAAAAGTCCTTCCTTTTCTTCCCATTGGTGACATATAAGCAGTTATTCAAGCAGTGGTTTCCAAGCACCTTGGCTATCGTAGTGCTTCTGTTAGATCTATAAGAAAAAACTGATCGCCTGGTTGCTTGCTGAATTTACACCTTTGCTAGCACATTTAAGCTCATTGTGAAGCTGAACACTGGCTGGCAGATGACTTTCAAACCCTTGTGGTTCAGTCAGAGGGCCTATGCAGACACAGGTCTCTTTCAGACAGATCTAACTTTAAATCGTATGTATTATCTGTGCCTTAAGATCCTCTTCACTTGCTTTACTCAAAATCTCTGCTTCTGCCTTTCCAAGTGTGTAGTGAAAGCCATTTTCTTACTTAGGTACAGCTATCTGAACCTGTCTTGCAACTAATCTGAAACTGACCATAAACTACCAGTTCTTCTGTAAATTTCTGAAAGCGTACATGTACAAAACCCTATAGCCATTCTGTCATTAGCAAGTTTCTTCTCAGATTACTTGCCAGAATGCCTAATGGGTAGCTATGTATGTTCCACACACATATTTGTTTAGTTCAATTTTGTGATGTCAAGTTAATTTAGTTTGTTTTGTGTTTGAAATCACTCATTTGTCCCACAGTAAAAAGAAACTAACTTTGAAACCTTAATTTTCAGTCACTTCTCATTTCTCCCAATGAGAAGCATTGTAAAATTGCACAGCAATTTCATATTCACGTTGTGTTGTATGTATGTACAGAGATATATATATATTTATTTAATACACTTGTTTACACTTGTCACTGTTGACCCTAATGGGATAGGTGCCTCCTTTCGGGAAAGTGGATTCTCATGTAGTATATTTTAATATTGAAGAAAAATGGGCATTCCCGGGGGATTAAACTGCTATCCAATAACCTTAAGCAGCAAACAGAAGCATTTCGACTTACAAGCCTTGGTCACACATTAATCAAGGAGTTGAATATCAGATGAAGGAACGACAGGTACCATGAGATGAAGATTGCATGTTTATTAAGACTCTCCAACACAGACGGGGCTCCCAGCCTGCTTAACTAGCTCAAAAAAGTCTGGAGTTCGACTTATTGAAACAATCTTTGGCTAGGCATAGAATTTATATCATCTGTTGGAATAAGATCAGATCTTCTGCCCCAAACACTCTGAACCAGCTCCTATGGCAAGAACTCCAGCACAGGGAAATTACTCCCACTAGAGGCTACCTACAAGAATCTCTTGAAATCGCCAAGCTCAACGAGCTTTGGAACACACAGCTCCAACATCCAACCTTTAAAAAATTGGTCTGGAAGTCTGTAAGACAAATTTCACTGTTGGAGGACAAGCCTTTGCTCCCGGCCGGTAACTAGACATAATATCGAATGGACATAATATCGAAGTAAAAATATAGAATGGACAAAATATCGAATGGACATAATATAGTGGTTAAAAATATTGAATTGAAGGTAAGTAATATCGATGGTCAAAATATCGAAGTATAAAATATGGCCATTAAAATATATCGAATTTTTAATAATATCGATTTTTTTAAAGTGCTTTTGTATGTTAGTATATGTGTTAAAAGTGTATATTATTTTTGTAATGTATGTTTAATTTTTTTAAGTAATGATTTTTATGTTATTTAATATTTGCGTAATTTAATTCTGTAGCGGGTTATGGGTTTATAGGGGAATAGGGTGGGAAGTAATTTAATTATAGTAAATTAAATATTAATTTTTAGGAATTATTAATTATTTTTAATTTAATTTTGCGTTTTAGTTCTGTAGCGGTTTGAGTGTTTATAGCGGAATAGGGTGGGATGTAATTTAATTGTAATTAATTACATATTAACATTATTTTTGTGTATTAATAATTCATTTACTGTTAATTAATTATTAATTGGTATATACATTTTGTTATTGAAAATTAATTAGTTGTTAATTAATCATAAAAAGGTAATTAATGTTTAATAATTAATATTTAATTGTATTTACAATTGATTAATTATAAAATATTATGTAATTGGAAATTAATTTTAATTCATATTTTATTGGTATTGATATTACATTTATTTTTATTAATATATTACATCATTACTTTCCCTACTGTTGCACCTACTGGAGTGGGAATAGTAATTTTTACCCTCCCGCTATCCAACGCTTTCACTGTTGCACTCACTGGAGTGGGAATAGTAATTTTTACCCCTACGCTATCCAACGCTTTCCCTACTGTTGCACTCAGTGGAGTGGGAATAGTAATTTTTACCCCTACGTACTGGTGAATTTTGATGATTTGAGTAGAGTACCAGGAAGCTCTATGTAGCTATTCAAGATGACAGAGGACAAAACCGAAGGGTACTCCTCAGGTATCAGGGATCTTCTAGGCCCTAAAAGCTTTATTGAGAATAAATTGGTGTTGGTTGAAAGGGTAGCTGTGAAGAATATTGCCAGTCAATCACATTCAAGAGCTTGTGGTATGGATTGGGGATGGATGGTCGATGTGTCAAAGGCAGCTGAGGTACAGCAATATCAGAAGGCAGGGATCCTTGTTATCTTTTTTTTTCTTATTACACCATTGGTTTCTCTAATTCCATTCCTTTGATAGAGGAAACTGACTCACTGAGGCAACTGCCACGAGCTTGCTGACTCTGCCAGTGTAGCATCTACATTTTTACCATGGTAATCAATGAACAAGGCAGATAATATTGCCTTTTGATATACCAGATCCTCTCATAATTACATGAGCCACATGTGATATACACTTAGGAAACATAATTATCATACTTCAATAGCTCCTCAATAGATGTCAATGTCAGATATTCTTGAAGTGCGCACTTATCACCGGAAGGTCTCAAGGCGCTTGCAACAAAAAACAGCGATAACAGACAGTGACCTGAAACCTTGGAATGTTTACTGAGGAAAAAGCCAGGTTTTCAGCTTTTTACAAAAGCATTTTTGGTCCACTATAGACAAGAGGTATGATGGTAATTTATTCCATAGCATGGGGGCCAGGTATGAAAAAGAGTGGCCACCATTACGGGACATACGAATGCGAGGCTGAACAGGGTATGCTTTGGTACCGGAACTTAACGATCTTCCTGGTATGTACCATTGTAGTTTTATTGCTAGGTAATTAGGGCCAGTATCATACATTATCTTGTGTGTGAGACTTAGGATTGTAAAATGGCTTCTTTGTGCACTGGAAGCCAGTGAAGGGTTTTGAGATTAGGGGCAGAAGGGGATCTATGGGGGGGATTAAGAACAAGTCTAGCCGCAGTATTCTGAAGGATCTGAAGCTTGGAAGGCAGATCTTCATTTAGTGCTGTGAACAGGGCATTACCGTAATCAAGACGGCTGATGACTAGACCCTGCACCAAAGATTTCCTAGCTTCGATAGGTAACCATTTAAAGATTTTACGGAGATTGCGCATAATCGCAATACAGACACCTAGAACCTGGTTAACATGAGTTTTCATGGACAGAGAACTGTCGATGGTAATTCCTGGGTTGCGTACTGCAGACTTAGGGGAGAGATAAGAGCCTAATTCCGAAGGCCACCAGTCTTGGGCCCAGAATTCCTCAGCTTTACCAAATAAGATGATCTCAGTCTTGCTACCATTTAGTTGTAACTTATTTCTGCTCATCCAGTTGTTTATTTGGACCATACAACTCTTGAAACGAGAAAGTGTGCCAACGTAATCAGAGCCACAAGTGACAAGCAATTGGGTATCGTCGACATAGGACACAGTTTCAAAACCGTACGATCTGATGATGCCGGCTAAATATGTTAAATATAAATTAAACAGCATGGGACTGAGAATAGAGCCCTGGGTAGCCCACAGAGAATTCTGATTTCCCTTGTTGTAACTACTTGCGCTGTAATGACCGCCATGTAAACGTACCGCGTTGTAAAGGTCGTTCGCCATATATATTATTCTCTATTAGGTCTTCCTTCCAGATCGAGAATAGTGCAGGGCCATGTTTATCTACAGCCTCAAGGAGGTCCCAATACAAGATTGCAACTTCATTTTTCAAGGTTCCATTAGTCTCTAACCGGTCCTCCCATTTCCCCCCCGCCTCCTCCGTCCATGCCTGTGATGTCCAACATGAGTGCAACTGATAATACCTAAATAATCTTGAAATCGTACCACCAATAAGTGCCACCATTTTGGCCCACCCAATTGATCTTGCCCCATCATTCAGGTCTCTCCAATAATTTAAACCTGCTTGTTTGAGGGGCTGACTCAATGCATCGATCAAGCATTCTGGCGTCTCAGGTGAATTCCAAATTGGGGCTGAGGGTGAGTAATAGGGGAGATTGAGAATTCTCCTGGAACTCATCCAGGTCTTTAATGTGGCAATAAGTACCTCCAACCTAACTCTCTTAAAGTACTTGGGATCCCCAAATGTCTACAAAAAGTTGCAGTGTCCTATACCCTCCAAAGTTGCAGCACATAATCTGTCCTTGATGAGTTATCCAGCTCTTTCACTAACAGCCAGATGTTTTTAAACTGAAAAGCATG
The DNA here is from genome assembly GCF_964204655.1 of Triturus cristatus. NCBI lineage: Eukaryota > Metazoa > Chordata > Amphibia > Caudata > Salamandridae > Triturus > Triturus cristatus. The sequence continues at coordinate 1,753,644,398 of NC_140589.1, read as the reverse complement.
GCAATAGGTATGATAATCAAGAAGCACCAAGCCTCCCGCAATCAGCTTTCTCCTAAACTTTTTCCACGAAAGTCTGTCGCCTTTAGATGCCCATGCAAAGCTACTGACTCTGCCCTGGATCTTGCTAATATACGTTTTTGGGGAAAGGGAATAAGAAGGAGATTGTAGGAATAATAATCATTTTAATTTCGAATAAGAAAGAGATGTAGGAATAATAATCATTGTAACCACGTTCTCTTTCCCATAAATTGTTAACAGTAAGGTGTTTCATTTCCCCAGGAGCTTCTCTTTTCCAGCACTCACTTTCTTCAAATTTACCAAAGGGTTAGCTTCTAATTTATGGATGATTTAAACCCCAAGATACCTCATCTGATGCTTGTCATACTGGACCCCACTCTTCCATATCATTATCGCAGTTTTATCCTTATTTTTTGTGTACCCTGAAATCGTAAAAACTATCCAGCGTGTTCCAGTACCTTGAATATTGAAGAGGTTAGATTACTAGTAGATGGCAGAATGTCGTCTGCATATAGCGCTATTTTAACCTCATATCCAGGGCCACAAAATGGAGTGATAGAGGGGTCTGACCTAATCTGATGATCGAAGAGCTCTATATATAGATTAAACAAGAGCGGTGAAAGAGGGCAAACGTGTCTATTTATAGTTATATCAAAACATTTTAAGGGCTTTCCAGAGTAGTTGTAGTGGCTCGCTCTCCCGCTTCAATATTATGGCTCATGTTGTAGAACCTTTATCGGTGCAGAACCTTGATGTGTGAGGGTTCTGCACTGGGCGTTGGTCAGTTAGACTGTTAGCTGCACCGTTGCTGCTCTGCTGAATGGTCCAGATGAAAATAAACCTTTTATAAATAACCTGCCTCCCGTCGTTGCATTAGTACATCTTTCGTGGTGACGAGTGCTGGGCCATCACGACGAACCCACAAGCTGACGGCCACAAGAGTGTGCTGCGTGAAGATTGCTTTTTCGTGAATGAAGCATGCAGGGGACACTGAACGGCATTTTCTAAAGAATTTAAGAGTGTGGGCTGACATCACGGAAGGAAGGAAAAGGGGAATTTGGAGCCGAGCAGCAGTTGAAGACTGATAGCAAATCGGTTTAAAAAGCAGTGAAACGCAGGAAAGGCGGTGCGGTTCACCTAGCACAGTGACGTGCAGCAGGGGGCAGGCGTGATGACGAATAAACGGTGAGCGTTCAGTGTTGTCAGTGGAACCCGAGGAATGCGAGCGTTGCGTTCCAAAGCTTTTGTTTATTAAAGCAGACGAGTACACCAGTTGTCACGTGGGGGAGCTATTGTGACGATATAAAGAAAGCATCTGAAATACCTTCTGCTGCTGAAGCTTGTGAAACATCACAATATTCATATTGTCCTTTGGATGCAATCAGTAATGGTTTGCAGAGAAAGAATAGTATTTGCTTTCAATTAGACAATTAAACAATATTTTAAGGCATCTTTTAAGACTTAAGAAATCCACATGTTAACTTGAAGATTTCACAGAATATTATTTTCTTAACAGCTGTTGCATCAAAGAGTATTTGTTTTGTTTTTGTTTGCAGTTTTATTTAATTTTTTCAAAAATTGACACTGCCAATAGCATGCGGTCTGTCTCACCACCTCCACAGTTTTTGGAAATGCCAGGGGAACCACCTATTAAATGGAAACAGTGGTACGATGGTTTTGAAACCTATCTTGGTGTAATTGGAGCTATGTGTTTCAGGACAGAACGACAAAAATACCTTCTTCTTCACTCCTTAGGGTATGATGGAAGGGAGATCTTGAAACATCTTCCTCCACCTATAGTCGTTAACGAAGAAGTACTGGATGAGTATCAAGAGACTCTAAAAAAATTGAAAAACAGGTTTGATGCACAACCCAGTTTAGTGGTGTTGTGACACAAGTTTTTTTTTATGTGTTCAGAAACCGGGGAAGGATGTTGATACGTATATCACTGCCTTGAGGAAGTTGGTTTCTGAGTGCCAATTTGAGAATTTTGCTGATCAATTAGTCCGGGATCAGTTCATCTGTCATTGCACGGACAAAATGATAAAACAAAAGTTGCTTTCAATGGGGAATCCAACATTGGAGGAAACCATTAAGTTAGCGAAAAGTATTGAAACATTTCAGTTATCAGCAAAAAAACTTGAACCTAAAACCAGTGAAGGTGTTTCCGTTGTTAAAGTCAAAGACTCAATGGATGCTGGTCAGTCTGAAAAGTCACGTGCAAATTTTGGAGAAAAACGTAATGCATTTTACAACCATCAGAATATTTGTTTAAAGTGTGGGTACAAAGCTTATGGGTATGGTAGCAAATGTCCTGCGATGTTTGCAGAATTTGCAACAAACAAGGTCACTTTGCGAAGGTTTGTCAAGCCAATAAAAGTAAACAATCCACGATGGTCAAGTGTGTTATAGACGAAAACTTACTTGGCAGCAATGAGGATTCTGTCACTAGGGAGTTGAGAGACATGGTTGTTGTAGTTCACGACGAAGCAGTTAAAGTGGGCAATCCTGAACTTTGCGTTGATCCTTATGTTGAAGTCCAGGTTGGAGATAAGACCTTAAAACTGTTAGTGGATTCGGGTGCTCGCATTTCAATGATCACCCAAGATCTTTTTGACAAAACCTGGCCGGATAGACCCTTATTACCTCCTGATTGTAAAGCAGTTTCATATGAAGGACATGACATCGACATCTCTGGATACATTGAGGACATTATGGAGTTTGAAGGAAGGAAAATTTCAGGGAAGGTGTATGTTGCTCACAAAGTGGTTGAACATTCTCGGGTGGTTTCACCAGGGTTTGTTTGGGATGGTGCTCAGACCTGGAACTAGTGAGCAGGTTTGTGTTGTATGAGACAATGTAGCTCTTGAGGGCATTTTCAACAAATTTCCTCATGCTTTTTCTGGAGAGCCTGGAAAGATTAGTGACTACCAACACATGATCATTGTAAAAGATGGTGCAAGACCTGTAAAACACAAGCTCAGGAATGTACCTTTTAGTATTAGACAAGATTTGGAGAAGGAGTTGAATTCTTTATGTGTGAAGAGGATTATTGAGCCAGTGGACTCCTCCCTGTGGCTATCTCCATTGGTGGTCACTAGAAAACAGAATGGTGAATTGAGGGTGTGTGTTGATATCCGCTGTCTAAACAAGAAAATCTGGGTAGATTCACACCCTCTACCAAATATTAATGAGCTTCTTGCAGGATTGAAAGATGCTAAAGTGTTTTCTAAACTGAATTTAGCTTCTGCTTATCATCAGGTGGCATTAGCTCCTGAGTCCAGACATCTTGCTGCATTTGTTTCTCCATGTGGAAAAGATCAGTATGTCCGCATGCCTTTTGGCCTTGCGTCAGCGGCATCGGTATTCCAGCGTTTGATGAGTAACATGCTTATGGGTATTGATGGTCTATCTGTTTTTCAGGATGATGTGTTAATTTTTGCTGCTGACAGATCTACCCATAATGCAATCCTTCAAGAAGTGTTGTCTAGGTTTCAGTCCAAGTGTGTGGTACTGCGCAGAGACAAGTGTGTTGTCCTCACTGAAGAAGTGGAATATTTAGGACATCTTGTCACCTTGCAAGGGTTTCTTCCTAAACCTAGTTTAGTAGAGTCCATTGTGAAATCTAAACCACCTTCTGATAAAACCACTCTTAAGTCTTTTTTGGGGCTCTGTGAATTTTATTCACGCTTTATACAAAATTTTCTTCCAAGTTGAGACCTCTTTCTCGAATACTCATGAAGGGTTTCGGGTTTGAATGGACTGGTAAGTGCCAAAGTGTGTTTGATTGGGTCAAAGAGCAACTTGTCTCACCCAGAGTGTTGAAGCATTATGACCCTGATCTACCTTGCACTTTGACTGTGGTTTCTAGTAATGTTGGTGTGGGGACTGTCTTGAGTCAGGTCAAAGGTGATGAAATCAGGACCCTTGGTTTTACTTCAAGGGTGCTGTCTCAAGCAGAAAAAATACTCTGTAATTGAGAAGGAATTATTGGCTTGTTGGTGGGCTGTGATGAAATTTAGGAATTTCATATGGGGAAGAAAGTTTTGTCTTCAAACTAACCACAAGCCGTTGATTTTTATTTTGAGTGGGAAGAATGTCAGAGGTTCCACACCTCTTATTGCTTGTTTGTCATCTAAGCTGCTCCAATTTGATTTCTATCCTGAATACATTCCTGGCAGCGAGAATAGTTGTGCAGATTATTTGTCCCGTTCTTCGGACATTTTGGAAGATCCGAAAATTGTGAGTGAGGATGACAAGGATGAATGAATACATTATAGCTGCTGTTGACATCCTGCAAATGTGTGCTATTACGGAGAATGAGTGGCGAGGTGCACTTGCCAAGGATTCATCTTTTTTGACAGTCATGAAGTATGTGGAGACAGGTTGGTCCAGGGAGAGAAATCTTAATGTTGAGCTCAAAACCTATGTCCAGGTGGCTGATGAGTTATTTAGAGGATGGTTTGCTTATGAGAACTGGCAGACTCATTCCTCCTGTGTGTGTGAGATCTAGCATCATATGATGTGCTCATGAGGGACACCTGGGTGCCACAATGACAAACAAAAGAGTGAGACTCTCTTTCTGGTGGCTCACCATGGACAGGGAGGTTGAAGAAGCTTTCCTGTCTTGTGTTGTTTGCTCAAGTTGTGACAAGTCTGCAAAGTCATCCACTCCACCTCTGTCTCCTATTGCTTTGCCTTCTTCATCTTGGGTCAAATTAGGAATTGACATTATTGGTCCTTTCCATGCTCTTGATTCTTCTTGTAAATTTGCATTGGTTTTTATGGATTATTACTGTAAATGGCCTGAAGTCAAGTTCGTTAGAGAAGTAACTTCTACATCTGTCGTTGAATTTCTCAGAGACATTTTTCTTAAAGAAGGTTTTCCTGAATATCTGGTAACTGATAATGGTCCTCAATTTATTGCCACTAAAGTAGAAGATTTTCTTGTCACCAGTGGTATTAAACATCTCAAAAGTTTGCTTTTCCGTCCAAAGACCAATGGTCTTGTCGAACGTATGTACAGAGTTTTGGGAGAATGTATCCAGTAGGCTTTAGCTAACAAGTGCTCTGTTGTCAATTCAATCAGGAGCATGCTCTGGTTTTATCGAACAACTCCACACTCTACAACTGGTGTTTCACTGTTTGAGTTGTTGCGTGGACGCAGAGCTACTACAAAACTTTGTCCGTGTTGGATAAGTAAGTGGTTCAAGGCTAGTAGTTGGACGGATGAGTCTGTCAGGAAACGTGTGTGTAGTTCTCAAGAAAAGCAAACAATTAATTTTGACAACAGGAAAAAAGTCAAGGAGTTTGAGTTGGTTGCTGGTGATTGTGTGCGTGTAAAAAAACCTGTTCATGTATGGAAAGGAGGACCTAAATTTAGCACTCCTATCACTGTTGTTGAAGTGAAGGGAGATTCTGTTAAACTTGGGAATGGTCAATGGTGAAACAAATGTTTTTTGTTTAAATCCAGTATTGTTCATCCATTGTCTGATGTAACTAATTTAAGTGGTCATGCCAGTTACTCAAGTGATAGACAAATTGATGTGAGACGTAGTTCTAGGTCCATATAGAACATGATCTTCTTCATTGTTCTTTTTCCTTGCAGGTCTGTTTACTTTTGTTTTACTTACTGTGGTGCTTTTTGCATGAATGTTAGCTTTTATCTTGCAGGTATTTCTTATAATGTTCGTCTTATGCTGTTTTTATATTCTTACAGTTATTTTGTATACTTTGAATGTTTTCTTCTTTTTCTTTCTCTTCTCTTATATCTCCTTCTGCATATGTTGTTTTTCTTCTTTTTCATTTTTGTGGAAGACCCATGTAGTGGCTCGCTCTCCCCGCTTCAACGTTATGACTCGTGTTGTAGAACCTTTATCGGTGCAGAACCTTGATTTGTGAGGGTTCTGCACCGGGTGTTGGTCAGTTAGGTTGTGTGCTGCAGCGTTGCTGCTCTGCTTGATGGTCCAGCTGAGAATAAACCTTTTATAACTTACCTCCCTCCTGTCGTTGGATTAGTACAGTAGTCCCAAGGGACCCTATCAAACACCTTTGCAGCGGCTAGGCCAGTGACCGCCAATGGAATATTCTGGGTGGGAGATAGATCTATAGTGCCAATCAAGAGATGAATAAGCTCATTTAACTGTCACCCTGGGGTGAAGCCTCTCTGGTCTCTGTGTATAATTGTTCTAATTACACCTGCTACCCTGCTGGCCAATATTCCTGTAAAGATCTTATTCCTTATTTAATAAGGATATTGGCCTGTAGGATTCAGCTCTAGTGGGAACTTTTGCTGGCTTCGGGACAACACAATGGTGGCCTCTGGCCAAGAGGGCAGGGTCTTTTCTCCCTGAAGATAAATTGTGTTGAACAGTGTCTTTCATGGTTGTACCAAAACGTCTACCAGCACCTTATATAGTCCTGCTGGGAGCATATCGGACCCAGCTGCCTTATCCCCCTTTAAATTCATGTTTTGTCTTCTCACCTCTTCTTCAGTGAGCTCCAGGCTAAGAGCTTTAACCTGCATTTTAGTTAGGACTGGGAGGTCTTATTCAGCTGGCCAGTTCTTAATGCTCTCTTTGGCTGGATGTCCATCTTCTCTATATGACGTACTCATATATTTCAGGACTTCCCTTCAATCTCTTTGTTGGTACCAAGGGCCTTCCCTGTATCTGAGTCTACTAGCAAGCTTGTGGAACTCCTAGTTCTATCAGTCTTCGTTTTCCATGTTAAAATGGAGATACTTGCTCTCTGTATGCAAAATGCTGCATCATACGAGTTCTTCACCTATCCTTAATATTCCTTGCTAGGTTTCCTTCATATTCTGCTTGAGCTTCCGCTAATTCTAGATGGAGCTTACCCTGTTTAGAATGGTCTTACATCGAGGCACCTTGTAATTCTGACTCCTTCCTCTTGAGTTTTTCTCGAAGTGACTCCTCTCGCTTCTGTGTTTCGTGATTCTGCCTTGCTGACAATTTACGTATTACTTCTCTCAAACAGGCCTTATACGCATCACAAATTATAGGTTGACTAGCTGTTCCTTTATTTAGGGTGAAGAAACCATCCTCTCTTCCACCATTTGTAGTCCTAAAGCCTCTTCTAAAAGTAATACTGTATTTAATGTCCACCTTCTCAAACTCAGCCGTCTGGGCAAGCGCAGCGTTAAATATACTGAGGAGTTGTACGACAGTAAAGCTGAAAAATGGGCCACAGACTCAACATAGTAATTTAAAGCATTGTCTAAGAGAAAGTAATCAATTCTGGAGTGGTGCCCGTGTTTTTTACTATAACAGATTAATCCTTTAGAAGTCCCTGCCTACGTTCACCAGATGTCATCTAGATTACGATCCCTCATTATATCTCTTAGTCTGCGGTACATTTTGGGGGAACTCGTATACTTAACTCTTGAGGATCTATCTAACTCTTGAGTTAAGACTATATTGAAATTTCCTCCAACTAATATAGTTATTGGAGTTTCTAACAGATGTTGTTGTAGAATCTCCAGTGATGTGGGATCATCACAGTCAGGGCCATATTATGCAGCACAGGATGGATCTATAGCTTCTATCAGTAATGTAAATACTAACAATCTTCTAGTGTTGTCTGTGGCATACTTTATTAACTTGGTCCCTGAATGTTTTCTAGCAAGGATAGTGACCCATTTTGTGTTCCCAAACTGCTTAGAACATACAACATCCTGCACCCATCTAAGTTTACTGAAATAGGCTCTACAGTCTGGCTACTCCAAGTGGGTTTCTTGAAGCATGATTATACGAGCCCCTCTATCTTTTAGATGGTCTGCCACCAAACTTTGTTTCCTCTTAGACATCATCCCATTTAACATTCCAAGTTTTTATTTTGAACCGGTCATTGTTGGCATCCGAACTTGCCCTATCCCCTCTGATATATTTCACACACAAAATTATTATATCTAAATCTATTCAAAATTGCAGCATATCCCTCTATTGTTCATGTAAGTTCTGAGGATTTTGTTTTTTTAATTTTTACCGCGATGCTCCCCACCTAATGTGCTCCCCTTACCCCCACCCTGAGAAACCCCTTCCTCTATCTTTGGTATATTGTTCGTGATTTTAAAGCTCTCATCATTGATGACCCCTTATACCTATAAGTGTTACATCAGCAACACCCTCTCTCCATCTGAACTACATCTTAAATAGCTACTTACATTTCTTCTATCAGGGCATCTACATCAGCTGGGTCTCTGAGATTATGCATTTTGTTCTTCTACATAATCTGCAGCATTGCCTGGAACTTTATCTGTACCTTGGCCCCCAGCTTATGCAGTTCATCAATCCTGGCACCAAGCTCCCATGGCCATTGTGCTGTCCTTTTACCTATATCTGACCTCCCACGGTAAGTGTAATCTTCATGTGTCACAGCCTGCTCCTTTAATGCATGAGTTAAGATTAACTCCTTGACTGCATAGGTATGGAAGTTCATGAGATTTTTCACAGGGTCTTTCGGTTTGAAGCCAGCTTAAAAGGATCTCCATGGATTTGCCGGAACTCCTTATCAAGGTCAATATCCGACTTATCCTGTGGGATCCCTCTCCTCAAAAGACTTATTACCTGATTTTTTATATCTCCTGTCTCTGATCCTTCCAGGACTCTTAGTATCCTCAGATTATAACACCTGGAATCATTCTCCAGCCTTTGAAGGCCATCTAATAATACCTTATTCTGTAGTTTAAGCTCATCTATCTCCTGCGTACTGGAGTGCCTAGCGAGACTCACCCTCTCCAGAGTAGAAGTTTGCTCAGCCAGTTTATCAAGCTTTTTCTCCAATAGACTATATTTGCCCTGGATGTCTTTTTCTGATTTATCTCAGAGATTTCAAAAGGTTTCATCATGTCTGATCTGAGACTTAGAAGAATGCTCTCCAAGGAATCATGTGGTCCATCCTGATAGTCTATCCGAGGTTGCTGTCCCTCCTCCAGATCCTTCTCTGCCCCTACAGCAGTGCTCTGCTCCTTAGATATGTCTATTCATCTCAAGAGGGAGAGAGTTTAGGCTGCTGGTGAGAGTAATCCCCTCCTCTCCTGTGGTAAGAAGTGGCTCAAACCAATTAGCTATGAGTATCGCTGCAGTTGCCACCTCTCCTCCCAAGGCACTGTTCTGGGGTTGGTCACTCGTCACTAGGGGACGTATGAACATCTCAGTCGGCTGTTTTTGCTCCTTTGCCTGCTTCCTAATTTTAAAAAAGGAGTTATGTAACTGGGTTGCATTAACTGCTGTTATCTGAGCTCTCTTGCCAGCTGAGTTACGATTTGCCTCCTGCAAACTGAGAGCTGGTCTCTTAGATAGTCCCACTAATAGGGGCTGGATCCTGGTTATGATCTTTCACTGGGGGGGGGGGATACTTGCTGTCCTTTTGGGTCCAGAATGCAATGAGTATCTATTTCTGCTTATACTTTTAGTTAGCTGCCTTTTGATAAAGAGTGGGTGAGTGCTGGGCCAATAGTTGGTGGGGTCATTAGGGTCAGTTGACAGTTTCATTCTACTTGTTGATGTAGTCCTTGGTTTGGCAGATGTAAGTTGTCTATGTAGTTAAGAAGTTGGTTTAAAAATTCTTCCTCCAGTCTCACTTGGATGTAAATGTTGTAGTTGCAGCAAGTCTTTTGTGGTGCAGAAATTAAAAAGAAAGGAAAAATGCATCTTGTAAAGAGAAGCTTATATGAATAGCCTTAAAGTTTCCAGATTACTCCATCTCACGAAATACCCAATGCTGAACTGAATAAAATGACTTGAATAAAGATCACATATGGCACTTCTTTCTTCAATATGAACCTAGTAAAGAAGCACTGTCATCCTGGTAACCTTACATCTGTTTTCGGGGCAATATCTTGCTTAGTGAAACTGATTTTCTGACATGTGTTTGCATGTCTACACACCATTTTACAGCCCAGTGGAATGAGATAAATGCACTCAGTGTATCAGTCCAATGCTAGTACAGTGTCTTGAACTTAATTCGAACCTCAGCTGATAGGAAATGGTGACTCGGTTGTAAGGAAGGCACGATGTGACGCAGCACCAACAGCTTGAAATTCATACTCTTGACCACTTTGTGACAATATCTGTTTATATTGATGATAATACCTAGTTCCATGTAAGAGTGGGATAGTGTCAGCCTTTACCCAGCAGAAGTATCTCTTCAGTTTTCAGAAATAGACATGGTATAAACATTTTATTACACAGATTGGAGGGGGAAAGGCAAGGTAAAGAAAGGGCAAGGGAAAGGGCAAGAAAAGGGAAGGAGCAAGGCAAGGGAAAGAAGGAGCAAGGGAAGCAAAGAGGCAAGGGACGGAAAGAGGCAAGGAAGGCAAAGGGCTACGGAAGTGAAGGAGCAAGGGAAGGAAATGGGCAAGAGAAGGGAAGGCCTATCAGGAAAATCAGGAAAAACATTTCCTGATAGGCCTATCAGGCCTATCAGGAAAAATACCACCACTGCCTGGACCGAATTATCCAACCTAAGGCCAATTTCACTGTTACCTTTTCTGGGGAAACTTACAGAAAAGTATGTTAATAGACTCCTTTCCAACTTTATCGAAACTGTGGGCGGCCTTGACCATTCTCAATCTGGTTTCAGGCCAAAACACAGTACAGAGTCTACATCAGAGTCTACATTACTGTATGTTATGGACGACCTGCACATGCTCCAAGATAAAGGCTATTCTGTGATCTTAGTCTTATTAGATCTATCAGCAGCGTTCGACACCGTGTCTCATAACATTCTTATTGACCGGTTGTCGAACGTGGGGGTTAAGAACAAAGCCCTGGCATGGCTGAGAAGCTTCCTTTCTGATCGCACCCAGACTGTCACCATGGGTACGTATCGCTCAGCAGAGGTAAAAGTCTTGAAAGGGGTACCACAGGGCTCTTGTCTAAGCCCAACGCTTTTCAACATCTACGTGGCTCCCCTGGCAAGAGTGATGCGTAAATTTGGCTTCATCCCCGTGTCATATGCTGACGACACGCAGCTCCTCTTCCCTTTTAAGACTCTTACCTCGGAATTGAGGAGCTCTTTCTCTGCAGGCATGGAAGCTGTAGCAAGTTGGATGTCCACCAACTACTTACAGTGTAACGTTAGTAAAACGGAGGTCATGCTGTTCGGTGAAGCGAAAATACTCTGGACTCCAGACTGGTGGCCTCCTGGTCTAGGCGTAGCACCTGAGCCCAAACAGATCGTTAAAAACTTGGGGATTCGCCTTGACCAGGATTTGTCACTAAAACAACATACGAATTATGTCGCAGGCGTATGTTTCCATACTATTAGCCTGCTACGTAAAGTCTTTCCATTGCTGCCTGACCAATTCAGGAAGACGCTGGTGCAGGCCCTTGTTATGAGTCGGATCGACTACTGCAACGGTCTCCTGCTCTCTGCAAATGAGGGAGTATTGAATAGACTTCAGGTAATACAAAATACTGCGGCTCGCCTTGTTCTTAATGCCCCTCTAAGAACAGCATCAAAGCCACTTTTAGAAGAACTCCACTGGCTCTCTATCCGCCAAAGGATAAAATTTAAAACTTGCTGCCTAATACACAAGAGCCTAAATAGACAAGGTCCACTATATCTGGAAAAGAAATTTATTCCATATATTCCATCCAGAATGCTCAGATCCAGCAATGGGCATTTACTGGTAGTGCCGCGTGCCAAGAAGGCCAGGCACGGAAGTAAGGCACTATCAGTGTTGGGACCTAAATTGTGGAATTGTCTCCCTGTAGCTATTCGTTCCTGCTCCGAACACTTGATGTTTAGGAAACAACTTAAAACCTTGTTGTTCACAAATGCGATCTAGTGACTTCCGCATGTTCCACTCTTGATAAAGGACTATCCCGTCAGAAGCGCAGAGATACTCCAGCTGGAGTCGATTCTAGCGCTATAAAAACCTGCAAATAAATAAATAAATAAATAAGGAGCAAGGGAAGGAAGGGGCAAGGGAAGGGTAGGAGCAAGGGAAGGAAGGGGGCAAGGGATGGAAGGGGCAAGAAAAGGGAAGGAGTAAGGCATGGGAAAGGAAGAGGCAAGGGAAAGAGCAAGGGAAGGGGCAACGGAAGGGAAGTAGCATGTGAAGGGAAGGGGTTACGTAAGGGAACGGAAGGGAAGGAGCAAGGGAAGGGGGCAAGGTAAAGGGCAAGAAAAGGGAAGAAGCAAGGGAAAGGAAGGGACAAGGGAAGGGAAGGAGCAAGAGAAGCTAAGGGGCAAGGGAAGTAAAGGGGCTATGGAAGGAAAGGGAAGGAGCAAGGCAAGGGAAGGGAAGGAGCAAGGGAAGGAGCAAGGGAAGGGAAGCGAAGGGGTAAGGGAAGGGAAGGAGAAAGGGAAGGGAAAGGTAGGGAAGGGAAGAGATGGAGCAAGGGAAGGGGCTGGAGCAAGGGGGAAAGGAAGAGAAGGGTAGGGACAAGAAGGTAGGGAAGGGAACAACTTTTTATAAGAGGAGTGTACATAAAGCATTCATTATTCCAAATTCCAGGTTATACTTAACAATCAAATGTACACTCGACTAAAAGTATTAATATCAATATTTTAATTGTTTTCTATATAGATAGTTCACTATGCAGAGTATTTGTGTGGTCTTCTTTTTTGTGATTTAGTTTTAATACATGAGAAGAAAACAAACATTGTTTTATTGTGTTCTAGGTACATCATCAAGAGAAGGGGCCGGTAGATCTAATCCGTTTGTGGAACCCTTGGTGTCGAACAGAATGGAACGGGCCATGGAGTGACAAGTATGAGTTTATATTTGTAATCAAAATATTGAGACACATCACATTATATTTTTGTGAGCAGGTTCCTACAAGCATCCTGTGAGCGACTGTAATGCATTTTTTTGCTGCTTGGCCATATTTTGCTCTTTTGCGATATCAATAGTATTATATATTGCAATGAAAGAATTATGACAGTTAATTAAAAATCAATATGTCCCTTGAAGTAAAATAGAGGGACCAAACAGTGAAAGTTAGTGGGCATTACTTACTAGAGTTTTTACGTAGCTTACAGCACTCATGAGATGCTCTTAAGCCTTAACCAGTTAAGTCAGTTATAAGGAAGCCAAACATACAGCAGTGGCCCTTTCAGATTAGAGCGGTGAGGCTTTAGGGCCAGGTGGGGGAGATTTCAACATACGACCACGAGCAAAAATTATTTTTCGCTATTACTTGCACGGGCCGCATCTGCAAACATAAATACAGTGCACGATAAAAAACTCTCAACAAGGAAAAAGTTATTATCTAAATGTTATGTTTGGCTTCCGTATATAGCCATTATATAGAACAAAGAATTGGAAATCTGTATATTCACTTCCCTGACATCACTGCAGCGAAACACTGCCCCCCCCAAATGCTCTAATCTATGGTTCGTATCCTGGAGTAGGCAGACCTGCCCCTACCAAGAGGTCCATGAATGTTTAGAAAACATAATATTGGCAGAATACCAAAGTATATGAACATAAGAAAGCAAAATATAAAACTGAACATTTTAAAACACAACAGGCCCTATTTACGAGAATGTCACACAGTGTAGCGCAGCAAGTCATCTTGCTGCACTGCCCTACATGACAAGGAAAGGGCAGGAATGTGCCGTAATTAAGGCAATACAGTGCATTTCTGCCTTTTCCCCTACGCTTGTGCCCTTTTGGCAGCCTACCACTAAGGCAAGCGCCCTTACACCTTCATTGCATGCAGTCAATCAATCACTTATATAAAGTGCTGCTCTTCATCCCAGAGCGTATCCTGGCAATGAAGTTTGCTGGTCTCAGCCGAAAAGCCAGGTCTTGAGTCTCCTTCTGAATCTGGAAACGAGGGTGATGTTCGTAGGTGGAGGCCGTTCCAGGCCTTGGCGGCGAGATAGGAGAAGGAACGACCTATGCTGTGACTGCGACAAATGCAGGGGGTGTGTGCGAGGGCCAGAGAGGTGGAGCGCAGGTGTCTCGTGGGTTAGTGGAAGTTCAAGCAGTGGTTGATATGTGCTGGTCCCTGGTCATGTAGGGCTCTGTAGGTGTGTGCCAGTAGCTTGAACTGGCATCTCTTCTGGACGGGGAGCCAGTGGAGGTTCTTCAGGTAGGGGGTATTGTGGATTTGTTTGTGAGGTTCAAGATGAGTCTGTCTGCTGCATTCTGTATGGTCTGCAGGATTTATTTGTGCAGTAAGGAACAATTTGTGCACAAAAACAATACTGAGAGGCATATTCCTCTCCCTATGTGTGCTGCAGAGTGCAGCGCACATAGAAAGAGGTAGTAACGAGGAGAAATAAATATATTTCTTGTTGCGCCTCTCCTGAGAATGCATATCTTTTTGGCGCATCCCTAGGTCTACCAGTTCTGGTAAATCTGGAAATGCGTCAAAAACCATGGGAGTTGTGTAGGAACACCCACCCAATGCCCATGGAATGCCTTCCCAGGGCAAAGTAAGGCAACGCAGTGATTGGCATGAATAGGAAGAAGGCAGCCTCCCTCCCCTCCCCTAAGCCAATCACAATGCTGCAATGGTAGCATTGTGATTGGCTGGGACGCCGACCGCATAGGCGTCTATGGGGAGGTCATTTTCTCCATGTAGGCTGCATTCAGCCTACTTGGAGAAAATGGAGAGTGCACATGACTGGTTTGGTCAGCCCCAGAGGGCTGAACAAGCAGTCAGGGCCTGCAAAATTGGGCTAGCCACTCCTCCCCTGCCCTGTTGCAGGATCGCCCACCGGCCCGCCCCAACCAAACCCTTCTTGCTGACTCCTCGTTCTTGATTCCTAGGTTTTCTATATAGCAGCTTATTTGGCATTTCAAACCATTCTTGGTATCTATTGTGGGATAACTCTGAACTAAATTGATGTTTTAAATTATAGCAGCTTATTAAAGTAGGTTGTTTTACAAGGAAAAAAGGAAACAAAGAATTGAGATGGGAATTGTGCTTTCTACACAGAATGACTCTGAACTGTGTATCCAGTCAAATACAATTGACCCTTCGAATGAATACAGTAAACCCCTCGAATGATGCAAAGGGCATCCGGATATGACAGGCACCATGATATCTAAGTGTGAAAGTGATATATAGTAATAATTAATTGAGGAGTTAAATGGCTTGCTGATGAAGGCAGTAATAAGGACAAGTCAACAATTAAATGATTTACCCGGAACCATAGGGAGACTTAAAAAATATGATTATTTTTATGTGTATTTTCTCTCTTGAAATTTTTTATTTGCCTGCATATTTTCAGTACCGCAGTGTAGGAAAGTTTCCCTTTTTGATATGGTGCCTAATACCTGATGTAATTTCGACTGGAAGTGCACTGGGTCCCTGCTAACCAGGTCCCCAGTGCCAGAGTTATTTCCCAAAACTGTACCATTGTTCCACAATTGGCACAACTTCAGCTCCACTTGTAGTCCCTAGTAAATGGTACCACTGGTAACTAGGGCACGGGGACTGAAGAGGGACCCCTGGTGCTGCAGCATGATTTGTTCCTGCCCCACAGCAAGATCAAGCAAGCTGCTATTGCAGGCTGCGTGTCTTGGTTCAGATGAAACTGAAGAGTCGACATTGCACATGATTTAACATGTCTCTGTGTGCCATGCCTACAGACACTGCATGAGATATAGGTAAGCCCCCCCTACAGCAGGCCTTACAGACCTAAGGCAGGGTGCACTATAATCCATGTGTGGACATATCTGCCAGAGCAGATCTGACCCTACAATTTCTAAGTCCATGCTTAGGCATTGTAAGTACGCAGGAAAGCCATTAAGTGTACAAGGGCTTGACACTCGTCATTACGAGTTCTACAGCTCCATGATGGCTTCACTGAATCCTAAGATGTTTGTTTCCAGAAATCTTGTGTTAATGAACCCACACTGGTGCCAGTGTCAAATCTATTAATAAATGCACCAGAGAGCACCTTAGAGGTGCCCTCTGAAAACTTACCAGCTATTAGTGGGTTACCGACTGGTCTCAGCCAGCCTGCTACCACTAGACATGTTTCTGGCCTTCTGCGGTGAAAGCCTTTGCTCTGAGAGTCCGGGAACAAATCCTGCTCTGGGCAGTGGTGTTCATTCCTCGTCCAAACAGGAATTGGCGTGCAGGGCTGGAAGCTTGAAATGCCATGCCGCCTTTGAAATGCAACCCAGGCCTCTCCTGCTAGTGGAAGATGCCAACCCCCTTCTTGTCCCCATTTTTCGGTAGGACAGGAGGGAAAGTTTTCTTAGACTAGGAGGTGTGCCAGCACATAGCCAGTACCAACTCTAAGGTGGGGCAGCTGATGTGGACCCCACTTTTCAGAATCCTCCATTAAGAGGAAA
Source organism: Triturus cristatus (assembly GCF_964204655.1). Lineage (NCBI taxonomy): Eukaryota > Metazoa > Chordata > Amphibia > Caudata > Salamandridae > Triturus > Triturus cristatus. The sequence continues at coordinate 1,753,628,089 of NC_140589.1, read as the reverse complement.
TTAGCCTAGTAGGATCAGGGTTATGCCCATTTCCCACAGAAAGTGGTCATATAGAGGGTGGAGTCACCCTAAATGTAGGTATCCCATTGGCTACTACCTGGTACTACCCTTAACACCCCTAAATTAGTATTACCCCTAAATTGAGTATTTAGGTGGCAGCCCTCAACCCAGAACTTCAGATTCAATTTGTATTTGTATTTGTATTTGTAGAGGGATTTATATAGCGCATATATACCGACAGGTCTCTTAGCGCTGGGCGAAGGAGATTAGCAAAAGAAAAGCCAGGCAAAACAGTCCAGATGACATGGGTCTTAGGAGGAGTCTCTGAAAAGCAGCGTTTTAATAGCTTTCGAAAGGGAAGTAAGCCTGGTTCCTTTCGTAAAGTATCCGGCAACTGGTTCCAAAGACAAGGCAGAATAACAGAGAAAGCCCGCCCGCCCTTGGAAACCAGATTACTTCGGGGGCAGATCAGCTGGGCAGCATCGGCAGATCGAATGAGGCGTCCTGGCACATACTTAGTCAGGCGATCCCTAATGTAACTAGGGGCTTGACCATAGAGGGATTTGTGGGCGATACACAAGACCTTGAATGGACCTAAAGAAGAAGAGGACAGGTTTCAGGACTCAGACACGCAGCTTTACTAAACCCGAGGATAATGCTATTCTTTGTGGCATATATTGTAACGCCACAGAGAGATAGTTGGTGAAACCAAAACACGATTGACCAGGAGTGGGGAGAGGGCGGGCTAGGGAGGGAGGGAGGGCATGGTTTAAGGAAGTTCACTTGCTGCTTGGAATGTAGTTGTCTTCAATTGTCAATTTATATTGTCAGATCAATTATTTTGATGTTAACGACGCTCTTGGAGATCATTATCTTCGATTTTATCGTTTTCGAAATGACACACATAGCCATTATAAGACATATGTATAATGTTCTTCATATAAAAGTAAAAGACTGTCTCTGTAGAATGACTAGTACATTTCAAAACTGTTAAAGTCATCAATAAAGTATGTTAAAAAAAAAAAAAGAAGAAGAGGACAAAAACGAATGGCTGAACCCAAGAACTGAGTGCGTATTGCGGACGTAAGGAGCGAACCCCTGCCTGCCGCTTCAAGACTCAACCATCATGGAGCGTTATCTTGACCTACCTCTGTGTGGCCTCTAAGAATGCCAGTGCACCACCGTCCATTCACTAATCACTGCATAACTCCGTTGAAGTAGAGCTATTTCCCTGCAAGTCGCAGGCACCGAAACCGCAGAGTCCGTTCCATTGGCTTGCAGCTCCCTGGCCCGACCAGCACAGCAACAGACCAGGAAGAGGTACTCATGCTCTGAAAGATCAGATCTGTCTCCTCACCAAGTTTGGTGGCACAAGGACCGATTTGAGCTCTGTAGCACCAACTCCCTGGGTACCGGATGCCCTGCAACAAAGACCGACAACGTAGAGTCCAGTCGGGACTCCAACTGCATCAGAGCCCAGCAGCCACCAAGGACATCCAGATCCCTTAGGTCCACTTTGTGAGTGGCCTAGCACTCCAGAATTTGCCCCTGACCGTGAAGAGCACCTTTAAGCACCAGCCCAGCCAACCAACTTGCTCTTCACCCGGCCCGCCCGGCCTGGGTACCAACGAACCGGCTGTGCTTCCATATCCCTAAGGCCCTTGTGACCGCGGCTCCAGTTTGGGAACACTCGCACTTGCCAACAGGTCCCCTTGTGCAGCTTGCCTCTAGTAGGCTCCCCCTTCCCCGTAGAGCCAGCAACCAATGACACCAACACCCTGCTCCCGACGGAATTTGGGAAACACCCAATGAACTGTTGGTAGGACATTGGACCTTAGACTCCTACAACTGTTTGTTCTGTGTGCAATACCTACCTGCTTTTTCCTCCTATGGGATTGTATGGTGCGTAATTGCGCACAACTTTGGACTGTTTATCTATCTTTGCCAATTTATCTAAAATACTGTACTTACCTTTGAACATACTTCTTGGTTGAAAAACATATAAAAAGAATTATTATTTTTCTAAATTTGTCTTGGATTTATACTTGAAGGTGTGTCTCATTTGCTGCCTTTGTGAGTACAACAAATGCTTTGCACTACACTCTGATAAGCTTAATGCTCTCCCACACTGCCACAAATAGAGTATTAAAATGACCTACGTTTACCTTAGTCAGCCAATTGGGGACTCACTGGAATCCCTGCACAGTGTACTTCTTTTTAGTGCACTATATAGAGAGCCAGCTTCCTACACCCAGTTATAGTGACAGACCATAAAAGGGAGCCAAGAGGGACATAGAGGTTCGGGCACACTCCTTTCATTCATGAATACACATACGAGAAAATTCTAGCCAGCTCTGTGCAACTTTTATTCCTACAAAGGAAAAATGTTATTGTTGTAGGCAAGGTTACTATATCTATTTCTTAAACCCACATGTTGTCAGTCACCAGTTTGCAGAGGAATTCCCAAAAATAAAGATGATACGGAGGAGTCACATCTAGGGAGTGACATGAGGACAGCAGACGCTGATGGCTACTCTGTCTAGGGCTTCTATCACCCCTCATCAGCCAGGCTAGCTTGACTCCAGTGGCATAGGAAGCACGGGACCCACTCGAGGTGACAAATGCCAAAAGAACACATTATGTAGGGAATGCTGAACAATGTCAAACATTTATACCCAGTAAGGAGATATGGGTCTAATTCCATTGTTGTTTTGGTCACTATGCCATTCCAGTTTGGACCCAGCCATATGCAAATCAGTTTTGGCCTTGCTCCTGGTGGGAACAGTTCAGTCCAAGCTGCCAGACCAAGTCCTCACCAGGCCAAAAACAAGCATCCTTGGACCGGTTTCAGAACATCACCCTCATCAGCCAGGCTAGCTTGACCACAGTGGTGCGGAGAGCACTGGACCCATGTCTGGTCATACCCGTCTCACTAGGGGTAACAAATGCAAAAAGAACAATTAATGGACGGAATGCTGAACAATGTCAAACATTCACCCCAGTACAGAGATCTGGGCTTGAATCCATTGTTTTGCATGCTCACCATGTCATGCCAGTTTGGAGCCAGCCATATGCAAATCAGTCTTGACCCTGCTCCCCATGGGAGTAGTCCAGCCCGAGCTGCTAGGCCAAGTCCTCCCAGACCTGAAACAGGCATCCTAGGACCTGTTTCGGGGTATCACCCCTCATCAGCCAGGCTAGCTTGACCACAGTCGCATGGTGAGCAAATGACCCATGTCTGGGCATACTCATCCCACTCGGGTGACAGTTGCAAAAAGAACAATTGATGGACGGATTGCTGAACAATGTGAAACATTAACCCCATGTACTGAGATCTGTGCCTAAATCCATAGTTTTTTTGCTCGCCATGCCATTCCAGATTGGCCCCAGCCATATGCAAATCAGTCTTAACCTTGATCCCCATGAGAACAGTCCAGCCCGAACTGCCAGGCTAGGGTCCTCACCAGCCCGGAAGCAAGAATCCTGGAACTGGTTTCAGTGTATCACCCCTCCTCAGCCAACTAGCTTGAATCCAGTGGCATGGCGATAACAGGACCCACCTCGGGGCATAACCATCCCAATCAGGGGCATACAACTACAGATTATAGGTTACAGTTATATGGAGATAAAATATGGAGAACATGAAAAAACATTTGTTTCACAAAAAATAGAGAATACAATTAGAACAAAAAATATACTGAATATTTTTTAAACAATAGTTGATGTGTAGTAGGACTAGGTTGGTGAAGACGAGAAAGAGAAAAAATACATGTAAAACATAACTTGATTTAATAGTAGGAGGTGTACTGTAGTTGTTGTCTTTGTAGGAACATATAGACCATTGAAACAACCATTGAAATATGAAAGGAGGGCATTGGTCCCCTGAACATGCATCTGTGATCACATGGGTCAAACACAGATTCCTGCTGTGAATGCTATAGTCAGCCACTGACCCACCTGTCCTCTCTCTTAGAGTGTGTGTGTTAGCTGCTCAACTCTAAACATTTGATTTCTTACTGTTTAGCCTTATGCTTGTGAACATTTATATAAACAAAACATTCATGAGCCTGACTGAAATAAGTAGATTTAGTGGGCAATAAAAAATTAAACACTGATCATATTCAATGGCTCTCCTTTTCAGACTGTGGTCTCTTTCAATTGTTGATGGTTCATAATATAACATATTCAGTTAGTATTATTCTTTCATGTGTGCTATGTCTTACAGTTCCTTGGACTGGAATAAAGCACGACCTGTTGAACGGAAAAAACTTCTTGAGAAAAAAGACAATGGAGAATTTTGGTACTTGTATACGTTTTATGATTTTTTGTCATTTTCCAATGAACCATAGTTCTTGTATATGATTTATGCAAATACTGTAAATGCTTCTAAAAAGTTTGACATACAATTCTGAAATTCAGCGGTCAGTGTCTACTTCATGTTAATGTGGGCTGACAGATGAGTCATAATTTCATTTATTTAACCCCGTGTTTTTTCCAAGTCTTTCATTGGTTCTTTCTGGGTCAAATTATAAGATGTATGTCCCTGCTATCCCTATAGACCATAAACACGCACACATAGACACAAACACATCACATCGATAAATGGAAAGCTATTTAACAGTACTCTCTTATGTAAAAAATTATGATAAGCTTTTTTGTTAAGACTGAGGCATCTACAGAGATAGAAAGTAATGGAAAACTTTAGTTTAGGAATAAGAGAACTTGAAGACCATGCAATCAAGATTTAAATTTCACTTCGCCAATTCTCATTGCACCTATAGAAGATGTAACCCAAGCTCTAGGTTTTCAGCTGCTCTAACATCTACAGTGATACAAAAAATGACATTTGACCAGCTACAATATGTTTGTGCTGTCTCCACTACAAGTATTTGTGTATTGGGGCATTGAACTATGAAATTCAAACAAAAAAACAAGGTTAAATTTGACTAGATCAATAAAAGGCTGCAGTAGACAGCAATGATCTATTCCAAATCAAACCATAGTCTGCTAGAATTGGAAACAAAGCAATTCCGTGAATGGCCAAACTCCTGAGTGTTAGACAGTGGATCTAGTAACAGAGTTTGGCATTAGCATTATTCCTGGTGCCTCCGGTTCTTTATTTACCTTTTGGGTTCTCTTATGTACCTTGGAATCTCAGCAGCCTTCTCCCATTTCTCATTTATTAGAAATGATAAGAGTTGAAGACAGTATAGGTTGAGGCTGAGCTCAGTATTTATATTGATGTGTGCTTTTGATCAATCTCTGCAAGACCTTCCCTCCTAGTGTGTAGTGTGAGGACCTGTACATAGTTTCAAGACAGCTACAATCTCACATTTGGTACAGACACTAGGGGAGGAACACACTAAATGGTACATAGCTTTATTGTATGTGTCATCACTGTACTGCTGTCCATATTCCAGGAATTGCATCCCCTGTCTCTTTCTGTTAAAGATATGTGACTTTTCTTCCCTCTGCTGGCCTACCCTGTTGCCAAATTCATCCAAAGCACATGAAAAGTCTCCTCCTCCTTCTGATATGCATTGCCCCACCACCACTCCCAGCACAGGGATGCTTTTTTCCCAGCCATCTTCTCCTTATGATTTACATCCAAGAACAGGGACGTTTTTTTACACTTTTCAGTTATAATGATTTTTCACTCATGCACATGAGTCACAGCTGTGGTCAAGGAATAATTCTATGAAAAAATATACAGTGAACATTTAAAAAAAGCACATCTATGTAGGACATCCATTTGAAAAACATGTTAAATATTTATGTGGAACACATCCATGTAAAAGTTAAAAATAATAAGAAAAAATTGTTTCTAAAAATATAGGCAGCTGAAGACAACGTTTGATAGAGTGGTGGGGATATTGCAAAGGCTTTCAGTGGCCAGGTATTCTTAGGAAAGGAAGACAATCCCCACTTCTCAGCAAGGGTGTGTACTTTTAATGGCCAAGTGCCTGCACCTGTCAGTAGCAAAAAGGTAATTTGGTAGTGGGTAACATCACCTCTATATTTCCATTTGAAGCACTGGATGTTGGTATATAGCAGCAGGGTACAGGATGGGCAGAAAAGTTCATTAATTGTAATACTTGTAATGGGAAAGTGTCTTTACTACTCAGTTGCAGCAGGTACTTCACGGAATTGAGTCCCAGCACTTATGCTATGCTATGCTGATTTGTAAAGTGCGTAGATACCCGAAGGTTTCCCAGCACTGTGTGAGGCATAGCCCGCGATGGCAAACCAATACTGAACAGAATAGAAAGTGTGGATATAGCCAAGTTCTAAGCATTTTCCTGAAATGGATCTCATTTATTTAGTTTCTCACGTTGGTCGGCATAGAATTCCAAATTGTTAGGGTCAAGTTTGAAGAGGATCTGCCGCCCCATCTGGTCCTTTGAATTTGAGGCATCTTTAGCAGTTGCACCTAAGAAAATCTTAGAATCCTTGAAGGGTTGTGAGGTACCACAAGGTCCATGATCAAAGAAGGGCCCTTTATTCCTTTATGAGCCAGGCAAAGTGTCTTGAAGTTGATTCTCTATTTTACTGGAAGTCAGTGCAATGTGCCTTATGCACTTTTTGCTGAGGCATGTTTGGGCAGTTTGAGAATCAGCTTAGCAGCCTAATTTCAGATCAGGTGCAGTCTCTTGATGATGTATTGAGGGGAGGCAAAATACAAGGAGTCCCCACAATCTAGACAACAGGATCAGTGCTTTACCACTTTTCTGCTAGATAGAGTGGGTAAGAGGTCAAGAATTTTTTGAAGCTTTCTGATCATACCGAAACAGAAGGCTGTGAGTTTCTGTGCCTGAGCATTTATAGTTAAGGCACTGTCAGGCCATATTCCTAGGCTCTTTATGGGGGAGATGGCGGTTGGGGTGGTCCTAAACTCTTTGGCCAGTCTATATTCACTTGAGGGTTTGGTTTGTTTCCCAGAACCATCACCTTTGTTTTAGCTCCGAGTCGTTCTCCATCCACATTGCAACTTTCTCTAGGTGTGGGGACAGATGTTGTTGGTCTTGGCCTGTCCCTGGGGAAAGTGAGGCTACAAATATTGTATCGTCTACGTAAGACACAATCAACACTCCACATTCCTTGACAATGTCTGCTAAGGGGCCTAGGTAAATGTTAAACAGTGTTGGGCTCAATGAGGAGCCCTGTGGGACCCCACACTTTAATGCAAAGACATCCGAGTAGCAAGGGGGCTCACAAATTTGAAAGGATCTACCTGTCAGAAATGAAGAGAGCCAGTTCAAGAAAAGCTATTTTTATCCTTAAGCCTCTCATCCTGTCAACCAGTGTTGCATGGTTGACTGTGTCGAAGGCGGTGCTCAGGTTGAGAAGAATGATTGCTGCTGAGCCTCCTTTGTCGAGCAGCAGTTTCAATTCCTTCGTGATCGTTAACAGCATGGTCAGCGTGCTGTGCTGAGGCCAGAAACCAGTTTGAGTTGGGTTGAGGAGTGAATTGTCCTCCACAAACTGAGTTTTGGTTAACATGTCTTTCAAGTATCTTCCCCATGGCTGGGAGCAGGGACACAGGTCTATAGTTCCCCGGGCACAACATGTCAGGATTAGGCTTCGTTAACAGAGGCTTGGCCACTGAGTGCGTCTACGCTTGGGGAACTATGCCAGTAGAAAGAGACAGGTTGAGGAGCTCTAACATCGTGGGAAGGATTGCTTGTGCTACTTGTACAAGAATAAGGGGTGTGGCAGGATCTAGTGGGAAGCCAGATTTGACTTTGTCAACTAAGGCAGGGAGCAGCTCTAAAGTGTCAGGAGGAGTTTAAGTTACACATATTGTGCTGTGGCGCTGGAATGCTGGGTGGGGGGTCATAAAGGACCTCTTGTCTGTTGAAGGTTGCTATAGATAGCTGCCACTTAGTCTTGGAACTAAGCTGCAATATTTCATCTATGAGCTGCAATATTTCAGTATCATAGGATATTAACGTAAAACAGCAGGATACAAGATGGGCAGACATGGTGTAGCCTTAACAGAACAAATGAAGTTGTGTAAAGTGTCAGGCCAAATGTTAGGTGTTCTGGTGTGCAGAAAGTGGTTAAAGTTGCCAAACAGGGCTCCGTGCAGTGGTAATCTTTGCAAGGCTTAGGTTGTCACATTTCTGTTGCTGATTGTTGAATATAGATGTTCAGGTGGTTCTAAAAAGGTATAACTTTTCCCATACAGTATTAGTGGTGGTTTAAAATTACAAAATTATGCTGCTCTAGATGAGTGCAAGTATTGGAAAGAAATTCCTTTAAAATGTGCCAAAGTGCCCTGCATTAGTCCAATATCCACCTGTCAGACATCTTTTAATGCAGTGCAACTGACCAATTATGCTATCTCCCATCAATACAGTGCTGTTCTTCACCTGCCTCCCTTCTTGATGGCGGAGCTGTCATGCCATGCTAACAAGTTTATGAAACACACTATATACCCATATTCTATATTTTCTCATCCTCTGCATGCTTAACTTCCAACGGTGTGATGGATTCCACTTAAACATGTTTTATGCTTTCTATAGGATGCCTTGGGAATACTTCAAGCAAGAGTTTTCATGTCTATATATTTCCAATTGCACGCCAGACTTTTTGGACTTTGGAATTATGAGGACTGCTTGGCACAGGAATATGTTCTACGGTCATTGGTGTAAACAAACGACTCCAACAGACAAGGGTAATTCTACATGGGCCTCTCTGTACTAGTCTTATAACCATTAATCATAAAAAAAGTCCACACCAACTACAACTTGACTATGTGATTTGTGGGGGGTCTACAATAGAATGAGTTTAGTTATCAAATACAAAGACCTCATCAAATCAAATATATTATTTTCCAATGCATGTTTTGTTGGAGGAAAGATGAAGGGTTGTTGACCAAAGGCATTTTGAGGTTTAATATATGGTAAAGTATAGTCAGGCAAGGGAGGTAGAGGACTTTGAGAAATCATGCAATTCTGCATTCATTCATATTTTTGGAATAGATGCAGTAGCACTTTAGGATTCATCCAGGAAGGATTGTGTTCCAGTTTAACACATTAAGGAAATTGAGATCAATCCTTACCTTGCCAGAGTGGTTGAAAACCAAAACAGCTCTTTAGTAATTTTCATGCCAGTGCACCTAGTATTCAATCATAGTTGGCAGCTACACTCTCATCAAGGGTAACGTTACCAGTCCCATGTCACAGAGTAAACAGTGCTCCAGTCCAGCTTTTTTGTTGTGCGACATAATGCATTCTTTCATTTGTAACTGTGGTTCACTTCAGTTCATTTACTTAAACAAACAGATCTGAAGACAATGATGTGAAAATGCAAAACCTAGAGCTATCGCATTTCATCCCTCATGAAACTATTATCTGGTAAACATATTCAGGAATGTTTAATGCGCATCACCCTACAGAAAAATGTTGTACGATTGAGGACAAATAGTGCATATTCAGCCAATTTTTCAGATGTTGTGGCATAACGGCTATGGCCTTGACACTCAGTTCTCAGTTGAAACTAGTGCATTATTCTAATAGTTAGGGGTTGATCAGGTGTTGGACTTGACCCTCTCGGCAGGGCCATCCCCAACATTTTTATCTTCCCCCTCCTGTTTTCTGAACCTGTTTTTGTTGGCTGACAGGACTCTGTGCACTTTACCACTGCTAACTAGTGCTAAAGTGCTTGTGATTCCTGCCTTTAACATTATGAACATGGCTTACATTCAATTGGCACATTTATTTATTTGTAGGTCCCTAGTAAAGTGGTACTTCATGTACCCAGGGCTGATAAATTAAATGCTATTAGATGGCCTGCATCACTGATTGTGCCACCACTTAAGTAGCCTTTTAAAGCTGTCTCAGGCTTGTCATTGCAGCTTGTGTTCGCAGTTTTATACTGCCATTTCGACCTACAAAGTAATCCTTTTGGCAGGCCTAAACCTTCCTTATTATTACATATAAGTCACCACTGGGATATGCCCTGTACAGCCCATTGGGCAGGGTACTGTGTATTTAAAAAGTTGGAAATCTGCTTTTAAATTTTACATATCCTGGTAATGAAAAACTCTTATATTTGTTTTTCACTGCTGCAAGACCTACCCCTCCTACAGGATAGCATTAGGTTACCTTATTACATTCTTTAAGTGATAACATTTGATTGGAAGCCAGTAGTAAACCCATGTTTGGTGTCTGAATTTCAGAGCTGATGGTTCCTCAGGAACAGTACCCTCAATATGACCACCATACGGCAGCACCCATACTGTGATAGGAACAATAGGAGTTTGGACTGGCTCGTTTAGGGAAAGGGCTTTAGGGAGGATACTCTGAGACGAGAGGCCTGAAACAAGATGATGATCCATTGTAATTATGTTTAATCATTGCAGTAAACTATGATTAGTATATGGTATATATATATATATATATATATATATATATATATAATCAGTAGATTAACCTTGCCTTCTTACCTGTGGGGAAAACTGTAAATACTTCAGTTGTGTTAACCATCAATATTCAACAGGCTAATGTTCATGACTGCAATTGATATCTATGAATCAACATTATTCCAACATAACCACATATATTTATACGTACGTGCGTAGATCGGTGTCTTGGCTTATTTAGAGCTGTGACATGCAATTTGCATCAAGTCTTTAAACGTGAATAATGTTTAGCCTGAATGTTCATTGAACTCTGGTCATAAAGCATTGTCACATTATCAAGCTTTAATACACATTGCACATTCCAGCGTTGTTAAACTTCACAACTGCTTTATTTATACTTAGAGTTGTTAATCCTCAGAAGCGTAATGAGTTCTGGACGCAATTAGTCTCTCGTGTGAGCACTGTTAATTCTTAGTACTCTCTAATACATATGGCGTACTCGAGCGCTTATTAGTGTTGGTTAGTAGACTTTGTTCTATAATGCACAATGCACTCCTCAAGTGCTAATAGTTCTGCAGTGGTTCACAATTCAATCCACCACATTCAAATGTCTTTACTGGCGAGTTCTATAATCCATAATGTGGATTCGAGCGTGATTAAACTCTCCCAATAACATGCATCTGATTTCTGGTCTTACTCAATTCATCACATTAAGGAATTGCCAAAAATACCTTTAAAACAAGCTTAACATGTAAAGCAAGTTCCTTACCGTGATTCCAGAAGGTTTCGCTAAACCCAAGGACCATGACTGGGGACTTCTCCGAACTCTATGTTTTGGGTGGCTGTCTGCAATCACGAGCGGTTGGCATCGGGTAGGGACGGTATTTATAATAGCACCACACCCAAGATGGCACCCAAGACCATGGATCTTACAAGATCTCGTGCCTTTGGAAGCATATGGCAGAAAGCCTAGAATGATAACTGCATGTTGGTCTTTGAGGCATTTTGACATTGTTTACGCAAATACGAGCAAGATTGGTTTACAATATCTGTGACACCTGTTATGCGCAAGATGGGCTTTGGATACCTGGGACAGTAAGTCCATGAATAAGAACAACAACACAGCGCTCTGTGCAGAACATATGAACAATTTCATACACAACAAGCCAATACTGTAGATCATGACCATGAGCAGGCAATGACCATGACACTAAAGACTTGTAATTTGAAAACGTCTTTAATGGTAAATTTGGATTTTAAGTCACAATTCTGAAAATTCCACTTTGGGCCAAGTCTGGCAGGATGAAGGGACGGAGCTGTCACCTAACATACTGCCACCTCAAAGGGACTACTCCAGCACACTCATAAAATAATTTCACCATATTTGTGACATCAGACAATCTGGGGCCACGGCAGTGAGGAAGGAAATGACATGCACATCTGTAGGGAGAAGACTCTAGAAGCTTCTCCCACTTCCAGGAGGACACCAGGTACAAATAGTGGACCCTCAGTCCCAACCCTTCAGATCACTCCTGGACCTGTGGACCCATACAGAAGAAGCACTGCCCAGCTGTGTGAAATCTGCCCTGCTGACCAAGCACTGCTCTGCTGCACTGGGACTCTTCTGCTAATGTGGGCTGCCATGCTGAGACCTGCCTTTGTGTTTGGACCCAGGACCTCTAGAGGGTCTCCAAGGGTCTGTCAGCTGACCTCCTGTTCTAAGCTACATAGACTCAACAGGCTCCTCATCACAGGATCGCACATTGCAACGTCTGTTCGGTGGCTTCCAGAAGCACTGACTGAACGTGACGCATCTCAGCGCACCTCAACACTGGACTGAGCATCGCAGCTTCTGTTTGCCAACTTTGGAAGCACTGGCCCAGCGCAGTGCATTTCGACTGCAACAACCGGCCCCACTCAATGCTTCTGATTTCAGCGACGACGCATCCTGATGCAATCCTCAAAGCCCAGCAGCTTCTTTAACCTCAATGCCAGACTTTGCATCTCAAGCTCCCTTCAATGGCCTCATCAGCCTCGGCTGAGCCTGACCCATCTCGCAGCCAGATCTCACATTGCAGCTCCCTTCGGCTCCTTGATGTCTGCTCTGTGCAGACCACTCAAGGACTTCGCATCTCAACACATCTGGACTCAAGTTGCTTTTAACAGCAGACTGAACTCAGTCCTGTATCCAGCCTGCACTTCATTGCAGTTGGCCTGACTTTGTGACTAGGACCCGATTTACAGCGACTGATAACCGCAGTAGGCACTTCTTGCTTCTAAGTGCTACTTTTCTTAAAATCGTTTACAATAGCCTACATCTAGTTCTACTGAGTGGCTGGCCATTGATCTCATTCTTGCTTAAATGTGCTACTTTTCTTAAAATCCTTTAAAATTGCCCACATCTAGTTCTACTGAGTGGCCATTGATTTCACAGGCCAAGGCCTCACGCAATGGTGGTATTCCATGGGGTAAAGATACTGCTGTGTTCCTTCTTGCCATATTGCTTCACTTTGTAAAGCACATTATCTATGTAACATAAACAATTCTCCTCAATATTTAAAACAATGTTGCTTGGCCTAATAAATAGACTTAGCATTGATGCTTCACGTGCTATATATTTTGACAGTCCTGAACTTTGTCCTTTACAAATTGATGAAAATGCATCAACTAGTTAGCAAGTTTGATTTCCCTACGAGGAGAAAGCGTAGTAACTACCTAGGCACCGTCTCTACACATTTTTGGAGCAAATGAGGAAACTGCCACTTTTTCCACGTTTATCCAGTGCCTGATGTGGAATTCCTAAAACAGTGCCTTCACCCCGCCCCCATAATAAAATCTTGGAACGTTACATTTTAAATGTAAAATCAATTACATTAAGAGAACAGCAGTGTGGGATCTTACCAGATGCACCCTTTAACATCTGCTGCTATTCCATGACACTCTGTTCACTTAGAGTCATCGGCATCAGGGCAGGGAGTCTACAGTTAACAATTAGGAATCACTTCAAAGATTTTGACAATGAAGTGAGCGATTTATTGGAAAACTGGGTGGTTCCAGAAGGTTTTTAATGCCCTTAGACTTACATGTTTTTAGTTACTAATTAAACATTTATTGAAACCTTTCCACCCTAGAAAAGGGTGTAGAGTTACTCCTAACAGGGACAGGAATACACTACTTTCCAGGTTAGGAAGGATGAGTAAACAGACCAAAATTTGGTGTGACTGAACAGGGAATGGTTGGGGGCTATGTATTTTTTCTGTACACGGTAAAAAAAGAAATGTGATTTGTTTCTTATATGGAAATATATACATTTGCATATTTCCACCTTTTAAAAAACAATTAACACATTTTTCAGGATTATACATGGAAATCTGTGACTTGTTCAGATTTCTTTCCAATAGTAAGCTGGACAGTCTTTGCGAATTTAAAACAGTTGGAAATCTGCTCCCAGGGAGGTGCAGATTTCCGTTTTTATGAATCAGGTTCATAGATTGTACAGTGAGGCTTTAAGAAGAATGAACATAAAGTGTTAGAAAAAGTTAGCATGCTTTAAAAGCATAACAAGGCACCTTCTCCGCTCATAAGTCATCAGTCCCCTGCAATTTTCTGCCAAACCTACTTCCTAAATCTTTCAATATACTTCTCCTTGACTAACAGCCCTAAACTCCTCCCTCTTTCACTCCTCTTCTGGAATGCTACCTTGCCTCATACACTGACAACTCCCTCCTAGGTAACCCTTCCTGGTCTGATGTACCTCTTGCTGTCTATATATATTCCTCACCTCCTAAAAGGCCACCTCACACTCCAATCTTGAAATACTCTCTCATGATCTCTTTTCTCTCATTTCTGCCGCACCTACTTACCTTTCCTTTTCTACCGCTTCCTCGCCTCCCAGCCTCTAGCACTCTCCGTCTCCTCCTTTTCCTAATCCCCTCTTTTAATCATTTTCTCACAATGGTTGCTTTATACCCTCCCTCAACTTCATTCAGTCCTTCTCTGTATTTGTTCCTTCTCTACAGTTCTACTGCTCCACCCAAAACAAAATGATGTCCCCATTACTAAAGCTTATTTTCTTCTCAGCTTTTTCAAACCCCTTGTAGCAAACTCCCATTTCTTAACAACATCATTGCCTACTCCTGCATCCTTTAACACCATCCTAACATATCCACAACTTATTGTCATTTCCTCTCCTCCCCATACATTTATTTCTATCCTCATATCTCAGACTTGGCTCTTTCATAACATCCACTACCACCTTTTAAGTTTTTATAGCCCCTTATTACCCTCATACCCACAACCAATAAAAACATTCACCGACCAACTGCACAAGTATAAAAAGAAAAGATGACTGTGCACCATTTATCTCCCCCCCCCACCCTCAACAAACTCTCTATCTCAAGTTTATATCATCTTCACAACTCATACCCACTAATATGTGACAAGCAATGGCTTCTTCACTGGCTAACCTACCTCCAACCTTCTCGCATGCTAAAATAAACGCTGCATACAGTCTACCTGAGGGAAATAGGCAAGCAAATATCAAACATTTTTGTCCATAGGGCAGGAGACAAACGTTGTTTGTTAATTTTAAACGGTCAGTGTGATTGCCTGATTCCCATATGCAATTCACACTCATAATATAAGGATTATGATAGCGAGGAGTGGCAAGGTGCTAATACATAGATGCTAGATTGGCAAAAAAGCATTCTGTATTAATAAGAGGTTTTGATGCCTCTTTTTTTAAATCAATAGTGAAGGGCTATGGAAACAGTGTTGCACAAATCTAATCATGTTTAGGTTTGATCGCAGTCAACTTTAGCGGTTTGAAGAACAAATTCATCATTGTTTCAAAAAGTACAATATGAAGTGGCCTTTGGCTCACCCCACTTCAGACATTGGCTTTTATGTGTTTTTCATGGTTTGCCATTGCTAGATAGGCCTCCTGTCAAGGCCATGATATTTCATAAATGGTTACAGTGTTCAATTCCCACTAGGTTTTGGTGAAGGTACATCAAGTATTCCCTTTTTTTGGCTGTGGATGCCACATGAGGTAAAGCTTGTAGCTGATCAGTGTTTGTTTTTTGATGTAGATACATTGCTGAAAGGGTGGCATTTTAGTTACTGGTTTATGTTTTTTTTGTTTAGAAAGTACTTGCTGTTTACATGCCCTAACCTGTTATAAAGTTAAAGTGCTAGTTTCATTTTAAGTTAATGCACGTTTATTTGTTTTACTTTCCTGTCATGATAAAATGTTGCTGGATTTACAGCATTTTATATTCACACAATAAAAATGTGAATGTACGTAGGAAATACTGTGCCTTTGTCAAACGTATCTTTTATGTGATAGTTCGGTGTACATGGCTTTTAAGTTTATCTACTACAATACAAATGTCAACTTCCGACTCTTTTTCATTACATTCTTTTTTGAGGGTCTGGATGCTGTTTTAATAGCACATTGTTTATAACAATTAGAATCAGCAAAAAAGGGGAGGAAGAGGATTCCTGGGTCCGTCCTCCACAATGCTACACTTATTAATACAAAAAAGAGAACCCAGCACGGAGACACTTCAAAAACTTCTCCATGGGAAAGAAAAACCTTGTTTTTCTTATAAAAACCCTCACCCACCAAGGTTGCCCCTTGGTGGCATGCTTCATCATTGGGTCCTTCCCAATTCGCTGCAGATCGGGGCATGCTGGGACCTATGATTACGTGGGAGCAATTAATGGTATTATATAAAATGATGTAGAAGATGCTATAAGAGTGGAGTGGAGGAAAGTGCTAAACTAAATTAAAAATACCCGACTAGTAGGTCTATCTACTTTATTCCTGCCTCTAGTCGATATGGTTAAAAATATGGGTCTGGTTTGAAAAAAGTAGGTTATATTGTGCCTATGTTGTTCAGGGTGAACTTGTTTTGAGCCTTGCCCCAATTGGCTATTCATCAGGACCATAGGAAGCTAGGGGCATATCAACAACAACCGGCGATAATTATCGCTAAGCGCACTTAGCGCTAGGATAATTATCGCCGTCTAGCGTTGATTTTTATCGCTGAGATAGCGTGCTATTAGCAACGCTTATCTCAATAGCGATAAAAATCCTCACGCTAAGTGGCTAACGTGAGTTTATCGCTGGAAACCCAGCGATAATCTCACGTTAGCTTGTTGATAGGGACAGACAAACTTAGCCATGATATCCTCCTTCCATAGGATATCATGGTTAAGTCAGAAAAATACCAGACGTAAAAAAGCAGCGTTAACCGTGGTTAGCGCTGCTTTTTTTGTCTCTAACAGGGTTAGCGATATTCTTGATAATAGGAGAAATGTCGCTTAGCGACATTTCTCCTATTATTTTAGTCTGGAACGCCCCCTTTGCATCTCATTAGAGATGCAAGGGGAAGCGTAGAGTAAAAGGGTGCTAACATGCAAATTTGCATGTTAGCACCCTGTTGTTGATAGAGTGCTAGTTTTATCTCTGCTTTTTTGGCTTTTAAAGCCAAAAAAGCAGAGATAAAAACCCTTGTTGATATGCCCCCTAGTTCCATTGGCACCTCTCCTACTATGGGTTCCTTAATAGGAATGTGTTAAATTTGGATACCATGCGATTAACAAAACATACATACTTATAACACCAAATGGTGTTCTTTCACTGCTTGTCTGTGAAAACATAAAAGGAGAGTTAAAAAATGTCAGCCTAAGGCTGACTATCATTAATTCATTATGTGTTCATAAAAAACACCTTACCTGCAAAAGTGCTATTTCATAGAAAAAGTAAGTGAACACTTCAGGTGTTGTTTGAATTGAAAAATGCCCACAACCAATTATCAAGAGGTGTGGTTGAAAAGCCCACTATGGAGCTTAGTTTGGTAATTTAGGTAAATCACATACATATTACATTACAAAACAGAACATTTGCAAACAAAAAACACGTACATATATGACGTTGTAATACCATGCCGTGGTCTCTCTGGAGCGAAGGGTGGCCTGTAGTCACACCCTAAGGAAGGAAAAAAGGAAGATTGACTGACTGTGTGATTAAGCAGGCACCCGTAAAGCTGGTAAAAAAGCGGCAGAAAGTTGCTCGAATGGTCAGGACTGTCAAGCAGAAGGGCAATCATCCTCCCTTTCCAATATGGAAAACACTTACTTCGTCAAGGCTGACCATCTGCCTGCGTATCTGTGCTGCTCTCCCGGGGACTGCATTTTGCTGATGTGTGTTCTGCCCGTGTGTTATGTGTTGGGAGGTATCGTGACGCTCCTGCTTACGTTCCAAACATGCAACTAGTCCTTAATTGGTCTTTCAAAATGGCCAACAAAAATGGAACAGTTGTAAGCTTCCATTAGGGTACTATTTAGTACGAAAAAGGGATCGTATTCAAGATCCATAGTTACACCTATGTGTCTTTTGATAAGCATTGCTGGGGTACACATGGCTACATGCTCAGGGTCTATTGGGGTTATTTTTATATATACTATATAACATGACTATAGATGTCAAAACCAACTCACTAAAGGGATAATCCAAAGAAAACGAGCGGTCAGTGGGTGCCATAGGGGTACTATATAGCAAAAGGTAATCATAGAGGTGTGGGAATAATCAATGATTTGCACAACTAATCTATGATTATAAAATCATGTGTCATTCTAGGAGACCCGATCTCTTTGTTTGCTTTATTAATACACCGGTGTGTGTGAGTGTCTGACTACTTGTGTAAAATCTGATAGTGAATTAATTTAGTATGGATATGAAGCTCAACAAAACTCCTCACTGGAGGAACTGGCCCCACGTTATATTTTCGTTGGGTCAATGGGTGTGCTTTTTAAGTTTAAACACCCATCGTTGCTCTCTTCCAAAAGCCTTCTTTCTGAGTTTTCAATGTCCCTTATGTATTCCTGGACAACCCACTGGTAATCCCGTGGTATGTGACTCATTTAGAGGTAGTGGGATGACATTTTTGTTGTCGCTCAGTGACACATCAGGTTGCTTCGATAATCGCATACTCTAGTTCTGAACCTCCTTGTCCTCATGTCCACATAGTGTAAATTGCAGGGGCATGTTACAAGGTATACCACTCTTTGTGTGTTGGTATTGGTCCAATTCTGGAGCTCCCATGTCATCTCATTGTTGAAAACCACTGTTTTCATGTCTTTTGTCAGGTGGCACACACTGCAGTTCCCACAGGGGTAGTGACCCATAGGTGACGTCATGGCATTTTGTGGGATCATTGTCCTTCTATTCGTCATACATGGGCGGGTATGGACCAACAGGTCTCCGGGCTCTTTCCTCTCTTATGGGAGAACATGGGTCTTGGTATTGACAAGCTACCACTATTGAGTATTTGCCAATGTTTCTGGATGACTTTTGTTAACAGATTGGATGCTATGCTGCATGTAGTGATACAAATTGGTCTCCCTTCATGGTTGTTTTATTTCTGATGAGGTTCTAAGAGGGCATCCCTGTGTTGTTATTCAAAGCATGTTTCCTTGCTTGGAATACAATCTTATTAGGATAGCTTCTAGCCATCAATTTGTTGGTCAGGTGACTGGCCTGCTTTTTATAGTCACTGATTTCTGAGCAGTTCCTCCTAATCCTTGGGAACTGTCCAGAGGGTAAGTTTTCCTTCAAGGTGCCTAGGGTGAAAACTGGCATTTAATAAAAGACAGTCCTTTGTTGTGGGGTTTTCATGGGCGTTGGTTTTAATGTCCCTTCATCAGCCACTGTAAAAAGATCCACAAGCACCAACTCCTCCTTACTCAAGGTGTAGGTAAATTTCAGAAGATAATTCTGTTCGTTGAGCCAAGTGTACCCTAGCAATGCTTATCAAAAGACACATCGGTGTAACACAATCCTTTTTTATACTAAATAGTTCCCCAATGGAAGTTCCATTTATGTCAGCCATTTTGGAAGACCAATTACGGTCTAGTTGCATGTTTTGAACGTACACGGGAGTGTCACGCTACGTCCCAACACATAACACACGGGCAGAACCCGCATCGGCAAGATGCAGTCCCCGGGAGAGCAGCACAGGTACACCGGCCGAGGGTCGGCCTTGAAGAAGTAAGTGTTTTGCGTATCAGAAGGGAGGATGACTGCCCTTCCGCTTGACAGTCTTGACCATACACGCACCGTTCTACCGCTTTCTTACCAGGTTTTACAGGTGCCCACTGAATCACACAGTCAGTCAATCTTCCTTTTTTCCTTCCTTAGGGTGCGACTACAGGCCACCCTCCCCTCCGGAGAGACCATGACGTGATATTGCAATGTCATATGTATGTGTTTTCTGTTTGTAAACATTCTGTTTTGTAATGTAATATACATGTGATTTACCTGAATTACCAAACTATGCTCCATAGTGGGTTTTTCAACCGCACCTCTTGATAATTGGTTGTGAGCATTGTTCAATTCGAACACGTGAAGTGTTCATTTACTTTTGCTGTGAAATTGCTCTTTTGCACTTAAGGTGTTTTTCACGAACACATAAGAAATTAACTATAGTCAGCCGTAGGCTGATATTTTTAAACTCTCCTTTTAAGTTTTCAGAGACAAGCAGTGAAATAACACCATTAAGTGATATATGTATGTTTTGTTAATCGCATGGCATGCAATTTAACACGTTCCTATTAAGGAACCTATAGGAATGGTGCCTAAGGAACTTTAGGGAGCATTACGGTCCGCCCGCGATCATAGCAGTGTTTGGGACCGCCTGCCAGACATGCGGCAGTCCAACCACTGCGATTAGGATGCGCCTGCCATACTGGCGGGCGCATCCAGGGCTGTTAACATTGCGGGCAGTTCTGCTGGCTGCAGCACCATCTCAATGTTAAAAGTGCTTGCACTGCATTTCCCTGCACTACGTGGCAGGCACCATGCGGTGCCTGCAACTTGGTGCATGGAAATGCAGGGGGGTTACCATGTGTACCCCCCAGTGCAGTGACACCCCCCCAAACAAGGGGGGGCCCGCAACGGGCCCTCAAACCCAATCCCCACCAGCCTTTCCATGGAGGCATCGCCACAATGGAAAGGCCTTTCTATACCCGCATCCGCCGCGGTACCAACCGCCATCCTAATTTGGCGGTGGGTAATAGGCTTGGTGATGGCAGTCCTTCCGCCATCATAATGACCCCCTAGGTTCCTTTGGTCCTGATGAAGAGCCAATAAAGGCAAGGCTCGAAACATGTTGACCCTGAAAAACATAGGCACAATATAACCTACTTTTTTCAAACCAATCCCTGATTTTAAACCATATTGACTAGAGGCAGGAATAAAGTAGATAGACCTACTAGTCAGGTATTGTTAATTTAGTTTAGCACTTTCCTCCACTCCCCTCCTATAACATCTTTTTTATCATTTTATATAAAAACATTAAGTGCTCCCACGTAAACGTAGGTCGCAGCACACCTGCTCCCCAGTGGATTGGGAAGGACCCAATGATGAGCATGCCACCCAGGGGTAACCCTGGTGGATGAGGGTTGTATAAGAGAAACAAGGTTTTTCTATCCAGTCGAGAGTTTTTTTAAGTGTCTCCCGCTGGCTGCTCTCTTTTTTGTATTAATAGATGACAATTAGAACTCACTCAAAGTTGTTCCACAATCAATCACTAAACATTTCCCCTAAAAGAAAGCCAGAACAATTGCCTTTGCCAATGCTTGCTTGTTACAGGAGTTCATTGGTATATGCCCAAAAATATTTTAGCAAGGTACAAAGTATAATTGACGGAAGGAACATGATCCTTTAAGGTAATGATCCATTAGAAGTAAAAATAAATCATCTAAAAGCATGATTTGGCAATTATGCTCCAAAAGTACATCTTTTTGAGGCAGGCCCTAATGTGTCTGAGGTGTTATATTCATTTTTCAAACCTCATTTGCATTTTATCTATATTTATTTTGTGTGTTATTTTGTCACATGGGATCTTAGTTTCTCATATTATTTTAGCAATACTCAA
This sequence comes from Triturus cristatus, assembly GCF_964204655.1. Classification (NCBI taxonomy): domain Eukaryota; kingdom Metazoa; phylum Chordata; class Amphibia; order Caudata; family Salamandridae; genus Triturus; species Triturus cristatus. Next base: position 1,753,606,780 of record NC_140589.1, on the reverse strand, counting down.
AGAAACATGGCTTTATTAGGTATTATTTCATTTTCTACAAGGATACTTAAAAAATCTATGTTAATTTCTCCAACATCAGACACCCTCTGGCAGAATCCTCAATTTCTAATCAGGGTAACAGAAAAGGATGAGGTGAAAACTGGTCACAATGTTGTTGTGGCGCTCATGCAAAATCCGGATGACAGACCAAAGTTCATGACTACATGGCAACCGATTGGTTTCAAAATCATGCTGGTAGGTGGTACTAAGACAAGTAAGTTAAGACTGCTTTTGAGCAGTTACATTTATGTGTATTGCTCTGTTTGAATAGTTAAAAGTTTTTGAAATGCTGCTCATCTTAGGCTAATATATGCCTCCTTTTACCACAACGTGGCATATTCAAATCTTAAATACACCGGGTATGGGGCAGCGTTCCAATTACACTCATTTTCACGATGGCAAATGTTTCAATTTCTAACAATGAAACCATGAAACCGCCAGGTGTACGCGCGCTTTAGAAATTATTTAAACTCAAACTCAATGGTGATTTCCCTTCTGTTTTTTTTATCTTTCTGCCTTATACAGGAAGATCTTTAGTGAGCGAGAGTAGAAGATCGTCCCAAGCTGTTGTCGTCTGTATTATGCTCAGTTGCTTCAGAAAATACTAGCCTTGTATAGTGGGCTAGTTAGAACACTGATAGGTAAACCTTGGCAGTCCTAAAGGTGGCATCTTTAAAAGAGCATTAAGGCAAGCTTATTTACATTTGTATTCACCTATGCAAGCTAATTTATAATTTAGAAGCAATATCACATTAAAATAATTTCAAAATCTGCATTCATTGGCATGGTGACACCCCAGGTGTGTGATCTACATTTGGCTCATTGATATGTCATCACATTAGAAACCCAGAAATTCATCCTTCATCTGTACTCGCAATTTCAGGGTGCTGTACTCAGTCTGTACAATACTATTCTTGCCAATATATAGGGAGCCGAAGTTCTTGGTGCCAAGAACATTTATCCAAGCAGTAAACCTTTTGCTGTAGTGCACAAGGCTAAAAATGCTAGGACTTTGCACAGACCCTCTTCGATGCTTTAAGATGGAGAATGCAAATCATTCCTCTGCACTTTTGGTGGGGCTAGCACAGCCTGCCTTTATATGTATGTCAAATCATATTTATTGAACACGTTGGCAACTACAACTTGTGCATAGACTCATTAGTTTTCTGTTTGTGATGGCTGAGCTTTGGTGACACAGAAACAAGTGGTTCTGTGGGAACAGTGCTAGGAACCAGAACCATCTGGCTATACTAAATGTTCATCCAATATCTGCCATTCTTTGTCTTTCCATGACTTCCTTGTCATTGTCTGGTATCCTGTAAATCTCGTTCCTCCACAGTCCTGGTGCCAAATGTACACAAGTTTTCAGTCATGCTAAGAGACAATAGGTGAAACAAATCCTACAAAGTTGCCAAAAGTCTTCTGCTTTTCTGATGTGAGTTGGAAGGAGAGCTCCACACTTTCCACTAAGCTACTCCCCAAATGCAATACAGCATGTTGTGAAGGGGTTCTTTTTCTCTTAAACTTCTACAAAAAGCCACACAATGTCAGCACAGCTTTAGTGGGTTGTCAGTCAGTTTAAATAGTTCACTTCATGTTTTTAAATCAATGTGGCCTCCAGCACCGCATGAGGCCAAATCTTTTTTTCTGAAATGCCCTGGGCTTCACAAGTTCAATAGCCAAACCCTACACCCAGATTTGTAAGCTTTCAACATGGCTTCTAGATCATCTCAGAGTTGTATCCACACTGGAATTATATCACAATCATGGTAGCCTTCTCCAATTATTGGTTCATCGTGGACCTTACTTCTAGCACTTAATCAAAAATGTTACCTTTTAAGTCCTCTAGAAATACCATCTCATTCTTCTAACACCTGACAAAAAGAAATTCTAACAGTCAAGATTGCTTTAAATGTTTTGTTGTGGAGCCACTTTTTCTGTTGGTATACATACTTTATTTATAAATAATGTTTATAATGAATGTGTACTTTTATATAGTGTCTCCTCATTCTTTTGGATGTTGAGAGCAATTGGTTGTTTTATTACTTCAGTATTTTTCCAGTTAAATGGATTGAAATTATGTTTCCAAACATTTTTCCTTCTTGAAAATTGACCAACTTAATATGTGTGCTATCCTAAATTATTTTTAAACATAATGTTTATTTGGTTTTTAGTTTTCAGCATTGCAGTATAAGGTACAGTTATAAAATCTTTAGAATACAGATGGACCAAATGTACAATCTTACAACCCTCAGTGAGGGTTGTGCAACAACATGTCCCACTGGCAGGAGCATGCACTCTCTGTTGTTTGTTACTATATGCCAGTGGGGATACCTCATTATGTTTATTATTTGATGGTATGAGTTTTGAATCAAAGGTGAATGAGGAACACAGAACCTGGAGTAAAGGGGAGGGCAAAGGAAGGGGGAAAGCCTTGGAAATTACAAAAAGCTTATGGGCGAATGTGTTGAAGTTAGTTTGGCAACATTTCCTTGGGGGCGGGGAGAGCAGCTTAGGAAACATGATTACGATGTTCGCGGCCGGAACGTAACTGCGTAGTCATTCCGAATCGATTCCGAGCTACTCGCGGAGTATTTGTGTCAGTCGGAACCGCATCGTACACCACTATGCGCAGTGTTTCCACCGCCGGGATTACAATGTACATTTCCAACAGCCTTTCCGTGTCAGCCTGCCCAACACAGAAAGGCTGTCGGAAAGTGACTTTGGGGCCCCCTGGCAGGGCCCCCCTTTGCCCCGCGGGCTACGGTTGGTAGCCGAGGAGGTACCTAAGGGTCCACTCTGTAAAACCCTGCACTGTGTGCTAGACACCGTGGGGTGCCTGAGACAGGGTGCAGGGTTTTCCGCAACCGTCCCGTTTCCCCATAGGAGCCTGTGTTACGGCCGGTTGTCGGGCGTAACACAAGCTTCCATATTAAACAATGGGTATGCGACCAAATGGTGTTCGGTCGCATTGTAATCCGGCAGGTGGAACTGCCGACCGCAAGTCGGTCTGTCCCGATTCTGAGTTGGTGTCGGGCAGAGGCTTTCCACCCACATCGTAATGAGCCCCTTGGTGTTTGGTTTTCCTTTGAAGCTTGAAGAGGGGAAACCATCCATGGGAGGGTGGAATTTGGCTCCTAGAGCCAGATCTTGACCTGCATTGTTGCGTCAAGCTGCCATTTGAAAAAAACAATGCTCTTTAGGGAGGTTGTACATCCCAGGGTCTGCTCTCCCACCTCCATTTTAAACCCCACCAAATGGGAATAGCCTATTAGAACAGCGGAACCACAGAGGAGAAAAAGGGATGGCCCCACCATGTAAATTAACCCCTTTCTTGATTAGAGAGATACTCCGATCTTGTATTTTCAAACATTTGTTGGACTTCAGAGGTAAAAGCACTAGCTCTCCATCTCACTCTTTGGGACAGTAAAGGCTGTACTTGATGGCAACTTAGAAGGGAAGGGGTCCTCTAGAACATCTGTGAACTAGTCCTGGCTGTTGGCCCCCTAGGAGAGTAGGAAAAGAAATCCAAGACTCCTGCTGGGTAAACAAGTAATGGCGGGCTGCTTGGGCAGTACAGGCGTGTCTACTTGAGGACCACGGGGTAGTGATGCTGACAGATCCCAGGCCACAACAACACAAAGTGCTAGGACAAGAGGGCCGTCTCAATACTCTTACCAGCCCACTGCTGCTAGGAGAAAAAATCAAAACTACGAAGAGTCTGCAAACACATTTTAAGGCACCCATAATACAGCATGAAAGTTTTGAGGATCAAGAGGTACCAGAAGCAATGCACAACAAATCCTGACATAGATTTAAAAAAAATACTTGTCAATCATGTTTGAGAGGATTCAGTGCAGGATGCAGTGGGTATAGGTGAGATCAGCAGCATCCATTTAATCAAATGATCTCAAGCAGGATGTGCTTGAAAACCATGGAGAGCCCTATACTGAAGTCTCCTTCCGCTCTCAGGGAACCAGGTAGATCTTAAGCATCATTGTGATGATTTAAATTGCTCCCATTGCTTAGCGGTTGGGGGTCTTCCAAAATCTGCATTTTCCATTGGGAGCCCCAAACCTAGCCCAAGAGACACTGTGAAGTAGTGGATCTCCCCAGGCAAGGGTTGTGCTAAGGCGCTGCCTCCTGCCTTGCTCATGCACAAATTCAGCCACATAGAAGCTGCAAGGTATGCAGAAGCAAGAGGATAGGAAAGCAGCCCCCCACATAATGAAGCAGAGTTTATCAGGTGAGGAGCTGATGTGACCTGTGGGCTTTGGGTTTCCTCTGTGGTCACAGCAGTGAATATAAAGATGCCTCATAAATGATGGACATCTGCTTTAACTGCTGCTGAGTAAGCTCCTAAAAAAACAAAAGAAAAATTAAAAATCTTTTGCCTGTGGGCTGCATGACAGCCATGCACAGTGTCATGGAAATTCCTTGTAAGTTCCAATGTGGGCAGGAATTCACATATTGGTGTGCGAGGTGAGCTAGAAGTGAAATGGGCACCAATAGCCGACTTCTGGTTGCATTTGGGGGCTTCGAGAAGAGCAAACGACATCCACTACAGGCCCATGCAACAGTTTTAAAACATGTCACACTAAGTCTGTCACAGTATGTAACAACAGACTGAGTATTTTTAAAGAAAATCATTGCTTGGACACTGACCTCTTGAGTAATATTTTTTGCTTTGATGAGTACTGAGTTTGTAGCTCACAGCACATCCCTGCGTAAACTAAATTGCTCTGCCTTACTACCCTGGGAGTCAGGTTCTAAGAGGGGTACTTTGCAGTAACCAGCATGGGCCCCAGAATACCAGCGACAAAAGTCTAGAGCTTGTTACAGTTGGGGCCCAGTAACTTCTGATTGCTCTGGGATACTCTTAACTGGATTTCTGACAGTAGGTTCATTAGTTCATCTTTCTGTATTTTGGTTAAGGAGGTATTTTCTTGAATACCCATCCTCTCTTTTATGACATCTTAGTAGCTTTCACACATGTTTGGCAATAGATTTCTTCTGTCTAAATAACCTGTGAAGTGAGGGATCCTCTTGAGCTTAACAGTTGTAAAAACCCTGTATTTTGACTGATAGATACACATATATTTATACAAATGGGGAAAGTACCAAATGATTGAAGCAGGCATGTGTGATAGCATTCTTCTTATCTGATACATGTATTTAATCCTGGTTCTGACTGTAGAGGAAGCTTCGATTCAAAACTAGGCTCCATGCACTGTGGATTAACACAATTTTTATAGGTTACTTTAGGCTCCATCGAAGCAATGTTTAGAACTTCCCAGGGTGTCTTATTAATTTCATTTAATGAGCATTTTATCAGTAGGAATTTTCAATTAATGAATGAATTGAATTTCTGGCTAGTCGAAAGAATGTTTTGAGTTTTTAACTTCAGAATTTTAGATTTTGACTGACACTGAATCCAGTCATGGCACGGAGGGTGACAAATAGCAGTTACTTCCACTTACTCAGGTAATTAGGCATCCTTTAGCATTTTATAATATCACTGCTCAGTTCCTTGCATTGTGACATTATTTGTCTTCCCTCTATCTGTTTAAGCCTACAAAGTGAGATGTTAGTGCAGCCTACCTTGGTGTCAATAGGCTTAAAATTATAGAATAATTGGAACAGTGTTATAACACACTGTCAGTTTGTCAATTTGTAAATCATTACTGAATTGTTCATGAGTGTTGTACATCTCATATAGAATTTTAATGCTCAAAAGTGTATTTTTTCATGTTCTAACTCTGTGTCTAGGTGTGTTATTACTGGAAATTTATGAAAGCTGTATTGTTTAAGTCTGTTAATAATGTATCTTGTTCTCATTTATTTCAGATTGATCAAATGGTAAGTTTTTATTTTATTTCCTCATACAGAAACAAAAATGAAGTATTATTGTCATGCCAATTGACTGCTGACTTCAGAAATAAAGAATTGAAAGTTTTGCATAGCATTCAATCACATTGAATATATCATTGGGTGTGAGATATTGAAAGATCACAATGGATAAGTAACTGTTTCAATTTTTTTTTTAAGCTGAAGTGAGACACCGTTAGGTAGAGTTCAGATGGAAGGACTTCAAAATTATTAGGCACATTTGAAAAGAAACATGAGAAAGTGTGATGTTTCTTAATAGTATGGTTCTCAAAGAAGAGAATCTTAATGCAATGACTCTTGCATTCTTCATTGGAGATAATCCGACTTTCAGCCAGAAAGTGAGGAACTCTTGCATCAATTGGGCGGCATTTCAGGGCATTCAGATCTATAGTGATTGGTGCAGTCCTCTTTCTGTTTTAATGTATTTAAATTATGAAGAAAGTTGATGGATGTTAGACCGTGAAGAAGGCGAAAGCCGAAACGCATTGTTTGTGCCAGTAAAATCTAAATTTTTGCAGTACTTTGGAGTGTCTGGTATCCTTACTTACAAGGAGGGAGTATCTTCGTATATGTATATATATATATATATATATATATATATATATATATATGCAACATTATCCCAACTTGGCCACATCCCTTCGCAAGGCAACAACAGGTATGGACCACCAAATGTAGAATGAAACATGCAGTGCTTTATTTCATGATTTCAAATTCATACCAACCAGTCAGTCCTTGGCCAGTGCCCAGCATGACGCTTTTCGACCGTTTGACTCACGGTCTTGATCACATGACGCACTGTCGATTTGAAATGCGTTTAAATAGTGACAATATACCACACCCGTGAGCAATTAAGCAACAATCCATGGTAATGAACATAGGCACCAGACTACAATGCAGATTCATAAACCCATTAAGTACAATGAATTAATAAATACATATTATTTAAAACAAACATAGGAAGAATTTAAGATGACAAAATCAGTCTCATACTGTCAGAATACAGCAGCAATTAATACTTACTCTCAAACCCCAAATAGATAGCTGAAACCAAGGTTCTGTACTGATGTTATAGGTGAATACATGAGAGGTTTAGACCACCGGAATACCATACAATACAAAATAGAAAAGACTGGCCAGAAAGAGATGAATGGATTATCATTAAAAAATGCTACTAAAGTAGAGAAAATTATGTAAATCTTCCCCAGTATTCAATCCATTGGGCATCCTCGTATCGAGTTGTAAAATGAAATGTGACTCAAGTTGTCATAACTGTCTTTCCCTGTTGCCCCCATGTATTGATTTAGGAACAGCCCCTATCACAAAGTATTTGAGATCACTGAGATTGTTCTGATGAACTAATTTCAAATGTCTCGCCACTGGGTAATTCGGGTCAGAGTTCACCACTGCACAGAGATGCTGTAGTATTCTGTTAAATACTTGGAGCTTAGTGCCCCCCACGTATTTAAGTCTGCATGTGCATAGGAGCACGTAAACAGCATATTCAGTACAACATGTGTAGGACCCTCGAATCTTAATGAGTTTATTCTCAAATGCAGTGGTGTACTCAGTGGTGTTGATGCCGAACTTGCAAGCTCGGCAAGAGCTGCAAGTAAAAAATTCACATTTTGTGGACAACCACAGTTGGAAGGGCTGACTTCGGGACTGCTTTTGACAAGTGCATCCCTCATAGAGGGTGCTCGTCTGAAAATCAGAGATGGCAATTCAGGTAGGATCTGAGATAGAGTCAAGTAAGTCAAGACGATGGGCCAATGGGTGTAAATGATCTTCCTAATTTGCTTCTCCTGCCTACTATATGCAGTGATTAATCTAAACTCCTGAGGAATGTCCTCCCTCTCAACCTGGACTGCAGAATCCCTGGCCTTTTCATCCTCATTAAAACAAAGGCTGGTGTCTCTGGTGTGGCTATTAGCTTTACTGAGAGTTGTGTTCAGGTCTCTGATCTTATAGCCACGTGCTATGAAGCGCTGAACTGCTTCATTTTGACAGGTTTCTAAATCACGGTCAGTACTGCAAATGTGGCGGATTCTCAAGAATTCCCCGTAGGGAATGCTCCGAATCAAGTGTCTGGGGTGGGAACTCTTAGCGTGGAGGATAGAGTTCCCTGCCCAGATCCAGATATAACACATTGGTGTTACTGATTTTCTCAAAAAACACCAAATTCAAATCATTGAGATTGAGAAAAGCAATAAATGCCACAGCAGATGTACAGAAATATGCAGAAAGAGAAACAAAGGTGCAGAAAGAGGCAAGAGGAGTGCAGAAAGAGGCAATAGAAGGTCAGAAAGATGTAAGAGAGGTACAGAAAGAGGCAGGAGAAGTACAGAAAGAAGCAAGAGAACTGCAGAAAGAGTTAGAAAGGTGCAGAAAGAAGCCAGAGAGGTGTATAAAGAGGGAAGAGAAGTGCAGTAAGAAGGAAGAGAGGTGCAGAAAGAAGAGAGTGAGGTGCAGAAAGAGGCAAGAGAGGTGTAGAAAGAGGCAAGAGAGGTACAAAAAGCACAAAGCAGCTACAGAAGTGCAGAAAGAAGCAAGAGAGGAGCAGAAAGAGGAAGAAAGGAGCAGAAAGAAGCAAGAGAGGTGAAGGAAGAGGCAAGAGAGGTGCAGGAAGAGGCAAAAGAGGTGCAGAAAGAAACAAGAGAGGTGCAGAAAGAAGCAAGTGAGGTACAGGAAGAGGCAAGAGAAGTGTAGAAAGAAACAAGTGAGGTGCAGAAATAAGCGAGTGAGGTGCAGAAAGATGCAAGAGAGTTACAGAAATAAGCAACAGATGTGCAGAAAGAGGCAAGAGATGTGCAGAAAGAGGAAGAAAGGTGCAGAAAGAAGCAAGAGAAGTGCAGAAAGGCAAGAAAAGTGCAGAAAGAGGAGGAAAGGTGTAGAAAGAAGCAAGAGAAATGCAGAAAGAGTTGAGAGGCGCAGAAACGAGCAAGAGTGGTGTGCGCACCATTAGTCGCAATTTAACACCCACATTTAGCAATAAGTAACAGGTGACCATTCCAGCTTTGCAAAGGGCCTTCAACCAGGCATTATTGACATGTGTTGCTGCATTTTTGGTAACGTTTGAGCCATTTGAGCTAGAAACAAGTTTTTTTTTCGTCAAATCTACAGATTATGCGGCAGATGATGGATTATGTGGCAAATGCGGAAAATGTATAATTATGCAGAAATCGGTGCGGCCGAAAAATCACATAATTCAAGTGGCCCTGCTCATACCTCTGACTAGGTCCACAAGTTCTCCTCAGTGGTAGCTTCTTTTTTTTGTGTCTCATTGAGTTTATAGTTTAGGTTCTATGGAAACAAGGAAGACTAAATCTGAGGTTACCACACCACAACACAGACTACCATACCACATAATTACTCTCCATAACACATAATTCCACTTTACATAATTCCTATACACTAAATTTCACATACTTTCTATCCACATAATTTCACTGCACAACATACCACATAATTCCACTAGACACAACGTACATTCACTCCACTCCAAAAAACATTAGTAAGAAACTTTTACATTTACAAAGCCAAAAGCTCACAAATGCAAGACCTATTGCATTGCAAATGCTTCTTTAACTAGTAGTCACGTTTGTAGAGTGGTGGAGAAAGGGGGCTGGGCCTCCAACCAGCGTTCAGGAATTCCGCTGCGTAGGACTTACAGGAGGTACCAGAAGTGCTTCTTAGCCCCCCAGTGTCCCTCAGGAGTAAAGTGGATTCATCCCCCAACCACTAGTGTGCGAGGAGGCGTGCTTGCAGAGTGGTGCACAAAGGGGGTCGTGGCCTCCGAACACCTCCTAGCAATCCCACTGTGTGGGACTTACTGGAGGCAACAGATGGGTAGTTGGTCCCCAAGAAAATCCTTGGGGGCCAAGTACCACTTCTATTACCTCCAGTAAGCCCCACACAGTGAGATTGCTGAGAGGTGGTCACAGGCCATGCCCCCTTTCTCCATCACTCTGCAAACACACCTCCTAGCATGCTCAGGGTTGGGGGATGAAATCCCCTTGCCTCTTCGTGGACCCTACACGACTCCTGCTAAAAATGTAAAAATTTAAAAAATGTTTTTTTGGGTCTCTGGGGTCCCTTTGTGTCCCCCTGGGCAGGTCTAAGGAGTCAGGGTGTTTCTACCCTGCCCCCTCTTCTTGTTTTTGTATTGTTTTTCTTGTGACTCGGTTCAACCGAGTCACAAGATGGCTGCCAACACTTCCTGGTTTGAAGTGATGGCAGCCAATCAGATCTCATGCTCAAGATCGGTAGGGTTCACGGATCCTTCGCGTCCATATATGTATATCTGTAAATATTTACATTTCTCAGGAACTACTGAACGGATCTACACCGTTTAACAAAAATAAGGCTTTCTGAACCAAGAGCTACCTTTTTGCCAAATTTGGTGTAATTCCGTTCAGCAGTTCGGGCTGTAGCCTTGTCTAAAGTTTCCTATTGAAATTAACATGGAGAAAATGCGTTTTGGCACCCCCTTTTTTTCTTGGCCCCTGCTTGATGAATCACCTCGGCACTTTCAACACAGAAGCTGAAGTGAGCGGGCCATTAGTTTTGAAAGTTCACGAAGATTCGTCTAATGGCGCCAAAGATATTGGCAAATCAAAAATTGCTTTTCCTATGGAAACTAGGGGCCATATGTAGAAAGCAAAATTGCGATCGCAAACGCCGAAATTCGCCGAATTTCGGCGTTTGCGATCGCAATTTTGCTAAGTGGGATGTAGGAAGGAAAATATGCATGCAAAATAAGGAATCGCAAAATTTACGATTCCTTATTTTGCAAATGCATTTAAGGAATCCCAAATAGCGATTCCTTAAATGCAATGTAGAAAGCACCCAAGTTGTGCTATTTTGGCTTAAGGAATCGCAAATTACCACCAACTTCAGGTTGATGGTAATTTGCGATTTCTTTCAATAATGCAGTTTTTTGCATTATTCAAAGTGCCATGTGGCACACATACATGCCCTTAGGGCATGTATGTGCGCCACATGTGCACCCATGCTCATTAAAGGGGTGCAAAAGGGTGTCATGTTGACACCCTTGCACCCTTGAAATTGCATTCTCAATTTGCGATTCTCTAATTGAGAATCGCAAATTGAGAATGTCTCCCTATTCATTCCTATGGGCCTTTTAGCCCATAGGAATGAATGACAAGGTATTCCTTATTTGCGATTCTCAATTAGAGAATCGCAAATAAGGAATAGGTGGGATTCGCAAACAAAATTGCTAATCCTACCTACATAGCGTTTTCCTATTCTCTAATTGCGATTCCCTCAAAATTGCAATTAGAGAATCGCAAAACACAGCCTACCTACATATGGCCCTAGGTCCTAACTGTAACTACCTACTGGCGACCATGAATAGGTTTTATTTATATATATATATATATATATATATATATTTTTTTTTTTTTTTCCACCAATTTCCTCCAAGAAGGAATCACTGCACACCAAGGAAGTTCTCTTTGGTCAGTACCTGTTTGTAGCAGTTGTGAAGCTTGAGATTCGGTTACTTCATCGTTGTTTGTCATTAGTTTGTACGCAGTAACCAGGACAGGTATGTCTTCGATTGTAAGGTCACTGGTCTCAGGTGCTCCTTTCTTTGTGATAGCTTTCTTGGTTTTATTCGGGAATTTACTGAAAAACTTGGCAAGTTTTAATTTCCTCACAAATTTGTAGATATCGATTCTTGTGTCTACATGATTGTGGTGTTGTTCTGGGCAGAAGCTTAATCCTGTATTGAGTACGTTATATTCGTGGGAGTTCAATTTGTAATCGGAAAGATTCACGATTAGGTTCACTTTGGTTTTTGTTGATTGTTTCATTTCTTCAAACGATTGCGTAGGGGGTAACTTTTTGGTTGTTCCGCCCCCTCTTCTCGTTTTTCTCCTTCTTTTGAGGATTGGTGATAAGTTCTTCCTCTCCCTCGGCCTCGGCCTCGTCCTCTTCCTTGGCCCCTCGGATTCTTTTGATCGATGTACATCAGCTTCATCTCCTCTAAAAAAGTAAAGTGTCCCGTTCTTGTTGTTCTTTCTTCCTCACTTAATTCCGATTCTGACCCACTTGTTACTGGTACGTCTAGTGCTGCTTTTGAATTCTTCCCCATTTGTTCTTTTAGGACTTCAAATCTCCGAGCAAAAGTTAGAATTGCTCCTGTTTCATAGTCCAATTGATCTCTTCTGAACTTCCTCTGCTTTCGTTGTTCTACCTCGTTTTCATGTCTGTCAAGATTTTTCTCCATATCTTTTCGTAGTTGTTTACTTTCTTCCTCTTGATTGAGACTGGTAATCTGTATTTCGATTTTACTGATGTTCTCATGTAGCTCCTCTATATCTTTCTTGGCATACTTGATTACAATCAATACCATGTTCTTTGAACACTGCATACTATTTCTCCCCCATTCCTCTAGCATCTCAGGCTTAGTGTCGGGGTGATTAGGGAGCGTAAAGATTCTTAGTCCTCTTGGTATTCGATCACACTCGATATATTTCTCTAGCGTAATCACTTCCCAGCTTTTCGTTATTTCTTTTTTCAATAGTCTCTCAAGCTGAACGAAAAGTTGTTTGAGGTTCTTGTTCTGACTGATATCCTTGTCACTAGTTGTTTCCTTTTGCGATGTTGTGCCTGCTCTTACAAACATGGTTTCAGCTCTTTGCAAGCGTTTCGCCGCTCTCGCTTCCATGTTGCTAATTAATATAATAATCCGTCGAGACTCACATTCGGTGGTTCACAAGTTTTCTGGTGTGCACTTTCCCTGTTAACTTCCTTTGCATCTGTTAGGTATTGGTATCCTGACGATGCAAGCTACGACATATACAATTCAATAGGGGAGAGAAAGGAAGAAGCCGCCTACCTGAGTGTTTTTCCGTCGTAGCGGGGTCCTCCGACTCCGATCCGTTGGATACTCCACACCGCAGATGGGACTTCACACAACTCCTCCTATTAGTTTGTTACAGCGTTCGCCTCGCTGTATAATCCCAGTGTGATGACTATTTTGATTGTGCTGTTGATGTACTGGGTTCCCAATACAGCCACTGACTCCAAATCAATCACGAAACTCGTCTTGAAAAGTTCCCGAGTTTTCGTATGTCGTCACCGCTTCACTGGACTTCCAATGTCGGGCGCCTCTCACTTCACAATGTCGACTCGTCAAATGGCCCCAAGGGAGAGCGCACTATCGCATAGCGGGTGCTAGTGTCGAAGACGGGCCAATCCTCGATTCAATTTTCCACCAATTTCCTCCAAGAAGGAATCACTGCACACCAAGGAAGTTTATAAGATCACGGGTTTTATTCTTTTACGTGCAAATTCTCACCAACTCCACCACCAACGCGTTTCAACCACAATCGGTCTTGCTCACGGTATGTGAGTCTTTTTTCAATGTTCTTTATTTATAGTGACACCCATATTAGCCATTAGGAGGAATTATGGGAGTTGTAGTTCATATTCACATATATCGTTTCACATGTTTGCGATATATTTGTATCATTGCAATTTCACGTATCGGGGTATTTGATTACATCTGCATAATCTGAGTATTTACATTCTGTTCATGTAAATGAAAGGACCAATTCAAGTTTATACCGTGTCATGCAGGCATGTACGTTATCTTGTGGTCTATACTAATGATGCCACAGTATATATATATGTGTGTGTATATATATATATATATATATATATATATATATATATATATATATTTTCCCTCAAAACATCCCAGCTTTCAGGGGCGCACTCCCAGCAGACTGCACCATCCGGTTTAACCAAGTGACAATCCTTGCATTGCTGCTCCCAGAATCTTTCCGCCGACCTGACGCGTTTCGAGGCTCCCTGCCTCTTTCTCGAAGGTCATTTGCATATTGAAACACACAGGCGGTTTTCATTTCGGCATTTATTCGCGCTGAGTGCGCGCATTGCATATTGGGCTTTGTAGTCCCAGAAAACGATAATTATTACCTATAGTAGGTCCTGTGATCCATTTCAATGTTTAAAAGCATTTATATTCACCCTTAGTGGGCTCCGGTGTAGTAAGCAAGGTACGTTAGTCCCAGTCTGTTGTGCCGTGACAAGTTTTGATCAGTTCCGACCTCGGCCTTCCTTTCTTTATATGGAATGTTGCTGCCTTCGAGAAAGAGGCAGGGAGCCTCGAAACGCGTCAGGTCGGCAGAAAGATTCTGGGAGCAGCAATGCAAGGATTGTCACTTGGTTAAACCGGATGGTGCAGTCTGCTGGGAGTGCGCCCCTGAAAGCTGGGATGTTTTGAGGGAAAAATAAATAAATATATATATATATATATATATATATATATATATATATATATATATATATATATATATATATATATATATATATATATATATATATATACATACATATATATATATATATATATATATATATATATATATATATATATATATATATATATACCCTACATATGTTTTTAGATGCAAGCAAGTATAATTCAAATAATACATGTTTCAAGCATAGATCATTTCATGAAATTGTTCAAGAATAGATATATCATTCAACTATACATGTAAATGATAAGTATAGATTCTCAAATCGAGACCTTTCCCGAGCTAAGAAATAAAGTTGCATTTTGACTTAATAGCAACAGGCCACTCCCGTTAAACATTTCTGGTGAGATATTGTTTTCTAGAAGGACAAGTTGGCTGGGTAGTACAAGAAAGGTTATCTTGGGGGATTGTATTGTAGTAAATTTCAGGGACAGGCGAGTTGTTCGCCATATATGTAATCGCTCCCCCTATAGCACCAATACTGACATTCAAGTCAGGGACTTGACTTTTTTTTATCCCCAATTTTTGACTTGCCGGCCATCCTCCATCCCTAGGGGTCTACCAATTGGAAACTGGGAAAAAAGGATGGATTCACTATATAACATCCCGACTTTTAATCACTTTGAGCACCTCTCTGAATTGGAGAGAGTGGATTGACTCCAGCCAGAGGATCTGAAAGAAAACATTGGCAGTATTCTACCAATCCTTGGTGCGCATTCAGACGATCTCCCCCGGGGTGGCGCAGTGATCGAAGTTACATCTCCACAACCCATACAATTTCCTAGCTGTGAGGATTCTTTGGGTATAGCTTTGAAACCTTCGTTAAATAAGGATGAATTTTTAATTAAAATTCTTTTCTGGAACGTGGCCGGTCTTCGATCAAAGGTCACTAGCGATATCTGGCTTGCCTTTACACGCAACTTCGATATCCTGTGTTTCCAGGAAACATGGGCTCCATCTGAATTTCATCTCGAATGCTTCAAGACTTATTTTTCTCCAGCATTACCTTCCTCTTTCGGCAGGGCAAAGGGAGGTATGTCTATCTTCATATCAAATACTGTGCGATTTTCATCAATAGTACCATTAAAACTGGCCACAAACTTTCAAATTCTAATTCTGCACCTGAATCGAAATAGGGTGATAGCACTTGTGAATTTTTACAATAACCTCCCTGTGGACGAACTTATGAAGGTAACGAATGAAATATACAATTGACTTCAAGAATTATCCATAAAGATCCACAAGGAATTAACCTTAATCTGGGGTGGAGATTTTAATCAAAACTTATGTACTCAGAGTGGGAAATCAGTTTGTGGAATTGAGGATGAAAACGGGGATTCAATAACCCACTTTTCCCACACCCCATCGGGCCATTGTCTGAATGAGATTTTGTTTGGTCTAGATCTCGCACTTGTAAATGATATGGTCAACCCTCCCATTCCTCTAGCCCCAACTTTTTTTGGCAGAGGCAGGTCAACTACAATTGATTTTATTTTTTCTTCCACTCTATGGGTTAAAAATCTACTCACTTGTAAGACCCACGATATCGCCATCAGCGACCATTATCCAATTAGTCTTACATTAAAATTGTTTAAGAAACACGAGAGCCCTGATATTGAGTTAGCTTTTACCAAAAACAAATTAACAATAGATAGACTAAATGGATATTCCTTAAGGTGGGAAAAAGTGGAGCCGAAGGGCATAACTGTATCCATTGTTACAAGAATGGCCACAGCGATTAATAACTGCCTTGATCCCACTATTTCCCACGAGGGAATTATGGAAAACTTCGCTCTGTTGCTGGCTGCGATAAAGGAAACACTGTTCGTAGAGCTTAAGAATAGTAAGGCCAACTCTAAGGGCTGGTTTGACTCTTCCTGTACAAAAGCCTATCAGAGTTTGAAAGTAGCCCTCTGCAACAAGCCAAGAGATAGAAAGGAGATTGCAGCCCTTAGAAATGATTACAAGCAGGCTCTAAAGTGTCGGAAGGACAATTTGAAAAATGATCTCTGGGCCCAACTACACAAATCATGTGCTTTCAGAGATAGTGCTGCCTTCTGGAAGGTCGTGAAGTCCCCCTTTTTTACGGAATCATCTGTAAACCCTACTGTTGAGGAGGCGATTGATGAACAAACATGGCTTGACTATTTTGAGCGAATATTCAGCCTTCCTTCAACCACCACACTCTCAACTTCTACTAGGTTAAACATAGCTCCCTTTCCTTTGCCAATAAGTATTTCCCATGAGGAGGTGGAGCACGCCCTAATGACTAGTAAAAATGGTAAAGCCCCGGGCCCCGATGGGGTCCCAGTTGATTTTTTCAAATTCACTATGGACCTGTGGTCTCCAATACTAACCAGGGTCCTTCAAGCATCCTGTGCACTGGGGCCTATAGACTCTTGGTCCCAATCAACTCTTGTCCCTATTTTTAAAAAGGGGGACTGTCATTTGCCATCTTGCTATCGACCGATCTCCCTATTAGACTCCTTAGGGAAAGTCGCGGGGCGTGTAATCCTGGAGCGCCTCCAGCTCTGGGCTCTTGATAACAAAGCCCTCTCTGATCTCCAGTTCGGGTTTCGTGAGGGTTTGGGTACCACCGAGCAAGCCCTCAACTTATCCCTAATAATTGGCAAATATGTTAGCGCAAAAGGGGGTGCACTCTACCTAGCATACGTAGATCTTTCTGCAGCATTTGACTGCGTTAATCACTCTAAGCTGTGGGACATCTTAGAAAGTATGGGCATAGAAGCGCCTCTTATAAGTTTTTTGCGCGAACTATACTCAGATGCCACAGCCCGTGTGAGATACGGACTGGGGGGCGAGGTGACAAAGTCTTTTAGAGTCGAGCGCAGAGTAAGGCAGGGCTGTGTCCTGGCCCCTTGTTTATTCAACCTATATACTAATGGCCTGTAAAAAGCCATGTTAAAGGGGGCTCAGGACATTCCCTGCATAAACAACTGTCCTATACCGGCACTACTCTACGCTGACGACGCTGTTATCCTAGCACGCACTCCCAATGAATTACAGCGTGCTCTCACGAAATACCATACTTTTATGGCTGACCTTGACCTAAGGATCAATACTAAAAAAACCTTTGTAATGT
This sequence comes from Triturus cristatus, assembly GCF_964204655.1. NCBI lineage: Eukaryota > Metazoa > Chordata > Amphibia > Caudata > Salamandridae > Triturus > Triturus cristatus. Next base: position 1,753,589,437 of record NC_140589.1, on the reverse strand, counting down.
CCATAGGATCAAGGAAAAAGAATAATAAGACCTTCATTATCGATAACCAAAAAGTAGAGAGCACTCTTCAATATCCATATCTGGGCATAGTATTCGATCACAAATGCTCATGGAAACGTGCCATTGAGTCTAGGAAACTCACCTTCATAAGATCCACAGCTGCACTGATTAATTTTGCGAATAAACTCGGCCGAAGGCCAACGGTTGAACTCCTGGAGATTTACAGGGCAAAATGTATATCTAGTGTTATCTATGGGGCTGGCATTTGGGGTTATGCAAAAGTCGAGGAAGTTCAAAGGGTGGAGAATAGCTTCTTGAGATTTCTCCTGGCTGCCCCGCGGGCTACATCAACTTACGTCTGCCACTTAGAGCTGGGTCTGCCCTATCTCACAGATCTGATTAGGACTCAACCCTTACTCCTATGGCATCGTATTTGGACGTCGAACGCCACTACTTTTTCCCAGGGGTTCATTAAGGACTGTATAGCTCTAGACCATGCACATAAGATTGGTTGGATCTCTTACATAAAGAGATTCCTCGATGATTTGGGCATGGCACGCTTTTTCCACTCTCCCCTGTCACTGGCCGAATTACCGAGGAAACAACTTAAAAAGATGTGTATGGCTCACTTAGAATCCCTGAGAATGACTAATGAGTTCGTCAAACCAACTGTACAACACTCGTTGTTGGTCCAAACAACCCTGTCCATTCAGCCCTATTTAACTTACAACTGCACGGATTTTGAGAGACTCCTTCTAACAAAATTTAGACTTAACATTTTCCATCACTTGGTCACATTCCCAAAGTCTAATATCTGGGAAAATTCACTTCAACCTTGCCCTTGTGATGAGATTTCCTCTCAATCCACGATTCATACAGTATTGTTCTGTAAATTTTACCACGACCTGCGGAAACATTGGCTTGGCCCGCTTTTAAAGATCTGGGGCCTCCGCAGATGTCGTCCTGCCTTTTTGGCTCTCCAATTCTTGGACACTGAGCTATCTGCCAATTTGGTAGTCACTTTTTTGAAATTAGTCTTGAGGCATAGACAGAATTTGTAGATTCCACTTATCCTTTATTTCTCATCAACTGGAACTCCTGTTAATGATTAATAATTTAAAAAAATTCTTTGGATAAAGGAATTGCCTATTAGATTTGCTTTTGAATTGTGGCTAGCTTTCTCTATTGTTCATTTTATGGCTGTATTCAATATGCTCTGCTATATTGTTTTATTTTCTTCATTTTTATTTATAGATTGAACTGCTTTGTACTTTTATGGTTGTTTGTCTTCAACCGAATAAAGTTTGTTTTGATTTGATTTGAAGTATAGATTCTCATGGAAAATTTGTTTTAGAAAATCTAAGGCTCTATAGTTATAAAGAACACCTATAGAAAGTTTCAGTTATCTTGGTTAATGCACAATGAAGTAGTGCCGGCTTTTCAAAGTCAATGTCACAGTGCAATGAGAGTATTGGAATATCTGTCTTAGGCCATTAAACATTGGAATTTTCATTAATGGTCATACAGTTATGACTAGAGTTCATTGAAATATCAATGGTTTGTGATATATATTAATTTCTCATTTATTACGTCATTGCAGAAAGTACCTTTTTAGAGTTGTTTATTGTGACATGGCTTAAACCTTTTCCAAACTTTAGTCTGCAAATCTAAGCATGCTTTTTTGATTCTTGTACTACACTTTTTCTCATTACTTCATTTGTATTTCTTTAACGTGTGCAAGGTGCACATGCGTTCTATATGTGAAATTTCGTTCTCATGTCAAGTTTATATGTTGTGCAAAGTATGAACAGCTTTCAAGCTGGAACAGGTGTTAGGAGGATTTTATGGTTTATTGTATCACAAGTAGTTAAAATCATACCATCAGAATATACAATTTTACCTTGGGAGCAGTATCATCAGAATTGCTATAGCTGGTCCTGAAATTACACTGGCAGCCATCGTGTAAGTTGTGAAATATTTATTGAGTTCATGAGCTACACAACGTTTTATGATTTTATCAATAAAGGGAAGGACTATCTAGAAATGGTAATTAATGAGGACGGACTGCTGAACTCCAGCTTTCTATAGGAGTGATTTGATACATCTAGCTTTTAGGCATAGCTTGAACTTACCCTGGCCAAAAGGAGCTAAATCGTTTATTTCATTAGGGTGCAGCCAATGAGTCTTTTCAAGGCTGCGTGGGGATTGAATTCAACATCTGCATTCACTAAATTGAGCTTATAAAAATGGCAACATGGTTTTAAAAGCTGAGGCATGACAGTCATTTTTGAAATATTTCATATGATTCATTTTATTCCTGTTGTTTGCCCCGAGTGGACGCTTTGCTGACTTTGGAGGGTGGCACTGACGAGGCTCAACTCACGGGACTGCGAGGCCCAGGGTGCACGCTGCTAATTCTCTCAGCATACCTGGTGCCTCTTCCCGGCCCCGCCTCCCCTGACCAATCCGCGCCTCGCGGCCCCCGCTTCGCGGGAGCCGCTCGTAGGCTTCATCACCTCCTCGCCGCTATAAGTGCTGGGTCCTTCCTGGGATTGCTGTTGCTGTTGTTTGCCCCGAGTGGACGCTTTGCTGACTTTGGAGGGTGGCACTGACGAGGCTCAACACACGGGACTGTGAGGCCCAGGGTGCACGCTGGTAATTCTCTCAGCACACCTGGTGCCTTTTCCCGGCCCCGCCTACTCCTTGACATTGTAACTATTAGTAGCGCTCCCGCCCCGACGCGCAAGCGGAACGCGCGCGGGACGTAGCTCGGGGCGAAGACCGGGCAAAGAGCGGGCCGTTTGTGGCCGTTCGTGGACGGGTGTAGACGGGACGGGCTACCCCTCTGAGATCGATTGGACTAGAGTATAAACGGTAGCCTAACACTGTGCGCAAGTAGTATACAAGTTAGGTTGCTACCTGTGCTTTGCTAATATTCTGCTACTGTTTCATTTTACATCCTTCACATTTGCAGGTATTTGTAATAGTTTGTACTTTTAGGGTTCTTGGTTACTGTCATAAGCAGCCCCCCCTCTTGTCCTTCTTCCTCCCTCACGAAGATGACATCTCTAAGATCCGGTAGGAAGTTTGTGCAGGGTAACACGGGGGGTAGTATTTCAGGGACCCTAGATAATTTCATCACCAGAGCTGCTCGGGTCCTTGAACAAGAAATTTCTTTGACTGAAAAACGATTGTCATTAGAAATATCCGCCAAGAGATCGTCGCTTGGCAACATTATGGCAGCCACTTTCCCCGAATGCAGGAACTTACCTCTGGTGTCTGATTTGTCGCACAGTAATGCGCCTGGGTTGTCGAATATATCTTTACATAGTTCTCTGGACGATATTTCCGGTACTATAATTATTCCCGAAGATAGTGGTATTCCCCCAAATCCTAGTGCTATTCCATTACCGCCCCTTATTGAGCAGCCACGTTTAGTTACCCCGATTTTGACCAATAAGTCCAAACCTATCAATGGGAAAAGAAAGCGTGTGGGCGTTCCTTCTAGGGGTAAACGTATAAAAGCTTCCAAAAAGTCCCAATTTGCCAATACACGTTCTGACCCCTCTTCCCTTCCATCTTGTTGCTCATCCCCTGCTGCCGGGAGCCCCATGTCCCCCCCACTGCACAGTCAATCTGCCTAATACTACTCCTCAGCCTACCTGCTCTCTTGAACTTTTGGACCAGTTGCTCAAGTCTTTTTTCCTTCCCCTTCTTGAGCGAGTCAAGAAACTTTCCATCTCCATCGGGAAACTAGAGAGTATGGTGTTAAACAATACGTCTTTGTTGGAGAAGACTACAATGTCCCTTGCTGACCCTAAGACTCGACCAAATACTGTCATTGCTGCCAAAACTGGGTCAGCTTTAAATGGTCATACTCCCGTGACTGAAGTCCCTTCCTCCTCACCCGCACAAAATGAACAAGCGGTGATAGTCACCCATCCACCAATTAGTGCTGTCTCGTCTATCCAACTAGCTAGCAACTCTGATACCAGAAATAGCAATAGCGATAATGCAGTAAGACAGCCTTCTTCTGAGGGTGCAGGTACGTTCTTAAAACTTCCTTGTATTAATCTCCCTCGAGAGTCCCTGCCATATACTGTTATAATGGTAGATGTTCTTAGGCTTCCCCAGGTAAAGTCCGAGACACACAGCGAACTAAAGAACAAAGTTACTCATTGGCTAAATGGCAATAGGCCTTTGCCATTTAGAGTAAGCGCTGAAATCTTGACAGTACGTAGGGTGAATTGGCTGGGTACTAGGGTAAAGAATGTTGCGTAATTATCAATTTTCGGGATCCTAGGGTGGTGAGTCATATATGTTCCCTTCCTAACACCTTGAGTGCCACTGGTATATTTACTGTGGATTTATCTTATTTCTACTCTCGAGACCCCCGTGATATACCGGGTGCTATGTTTAATGGCTGGGAAAGGGTTACCAAGGGGCCTCGTTGCCCGCCCGGATTGGACTCCCATCTCCCTTTGTTCAATTACTTTGCACCCTTGAATTCTCTAGAGGGGGTCGATTGACTGCCATCTGCCCAAATTAACTTGGGAAGTGTGAACAATACCTCTGCGGGCCCTGACTGTTTAACCCGCTTGTGGCCGGGCAGCAGGGGTGGGTGCGGGGGTCTGGGTGTCTCACATTCCACTAACGCTTGTGTTTCTTCAAATGCGCCTCTTAGTAATATTGATTTCTTTCCCCCAGTGTTGGAATGTCGGGATATTTCCCTGACTACTAACTTTGCTTACCTCAACCCCTTCCCTATAGAGACGGTGAATCGTTCCACTATGTTGCACTTAGATAGCCCACCTTTCTCACCCTCCGATTCCTGTTCACATGAAATTGTGTGTAGGGGAGATGACATAACTGTAATCCAACCTGCTGTTTTGGACTTTCCACCTGTTCACCAGTTGGCTGGTTTATCCAGCTCCCCCCATCCTAAAATGGTTTCTTGGAACATCGCTGGGTGACGGAATAAAATAGCAGTGGAGGAATGGTCTGCTTGGGCTATCACCCACGATATTCTTGTTTTTCAAGAAACGTGGGCGGTGGACCCTATATATTTTCCTGGTTATGTCAATTTTCACAAAGGGGCTATTGGTGGGTTAAGGGGTCACCCTTCCGGCGGTCTCTGTATCTGGGTTAGACAAAGTTTAATGTATAGTATCACCGAGCTACCACTCGATAGCCCAGATATATTGATTATTCTTTTACAACTTAAAGATGAACCCGACACCATGATCATTAATGTATACAACAGGGGTCTCCCAGGTGGGAAAGGCACCAACACCTTTCTCCATCTAGACGGGTTTTTGGATTCTGTTAACCCACCCACTAATGTGGAAATAGTGGGCGATTTAAATTGCTGCTTTGAGCCGCTGCTCTTTGCGTGGGATTCACTTACTATGGAAGTGGATACAATTTTGAATATTCCACCACTTGATCTCCCGCCTATTAAGAAGTGGACAGTATCCACCATCCAGTGGACGTCCTTGTGTATGGAGCGCGGCTTTAGGGCAGCAAATGGCCGGACTCCCTCGGACTCGACTGGTAAGGTCACTTTTTCCAGTGGTCGACGAAGCAGTAGAATCGATTATGCTTTGATCAAAGTTGAGTTCTGGCATTTACTAAGCGACATGGTGATCCAGGACCGCCCCGAGAGCGACCACAATCCACTTGTCTTGAATCCCTTATTGAATACAGTCCCCCTAAATAAATCTACTGAGATTGTTACCGCAGTAACTCTACTAACCAACAACCAACGGAGAGTGCGATGGGACAAGGTCGCCCTTGACAGTGCAGTACTCTCTGTGATTAGTTCTAAAGTCACTTGTGCGGTGGCTGATCTCCAATCTCTTTTGAGTCAAGAGGATGACGTGGCCGAGTCTACCCATATCCACGAGAAATTATTTTCAGCCCTTAAGTCCCTCTTTTCTAAACCTTGCAAATCCAAGAAAACTCGTAGCTTTAAGTCTGATTCTTGGTATAATAAGACCTGTCGTGAGTCTTATAGTAAATTGAAATCTGCTATTAAGTCCAAGAATCAGGCAAATATTCGACTTGCGAGGAAGCATTATAGTTCGGCCAAAGATTTGGCTAAAAAAGATTGGGACAATGAACATTGGAATAATCTTCTGGCTGCCAGCAAACAAAGGAATTTGACCTTGTTTTGGCATATCGTGAAATGGGGTAACTCTCCGTGCTCGCAGACCCCTTCAAACCATGTACTCCCTGATACTTGGGTATCACATTTTGAATGCCAGTTTTCTGACCCTAATTTGGAAGAAGCGACCGATTCTCCGATCTCCCTTGCAATACACCCTCCTCCAAATTTCAAATTTGATTGTAAAGAGGTAGAGTTGGCTTTATTTAGGGTCCCGAGTGGAAAGGCTCCAGGCTTAGACTGTGTCCCTGTGGACCTTTTCAAATCAGATCTTGACAACTGGGTGCCTTACATCGCACTCATGGCAACCGCCATAGCTAAGGGGGCCGCTATTCCCGAATCCTGGATGGGCGCTGAAATTTTGCCCATCTTTAAGAAGGGCGATCGCACCTGTCCAGGGAACTACCGCCCGATTAGTCTAATTGACTCGGTTCAAAAAATCATAGCTAGGATGCTCCTGGCTAGAATCCAGTCTTGGATAGAGCAGGAGAATATCATCTCGCCGCTGCAGGCTGGGTTTAGACCTTGCACTAGCACTATCGACCAGGCGTTCAAGTTCCAACTGATCGTCTGGAAAACGGTTTACCTCTGCGGCGGTACTTTGTACGCCGCTTTCGTTGACCTTCGGTCAGCTTTTGACTTAGTCAATAGGACTAAACTCAGGGCTGTTCTAGCAGAGTTAGGGATGCCTGCTGACCTCCTGCATATGGTTATTAGGTTGCATGATAACAACTTTGCTCAAGTACGTTGGGGGATCCAAGGACAGGTCACTGACAGGTTTAAAGTCAATAGGGGTGTCAGGCAAGGATGCGTCCTGGCGCCTACACTGTTTCTGTTATTCATTAACAGTGTTGTAAGGTATTTTTTATCCACACCCACGGACGCCCCCTCGTTGGGAGGTACAAAAATTCCACTCCTTATGTTTGCCGATGACACCCTACTTCTATCACAGACCCTGTCTGGCCTACAGGTGGCCCTGAACGTATTTGTTAATTTTTGTTCTGATTATGATTTGTCCGTCAATGTTTCTAAAACTAAACATATGGTGTTTAATAAAGGGAAATGCGTGGCCGGCAAAGTGACTATGAATAATGACACCCTCGAACGTACCGATGTCATGACTTATTTGGGGGTTGTTTTCGAAAACAAATTAAACTGGAAGCCACAAATAGATGTTTTATCCCTCAAATTTGCACAACTCTCTGGGTGTCTGATAAAAGAACAAAAACAATCCCAGACGAAAACTATAGGCCCTGCCTTAAAAATTTACAACGCTAGGATTAATTCAGCAATCCTTTATGGCGCCGAACTCTGGGGTTTTTCCGATCTCTCTCCATTGGTCAAGGCCCAATACAAATGTTTTAGGCTTCTTACGGGTCTTCCCTGTTCTACCCCACTAAAACCATTATTGCTTGATCTTGGATGCCATTCTTTTGATGACATTGCCAGGTTTAAACCTCTGGCTTTTTGGAGGAGACTTTGGACGGTCCCAGAATTAGGGCCCTATGCAAAGGCATTTCTGGACGTCCGTGCCATCTTGGGCGCAGGTAATATCCTGTGGTTTAAGCAAGTTAGCTTACTATTGGATTATATGGGCCTGGGTATTCTTTGGACCGATCCAGTTTCCAATCCTTTTCCCCCCAAAAAAGTTTTTAAAAGCCTTTACTGGGCAATGGTCTATCAAAAACAACTTACCTTAGTCTCAGCGGAGTCCTTGTCAGGCAGGTTCCTCGTGGAGAAAAACGCCCCTATTTTAGAAGCATATTGGGACACTGTTACTAGGCCCATCGATAGAAAACTCTATCATCAATTTAGGGTTGGCAGCCTTCCTATCAAATCATTCACCAAAAATTGGAAGGGTGCGACCTCTGATTCCTGTCGCTGGTGCACAGAATGTAAAGAAACAGTGGGTCATATATTCTTCGTTTGTCCGGCTTATGCCGCTCCCCAGGCTAAATGGCTTAAACCCATATGTCGCACTTTGGGCTCTAGACAGGGACTTGAGGCACTAAAAATCTTAAGATTTGATACTAGTGAATGTATCGTAGTGGCTGTGGCCAAATTCTTGGGATGGGCCTGGATTATTAGAAACAAGAAACATCAGTCTGTAGAGTCTGTTTAATCATTGTTTTTATCTGACTTGTGTCTCTCAGACTTCTTTTTATACTTAATATTGTATGTATTGATCATTTTGTAAACTGTCTTTTTATGATGAAACTAATCGACAATAAAGACTAATGAAATAAATAAATGTAGTTGTTTTCTTACCTTGCTTCTATTAATAGCAAAGGGAGAGGGTGTGTCTGAACGTCTGGAACGGCTGACTTTAAAGCTGGGAAACCAGGTTCGAGTCTGGTGGGAGGCTCGAACATCCTGTAATTCTGGGTAAATTACTTAATCTCCCCATGCCTAGAAATTAATATGTCCATCTCCAATGCAACTGGTGCTCCTGTAAAGCGCTCTGATACCTTTGGGTCGGGTTTGTGCTATATAAAACAGAAAAGAAAAAAAAAACGTTATTGTTTAGCACGATTTGCAGTTTTAATTGTGTTCCTTGGGTTAGCTTGATGGGATTGGACAGGTTAATGATGCATCCTTCACAGGTCCAAAGAATGCACCCTCTAGCTGGGATTCAATGTATTTTACACTTGGGTATGTCATAAGTGATTTTAGGTTTGACGAGTTTCTACTAATATAGCAAAGACTCTGGTGTTAGTTAATATTTCTAATTTTGGACAGTTCTCAGCAGTTAGAAGTGAGCAGAAAGGAATGAACGGTGAACAGACCTGGGGCCAGATGTATGACCGTTTCATTTTGTGATTCTCTAATTGTGAGTTTTTACAAATTGCAAGACTCACATAATCAAATGTACTAATGTGTCTCAGACACATTTAGCGATTGCCAGTGGGTCGCAAACGACCTACCCCGTCAATATTCATGAGGCAGGTCGCAATTTGCGACCGATTGGGAATGGCTACAATAACAGGGATGGTGGCCTCCTGGGCTCAGCAGACCACCATGTCTGTAATTGTGTTTTTTTAATAAAGCAATATTTGTTTTTGTAATGCACACCATTTTCCTTAAAAGAAAATAGGCTGTATTACAAAAATAAAAATTAAATCTTTTCTCTTAATATTTTAAGTGTAGGCAGTGGTCTATTGGATCTCTGACTGCTTTTAATAATATTTTCACCCTCATTCACAGAGGGGAATAGGTACTTGAAGTTGATGGTAACTGAGAATGTTTTGCGATCGCGTTGTCGGTTGCAAAACATTCCTACATACCAGTGCGACTCGCTATTAGGAAGGGACGCCCTTAACATGCCCCTTTCTAATATCAACTCACAAACTCAATTTTGTGACTGGGTAATGCGTTACCGACTCACAAAAGAGGGTTGGTACATGCCATAAAGCAATTAACCGGCGAAATGATTCACACATCCGGCGCTAGTTTGTTTATAGTTGTAGCATCACAAAGCTTCATAGGAACAAAACCCTAGGTGTTCATCGCACTGAGCTTCATTCAGAAAGTGTTCGCCTAAGGTAATGTCTATAATTGAAGTAAAATCCAGCCTTTTAAAGAAATTCTAATTAATGAATTCCAGTAACACTCCTGGGAAACTTTGACTGTGACAGCTTTACCGAGGTACTTAAGGTGCGTATTTACATATACAGAAATATAAACAGTGTAAATTTGTGCAGGCTTAATTGTAATGCACAAGTCCTTTTGCACTTGCTCAATGCTTTTTGTTTTTGTAAAGGGAATATATTTTTTCCTTTGCAGTAGACTCTTACTCTACACTGCCTTTGGGGTCTTCTCTCCCACTTACTCCTGCCCCTAATCGTTTTAAATCTAAGACCACATCCGGGATGCAACTGTGCCAGCAGTGGTTTGTGAATACCTACAAACTCGGCAATGTCTGGGCTTACACCTCCATAGTTAAGGATGCCTACAAAGGTAGACAATCGCACTGAAATGTCCATGTCCTCCACTGTCCTCAGATTTCTTCACTTAAAATTACACAACTATGGCTTGAACGTAAAGCCATTTACATATATAAATGTATGTTATCTAAATTGTAGTTTATAACATATTGCGATTTTTTTTATGTCTATTAATTATGCTATATCAGTAGATTAGGTCTTCTATTGTGTCCTTATAACCTTTCTCTTGTCTGTTATTGCGATGTTGATGCAGTTCTTTGCTACTCATTTCCAGAACCCATCTGATAAATTGCCACAGGAATTCTTTTCTCGAAATCAGTCCAAAGGCCTCAAATTCTATGCAGGGCGTGAGCACACATCCTTCTTCAACTTACCTGCAGGAAACTATGTGCTAGTCCCTTTTACTGTGGAGAGAGAGAAGGACGTAACGTTCATTCTACGGATCTTCCTAAAGAGCAAGGACTGTGCTGAGTAAGTCCATTATCACTCATTTTGTTTCTGAGAGTGTCTACTTCATGGTATCTACACTTCAACTAGGCATTGCCTTGTCCTTTGTACCAATAGCATAAAGAGTGGTCAATGCTTTGATATTGGTAACTCTACAACAGATCTCAATAGAATAAGAAGGAACCACAGGTCCGTAAGCTGTTTTTACAATAACCAGAAAAAGCACATAACAGAGATATTACCCTAATTCTTAAACATGAATGTGTTTCTAAAGCATGAATAGACAGAAGTAGACTATTTACCAAAACTAACCGGAAAGATTAGTTTTTTGTACACTTTCTTAAGCCCCTTAATTCTGGGTGGTAAGACTCCCTATAGGCCTTTATATTAGGGAATATCATGTGGAAAATTAGTATTGCTTTCCTAATTTCTGCACATGTTTCCCGAATCACAGTCCATTATTGAACCACATATTTACCTGCATTTAGCAAGTTGGATACGTGGCCAGTAGCTCCACAAATCTTGTTCTGAATTCCAGTCACATTTTAATGAAGGCTGTTAGGTATACATTTAGTTGAAGAAGTTTGTTTTGTAAACAGAATGGGCCTGATTCACAAAAGTAAATTTACACTCTCGTGTAAGTTTACATGGTTTTTTGGTATTCACAAAGTACAAGTTAATAATCAGTTTACAACTCTGGAGACTAGTCAATTGGGGTGGAAAGCTTTGCACCTAAAATGATAGGATAGGCCTTTCGTTTTGCAAAAGGATTTTTGTGAATTGGGTTCTGAACTTTGCACATACCTATGAAGGTTGGTAGAAATACAAATGCTTACAAAAACTTAATGTGCCTCCTACTTTTTATTGTTTTCTAAGAGAAGAAATACAGTCACAAAACACATATTGTTATTTATGAGAGCACTAGCATCAGAGGGCCTGATTTACAAAAGTAAACCTACACTTTTGTGTAAGTTCAATTTCTTGTTATTCACAAAGCACGAGTCAATACTAAATGTACGATAGCTGAAACTCTGCAGTCAGGCAGAGGGCTCCACATATAAAAAGGTAGGACAAGTCACCACAGTTGTAAATACATAACCTGTATACAAATCAATACAAGTAAGGCAGAACACAACAATAATAATTTGTTATATTCAGACCTTCCAGGAGATGTACTGATTTTTTCAATTAACATTTTAAAAGATTCTGATTGCTAATTCACAAACTTTAACTGAGCAAGTGTTATAAGGTGGAAAACTGATATTGGTTAAATAAATAATTATGATACATTTTGTTCATACATTTCTTGAATGACTGGCCTAAACAGCCTTTACTGAAGTACTAATTATCAGAAAGCAACGAAATGGTCTCCATAGAATTTGATGTCAATATATTTGTAGCCCTGTTCTTCCAAAGTGTTAATATTAATGCCATCAGGTAATTTGCTTTATAGTATATTATTTACAGTTACTTTTATTTGTTAATGTTTGGAGTATTTTGTCATTCTCAGAATCATAACACCAGTGATGCTATCATTGTATGGTTCTACCATTTTAAAAATACTAGGTGTTTTCTAATCCGTATTCCAATTTAGCAAAATTATGCCAGTTCACAAATACCAATAGGGGAAGTTGCAGAGTACATTGCCTCGTACCTTTGGTGCTGTTTTGTTGAGACCTTTGGACAATTCTGCATTTCTCTAAGAAAAAGGAAAAATAACTAACACCAGAAACAAAAGTGTCCTGGACGGCAGCATGACCTCTCTCACTGGTATGCAGGTTTTAAAGCAGCAGTGCTTACTATTTGGCCGTGCCATTCTCCTTCTACATTCTTGAGTCTCAAAAAGTCCCTTTGGACTTCTGGAGTTTCCAGGGGACCACTACCTACTCTCCAACATTTCATTTAATTCACAAAGGGAACGGGTCTCAAAGGGAGAATTTGTAATTTTTCTGTTTGTAATTTTTCAATGTATTGTGATTGAATTTAGGTTGAAAAAACGTTGATACACATGTCGCTTTTGCTATTGGCAAGGAATGCCTACAACATGCATTTCCAAATACCGGCTTGGTATAGGCTTGCAATTCTATTTTAGTAGTCAGTAAAAGTTTATCGACTCTTGCACGGGGATTAGCACTTTCCAAAAAGTATTTTAACAGTCTCAAACACTGAATTAGAAAATGTGTGACAGTTAAAATGCTTAGTAAATCTGGCCTTTGTGCTTTACTTTAAGTGCAAAATGAATCATGTTTAAATACCTGTGTGGGTGTGGTTAAAAATTCACATAGTCATAAAAAAGGGTAGTGTTAAAAAGTGATTTCTTGAGATGAAGAATGATGCTGAAGCTTGATATGGGAAGTCATTGGTTTATTCTCAGTTGTAGCTACAAACAGCTTATCCACCCAACTGTCGGCAGGTTAATGATCTCACCGCCCTTCAACATTCTACATCTAGCTTGGCCCTGACATTCCAGAACACCAAGCATCTCAGAGTGAGATATACAGATACATATTAACACAGAAGAAGAAAGCCATTACAACATATCTCCCTCCTTTACACTATACAGCAAAACACATAACACATTTTCTATATATACATCTAACATCATGTGACATTAATCATGTGACATAATCCTTCAAATGTGAGGGAAGACATGAAACTCTCTTGGGCCTCATGATGACTTCAGGAACCACTTTTCCCTCCGTGATGGTGTGAGGAAAACTTGATCCCGCGATAGTATTGCATAGGGCAACACGACCCAGATTCCATACCCTGTGATCACTTGTTCTTATAGCATTGTTGAAAACCTTGGTAACCCTTAAAGGTTTAGAGAATTTAGATCCAGAAACAGCAAAACCTGGTCTTTTAATCCGAACACAATCACCCACCTTAACCCTTGTGGACTTAACAGCATGACGAACATCATTGTTCTCTTTACTCTTAGAACATTTCAAATCTTCCTTCTCTTGCCACGATGTAGAATCAACATCTCGTGACCTGTTAGAAAGAAACTTATTTACCCATGGTGGATCTAAGAAAGTATCAGGGTCTCTTCCACGAAACAAAAGAAAAGGAGACTTCCCTGTAGTGGTATGTGGGGAAAAACGACACACACACACCCTTTTTGAAACCTCATGCTGCCAATTGCGACCATTTGCTTTTGCTAAAGACACAGTTTCCTTCAGGACCCTGTTAAATCTTTCCACTGTGCCATTGGATTCCGGGTGATACAAAGAACATTTTTTATTAATAATACCACAATCACTGAGAAAGGTCTCCATATCTCTAGAAACAAGTTGTACACCATTATCTGTGAGTAAGGTCTCAGGAATTCCTTCCCTGGCAATGCAGTCTTTTAAACATTTAATAACCGTATTTGAATTTATATTCTTCACAAAGGATACTTCTGGCCACCTTGAAAACAAATCCATGACAACAATAATAAACGTGTCTGAACCATCTCCATGAATAGGCCCTAAAATATCAAGAGCAGTATCCTTCCAGGGGCCACACGGACGAGTTCTTTTCTCCATGGGCTGTGTCCTAGTTTTCAAAACCTTCTCGCTGAGAGTACATTGGACACACTCCCTAACCAAATGTTCAATCTGTGTGTCAAGACCTGGCCACCAATAGCTAGAACGCACCCTCTCCTTAGTTTTGGATATACCTAAGTGTGCCTCATGTGCTAAATCTAAAATCTCCTTCCTTAAAGAAACCGGAGGTACTAGCCTGTGACCTCTCAACAAAAGCCCCTCACAACTTGAAAGTTGATCCTTAACTAACCAGAAATCTCTCACAGAATCACCACCTTGTCCTTTACGGTGCCAACCATCACAAATCAATTTAGAGACCTCTTGAATGATAGTATCATTCTTGCAAGCATCTAGCCACCTCTCACGAGAAATCACTTTATAATCCACCCCACAGATAAAGTCATGTGGATGATCAAAAGATGGATCTGAATTTGTGTCTAGTATGTCTGGTTGATTATCTGGAACTAACCTTGAAAGAGTATCTGCAACAATGTTATCTGAACCAGGAACATGTTTAACAATGAAATTAAACCCCTGTAGACCAACCACCCATTTTGAGATTCTAGGAGATACAGAGTCAATGCCTTTATTAGTTAGTACTTCACAAAGAGGCTTGTGATCAGTTCTTATGACAAATGATGTGCCCCACAAGAATTTTTTTAATTTCTTAATAGCCCAATATACAGCAAGGGCTTCACGTTCAATTACTGAATATCGACATTCAGCGCCTTTCAAATACCTAGATATGAACATAATGGTATTCTCAGGCAAGACACCCCCTTGATACAGGACCGCACCAATCCCTTTCAGACTTGCATCAGTAGAAATGATAGAGCTTTTGCTTGGGTCAAAATTCTTGAGATTAGGAGCATTCTGTAATTTCAATTTTATGTCATTAAATTCTCTATCACACAAACTATCCCACCTAAATTTCTCTCCTTTCTTTAGCAAATTTCTCATGTTGAACGTGACCTCAGCAAAATTCTTTATGAACTTATTGTAGTATTCGGCCATTCCTAAAAATCTCATGAGCTCCTCCTTGGAAGAGGGAACCACAAGGTCTTTAATGGTGTTTACAAGATCAGCTTTAGGAAAACTCCATCCGCACTAGTATGACCCAGATAATCAATTTTACTGAGGCCAAATCTACATTTCTCTTGTTTAATAGTTAAATTGTGAGTAGTAAGCCTGTCCAGCACTTGCCTAACCCTTCTTTCATGTTCAGCAACAGTAGACCCATGTACCAAGATGTCATCTTGGTACACACAAACCCCAGGGATGTTGACTAAAACCTTATCCATGACACGTTGAAAAACTGAGGCAGCAGAAACTAACCCAAACGGGAGTCTAATAAATCTAAATGTTCCAAACGGCGTGATAAAAGCAGTCAGATCCCTTGAGGACTCATCAAGCAAGATTTGGTGGTACGCTGATGTCAGATCAATGGTACTGAATATTTTTGCTCCACCCACCATACTCAACAGCTCAGATATGTTTGGGAGGGGATACTTGTCCGCCAGAACACATTTATTGAGTTGTCTGAAATCAACACAGAGCCTCAAAGAATTGTCAGGCTTCCTCGCGGCCACCACCGGGGCAAGCCATGATGTTCCTTCTACTTCTTCAATAATGCCTTGGGACTTTAGTTTATTCAATTCTTTGAGCATATCCTCTTTGACAGTGAACGGAACATTACGGACTTTACAGGATACTGGTATTGAACCAGGAGAAAGTTTAATGTTATGACAGTAGCCCTTAAGACAGCCTAGCTTATCGCCAAACACTTGTGGATATTGACTTATCAAAAGAGTTTGTAGCGAAAACCTCTCCACCACAGACTCTACGCTTCCTCTCTCTTTAAGAATGATGGGAGGATTATTGTTTGGGTCTAACATGACACCAAGATCTTTTTGGTGCCACCAGCTGATGATGCTATCACCTTTTTTAGAAACATAAACTTTCCCAGGAGTGAAACGCTCTACATACTCGATTAGTCCATTAAAATATCCCCTTAATTCAATGGGATCTCCGCCATATGCAGTGGGACGAATGTCTGGTTTCATTAGTTTGACTTTCCCACACAAATTATCTTCAAAGAATTTACTAGAAACAATGGTAATCTTGGCCCCAGAGTCAAACAATGCCTTAGTTCTGTGACCTTCCACAAGAATGAAATCAAGGGGTCCCTCACCACCAACCTGGACCACAATTTGTCCACACTCGAAATCATGTTGGTCAGATATGTTACTATCTGAAACTTCACTCACATTTTTTAAAAGATTTTTGAACCTGCAGGCACTCACAAAATGACCCTTCTTTTTACAATGAGAGCATGTAACATTTAAAGCAGGACACGACTTGTCATTGGCCCAATGTGAAGTGCTATTGCACCTATAGCACTTCCCACCTTTGTTAGGATTATTACGAGGTTTACTAGCACTTTTTTCTTTAAATTGTGACTTTGCCTGAGAGTCACCCTTATCTGTTTCCTTTTTTGAATCTAAGTTGGTATTAATCACCGACACCTCTTTATTGAGATCTTTTTTGATCACCTTTACACATTGAAGAGAGTGTTCTATTCTCTTTGCCACTACTAGAACCTCATCCAAAGAAGGTTCGTCTTTCAGCCAAAGTTCATCACGTACTTTCTCAGATACACAACCAAGCATGAACTGATCTCGTATTCTTTCATCCATTAGGGCATCAAATTTACAACTGGACGCCAAGCGTCTAAGCTCT
This sequence comes from Triturus cristatus, assembly GCF_964204655.1. NCBI lineage: Eukaryota > Metazoa > Chordata > Amphibia > Caudata > Salamandridae > Triturus > Triturus cristatus. The sequence continues at coordinate 1,753,572,611 of NC_140589.1, read as the reverse complement.
CTTATATAATTCTCTATGCTTTCTTCTTCTTTTTGCATACGCTTGCCAAAATGATACCGCTCTAAGATTGTGCTAACATTTGGCAAGTAATGAGCATCCAGTTTATAAATACATTGTTCGTACTCGTTAAGACTAGAACCAGTACCGCTAGGGACATCAGGCAAATGGTCAAAGACATCTTGCCCCTCAGACCCAAGACAGTGCATCAACAAAGCAGTCTTTCTCTCAACACTTAGAGAAGTACCACATACACGAGCATAGCGCTCGAAAACCTTCTTCCATTTGGACCATTTAATGGGAGGCTCCCCTGGGGATTGTAGAAAGAAAGGAGCTGCTGTGACGTTTTGCATGGTAAAGATTGTTTGCAGGATTAAAAAAAATAAGATAAAATCAAAGAAAGAGTGCGAAAATTTCAGGGAAAGCACCAAAAAAATTAGTACTAATGCACATACTACACAAAGTCATTATGGTGATTGAGTGTACTTGCAATTGTGAGAATGTATCTCTGAATGTACCTCTGTATGTATCACAAGTAGCAGTAAAGTCTATTATACACTGTAGAAGTCCATTAAGGTAGATTATGTGCTTGAAAAGCTGTACGTTGTTTAAGGTTTAATAGAAACAGCTGTGCGTGTCAGCGCTGTAAAGTAAATGGCTCTCGACACGCAAAACTTTATGAGAAATAACTGTGCGTGTCAGTGATATAACTATATGTGAGCAAGCACCATTATTACACCTGAGAGCTCTAAAGATTTGACACGCTTGAATTAGGAAGATCAAACAGTCCGTGTCCAAAAGCAAATAGATCAAATGTTTAACATTCTTGAACGCGAAGTCTGAATGTCAGAGTTAGATTTGCTGAAAAATTAAAGTTATCGGGAGTATTTGTCGCTGTTCCGCAATTAGAGTCACTGATGCGATAGCTAGGGTAATGTTGCCCAGCAACGTCCAACTTCTATTATTATTGCGTTTGTTGTGCGCCTCGACCAATCAAGATACAGTTCGCCTCATGAATAAAGGATTCAGCCAATCCGGGCAAAGCTTGTTAAGTAGCCAATCCAGGACAAGATTAGAAAAACAAAACATCAGCGTTGCGTTCCACCTCTCGTCACGATGCGTTCCCGATAGGTTGTATCTTGGCAAGTGACGAAAGAGAGAGAGTCGGAACGTTGCAGCGTCATAGCAATAACATGAAGTAGGGGAACAACGGAGATACGCGTGTGACAGCGCGAGGGCTAACGTGAGTAAATATATATATATGAAAATGTTGCCAAAAGCGAAGGATAATTCGTTATACGCCCTGTTTCTATATAGGATATCGAGTGAAAATCACACTACGACGGTTGTTTCATGAGGCAGAAGAGATTAAAGTCAGAAATTCGAGGCAGCAAGTGTGATCAATAAAGTCTCAGGATAGGAAGTACCACTATGTATAGCCAAGTCAGTGATAGTAGTAAATGCCTTTCTTGAGAGAAATTAAGTACGGAAAGATCTCACTTGATGTAATTTTCTTCCTGAGAGTAGAAGATGAACTCTGTTGATTACATCAGAGGAAGATAAGAGTTGGAGTTGAGCTGATGATGATCTCAGTCGTCGCCAGTGTTAAAAAGTGATTTCTTGAGATGAAGAATGATGCTGAAGCTTGATTTGGGAAGTCATTGGTTTATTCTCAGTTGTAGGTACAAACAGCTCATCCACCCAACTGTCGGCAGGTTAATGATCTCACTGCCCTTCAACATTCTACATCTAGCTTGGCCCTGACATTCCAGAACACCAAGCATCTCAGAGTGAGATATACAGATACATATTAACACAGAAGAAGAAAGCCATTACAACAGGTAGGTCTTAAGCAAAGTCGACAGCGGTCTTCTTAAATAATGGTGGGTAATCTAGCATTTGACTAGAGGGCCACCTAGCAACGACTAGTTGAACTGCAGATTGATGTTAAAAGGTCAATGCTTTTGCATTTGGCTTGTGAGGGACACCTAGTAACGACTAGTTGAACTGCAGCTCTTTGTAGAATTATTTTGATATTGGATACTATAATATTATATTCACCGCCCACTGCTAATCTCGTCCCATAATGCTTTGCAGGGCCTTTGGTTGGGATTGGATTTTTACCCAGAACTGTGCTTGGGGTGGTCCTAAGAGGATGGGACCACCACTGAATCGTTCAGCATGATATACTCTTTGTGTTCAAGGCATATGCTTGGTCCTCCCCCTTGGTTAGGGGGGACCCAAAAATCATTACCTCTCTCATTGCCTGATATTAATCATTTTAAAAGTCCACTTTTGTGAATTGATTTTATTCTTTTTAGCATGTAAAGTTGCTTTAACAAAGCATGTGTTGGTGTAGTTTAGTAGCTGACAGAGTTTTTGAATTCCGTGTTTTTAATGGAATGCGTGGTTAACAAATCTCTGCAAACTCCGGCAGCGGAGCGAGTTCATTGCACAGGGTTATCAAATAATGCCTCCAATGGCTTCCCATTAAAGCCAGAATGCACTTTTGAAAGGAAGGTCTTACCAACAAAGTCCTACACATAGGCGGCGGAAAATGCCCTTTTCTGCACTCCATCGGCGTGTTATGATGGGCATTGAAAGCCCATTTCCCGTCCGCTGCGGTGTTTGTGGTTCCGCCAGATATCTCAGTCCGCATCGGTAGCGGAGGGAGCCGATAGAGAGTTACCGCCGTGCGGAATGCGATGAAGACCGCCAGTCATATCATCATGCCTCAAACAGCCCATCACACCGCAGCAGAGAATCCGGCCAATTGGGGATGGCGGTGGCAATACTGTGGATAGCTCCATGTGTTCATGACCTCTGGATAAACGGCGGTCTTTGGCCTTTCCACAGGAAATCCGACCGCCGCGGATGGATTTTCAGCTTTTCTGCCGGTGAATCCTGCAATCCGACGGCCGCGGTAGGGTGTTTCAGGCAGGCCATCCTAATCCGACCGCGGGTTTTGCCGCGCTACCTGCGGACGGTACTTTTCCACGACCACGATGGTCAGGATGCTTTTCCGCCTGCCATCCTAATGAGCCCCGTAGTGTTTCCCTCACTACTTGAAAGATGATATTCACACTAATTGAGAAACGTAAGACTCAAAAAGTAAACAATTTCTACTAGGACAATGTATAAAATTAAAAATCTAAAATGCTGAGCTAAATCGTTTCCTGTCAGTCACCAAAACTTTGGAACCATGTACCTGAGATGGTATGATGAACTCTAAACTGCATCTCTCGGGAAAATACTTTTTTCAAAATCCTATTTCATAGACTAATTTCACCAGTCACCGTAGGTTATCTTTGCTGCTTTTCACTTTGTTATTCTGTTTCTTGTTTCTTGTGAAGAACTTCATTTGTCATATGGCTATGTCTGAAGTGTATAACTATCTACTTATGTAAATATTGTACATTAATAAATATCGATAATACACAGATTATCTAAAAAAATATTGTCGTATTATTCCCAAAGGTACAAAGATATAGGGGCATATCAGCAAGCTGGCGATAAAAAATTATCGCCGCTTTAGACGAAAAGCGGCGATAATTTTATCGCTTAATCAGCAAGGTCACGCTAACGCGTGATTCTTTGCTTTAGCTCCCTTTCCCATAACGCCCACCTTTGCATCTCTAATGAGATGCAAAGTGGGCGTTCCGTCCCAAAATAACTGGAGAAATGTCGTTAACCGACATTTCTCAAATTATCAAGGGAATCGCTAACAGGCATAGCGATAAGAAAAGTAGGGCTAACCACAGTTAACGCTACTTTCCTTACGCCTGCTTTCACCCTGACTTAGCCATTATAGCCAATGTAAGGTGGATATAATGGCTAAGTATGCCCTGCCTTATCAGCAAGCTAACGCCAAAATGTGTGAGATTATCGCTGGATTTCCAGCGATAATTTCACTTTTGACTGTTAGTGCGAGAAATGTTATCGCTTTTGAGATAAGCGTTGCTGATAGCATGCTATCTCAGTGATAAAATTCCACGATAGCCGGCGATAATGATCCTAGCGCTAAGTGCGCTTAGCGATAATTATCGCCGGCCCTTGCTAATATTCCCTATAATAATTTACTAGTAATGGTACCCTAATGAATTGTTTTCTCCTTTTTAACTGAAATTAAGACATATGAATTCATATATATATATCTATAACCGTGTCTGTCATCTTAGGATGCACTTTGCTAATAAAGTTAACATTGTCTATTACCTTGTTTTTCCAGGGAACTGGGGAGAAGGCATATCTGCAGGATTCCAAGGGTAAGTAATGAGTCATCCGAAAAATAGTAGAGGGTACTTGTTGAAACAGCAGTTGAAGAAGAAAGTGTGACCTGATTGTTTTTAGCTGTAATTCAGGACTACAATCTGTGCCTCAAAACTTGCACTTTTGGCATAAAATGTAGTATGCAGTCTCCTCATTAATCTGCAATTTTCTGACTTGATTTACACAGGTGTGACTAACTACTAACATAACCTTTTATATTGAGGCTTACTGTAAAGTAAAAGTTGACGGCATACAGAGTTTGCAATACATTTTTGATTGCAAGTTATGAAAAAATTTCAAATTTATTCTCCATTTTTCTTGCACAATTTCCATCAGATTTTACGACAGGCTCCTGACACAGTCCCTCATTGCAAGACTCATATTAAATAGTTCTAAATTGTGTGCAACTTTTTAACTGACCAACAGTGTTTAACAACAATAATTCCCCAGGTATTAAGAGGGGGAATTAGCACCCGTAAAACCTTTCAAAATGCAGGAATATGCATGCTTAAACAGTGCAGTAAAACCATTCACAAATGTTATCCCTCATTGTGACATTGGAAACCATGAATTAGGAGGTATAATATCCCCACAGATAAGATTCTGTGGTCCTCATTACCTTAGTTGCCTTGTTAGTCTGATGGGGATGGTTGCAATTTCTGACCGCCATCAGAATTTTCTCCTGCATGATAAGCCTGCAGATCCATCGCATTTCACCAAGAGACTACTACTGCTAAGAGCTACTGGTGTTTCAAGCAGAAACACAAAAGGAAATTAAAAATAACCAGGAGATTTGACTTCAAAACGACTGATTCCCCTAGTAATTTCTCATTTATAAGGGATCTTCTGTGTTCAACTCATAGTGCCTGGTCAGTTCACCCGCTATGGATATATCAATACCCCTGAAATGAGTAATTCCTTAGGGGGAGTTGTCAAATAACACTCTGATGGTGCGAAAATGCAGCCTTGTCCCACACCCCTGGCCAGTGAGAAAGGATCCGACAGTTTTCCAAATGGGCCAAAGTGAATTTAGGTAGCTTAATTTTCATGCAGATTATAAATAAATTCACCAGAGCCACATCAACGCCCAGTTCTAACAGCAGCAGCCATAGCTTTGTGTGGTTAACAGAATCAAAAGCTGCTGAAAGGTCAGGAACAATGGGCAGCACTTTGTAATGGTTTACTTGCCAGCGTAAGTCCAAGTACTGTTCCACTGTACCCAGCCATGTGCATAAACCGTATTCATAAGGGCTCAAAATCTTATGTTGAGTCTCTCATTGTTATAGGTGGGAAAAACACTCTGCCCAAGTTCAGAGCTGTCAATTAAAGGTATAGGCCAATAACATTTAGGAGCATTATGGTCCAATTTTTTTAAAGACAAGAACGATAATTAAGAAGGCCCAAGAACCAGGGATATTAATTCACAGCGAGCTATTGAAAACCTCTGTAAGTAAAGGCCCCCACATGTCTATATTACATTTAAAAAGATCAATAGGGACACCGTCTGGCCCTGGGGCTTTACCGCTTTGGCTTTCCCTAATAGCCTTCTCCACTTCTATTAAGGTGACAGACATTCTCTGTCATCCTTCTAATTTTTTCAATAAAATCTTTAATAGGTTCCCCTCATCTGTGGGCCAATAAATAGATTTAAAATGGTGGCCCAAACATCACCAGATATACTACTACACAAAGTATTAGTTGGGACAGCCCTTTTCCAGAACCTTTTCAGCATGTTTCAAATATTTTTCTATTCGTTATGGTTGCAGCATCCTCTAACATTTCCAAGACTTTTTTTGACAGTTCATCCCTACTACATTTAAGTGCACGTGTATGGCTTTTATGCGCTTTGCTTACTACCAATGAGTCTCTAGGGCGCATATTCACAAAGAAATGGTGCAGCGCGGTGCTGCAAGCAATTTAGCTACGCCACGCTGCATCATTTTAAAAAAGCAGGGATGCACCATATTCACAAGAATACGGTGTATCCCTGTGTTTTCCCTTGTGTTGTCACTACAAAAAGGCTGTCATAGATCCAACACAGACACCCATGTGCCATTGTGCAAGGGTGCCTGCATTGAAGGGATGATTCTGTGCAACTCAGGCACCCTTGCACCATGGCACAAGGGTGTCTGTGTTGCAGGGATGATTGTTTATGTGCAGAAAGGGACCTTAAAGGCAATTTGCTCCATCTATGTGTGCTGCACACCGCAGCACACATAGAAAGAGCAAAAACAAAGAAAAATAAAAGTATTTCTCCTTGTTGCACCAATCTAACACCTGCTTTTCAGTGGCGTTAGCATTTCGCGCTGCCTTAGATTTACAGATCCTTGTAAATCTGTGGCTGCATAAAAAAGCAATATATTATGGTCTCCCCAGTGTGTTTCCAGGACGCAACCGTGGAAATAAAATAGAGAAAGGTTTTGCGTGGAGAGTATGTAGTCTTTGGTTGAGGGCATGGCCATTCCCTCTAAAGCAGGGCACAACAAGTCCTTCCACTTTGAACAGCTGTTAATATTAATAAAGTCAGCTGGGGCTATGTGTGGTCCCAATCCCTTGACTATGTGATCAGGTTCCCCTCCCTAACCATCTAATTGCTCTGTTCCTAGACTCTCGGTGTTAAACATGAGTCCCCACAAACACTATAATCTGGTTGAGTCAGTAAGCCAAAACTAACAGATTTAAGCAGAGTTAAAAAAAACTAAGCAACTTTGTAAAATTTGTATAGATAGTGTCAACAAAGTTATCATTATAAAAGGAGCTTGATGCATCCTTAATAGGCAAAAACAAGGTGAAGGATGGAATGCTTGAATTAATCTTAGCCACTGCCAAATTGATCAGGCTGCATCACAATCCATCATTTTTTGCCCACTATGCCACCTCAGTTTGGACACAGCCATATGCAAATCAGTCTTGACCCTACTTCTTGTGGGAACAGCCCAGCCACAATGCCAGGCCAGGTTCTCCCTGACCGGAACACAAGCAACCTAGGACCAGTTTTGCCCTCATTAGGGCTCTTCCTCCAGGTATAGCTTGGTTCCAGTGACACAGTGCACCTAGGTCACACATCTGGGCACACCAGGCGCACTTAGGTCATCAAATGCAAAAACAAAAAGGTGATGGAGGGGATTCTTGAATGAATTAATCTCAGCCAGTGGCAATAGCTTGGAATGATGGATTGGTATGCGGCCTAAGTAATTACCAGTTGCTGAGTTTAATTCAGGCATTCCACCCATCCCTGTTTTTATCATTAATATGCAAGTCCTGAAAAGCAGAGCACATAGAGTCATATGTTTAAAACTTGTGTTTTGTGACTTGCAAATAGGAAATAGCTATTGAGGAAATTGTGATTTCCTAATAAGAAATTGCAAATTAGGAAAAGTTGCATTTTCGATGCAGAATGATAATGTCAGACCAGGAAGTTAACAAATAGATGTTTGGTCACAACCCTGAAGCCTAGCAAGGTTCTGAAAGAAAGGAGTGCTCATGGCTCACCATCTGAAGTGTTTTTTTGTAATTCCTGTACAACACCGTGTCCAAGGAAGAGGGGGACAATGATTCTGGCAGCAGGAAGATAAAGGTCACATTTTCTGAGAAGGAGTTGGAGCTTCTATCAGAAGAATGCGTGGCATACATGGATGAGCTCTGATACAGAATCCTAGAAGACGAAGGTATAGAACAGCATAATGAAGAAGGTGATCTACCTTGGTGTGACCCAGAAGACCATACCTAAGATCAGGAAACGCTGGTATGAGCTGAGATGCCACACAAAGGAAGGTGGCCAGCAGGATAGCTGAGGGTCATGGCACAGACTGTGGAGCATCGAAACACACCCCTCTCTCTCCCATGGAGAAACTCATTGAGGGCAAAATGGAACCAGAAATTGTGGTGGGAGTATCAGACACTGACATCTACAATCCTGCGGACACCAGCCAGGTTAAATACACTCACTGTTACTTACTTAACATAACATAATGTTTTCAATTCCCCAAATAAAGCATCACAGCATACATAACTCCAGTGAGATGCTTGTCCTACTTTGGCAAATGCATTGTGGCAGTTGTAGTACACCAAAGTTGCGTGCTATACTCTGTGCTGATGTCTACACCACACATACCTGTACATCATAAACAGGTCACAAACACATAGTGCACAGTTACAACAATGTAGTGAAGTGACATTAACCATTTATTTACACTTACTATATAAATGCATTTCCGCAGACCACACGCAGGAAGTGTCAGAAACAATTGAGGCAGAAGAAGCTACAGACGCACGTGTTGAAATGGAGGACAGCCCATTACCAGCTCATATGACCATCACTCGAACTCCAACTGCTAGGAGAGCAACCGTTGCACCTCTACCAGACTTTGTGGACGGTGAAGAGGGATGAACCAAAAGCAGGGACACTAGCAACATCTCTATTGGCAGGGCACGCAGGCAGTGTAGAGGCAAACAGCAACAGTCCACAGTGAGAATGTGTCAGACAATGTGTCAGAGAGTTCTCCTGTGTTTGGTGGCCTGGAGAAATCCATCATCTCTTTACAGCACCTGCAAACCAAACAAATCAGGACTGTCAATAAGCATTTGCTAATAATGTCAAGCTCAATGAAGCAATTGCAGAAAGGACAAGACCAATGGGATTACTGCCATGGAGAAGGAACACTGAGATCTAAATCAAGCCCAAGGTCTGTTGTGATACAGGAGGCATCACACACTACCTGCACATTGAGTGAGTGTGAGCTTCTCCTGTTTCTGTATATGAACTAATTTGCTGAGGGGGACAAATATCGCAATATGTGTGCCATCAACACAGCCAATTACATTGGGGAACTGTGCTGCTCGGTAGAACATTTATTTGGTCTACGGCAATAATTGAGGGTAATTTGGGAAATATATGTAGTGGTTAACTTTGCTAACCATAATGTCCAGAAACCTGCGAGAGATCCTGGAAAAGACACTTTGTGACATTCCCCTACCATGGCTATGACCGCCTTGTAACTGTCAGAAGCTAAGAGGTGTAGGCAACACAATACCTGTACATGTGGTGGGATTCCATTGCTCCTGAGTGTTGAGGTCTGAAATGAGGTTGTAATTCAGCGATTAAGTCCAGATTACCTCACTACTGAGTCTGTACTTTTCATAGATCTCATCCCTGTCTGTTCAAACAGGGTGACCCTCACCTGTCTCTTCCTCCTTCTTGTCCTGCCAGCCAAAATCCTCATCCTTCTTGCCAAAATATAGAGGGCTGCCATTTTGAAAGAGCGAGATGCATTTTGGGTGCCTTTTAATAGTTTGCACCCGGCACCACCTGATCCACATTGAGGGTAATTCCAGGGAACTGTATAGATTGAAATGGGCCCCCGCTTCCGCCATTTCAGAGGGTGTGCACTTAGCACACCCTCTGGTTACATAATCTTAGGCACTAGCCTCTTTGGCACTTGATATAGTGACAGATGTAACAGACGGGCGCAACTGTTAGGTAATGGTTGAAAGCAGTAGCTCAAGGCTTTTTAAACAATCTAATAGTGACAGAAGTTCTGCTTGAAGCAACAATCTTCCATCAGACGCTCCATACTGATTCTTGAGGGTATTATAGGGGTTTAGACTGGTTTGAGGGGGGAATAAGATAGTAGGAATAGATTCCTTATGTCATGTGGCTTGAGACCCTCATATTATCCTCTTAGTGGTCAGGGAAAGGGGGATAACCGGGGTTTATGAGGATGACCTCTGACAGCGACTGAGACTGCAACTGAGATGCAGCACCCACAGCCGAAACAGATAGTGAATTTATGGCTGATGTCGGAGCTAGGTCATTACCTGTAGAAATAAATACAGACCCAAGGTGCATGGATAATCTTTTGTCCATCAGGGCAATTTCAGTACTGATAACCTCCATACCCCTTCCTAGCATTCTGTCTACACAAGTGTTTTTCTTTTCACTGTAGCTGTGCTTAGGGGTGATGCCTTTCTTTTAACCATGATTTAAAGTAAGTCGGATAATAATGACCAGCAGGTCCAAGTGCATATCAGGAACAGAAGGATAAGACATATAATAAAAACAGTACCTCTTGCTGCGGGAACCAAGTGGGATAGCACAGCCCAGCCCCTTCCAGGCTCCTACGTACATTGGCCGGGGCTAATTTTAGGTGTGCCATTCTATCTGTTTAAAGCCATCACACATTAGGTGGAAAATTGTGGAGGTGTGAACAGTTTTAATTACTGAGTTGTCCTTGAAAGAAAAAAAAGTAAAACTTTGAACTAAACTGTTGGTAGGTGCTCCTCCACCAGCAGTACACATTAAACTGTTGTGTTGACTCTCCAGTCGCCGAAGTGACCTCAGGTGCTCTTTCGCTCCTCCTTTATCCTCTGGATTCATTAATGCTAGATGCTTTTTCCCCATAGACTATCAGACCATGCAATGTTTTTTTTAGCGCAGTGTTCAAGGCCCAAGAATCCAAAGTATCAGACTGCCGACTGCTCGACGTAACCAGAACACAAGACCCTATTGTGGACCCAAACTTGTACATTTGTTTGGCTGTCTTTCTATATGCCAGTTGTCTGCAGACTCAACAGATACCAAACAGTATCTGATGACATGGTGGTGGTGGGTAGGAGACTCTGGGTAGTCAGCAGCTGCGGCAAGCAGACAAGCTGAATGTGGGGGGGTGTATCCATCCAGACTTCTGGACATCCAGACACTAAGAACTTTGTTTAAAGAAGGGGAGCCACGCAAAGGAGGTCAAGCAGATGTATCATTAAATGTGCACGGTGTAGGAATAAAGGGGATTAGAGTGTCAAACAGGTGGTTTATGTATGTGGTGTATCTAGCACCATGAAATAACCCTTGTATTAATTTGGGCTGTCCATGTGGTTTCAAGGTGTAATAACATGAGTTAGGTGCTAGGTGGATATTGTTTTTCAGAAACTAGTCGGAAACAATCAGAAGCAACAAGAAATAACTAAGAGTGATCAAATGTTCAATCACGTACCCTCAAATTTAATTTGACGTAGATTAATATAAATTCATACAACAATTCAACTAAAAAATTCATGATGTGCCTTGACTAAGATGTGGCTTACAACAGACTCAGGAGTCTGTTGTGAACTGCATCAGGCACTGGTATCTCCTTGTCACCCAGCTTCTTTACTCTACCCATCTACAGAACCCATAACAACAATTCCTGTTAAGTCCTGCAAATTTGTTCTGTTAGAAGTCACGTGATGTCCTATGAACCTATTTGAGACTCCAATCTCTTTTCACAAGAGACCTCAGTGTAGTCAATCAAACATGACCCAGAGTTACAGTAGAACTGAACTGAAAAAATACAGATAAAATTGTTCACCTTAGTGAGGAATAAATTGGCATTCTTGATACTGCCCACCCCCTTGAGCCCCCCACACTCCCCATAAGAAAAACTGAAGAGCCAGAATATACTTTTTATCAAGTAAACAAAGAACCAGTTACAATTCAGCCCAATACCTTCTTACACTGATGAAGACCATGTGTAGTATGAACACTAGATGCAATTACATGTGACAAGACTCTGCAATCAGGGTGGAGAACTCCACACCTATAGAAGTATAGGCAAAACTTACATTTTGTAGCATGTTTCCTAGTACCCTTTTTAGTACTACAAAAGACTAAAAAAGTGTAGTTTGCAAATCAGACCCAGAGAATGTATGTAATAAGACATGTGATGTATACAGATGAACATACACACACAATGGTACAAAAGATGCATCTCAAATTAAAACAAACAATTCAAAAAATGAGTATCCACGGAAAACACCAGAATACAGTGATGACAAGAATGCTGAAGTAAGACAAGGAGAAACTCCTGAGCGAACATCAAGATCCCGAGAAATGAATAGTTAAATTAACAACAGAAGAAGCTAAAACCAACAGTCATAGGAATCTTAGGACCTGATTTAGAGTTCGACGGACAGGTTACTCCTTCACAAATGTGACAGATTTCCTGTCCACTGTATTCCAAGTGCATTGGATAGAATGCACTTGTAATATGGCGGACGGGATATCCGTCACGTTTATGAAGGAGCAACCTGTCTGGCCAACTGTAAATCAGGCCATTAGTAAGCAAACAACAAATAATTGTGATTACTCACAACCAGCGTTCTGAAACCCAACCCTTAAAACTTGAAACACAAATCTTCTTTCCCGACTGTGCTAAAGTGCAAAGCAGAATATGTAGCTTGCTTGAGCCAATCCTATTTGAAGCCCAGTCACATAAAGATAATTTTTGGTCAAAGAGTAGAGAGACATTTGAGAACCCAATGTTGATGAGAAACAGAGACTTAACAAGGGGAGTGCAACATTTTGTAAAACTATGTAAAGTTATGCAAAACACAAATCTGACCTTGTGTGCTATTGTTTTATTACATCCTTGTGCCCAAAAGTGATGCCAGGATGAGCGTTACGCATAAAAAATGCAAAAACACAAGTGCCATGAACATGAGTCATGTTCTGCTAATCCACGTTGTTTTCTGTACTACCTTGCTAGGATTTGTTCTCCAAGTAACCCAGACTCATGCCATGAGGGGTAATGGCATAATTTTTCAGAATTTCACATAAGCTCAACGTGAAATGCCAAAAATTGTGGGAATTACGTCTACGTATGAACTTTTACTTAGGCCTAAATTCACAAATGTCGAATTTGTGTATGGACCAACACCAAGTAAAGCAAGGAACAAAAACTGGAATCAAGGTTCACTCACTTGAAAAACACACTGGATTTAATCAAAATACAAAAAGGAATAGGACTATTATCATCTTTTTATCTCTCTATGACTCTAGAGGTCACCATGACATCCTGAATAGAGGAAATATATTCAAACTACCATAGGGCCTTATTTCGATGTCGGTCGGAAAGCCTTCGGCCGCCCTTCGTAGGCTTCCCAACCGACATGGAAAATGTACATTGTGACCACCAAATTACAATGTCAGCGGTCGGATTGTAAACTAGCCGGGGAAATTGACTCGGTTCCGATGGGCTCAAAGAGCCCGTCGGCCAGTCTGAAACCGCTCACAATCCCTTAAGCGTTACAACAAACAATTGATGGACGGAATGCTGACAATGCAGACATTCTCCCCCAGTCAAGAGATCTGGGTTAAATCCATCGTTCTTTTGCCCACTACACCACTCCAGTTTAGACATGGCCATATGCAAATCAGTCTTGACCCTGTGCCTCACGGGAACAGTCCAGCCCGAACTGCCAAGCCATGTCTTCCCTGGACCGGAATCAAGCATCCTAGGACCGGTTTCTGGCTATCAGCCGTCATCAGCCAGGATAGCTTGACTCCAGTGGCGTAGTGAGCACGGGTCCCACGTCTGGGAATACCCATCCCACTTAGGGCGAAAAGCGTTACAACAAACAATTGATGGACGGAATGCTAACAATGCAGACATTCTCCCCCAGTCAAGAGATCTGGGTTAAATCCATCGTTCTTTTGCCCACTACACCACTCCAGTTTAGACATGGCCATATGCAAATCAGTCTTGACCCTGTGCCTCACGGGAACAGTCCAGCCCGAACTGCCAAGCCATGTCTTCCCTGGACTGGAATCAAGCATCCTAGGACCGGTTTCTGGCTATCAGCCGTCATCAGCCAGGATAGCTTGACTCCAGTGGCGTAGTGAGCACGGGTCCCACGTCTGGGAATACCCATCCCACTTAGGGCGAAAAGCGTTACAACAAACAATTGATGGACGGAATGCTGACAATGCAGACATTCTCCCCCAGTCAAGAGATCTGGGTTAAATCCATCGTTCTTTTGCCCACTACACCACTCCAGTTTAGACATGGCCATATGCAAATCAGTCTTGACCCTGTGCCTCACGGGAACAGTCCAGCCCGAACTGCCAAGCCATGTCTTCCCTGGACCGGAATCAAGCATCCTAGGACCGGTTTCTGGCTATCAGCCGTCATCAGCCAGGATAGCTTGACTCCAGTGGCGTAGTGAGCACGGGTCCCACGTCTGGGAATACCCATCCCACTTAGGGCGAAAAGCGTTACAACAAACAATTGATGGACGGAATGTTGACAATGCAGACATTCTCCCCCAGTCAAGAGATCTGGGTTAAATCCATCGTTCTTTTGCCCACTACACCACTCCAGTTTAGATATGGCCATATGCAAATCAGTCTAGACCCTGTGCCTCACGGGAACAGTCCAGCCCGAACTGCCAAGCCATGTCTTCCCTGGACCGGAATCAAGCATCCTAGGACCGGTTTCTGGCTATCAGCCGTCATCAGCCAGGATAGCTTGACTCCAGTGGCGTAGTGAGCACGGGTCCCACGTCTGGGAATACCCATCCCACTTAGGGCGAAAAGCGTTACAACAAACAATTGATGGACGGAATGCTGACAATGCAGACATTCTCCCCCAGTCAAGAGATCTGGGTTAAATCCATCGTTCTTTTGCCCACTACACCACTCCAGTTTAGACATGGCCATATGCAAATCAGTCTTGACCCTGTGCCTCACGGGAACAGTCCAGCCCGAACTGCCAAGCCATGTCTTCCCTGGACCGGAATCAAGCATCCTAGGACCGGTTTCTGGCTATCAGCCGTCATCAGCCAGGATAGCTTGACTCCAGTGGCGTAGTGAGCACGGGTCCCACGTCTGGGAATACCCATCCCACTTAGGGCGAAAAGCGTTACAACAAACAATTGATGGACGGAATGCTGACAATGCAGACATTCTCCCCCAGTCAAGAGATCTGGGTTAAATCCATCGTTCTTTTGCCCACTACACCACTCCAGTTTAGACATGGCCATATGCAAATCAGTCTTGACCCTGTGCCTCACGGGAACAGTCCAGCCCGAACTGCCAAGCCATGTCTTCCCTGGACCGGAATCAAGCATCCTAGGACCGGTTTCTGGCTATCAGCCGTCATCAGCCAGGATAGCTTGACTCCAGTGGCGTAGTGAGCACGGGTCCCACGTCTGGGAATACCCATCCCACTTAGGGCGAAAAGCGTTACAACAAACAATTGATGGACGGAATGCTGACAATGCAGACATTCTCCCCCAGTCAAGAGATCTGGGTTAAATCCATCGTTCTTTTGCCCACTACACCACTCCAGTTTAGACATGGCCATATTCAAATCAGTCTTGACCCTGTGCCTCACGGGAACAGTCCAGCCCGAACTGCCAAGCCATGTCTTCCCTGGACCGGAATCAAGCATCCTAGGACCGGTTTCTGGCTATCAGCCGTCATCAGCCAGGATAGCTTGATTCCAGTGGCGTAGTGAGCACGGGTCCCACGTCTGGGAATACCCATCCCACTTAGGGCGAAAAGCGTTACAACAAACAATTGATGGACGGAATGCTGACAATGCAGACATTCTCCCCCAGTCAAGAGATCTGGGTTAAATCCATCGTTCTTTTGCCCACTACACCACTCCAGTTTAGACATGGCCATATGCAAATCAGTCTTGACCCTGTGCCTCACGGGAACAGTCCAGCCCGAACTGCCAAGCCATGTCTTCCCTGGACCGGAATCAAGCATCCTAGGACCGGTTTCTGGCTATCAGCCGTCATCAGCCAGGATAGCTTGACTCCAGTGGCGTAGTGAGCACGGGTCCCACGTCTGGGAATACCCATCCCACTTAGGGCGAAAAGCGTTACAACAAACAATTGATGGACGGAATGCTGACAATGCAGACATTCTCCCCCAGTCAAGAGATCTGGGTTAAATCCATCGTTCTTTTGCCCACTACACCACTCCAGTTTAGACATGGCCATATGCAAATCAGTCTTGACCCTGTGCCTCACGGGAACAGTCCAGCCCGAACTGCCAAGCCATGTCTTCCCTGGACCGGAATCAAGCATCCTAGGACCGGTTTCTGGCTATCAGCCGTCATCAGCCAGGATAGCTTGACTCCAGTGGCGTAGTGAGCACGGGTCCCACGTCTGGGAATACCCATCCCACTTAGGGCGAAAAGCGTTACAACAAACATACATACACCCACCCGTGTATGTACGGTGCATACCCCCAGGGTACGCACCGTACATACACGGGTGGGGGTACGACTCCAACGTACACAGGTGTACATACACGGGGGGTTCGACACGTACACGGGTGTACGTACACGGGGGGTTCGACACGTACACGGGTGTACATACACGGGGGGTTCGACACGTACACAGGTGTACATACACGGGGGGTTCGACACGTACACGGGTGTACATACACGGGTGGGGGTATGACTCGAACGTACACAGGTGTACATACACGGGGGTTCGACACGTACACGGGTGTACATACACGGGTGGGGGTATGACTCGAACGTACACAGGTGTACATACACGGGGGGGTTCGACACGTACACGGGGGTACATACACGGGTGGGGGTACGACTCGAACGTACGGGGGCTGGGGGGGTACGACTCGAACGTACGGGGGCTGGGGGGGGTCGGCGCATACATACGGGGGCTGGGAGGGGTGTTCCGCGCGTATGCGGGCACATGTCTCCATGGTTGCTATGGGAGTTCGGTGCGGACGGTGTTTTCTCCATACGGTTGTAACATCGGACGCACGGGATGGATCGTAATTCCGCGGTCGGACTTCACTTTTCACATTTGTACGGTAAATCGTCCGTGGACGTGTCGGACACATTTTCCGACCCGAGGACGTGTGGGGAATAATTCCCAATGCGATTCGTATGGACTTTTTACCATGCGAATCGTAATTGGCAGTTTGTACGGCACTTGTACGATTCGTACGGTAAAAAGACCGGATACGAGTCGTACGGGGAATTTTTTTACCGGATCGTGATCGGCACCATAGTTGTTAATAATATTGTTTTAAAATTATTTTAATGTATTTTAGTATGTATTTTAATTGTATATTTTTTAAAGTGTATGTATAAATATGGTTAATATTGTTTTAAGATTGGTATTTAATTGTTAGCAGTTTGGAAATGTTATTTTATATATTTTGTTAAAGGTTATAGTATCTTAGCGGATTGTGGGGTATATAGGGGTACAGGGTGGGAAGTATTTTGATTATAATTAATTAATATTTAATTATTATTTTTTAGTTAGTTGATTATTAGTTAAGTTAATTGTATAATTATTGTTTTTATACATTTTAGGGGGCAGATTGTATGTTTTGTAGGGGTTGAGGGTGGGAGGTAAATTAATTAGAAATAATTATTTAAAATGTATTTATATTTCATTATTTAATTGATAATTTAATATGTTAATTGTATAATTATTTGTTTATTTTAAATAGGTTTTAAGTGCGGGTTGTTTGTTTTGTAGAGGTATGGGGTGGGAAGAAAATACATTGTAATTCATTATTTATAAATCGTTCATAAATAATTATTTACTTGATACTTAATAATGTTAATTGTATAATGATGTTTTTTTAAATTTAGTTTTAGGTATCTGTTGTGTGCTTGTAGGGATATAGGGTAGAAAGTAAATTATTTTTAATTAATTGATAATATGTTAATTGTATTATTTACTTTCTTTTTTAAATTAAAGTTTTAGATGTGAGTAGTGTGTTTTGTAGAGATATAGAGTCAGAAGCAATTAAATTAGATTATTTAATAATGATATTTTTGTCAATTATTACATTGTAAATTATATTATTTGTTTAATTATAATTAATTATATAAATTGTGAAAGATCTTTTTTTGATTGTTTTTATGTGTGTTGTTTTTGTATGTGTAAAAGGTGTGTAGGAAATTAATTATACTAATTAATAAATAAAGTTAGTTTATAATATTTATAGAAATGATACATAATTATGTTAAATATGTTAATAAAATATTTTTTACATTATATATTAGGTTGAGTTGTTGAATTTGTAGGAGTATATGGTGTGACGTTATTTAAATATTATTAATTTATTATTAGTTAATTATTAATAATAATTGTTTAGTTGAGATTTAATTATGAAAATGATGGAAATAATAATTAGTTAAATGTATTTTATTTTTATGGATAAATAGTGGAGTGCTAATTAACTATAATTTTTTAATGAATATTTTAAATATTATTTAATTATATAACATTTGTAAATCATATTTTTAGATATGTGGTGTGTACTTAGTTGAAGTGTAGGGTAGAAAGTTTTTTTTAACAATCTTTTTATTAACATTTGGATCATACAGGTCATACGGGCAGTAAATGCATTTTGAGTTCAATACAGAGCAAGGCGATATGCCCATGACTACCATGTATGTAACATTTCTCAATGCGTTGTGATAGTACAATTACCTCTCGCACTAATGATTCCAATAGCACAGATACATGCATCATTGTAAACCCTTTCCAAACTCAATGTCGTGTCTAGTCTTCAAAATCCCTCAACTCCCTCCAGGCTCCCAACTTTTATCAAATTTTTTCGGACAACCTCTAACGGGCTGCACCACTTGCTCAACTCTCTGACACCCGTCCAAATCAGACATGAACTCCCCAATGGTCAAGGGCTCCATCTTCCCCCACGCCCGTCTATATTCCGCTTGGCCACTCCTGCTGCTAGTGTCACCCAGATGTTTTGATATTTAGGCCTGGGTTCTTCCCCTGATATTTTCAGCAGTAACTCTTTTGCACTCAACAGGACTGTGCTGAACCTAACCCAAGTCATCATCTGACCTGTTCCCAAAATGCTTGAATCTGGGGACATGCCCATAAAACATGGAAAAATGTAGCTTCCTAGCCACAACTAGGTAGGCAATGCGGGGTAGCTTCCCTCCCGGCTCTACAGAGTATTAGGATCAGTGTAAGATCCTCCATTGGATCAGACAAAATCTGACCCTGATAGCGATTTTCCCTTGGGCTTTGTAAGGCCTCGGCCCATTCCTCATCATCAATGTCACCCAGGTCGTCTGACCATTTTTCACTTAAGTGCACAAGTATAGCTGAGGAGTTATTAAGTAACTTTCTGTAGATCAGTGAGATTCCCTTGTTTGGTATGGGATCCGCCAATAGCTGGTCTTCCAGAGGAGACGATTCTGGTAGGGTCTCCCGCCTCTTGTAAATAACGCCATGTTGCATGGCCTATCTGCAAATATTTGTAGCGCAGTTTCAGTTTCAGGTAATCTGGTCGTACCAGATTGGGACGAAGTCACAAGTTCAGGCTGACCCGGATGAAAAGCGTGCTGGCTTCAGGGACCCAGTTAGGCCTGCTGAACAAAGTACCTTAAATACTGGTTGCGAAGAGTTGCAGAGTCGCGTGTCGAGGATGCGTCATGCAGCTGAGGCGATGCAAGGTCCTGGTTGGAGATGCACTGTGCAGCATTGGGTCTGAGGTTGTGATGGGAGGCCATGCGTCATTGTTGAGATGGGGGAGGTTGCGATGCAAAGTTCTTTGTCTAAGACGTATTGCAGACCAGCTGGTTCTGAAGAAACTGTGGCACTTGCTATGCAGAGTCTTGCGTCATCGTTGAGGCTGTTGTAGACGAGAGCCTTGCAATGCAAACGCCTGCATCAGCACTGATGAGCCAGTGGGCTGCGAAGGCAATGAAAATTCCTTGCGCCAGACTACAGGAAAGTCCATGCAGCAGAGGTGAAGCTCTGCTCGGGTTGTGCCGCCCCAGAGGAGATGCGTCGGTTCTGCTGGGTCCACAGATGGGCTGACAGAGCACCTTTAGACCCAAGGGTCCAGGACTGGGGGGGCACCACTTGCCAGGGTAGGACTCACAGATGGCAGAGTCCAGGTGCTGGGTACAAGATTGTAGGAAGCTTGTTATGTCCCTCAGTTTTATTATCAAGAGGCCAGCCAACTACCCCTTTGGATTCACTCTGGGGTCCTGGGTTTAGAAATGAAGGTCCAGTCCTTCTCACTCAGAAATGAGTGCAGCAGCACAGCTGGTCAGCACAGCGGGGCAGCATTCCTTCAGCAGGACTTTTAGCAGCACAGCAATATTTTCTGACAGAGTCCACAGGTCCAGAAGTGTACTGAAGAGTTGGTGTCTGTAGGCCAAAATGTATACCTGGTGCCTTCTTTGAAGTGGGAGAAGCTTCTAGAGGATTCTCTATGAAGTACCCAGGTTCCTGCCCTCCCCTGTTCTGGCTCCAGACTAACTACTGAGATATCGAGCAAGACCTTCTGAGAGGATACAACACAGCCTATTCAGGTGTCAGTGGGTCTGTGACCTGCTCTGCTCACATAGTCCAAGGGATGGCCCTTCCAGGCAAATCTAAGCTCGCCACTGTGTATGGCGGTCTGGGAAGAATACACAAAGACCAACTGGCAATTACACCTAGTGATATAGCCCAGAGACAGGATGCAGGCACTAAAATGGCTAAGGCAGAAAAATGCCAACTTTCTTAAAGTGGCGTTTTCAAAATTGTAATTGAAAATCCGACTTTTCTAGAAAAAGAGGGTTTTTTATTACAATTCCAAAGGCAGCAAACTTGAACTGTTTACCTGTTCCCATTTCGAAGTTATCCTTAATAAATGTAATAAGGTAACCTCATTGTTATCCTAATCTCATTTTTATACTATGGGTGAGGTAGGCGTGGCAAAAGTGAAAAACAAATGTGAGAGTTATTCACTATCAGGATGTTTGAAACTTAAAAGTGCACCTAATTTTTAAATACATTGCACTCTCCCTATGACTGTTTAGGGTCTACTCTAGGGACGACGTACACTTATCGAAAAGGAAGGTTTAGGCCTCCTGGCAAAAGCCTAATTTTGCCAGGTCGAAATGGCAGTTTAAAACTGCAGGCCTGAGGCAATTTTGCAAGACTACTTAAGTGGGTGGCACAACAAGCGCTCAAGGCCCATTTGTTCCTTTTGCTTTTGTCACCCTAAGTGAGAAGGGAAACCCCCAGATGTGGGTCCCATGCTCACTGCACCATTGGATTTAAGCTAGCCTGGCTGATGAGTGGTGATGCCCCGAAACCGGCCCCTGGATGCTTGTTTCCGGTCCAGGGAGGACTTGGCTTGGCAGTTCGGGCTGGACTGTTCCCATGAGTAACAGGGTTAAGACTGATTTTCATATGGCATGGTCCAAATTGGGGTGCCGTGGTGAGCAAAAGAGACCAATGTTATCATTACCATGTTTGAAGGAGTGAGCACATGCACTTTAGCACAGATTAGCAGTCATACAGTGCAACAGAAATCAGATCAGATAAAAATGGAGGAGTAAGGCAAAAGGTTTGGGGGAAGATCACCCTAAGGCTGACAGGTCTAACACTGGAAATATGAATTAATTAAAAAAAAATTATAAAGAAAAAGCATCCAGAAAAATAAAGCGTCCAGTGTATGTCGCAGTAGGCTAGGACCAAGGTGCAATTTCACGCTGACCACAATGGAGCCACCAATTGATTATTGCCTGGTAAATGTCTGAGAATCAAAAAGTTCAAAAAGGTTTCTAAGGCCACCATCAAAAAGAGACGGCACTTTCTTGAAGAAAACAATTATATATCTTCTAAATTTCAGGAAGAATGGGACCTTCTCACCTTTAATATGGAAAATCATCCCGAAGTGGGTTGCTTCTAAAGCAGTAGCCACTGCTCTGGAATTGAAGGCCGGATACCTTAATCAGGTTGGTTCTGCTGGTGCTCTGGAGCTTTGGAGATTTCTTGCTGAAATGTTTCGAACTCCCAATGCAGAATGTGACTTAGGGCCGTAAGTGTGAAGCATTTTTGTGGTGGCAATTGGGTAGATTTGTAAAATTGGACTATTTGATGTACAAATCACAAATTGTGATTCAGTAAAAAGTTACTGAATCACAATTTGGGTTTGCGACCCAATACTGAATCGTTATTTGGAAGGGACATGTTTAGGGCATGCCTTCAAAATACTGAATGTGATTGGTATGCGTTAATGTTTTGCCACTGAATTTGGGTCGCAATATATGCTGAGTTCAGATGGGTCATCCCTTAGTATTCAGGTCAGCCTGT
Organism: Triturus cristatus; assembly: GCF_964204655.1. Taxonomy (NCBI): domain Eukaryota; kingdom Metazoa; phylum Chordata; class Amphibia; order Caudata; family Salamandridae; genus Triturus; species Triturus cristatus. The sequence continues at coordinate 1,753,550,462 of NC_140589.1, read as the reverse complement.
CAATCAAAGTGATCTGCTGTATTGATTCTGGAAGGGAATTCCCACCACATTACAGGGAGGGCGGGCAGGTTTGGCCAGCAGCTGCAGACTAAGGCTAATTAGGCTACAGTAACTCAGGCAAGTAAAAATAACTTTCCTGAAAATTATATTTCTGAACTAGTTTGAAAAAAAGCCAACTTTACCAATAGGTTGGAGTTTTCAAAAAAGTAAGAAAAAATCCATTAACTTATTCTGTAGCTGTTCCTTACTGGGCACTGCAGAAATAGTGACTTTTTCACGTTTGCCAATATTTCCTTTATGAGTGACTTATTTGGTGTTTAGAAGTGGGTTTGTAGGCTTATAAACAAAATGTATTTTTACAGGTCTATCTGCAAACATTAGAGCTTGCAGGCTGTAGGGGAGCAAGTTTCAGTGGAGACCAGTGTCATGTATTTAGAGTCACAGAGTGGATAGCTCAATATAGTGTTTCACTCCACATGTGACATTTAATTTTACGAGGCATAGGTATATTTTTTACACCCTATACACAGGCCTTATAGTAAAATTAAATATGCCAAATAGTGTTTAAGCCAATTTGGACTTGGTTTTATGGGTCACAGCACATAAGCAGTCCACTGGATAGGAGTTATTCAGTGTTAAAATGAAGAACGTGGAAGTGGCCATTCAAAAACGGGTTAACTCTGTGTAAAAACCATGCCCATAAGGAAACACATACTTTGGCATCTTTTCTGGCAATATATCATCATGTGATGCAAGGAAACACTGGCCTTTTGTTGAAGAAATCTTCCTACCTAGAGCAACCTACATTGCAGGCACATTGCACATGGCAGGATAAAAGCAATATGAGCACAGGCTTTAGGCCAACAGTAGTTCCATGTTGTCTATTAACACACTTTTAGTCTTCTTGCATCAAATATAAGGCACTTCCATGGTGTAATAAGTTCAACAAAGAATACCTGTTTTAAGCTCTCTCATGGTAAAAACAAGTCTGCACATGAATGTTCCTGTGAACCTATCTCTCTCCAGCCTTCTGGACCTCATGTTTGCTGAAGACAAGCAAGGGGCCATCCAATCATGTGCCTGCATGTCTTGCCTGCTATCCCTCCTGTATGAACATTTTGCATATGCTTTTTAAGTTAGTCATAATTTTAAAATGCCAGACAATAGAGAGTTCCTAATGAAGATTGAAATGTCTGATGAGGAGTGTTGCCTAGAAACCGGTCCCATTCTTGTTTCCAGTCCAGGGAAGACCTGGCTTGGCAGTTCGGGCTGGAAAGTTCCCAAGAGGCACAGGGTCTAAACTGATTTGCATATGGTCTGGTCTGAACTGACGCGGTGAAGTGAGCTAAAGAACGATGATGGTTTCAACGCTCCGTCCATCATCTCCTTGTGCTTGCTTTGTGCGCCCTCAGTTGGCAGGGTATACCCAGACGGGGAAACAACCTTTACAACGCAACTATTACATCGCACTACACTTACAACGCAGGCATTACAACGCAACATCCTTTACAATGCATGACACTACAACGCATACCATTACAACGCATACCATTACAACGCAGACACTACATCGCATGTCACTACAACGCAGGCATTACAACGCATACCATTACAACGCATACCATTACAATGCATACCATTGGAGTTAGAATAGTAATTTTTAACCCCTACACTATCCAACACTTACCCTACTGTTGCACCCCCTGGAGTTAGAATAGTAATTTTTACCCCTATACTATCCAACACTTACCCTACTGTTGCACCTCCTGGAGTTAGAATAGTGATTTTTACTACTATACTATCCAACACTTACCCTACTGTTGCACCCCCTGGAGTTAGAATAGTAATTTTTACCCCTATACTATCCAACACTTACCCTACTGTTGCACCCCCTGGAGTTAGAATAGTAATTTTTACCCCTATACTATCCAACACTTACAATACTGTTGCACCCCCTGGAGTTAAAATAGTAATTTTTACCCCTATACTATCCAACACTTACCCTACTGTTGCACCCCCTGGAGTAAGAATAGTAATTTTTACCCCTATACTATCCAACACTTACCCTACTGTTGCACCCCCTGGAGTAAGAATAGTAATTTTTACCCCTATACTATCCAATACTTACCTTAAATGCAATTTAACATTATGCGTTGTAATGGTATGCATTGTAAAGGTAGTATGCGATGTAATGGAATGCGTTGTAAAGGTAGTTTTTAAAAATGCGTTGTAGTGTCATGCGATGTAATGGAATGCGTTGTAGTGGATGTTGCGTTGTAAAAATTGCGTTGTAAGTGCATGCGTTGTAAAAGTATGCATTGTAACGTCATACATCCCCCAGACGTGGGTCCCTTGCTCACTTTGCCTCTGGATTCAAGCTGGCCTGGCTGATGAGGGGTGTTGTTACCCTGAAAACGGTCCCAGGATGCTTGTTTCCGGTCCAGGGAGGACCTGGCTTGGCAGTTCGGGCTTGACTGTTCACATGAGGCACAGGGTCTAGACTGATTTGCATATGGCTGGGTCTGAACTGACTTGGCGAAGTGAGCTGAAGAAAAATGTTGAATTCAACCCAGATCTGTTACCCGGGGTGAGTGTCTGAAAAGTTTCAGCGCTCTGTCCATCATCTCTTTGTGCTTGCTTTGAATATTTATGACCACCTTGAGCCGCCGTAATGTCACTTTTTGTGACGCTCTGGCAGGGCAGACTTTGAAATCATAACTATGAAGCCACGCAAAGCCACTTTGCATGGCTTTGAATGGTGTCATAGATATGCAGTAAAGCAAGGCCGCGCAAATGGGCATTGCAGTGGGTGTTCTCATGCAACGCCCATGGATTTTGAAGCTTCCGCAATTTACAAGGCCATGTAAACCTGAGGATGCGCAAAATCTTAAACTTCCAGAGGTGAGGCGTAATGAGGATAAATACCTTTTTTTCTCCTTGTTTATTCCTCTTTCTATGAGTGCTGCATTCTGCGGCATACATCAAAAGAGGAACATGCCTCAGTGGATTGCTTCTGTGCAGGATGGTGCCCCTTCATGAACTTCAACAAATCTGCCGACAACAAAGGCAAACATGCACCATGGAGCAAGGTTACATGCACAGGCACTAGGCATCTTAAGCGACGCCAGCACAGGTGGAAAGGACAGGAATGCACCGTATTGGATAAATACGGTACATTCCTGCCCTTTCACTTTGAAGTAGGCTGTGTTGCCCTACGCCAAATCCCCATAAATGAGGCCTTATATCTTTTTCAACTCTCTGTTGTACTGTAACATTTTGTTTGCATATTAGTTTTATAAAATCAGATGAATTCAACTGTAATGACTTTTAGCTGATAACAATACATATTTGTTTTGATTTTAAGTAAACAGTTATGTTAAATGCGTAGATCACCGTACAGAGGACACAAGTGCATCTACTTATGTATCCTTAGATATATATATATATATATATATATATATATATATATCACTGAAAAAACCATAGGTTTCAGACATGTTATAGTTAGAGGAAATTTTACTGATAAAAAACCAATGAAATTCCCCCGTTATAGTTAGTGCAGGCAACTATAACTCACGCGACCGCAATCCTCTGCTGATGCTAATACTGTATTTAGACACTTATTTGCCCATGTCTTCTTCCATAAATTTTTAGCTATACATATATTAGAAATCTTTTTTTTTCATAAAGACACATATGTCATCAGCAGAAGATTGCGGTCGCGTGAGTTATAGTTGCCTGCACTAACTATAACGGGGGAATTTCATTGGTTTTTTATCAGTAAAATTTCCGCTAACTATAACATGTCTGAAACCTATGGTTTTTTCAGTGAATTTGCAAGGTTTTTTAAATGCTAATTCCTAACTATAACGTGTGTGAAACCTATGGTTTTTTCAGTGAATTTGTACGTTTTTTTAAATGCTAAGTTACTTTACGCCATTCGTGGCGTGCACGCCCACTTAACGCAGTTCGTTCCGTGCGCGCACGGTGCGCTTCGCGCACCGTGCGCGCACGGTGAGCACGCGTTGCGCTTCGCGCACCGCGCCCCCACTTTACGCAGTTAGTGCCGTACACGCAAGGTGGGCACGCAGTGCGCTACGCGCACCGCGTGCCCACGTTACGCACCGTGCGCACATGGAGGACATATTATGCGCTTCCTTGTGATAGGTAATCTGTTAAATTTAATTTGTAAGTGATGACAATAATATGCCATGCACAGAGAGTGTTTTTTTTTTTATTAAAATTTTTAGCGTAAGCGCACCGTACGCGTACGGTAAGCGTAATCGGCGAAATTTTCAAAAAATAAAAATTTACCGTTTTTGGCCTTTGAGGACTCAACTAACATGGCTATGTGCATGGGCGCTGTCTAAACAGCCCCTTTATATGTTTTTTGCCTTTATTTACAGCCCCCCCCTCAGAGTGCGAGAGAGAAAATGGCGGCCGCCGCTTCCTGGTTTCGACCGATTCGAATGTTTACTTAGATGTAACAGCCAATCAGAATCGCGCTCGCGCACGCCACCGTACGCGTACGGTAAGCTTACGGTAAGCGTACCGTAAGCTGGCTCAGATATATATATTGATTTAAAGGCTATTTTCTCAGAATCTACTGAACAGATTTACACCAAACCTACAAAAGGCACTTCCTTGACCTGAGGACTACCTCTCTGCCAAATTTCTAGTAATTCTGTTCAGCCGTTCGGGCTGTAGCCCTGTCTAAAGGTCCTATGGAAAAATGCATGGGAAAAACGCGTTTTGGGACCCCCCTTTTATCTCAGCCCCCGCTTGACGAATCCCCCCGAGACTTTCAGGGTAGGAGCGGAGCGTAGCGCCCCACCTATTTTGAGAAATTCGCGAGGATTCGTCAACCGGCGCCAAAGTTATTCAAAATAGAATGTTGCGGATTTCCTATGGAAAAGGGGTCCTAACTATAACTACCTACTGGCGACCGCCAGTAGGTAATATATATATATATATATATATATATATATATATATATATATATATATATATATATATATTCCCATACGAGTGCTCAACACTTGAGGGTGCACCCGGGAGACTGCAATCTTTCTCTCGACACCGCCAGCGCTCCAACCACTGACTGAGCCTGACGCGTTTCGGACATATCCTTAATCATAGGCTGACTCCAGTAACTGATATGGCAGCTGACATTTATTTAAATAATCTTCCTCCAATGGGATCGTTAATTCTTTACCCTATGCCTCCTGGGATTTGTAGTGTCTTGCTGCCAAAACTCTTGCCCCAATGGGATGTGGTAAGTAAAAATTCCTTCAGCCCTCATTGGGCCGTGAGGCGCAGGCAATGTCCATATTTAAAAACACTCTCCCCACATATAGCGTCGACGTGATTTCGCGCTGTGGCCCCTTAAGCAATCCAAGGGTGGTGCTACCCTCCTACGCCTGAGCCGGCGCGAAAATATTCCCATACGAGTGCTCAACACTTGAGGGTGCACCCGGGAGACTGCAATCTTTCTCTTGACACCGCCAGCGCTCCAACCACTGACTGAGCCTGACGCGTTTCTGACGTATCCTTAATCATAGGCTGACTCCAGTAACTGATATGGCAGCTGACATTTATTTAAATAATCTTCCTCCAATGGGATCGTTAATTCTTTACCCAATGCCTCCTGGGATTTGTAGTGTCTTGCTGCCAAAACTCTTGCCCCAATGGGATGTGGTAAGTAAAAATTCCTTCAGCCCTCATTGGGCCGTGAGGTGCAGGCAATGTCCATATTTAAAAACACTCTCCCCACATATAGCGTCGACGTGATTTCGTGCTGTGGCCCCTTAAGCAATCCAAGGGTGGTGCTACCCTCCTACGCCTGAGCCGGCGCGAAAATATTCCCATACGAGTGCTCAACACTTGAGGGTGCACCCGGGAGACTGCAATGTTTCTCTCGACACCGCCAGCGCTCCAGCCACTGACTGAGCCTGACGCGTTTCGGACGTATCCTTAATCATAGGCTGACTCCAGTAACTGATATGGCAGCTGACATTTATTTAAATAATCTTCCTCCAATGGGATCGTTAATTCTTTACTCAATGCCTCCTGGGATTTGTAGTGTCTTGCTGCCAAAACTCTTGCCCCAATGGGATGTGGTAAGTAAAAATTCCTTCAGCCCTCATTGGGCCGTGAGGCGCAGGCAATGTCCATAAGGATACGTCCGAAACGCGTCAGGCTCAGTCAGTGGTTGGAGCGCTGGCGGTGTCGAGAGAAAGATTGCAGTCTCCCGGGTGCACCCTCAAGTGTTGAGCACTCGTATGGGAATATATATATGTATATATATATATATATTCACTGAAAAAACCATAGGTTTCACACATGTTATAGTTAGCTGGACATTTTACTGATAAAAAACCAATGAAATTCCCCCGTTATAGTTACTGTAGGCAACTATAACTCACGCGACCATAATCCTCTGCTGATGCTAATACTGTATTTAGACACTTATTTGCCCATGTCTTCTTCCATTAAATTTTAGCTATACATATATTACAAATATTTTTTTTTCATAAAGACACATATGTCATCAGCAGAGGATTACGGTCGCGTGAGTTATAGTTGCCTACAGTAACTATAACGGGGGAATTTCATTGGTTTTTTATCAGTAAAATGTCCAGCTAACTATAACATGTGTGAAACCTATGGTTTTTTCAGAGAATTTGCAAGGTTTTTTAAATGCTAATTCCTAACTATAACGTGTGTGAAACCTATGGTTTTTTCAGTGAATTTGTACGTTTTTTTAAATGCTAAGTTACTTTACGCCATTTGTGGCGTGCGCGCCCACTTAACGCAGTTCGTTCCGTGCGCGCACGGTGCGCTTCGCGCACCATGCGCGCACAGTGAGCACGCGGTGCGCTTCGCGCACTGCGTGCCAACGTTACGCTAGATGGGCCATGAACGCACGATGGGCTTCGCGCACCGTGCGCACATGGAGGACATATGATGAGCATCGTTGTGACAGGTAAAATATATGTTTGGTTTTACTGTAAAAAGCCATGCACAAAAGGTGCCCTTCGGGCACCTTTTGCACAAGGGGTGGGGAGAATGTGGATATTTTTTTTTTTTTTTATTATTTATTACCGTAGGCGTACGTACGGTAAGCGTAATCGGCGAAATTTTCGAAAAAATTAAAAGTGCCTTTTTTCACTTGGGGGATCGTTGGGGACTCCCTCAACATGGCTAGGTGCTTGGAAGCTGACTAAACAGCCCCTTTACATGTTTTTGCTCTTTGTTTTTCAACCCCCTGTCAGAGTGCGAGAGAGAAAATGGCGGCCGCCGCTTCCTGGTTTCGACCGATTCGAATGTTTACTAAGATCTAAGGGCCAATCAGAATCGCGCTCGCGCACGCCACCGTACGCGTACGGTAAGCGCACCGTAAGCGCACCGTAAGCTGGCTCAGATATATATATTGATTTAAAGGCTATTTTCTCAGAATCTACTGAACAGATTTACACCAAACCTACAAAAGGCACTTCCTTGACCTGAGGACTACCTCTCTGCCAAATGTCATTAAATTCTGTTCAGCCGTTCGGGCTGTAGCTCTGTCTAAAGGTCCTATGGAAAAATGCATGGGAAAAACGTGTTTTGGGACCCCCCTTTTATCTCAGCCCCCGCTTGACGAATCCCCCCGAGACTTTCAGGGTAGGAGCGGAGCTCAACGCCCCACCTATTTTGAAAATTTCGCGAGGATTCGTCGACCGGCGCCAAAGTTATTCAAAATAGAATGTTGCGGATTTCCTATGGAAACGTGGTCCTAACTATAACTATCTACTGGCGACCGCCAGTAGATAATATATACATATATATATATATTATCTACTGGCGGTCGCCAGTAGATAGTTATAGTTAGGACCGTGTTTCCATAGGAAATCTGAAAATTCTATTTTGAATAACTTTGGCGCCGGTTGACGAATCCTCGCGAAATTTTCAAAACTAATGGGGCGCTCCGCTCAGCTCCTACCCTGAAAGTCTCGGGGTGATTCGTCAAGCAGGGGCTGAGAAAAAAGGGGGGTCCCAAAACGCGTTTTCCCCATGCATTATTCCATAGGACCTTTAGACACAGCTACAGCCCGTACGGCTGAACAGAATTACTTGAAATTTGGCAGAGAGGTAGCCCTCAGGTCAGGGATGTGCCTTTTGAAGGTCTCGTGTAAATCTGTTCAGTATTTCCTGAGAAAATAGCATTTAAATCAATATAAATATCTATAGGCGCGCTCCGAGCGCGTACCGTAAGCTTACCGTACGCGCACGCCGCCGTGCGCGAGCGCGATTCTGATTGGTTGTTAGTTCTTAGTAAACATTCGAATCGGTCGAAACCAGGAAGTGTCGGCCGCCATTTTGTCTCTAGCAGTCTGAGGGGGTGAAAAACAAAGGTGGAGAACGTGAAAAGGGGGCAGGGTGGACAGTTCCTGACCCCCTAGCCTTTGTCAGGGGGTCCCAGAAGGACCCCCAAGGGCAAACATTTATTGTAATTTTTTTTCGAAAAATCGCGGAATGCGCGTAGCGTACGCGCACGGCGTAAACGGAAAAATTCAGCGAACTTCGCGTACCGATTCCGCGACTACGCGTACCGTGCGCGCACGGCAAATTTTTTTTTAAAAAAAAATACATAACTTAGCATTTAAAAAACCGTACAAATTCACTGAAAAAACCATAGGTTTCACACACGTTATAGTTAGGAATTAGCATTTAAAAAACCTTGCAAATTCACTTAAAAAACCATAGGTTTCACACATGTTATAGTTAGTAGGACATTTCACTCGTGAAAAACCAATGAAATTCCCCCGTTATAGTTAGTGCAGGCAACTATAACTCACGCGACCGCAATCCTCTGCTGATGACGTCAGATATTACATCACTGATGACATATGTGTTTTTCTGAAAAAAAAATATTTGTAATATATGTATAGCTAAAAATTAATGGAAGAAGACATGGGTAAAGAAGTGTCTAAATACAGTGATGTAATATCTGACGTCATCAGCAGAGGATTGCGGTCGCGTGAGTTATAGTTGCCTGCACTAACTATAACGGGGGAATTTCATTGGTTTTTCACGAGTGAAATGTCCTACTAACTATAACATGTGTGAAACCTATGGTTTTTTAAGTGAATATAAATATATATACATATATATAAGTTTTCGTTTTTATGGGAATTTACTGAGTACGTTCAAAATCGTACTGTTTCAAAAATTCCCATGGATCCGCTTCGAAAATTATAGCTAGTATGGACTGATTACCTGCTTAGTGTTGGTTAAAAGGCGAATCTTCCACTGTTATAATGCAGTTTTCCCAACAAGAGAAAAAAGAAATTTCTTTGGACAGACCCCTTTGTCTCACCCTTACAAAAGATGGGAATATATCGTTTACTTTAACAACCTGGGAATAAGCTACCGCCTATCTTCTCGAGGAGCGAGATCCTCACCTTTCTTGGGTAAAAGACATTATACAGTTATTTTGTGCATGTCTGCGCATTTCTGAATATGTGCCTGATTCTGAGTTTGGCAGTGTGGGTGCGGGCCGCCACTCCACCGCCGTGTTCCAACACTACCAAACCTCGCTGCCGGCCACCCACCAGATTACAAGTTACTATGTGGTCTGGTGGCCAGTCCTTTTTATGTTTCCACTGCAGTGCCTATTAAAAAGGCACTCCAATGGGAGCACCAAAGCCCGTTCATGCACGGCATGGACTGTGCAGTCCATGCCATGCAGGATAGGGGGTGCAGAAGCAGAGTCCTGGGCACACGTTCCTGGGGTAATATACTTGGTTTGTAAAGTCTTGCAATCTGAGAGAGTAACCTGTGAGATCGACATGGGCATATTTCTTAGGTTTCTTTTATTCCTTATTGAAAACACGCAACCAGCCAACACGTGTTTCGTTACAGTGGGAGCGTGCCTCGTGACTTCTTCAGGGCTGGAGAACATACAAAATAGGTTATGGGAAACTACATGAACAGGGATCAGCATGGATAGAGATTGGCAACACTCGTGGAGAAAGAGCTGAGACACCAAAATGGATACCAGTGGATACCCTAAAGAATGGTGTAAAGGCAAGTATTAGTGACTTCACAGCAAAACGAGACAGACCTAGTGGGACAAAGGCAAGTAAGAGTGACTTCACAGCAAAACGAGACAAACCTAGTGGGGTATACAGTGAGAAACAAGGAGCAAAAACGCTCCTACTGCACATAGACGGCGCGACTAGGGCAAAAAGTGATCAAGTGAAGAGAATATGTCAAAATTCGCAAAGTGAAAATAAACTTGGCATGATAAAACATTTAGCAGAAGACAATGTAAATAATTAAGCTAAAGGCTGAAGATTTAAACGGCAATAACGTAACACATGTTCCTGACAATGAGTAACAACCATGAGGTGAAGAAAAATCCCTCATGGGGAAAACAAAACTTGTTATGCATTAGAAATGCCGCACCAGACAAATTAATTATAATACAGTACATCTCAAAATTAGACTCAGGGCACCAGGTGGTCACAAAGGCACAAAGAAAGAAAGATATTTTAGCAAACATCCCGTATAAGGAAAACAGTCATTGTCATACATTAGAAATGCCGCGCACAACACAATAATTAACAAGGGGTAGTTCCCAAAATTTAAACGGCAGGGCGCAAAAGTTTTTTTCCTTCACAGAGAGAGGCGCAGAAGTAAAGGAGAAAATAAGATGGAGAGCTACCTGCAATGGAAGATGTGTAAGATCTGTAATGTCTGCAAAAAAGAAATAAGAGTGCTGATAAGGGGTACTGTGAATGGAACTGGCAACCGTATGAGGAGAGAAAAGATAAAAGGAAACAGTCCTCACCGCTCTGCCGGTGATAATTCCGACCCGGCTGGTCTGAAGCAAACGTAATTGAAAGCGTGATAAAATGTAAAAATAGTGGGACGATAAGCCTGAAAAGGGAAAAAATTACAAGCAGTTTTGGCTATAACAAAATAACATGGAGACAGTGAAACTATGGGTAAAAGACCGGGCATGGCATCATACCTGAGTACAGGTGATTCCAAGGAGTCCAGTGCCTGTGAGCGTGGTAGAGGACGGGTAAGCCACTCTAACCGTCGACCTGAAAGAATAAATCAGGTACGAGTCTGTAAGGACCTCACCAAGGTAAAAGAGGCTCAAAGTACAGGAATACTCAAGCGCACCAGCTATTCAGGGTAGTCTTACCTGCAATGGGTGTGCTGCAAGCAGTTTTAACCAGTGCTTTAAATGGGCCGGTACTCACCGGTACTGAGTACCGGTACTTCTTAGATTTAACGCTCTGAGTACCGGCACTTCTCTTTTGCTGAGGAGAGTACCGGTACTCAGGAAAAGGTAGGCTTTTTGGCTGTGAGTGCTGGTGAGCTGGAGTTGAAGGTGTCACTGGCAGCCAAGGCGCCACTTCTGTATCCCCGATCTGAGCCCCAGCTGAGCTATTCAGCAGGGCTCATTTGAATAATTGCCGGGTGCTCACCATCACGCTGTGTTTGACAGAGCAGGGTCCGTTCAGGCCCTGTGCTGTCAATCACAGTCACACTATCCTGTGCATTTGTGCAAACAAGTGTCAGATGACAGAGGTTTCCGAGGGAGTAGTCAAAAAGAGCATGATACAACGAGTCACAATTTTCATGGAGAACCTGATAAGTCAATGAACGTTTTATAATCATTGGAAAATGTAGTTTGTAGTACGATAGCAGCCGCGGAGAGAGGTACAGTTTGTGACGAACCACATTGGATGGTGCTCCCTACCTCAGGCCCAAAAAAACTTTCCAAATCTTGCTCTCTAGTCTTAGAAGTTTCATGTAAGCAGATGGAAACCATACCTCTGCACTGTATATTACCAAAAATACAGCCTTCACTTGATGGTACTCTAGCCTCGTATACATTTCAACAACACAACATATAGTTAGCATATTTTTCCACCAACATTTTTCTTAAAGCATCACAGTTTTACAAAAAGTGTGTATGCACATGCCCCTGTTTGTGTGTGTGGGTGTGAGTGAACATGCATGTTTCACATGAAGCTATCAGATAAATGTAATTGAGAATTAACTATGCCAAGGAAATTATGATATTCTCTTGTAAGGACCTACAACAGAGCTTGTTTTTTGCCGTAGTTAATTCTCAGTGGTTTTACATTTATTGTAGAAGAACAACTGTGAGCCACTTATATAGACCACTTGGATTGCTGTGTACTTACAGAGTAAAGCAAGTGCAGCTCAAAGGTCAGGTGCAGCTTTAACCATTTTGAAAAAAATTATATAATTTAATATGAATTCTATTTGTGAAAATGCTGATACGCATTTATCCGCCTGCGGATAAGTGGGTATGGCAAAACGTCCTTGTCGTAGGACAAACTGAGGTATCAACGTTGCTCTCGCTTTGTGTGACATGGCATCTGTGAGCTGCACTGGGTACACTGCGGCGAGGGGAAGAGGTGTCTTATGTTAATCGTTCCTCCCAGCATTACTGTATTGATAGTGTAAGTGTTAAATAAGGGCCAGAGGTGCCTCACCCAAATTTAGTAGAGAAACGGTTCTTATGCAGAACAATTTTGATTGCATTAAATATTGAGGCAACATTTCCTGAACGTTTGGAAGATTCTAAATATGACATAGACATTCGTGTAAGCTGCAAAAAAGGCTTTACACGCACATAGAAATAATGAGACATTGGCCCAATGTTATGAATTACTCATAAGTGAAAGTCACTGATAAATGCACGGGTTATGTAGCTGACACGTTTTCGATTCTTAACTTCTTCACTTCTGCAGCAAGCACTTTCGAAAACTCCCAAGAATGGTGGATGGAATAAAGAAATGAAAGGGTTGATGGATAGATGAGCGAAAGGATTGATGAATGAGCAAAAGGGTGGATAAAGAGATGGATGAGTGAAAGGATGTATGGATAGGTTTTGAGTTGAATGGATGGACAGGTTTGTATATGAAGGGTGGACAGACGGAATGGTGAAAAACTGAATGATGAATGAAAGACTGAATAGACAACAGAATGTAAAGGTTAAATGGTGGACATCCGCAGGTAAATTTTAGGTGAAAGGATGAATGGATAGATCTATAGAAGAGACAAGAGATATCTTCTGGAGAAGGTCATGATGATTTGCTTCATTTGCTTTGTGCCATAAGAGCTTTGGGTCGAAGTGGGGGTATTTTCAGTTTCTTCCTACTCATGTGCTGAAAAATATATGGTTTTGTGCCAAACAACATCAATTAACAGTATGGCATTAAGAAGGTGCATCTACTGCAAAAAAAAAAGGAAATGTTAACATAATATAGCATTTCTCTTTCATTTTGTGTAATGAGTTAACTTGCTTTGTTTATATAAACACATTTCTCGTGTGTTTTGGTATCTGCTGCAACTAATATAGAAGTCATGAAGTATCATCATGTCTTGCCTTTAGCCCCTCCCCCTCACTACACATCTAGCTCATTTTAATGAGTACCTGCACTTATTTTTTCGCATTTAAAGCACTGGTTTTAACACTGGTTCCGCCTCTGTTCCAAGTTTGTGGAACGAGCGGAAACCGGAAGTGTATTTATTTAGAAAAAGTGGCAGAAAGACTAGACCGCAAACCAAAAGTCGGTCTAAGTTCGCCTAAAGTGGAAATAGAGCACAAAGGATAAAAGAGGTAAAGGTGAAAGCGACACAAACAGAAATGACAATAGGTGTTGGGTGGACTGTGTAGGAAGACAACAGGAAAGGGAAATGCAGTGAATGAAAGCGTTGAAAAAGAAGTTGAGAGTCAAAGAAAAGGACTAAAAACACAGAAATGAAAGGATCAAAAGAAAACAAAGGAGCAATCAGCAGTAAATTATACGTGATAGAAAAACAGGGGAGATAATTATAGAACAAAGTATGCTCAAGATGTCCATTGAGAGTGCTCAAAAAACATGGTCATGAAATACAAAATTATAAAGAAAAAATCTTTCTAAAAACATGGAGTAAATCTACCCTCGATACAATCCGATCCCAACGGGACGATATCCAATGGAAGCTGACTGATATCGAAAATCGCGCCCGAAGAAACAACTTAAGAGTTTTGGGGGTCCCTGAGGGCAAAGAGGGCGCGGACACCCGTCAATTTGTGATTGAACTATTTACTGAGGCATTCCCGGAGGTTAAAGAGTGGGACTGGTCTGTAGAGATCCAACGCGCTCATCGTTTTCCCTTCAAGCCGAAGAAAAGTTCAGGCCAAACATCGGACAGACCCCGTGCCATTTTGATATGTCTGCATAATTTCTTAGCTAGAGAGAGGATTTTTGACCTAGCTAGACCTGACAGACAAAGATCAGCGAAGGGATGTCAGTTTTTTGTACGCCCTGATTTTTGTCCAGCCACAGTAGAACGGAGGTGGCAGCTCCGTCAGCTTATTGCTCCGTTTCAAGTGAAAGGAGCACAGGTATTTTTTGCTTTTCCCCGCCAAACTTAAGGTTATTTATCAAGCTCATACAAAATATTTTGAATCAGAAGTGCTGGCCAGATCTTTTTTAGATTCAATCTAGTAGTAACGATAATTAGATCATAAAGTTACTAGATGCGGCATACTGGAAGGTGTGGGTGTATGTGCTTGATCATTAATGTTTGATGCTTACGATTGAAGCTAATGCATTATATTGGGTGTAATGATCTAGTATTTAAGTTTCTTATCTTGCTGCTTTTTTCTGCTTTCTTAATCATTGAGTAGTTAGCGGCAACATCTGGAGGGGGGGGCCTCACGGCCTATACCGGCTTCTCCATCAAATGGACCTCGGTCCTACGGCCCAGTATGGGGGGGATCTATGGGTGCTGGGAGGGTGTTTTCAGGGCGGTTGGGGAGGTAGGGTTGAGGGTTGGGGAGGCACTGGGGAGGGTGATGGGGGGGTGGGAGTTACGGGGGGGGGAAAGAAAAAAAGAAGCTTGGAAAAACAAACAAAATACTTTGGGTCTACAGTATGTTAATCTTTGTTACCACAGTCATGATGGTAGGCTATATAGTTATTTGTCAAAATGGTGTTGGCTAGAATACGAATAGTATCTTGGAATATTTGTGGCCTCAATAATGGCAAGAAAAGAGATTTATTTTCAAATATTGTCCATCAATTGCACCTAGAAGTAATATGTTTACAGGAAACCCACGTGCCCTGGAACAGTCGTGACTGTTTAAAAATTCCAGGTTTTGATCTGATTGGCTGTTCTCGACAATCCTCGATGACAAGAGGCGTGGCTATTTTATTGAAGCGCGGGGTGGGATCCTGCGTTAGAACATTACAGGATAATGGGGGGCGCTGGGTTATTGCCGAGCTACTAATTAGTGTCATTTCATTTACTATTTGCTCAGTCTATAGCTCTAACTTTGATGACCCGGAAGTCTTAGACTACTTAAATGTTGAGTTAGCCTTGTGGCCACATCCCCTATGCCTATGTGGTGACTTTAATATAAATCTTGCAGCGGATTTTAATATCTGTGATAGTCAGGGAAACTATTTAGGTAAGAAACCGAGAGTGTTTAGGTCATTACAAGCATTAGTTCAGGAACATTCCTTGACTGACCTTTGGCACCACCATTTTAAAAACCTAGACGGCTACACCTTTTTTTCTGCTCCACATAGGAAAATGGTGCGGCTGGATTATTTCTTTCTCTCTGATCAGTATCAAGATCATACTTCAATTTCAATCTTACCCCGTATTATCTCAGACCACAATCCGGTGGTTATCACCCTTACTTTGAATGGAATTGTTAAACCTATTAAAGTGTGGACCTTTGAGAGAAAGCTCTTGACAGATCAGGCATATTTAGACCATATGAGGCCCTGGTTGCACGAATTCTTAAATATTAATAGGGACTCAGCCTCTAGTAAAATTGTCTGGGACACATTGAAGGCTGCAATTCGCGGTGAAACTAAGAGCTTTTCATTCTTTCATCAAAAAAAAGTTCAAGATCAGATAAAGATCAGGTTAGAAGCTCTATGCTCTGCAGAAATTCAGCTTGTCAATGCGATTAGGGAAGATCGTGATCTATCCTATAGTCAAAATCAGGTAGCCATTATTAGATCCTCTTTGCATGAGTTCTTTGGACAGGACCTTGCAGCTAAATACTTTCAGTACCGCTCAATGATGTTTGAGTTTGGTGAACAGTCGGGCAAGGTCCTGGCCAAACGACTGCAGCAACGAGCTACGGCTAATCGCATCACTAAGATACAGGATGGTCACGGCAATATTCAGGATAGTCCAGAATCTGTCTTATCTGTTTTTCTTGAGTTTTACAAATCTCTATATACAGAAGAAATTATGGACCGAGACATAGATCATGACATTATCACCTTTCTATCAGATCTTAACACTCTTAGAGTTACAGATCAACAGAACATTATTCTGGCGGCACCTATAGAATGGATTGAGGTGGAAACCGCACTGAATTCATTGGCAAATGGCAAAGCTGCAGGACCGGATGGGATTCCGTTGGAATTTTACAAGATATTCCGGCTTGAGATCCGCAAGGATTTCTTGAAAATACTAAGAGAGGCACAACTAGGCCATATACCAGATTCTTGGTGCAACACAACTATAATTCTTTTTAAGAAGAAGGACAAACCAGAGCTGGACCCCTCTTCATTTCGTCCGATATCATTAATCAACACCGACAATAAAATATATGCAAACATTTTGGCAACAAGGCTGGCACGGGTGATAACGCCATTAGTTTCCATTCGGCAACATGGATTTATTCCCGGCAGGGACACGACGGACCATGTCCGCCGTGTTATTGCACTCTTAGACTGGGCCCAGGCCTCGGGCTCCCCTCTTGGGGCAATCCTGCTGGACGCCGAAAAGGCGTTCGACAGGGTTGCCTGGGGGTTTCTTTGGCGGGTCCTACACTGGTAAGGGGTCTGTCTCAATTTTATTCATGCTCTGCAGTCTCTATATATAACACCTCGCGCAACCATATCTATATCTGGAAAGGGCTCAAGTTCTTTTGCAATCAGTAGGGGTACTCGACAAGGTTGTCCGTGCTCCCCCCTCCTGTTTGTCCTATATATAGACCCATTTTTGAGCAAACTCTAACGTTCCCCAAACATAGTCTCTGTTAAGAACCATACAGTTGATTTTAAAGCTTTGGCATATGCAGATGACATTATAGTGGTTACTTCAGATGTTTCCACCTCATTCCCAGCAATAATAGCGGCAGCTAAACACTACGGTCAGTACTCGGGTTATAAACTTAACGTTCAGAAAACCCATGTAGTGCAAACGGCGGCAATGGGCTCCTCTACTGCACCAGTGGTTCACAGTGCTCGTTATTTAGGGATAGAAATAACAGCTGCAATTAATAGTTTGCCTGATAAGAACATCTTACCTATTATTGACAAAGTTAATCTTACCTTACGTAGATTAGATAAGTTGCATTTGTCTTTGTTTGGCAGGCGCAACGTCCTAAAGATGCTGATACTCCCGAAATTTCTGTATGTATTTAGGACTATTCCTTTGGAATTTGCTCAGTCCAGCCTTACCCGCGCAGAAAGATGCTGCAACAGCTTTTTATAGGGCTATCGCCAGTCACGCAGGGCCGCAAAATGGATGCAGCTACCACTCGTAAGAGGGGGGTGGTCTGTTCCCAATTTGCTCTTATACAGCTGGTCAGCATTTATTCAATATCTTGCCCCTCCACTGTTTGGGGATAGAGCAAGTCTTCCACTATGTAGGTCACCATCTATTTTTGAGATTGGGCTCGGATATGCTGCTAAGGGGACACTAACATCAATACTCGAACCCAGCTACTATAAAAAGACCAAGTTCAAAGTTATTATCTCCATGTACTCCATATGGAGGAAGGTTTGACGTAGATGGCCAATTGCTAACATTAACTTCTATACCCCCCTGTCAGCAGCCAGACTGCTCCCTTCAATTTTCCAAGATAACGTCACAATAAGATGGCAGGCCCAAGGTATTAAGATAGTAGGGGATTTGGCACATGAAGGGAATATGGCCACTTTCCTCTTTTTAAAAGAAAAGTTTACATTAGATACCCATCATTTTTTCAAATACCTGCAGGTTCGTAGTTGCCTTTCTAAACTTTTATTTAATACCCCAACGATATTTTGTAGGAACACACTTATGGATTTAATTTTTAAAAACTCACGAATTGGACCAATATACAGAACTTTACTTTCAGTTCTTCCAGATGACATATTGAAATCTAAAGCTAAACTGGAAGCCAAATTCTGCAAGCCGGATATTGATATAGCTCAGGCTTTAGAACTCTCTGCTAAGGCTCTAACCTCTGGGAGCCTGCGCTCCCAAAGTTATATGGCTTTATACGACCTATATTACACCCCGGCCAAAATATATAAGTGGGGTGGCAGGGGTGGCCACACTTGTCCTAGATGCGGCATATTAGCGGCTGATGATGTTCACATGTTCTTTTCCTGTCCTAAATTAGCCCAATTTCTTCAAGATGTTCAAACATTTATTACTGACAGCCTTAAAATCCCCTTGATCTTATCAGCTGAGTTAGTTATAATCGGCTGTGAAACGGATATATCACTGTATAGAACGAGCCATATCACTGCCTTAATATATATTGCAATGTCGCAAATAAGATTATGCATTACAGCGGAATGGATAAATTCTGTTGCCCCAACCTTTATGAACTGGAGAGCAAGGATCTTAGCCCTTCATAGGTTGGAGTCAGCTGTTTTTTCAAGGGGGGGCAGGAGAAGATGGGAAAGCGGCACACAAATATGGGCCCCATTTACCCAATGGCTGGAAAGTTAAGTTGCTTACAATTGCTCATATCAATCTAAGTTGACTTTGCTCTATACTTAGTAATACTGTTAACCTAACAATCAATGGTTTGTTCTTTTGCTTTTTGTGAACTGTTAAACATTGGGGAATACATGACTGTAATTTATGTAACAGATGCTAATGCTTCTCAATAAGATTATATGAATTGTTTGTGCTTTCAAGCTGATAATAAAAAATTAAAAAAAAAAAAAAACATGGAGTATATGACAGAATATAGAGAATTAATCGTCTCATAATGAAAGTTACCTACTGGGTTCCTGAAGGGCAAGCATAGAGAGACAGTGATGGCACCAGAACAAACAGATATGGATTAAGGAAATTGATGGGGAATGAGAGATAGCAAACACTGTTCATTGTCATCGATCTCAGATGCCCAGAAAGTATTGCATCTTGTGGTCAGAGTTCAATCCGTGTTTCACTGTGTGGAGGCGCATGATCCAGGTTGCTTCCAAGTGTCGTAGTCTTAGTTTCCTGTTACCACCTCTGAGGCTAGGCTCGGTCACATCGATGCCGTAGAATGAAAATCGTTTCTGCTGACTTTAAGAATGACTAGTTATTGTGTCATTAGCCATTGGGTATCTGGCGTCTTGGTGATTAAGTGCGCTTACATGTTCACTGATCCTTTCTTTCAGGGGTCTAATAGTGCTTCCCACGTACTGGCCCTTGCATGTGCATTCTATGATGTACACCACAAATTTGGTGTTGCAATTGATGTTCTGTTTTATGTGATAAGTGTTTTTCTTGTCGAAGCTGGTGAAGTTCTTGATTCCATTTTGGGCCCATCTGCACACACCACAACAACCTCATTTGTAGAAACCTATCGTATGAGTTGAGAGCCAGGAACAGTCCACCACAGTGCGTGGAACCGTTGGGCTGAGTCTGTTCCTTAGTGTCCTGCCTCGTCTGAAAGTATTCTGAGGACGGGTGGTTATGAAGTCACTGAGGGATTTATCAGCAAGCAAAATACCCCAGTGTTTGTCAAGACTCTTCCTGATCGTCACAGTCATATCATTAAAAATCTGTAATCAGTCTCACTGGTTGTTTGTGTGGCTGAGTGGTGTTCTTGTCGCATAAAGTGGCTTCCCTCCCTATTTTACCAATTCTGTTTACAGCTTTTTGAATGATAGGTGGTTTGTAGCCTCTTCTCTTGAATCTACTCTTCATGTCTGCAATGCATTTGTTGAATTCTGGTTCTTCACTGCAGTTTCTCCTAGCTCTGACAAATTCCCCATACGGAATCACCGGGATCTGGTGGACAGGGTGGCAACTCTCAGAATGTAGAATAGCATTGCACGATGTTTCTTTACGATTAAGTCGACTATGCAATTTGCCTGCTCTAATGTAAAGTTCTACATCCAAAAAGGTGATACTAGATGTGCTAGAGTTACTGGTGAATCTCATTTCCATGTCATTGGAGTTAAGATACGTGCAAAAGTAATTGAGTCTTTCTTGGGAGCCTGACCAAAGTAGCAGGCAGTCGTCTATATAGCGACCCCAAAACATGATTGAGTCAATCCAAGGAGCTACCTTGCTGCCCCAGATCCATTCTGATTTTAAGCAGCCCATGTATAGATTGGTGAAAGAGGGTGAAAATCTCAAGCCCATGGCAACGCCTTTGATCTGTTTGTACCAATGTTTGTCAAACATAAAAAAGTTGTTGTTGAGAATGACCTCCATCATGGTGGTTAGCATGTTGGTATGTTGCCATAAGGTCACCGGCCTATTGTGTAGAAGGCGTGTTACTGCCTGTAGGATGTATGACGTTACAACGCATACATTTACATCGCGGTACACTACATCGCGGTTCTGACAACGCAAGTCGTTACAACGACTTGCGCTAGATGGCGCTCTAGGACAAGGAATAGGACTTAGGAGTAGTATAATTTACTATTCCAACTCCAGTCTACGTACAGTAGGGAAGGTGTTGGATACTAAATTATACTATTCCTTGTCCTAGAGCGCCATCTAGCGCAAGTCGTTGTAACGACTTGCGTTGTAAAAACCGCGATGTAATGGCATCGCGATGTAATTCCCGCGTTGTAAACGATGTTTCCCCTGCCTGTAGGCCTATATCTGGTTTGATAGTGGTGTAGAGGGCAACCACATCTAAAGTAGCCAGAATCATGCCCGGTTGCCATTGTACATCGGCTAGAATACTCAAGATGTGTTTAGTGTCTTGGATGTATGAAGGAAGGTTCCTAACCATTGGTCCTAGGAACTGTTCAACATACTGTGCTATTCTTTCCGTTGGGCTCTCTATGCCTGAAACAATAGGTCTGCCAGGAGGAAAAGGTGCTTGTTTGTGTAATTTGGGAAGGGTATATAGCCACGGAAAAGTAGGTCTGAAAACTTTCATGTAAAGAAATTCATCTTCATCAATTAAACCAAGTGTGTGCCATTCTGCTAGATGGATAGGGGCACACGCCATATGCCCACCTGCATGCATCTCATGGACCTGAGGCAACAGGGGGCTCCGTAGGCCCTCTTTGTTTCTGCACCGCCACAAATTTTATGACTGCCTCACCGCCACGAAAACTGTTGTGGTGAGGAAACTCCAAATGTGCTCGGCTGTGCCGCAGCAGCACTGCCAAACATATTGGAGCCTCTGACCAACGCTCCACAGCCAGGAATCATGGATCCCTGGCAGTTGCAGTGGTCCTATTGCGGTCTGACTGCTGTTCTTGTAATACGGCGGTCGGACCACTGGTTCGGCAGTCCACAACTGCAACCGCACCTCCACTGCGTATTTGGCGGTCCTATGGACTGCCAAACTCGTTATCGGGCCCTATGTTATTTTTAACCTATTTTCTCATGGCCAGTGCCCACAGTAACTGTACATTCGATTTCCATGCCACATACCCTGGATTTCTTGCATGTAAAGGTCTAAATAGATACTCAAATGTTTCTGCAAGCGTAAATGGATATGCACATAGAAACCCAATTCTGTGTATCAGAGCTTGTTTCACTTGTGGAAATCCACTTTAACTTGATTATTTGACTCCTGAGATCACTAAATGTTGAGTATCGGACCAGTAAAATATAATCAGGTACACATTCTTTATTTCATTATAGTAATGATCTGCTATGGCTGATATGCGGTGAATGATCAACAAAATAATTACTATTTATTTGGTCTTAAATATATTTCAGAAGCCGGAAGAAAATATTGTTGAACAAATATTTTCCCAATATGCTGATAAGGTATGTAAAAGAAACTGCATTGCTTCATTTTCACACATATGTTTCCAACGCACCTACACCTATACTTAATAATATACAGATGTGTCATTTTCTCTTATGTTTTTGAATATTCATCATGAAGAAAGCACACAAAATGTACAGGGGAGATGCTACAACTCGAACTTCAATTATGACTCATAATAAGCATCTTTGTAGTACTATTGTAAAACTGCTCTACAATTGATATTTCATGAGCAACAGATATGTAGTCAATGATGTTCTATATCAGGTAGGAGAGTTGGTATGGCCAATCACATTACAGTCTCTATGACCATCTAGAAAAGTTGTCTTACATAATTACTCACCATTGTTCCCATCATCATTGTCTTTATTGTGAGATCCACTGTGCAACATTTGCGGGCTACGGATTTCCACGCCTAAAAGATATGAAACCTTCCCATAAGATTACATAGCATAATATGTTTATCATCATAAGACTGGTATAAAAAAAAATATTAAAAAAGGAACTAATCTAGCATGATCTGCTTCTTACCCAACTAACAGTTATACTCACGCCCAGTATTTACAATACAAAGAGCGTGTAATAGTTTCTTAACATCATTTGCATTATACCCCATAGATTATTGGCCTTTAGCCCTTCTTGAAGATGTTTACATTCTGCCTGTTGATTGTTTCAATATACACAGGAGTTTCTAAGTCTCTTAATTTGAGCTGCTTTCATTAGGCGGCGTATCCACTCTTTAGTACTGTCGGAAGATCTCACCATTATGACTCCAGTCTTGGCATAGAATATGAAATGTCAAGGAATTACTTCTAACTTTTGAGTTGCTTTTCATACATTTGGCCTTAATGGACCTTAGCACGTCCTTTGAATCTGTCAATAGGTAAAAGTTCTAGGCCGTGTTGGAGTCTATTGGGATTGATATATTGCAACGTGTCACTTTTATTTGCAACATTTGCACTCAGGGCTTGAGGTGTCTGTAAAATTTGTCCCCAACTGGGAATGGACGCCGCACTTTAAGCTACCCAGGGCAGTACATCAGGTTTGCATTGTAACTCCCATACTTTTTATTTTATTTATTAATCAGATGGGGACCTTCCTTGTGGATTTATGTAGGGATGTCAAGAGGGTGGTGGACAGATATCTACTGGCCTTGCTCTATGCTGACAATACTCTTCTTGTTGTAAGTACAGCCAATGGCCTGCTGCATTTGCTAGACTGGTTTATCTTATTTGTGGACAGTTTGGGCTGAAAGCCTATTTTTCAAAGTCTTTTACCATGGTTTTCGGCCCGGTCAAAACTAAATCTAAAAATGTTACCATTTCAGGTACACAGATTAGCAGGTTAGATAAATTCTGCTACCTAGGCTTACTATTGGATATCAAATTGAATTGGCAATTTCTGTTCAATGCCTAGGCGCAGTCCCTCAACAGATTATTACACAGTTTTGAAGAGTTTTCAAGGCAGCTCGGCTGACCCCATATCAGATCAATTGTTGATCCCTACAAAGCAAAATGTGTTTCGAAAGCGAGCTTTGTTTGTGAGGTCTGGTGTTACAAGGATTGTAACCCAATTCAGGAGGCAGAAAACAAATCATTAAGAAAAGTCCTGAGGTTACCCCAAAGTGTTCTGATGGAGATCGTGCATGAAGAACTGGGAGGGCTGGATATATTTCGGATTATAGTCAAGCTAGCCCATTAATTCTACGTTTGGCAATTTGGACCTAGACGGAATTAGAGTTCAACAGAAGGATTTTAAGTGATTGTCTTGTCCTGGATCGTGAGTGTGACATTTCTTGGTTAAATTATGTTAACTATTATTTGAGTACTGTAGGAAACCAAAGCTATTCTCTGATCCAAACTCAGTTACAAAGGCAGATATTACCTGGGACAAGAAAGCGTTTTTACAACATGCCCTGGGAAAAAGGTCAAAGATGGGTTTGCTTAAAAATATTAATGCTTTACACTATGATCAGATCTCCAAATCCTATTCAATTATATTTGCTGCTTGACATTCCAGTTCGTCAAAGGCAACTTTTGACCTATTTTTGTTTGAACCTTTTTCCCCAGTTGTTAGTGGGCTGGCACAAGCCTTCTGAGTCTCCACATTTTTTTATGTGATTCCGCTGCTATGCTTGATACCATGCACATTGTTTTTATATGTCCTAAATTCTCTAACTTGCTTTTCAAGTATATTTGTCCATTGATTTTAGCAGAGAATTTTAGGCAAGTTTGAAAAGCCTTACTGTACCCTTAATCCCTAAGGATACCTACAGTCTCTTTTTATGTTTTGTGGTTTTTATCAGGGAGGATTCATTCATGTGTTTGAGATGCTATATGGTTTTTCCTCTTATTGAGGGTGAATGTTGCTCAGTCATCATTGTAATTGTGTTTTGATGATTGTTTATGATTTGTTTGATTCAAATCAAATAAAGATTAATGATGATGCCTTGCTTTTTATCCTCATTATCGTTGACTACTAGCTTTAGTAGTAAGGATTGCAGCTAGACTTCACTGAACGATCATGAGATTGTTGTGAGAGTTGTCCACTCAAAAGAACTCAGTAAGGTTCCCACCTAGAATGCTATACATTCATGTGCAAACTACTTCAATCACACTTTTGCACCCTGTGCTGAAGAGCCTCAGACTACAATGGGAAAGCACAAAGATGTTGGTGTACAAAAAGAAGGCAAACCAAAAAAATAAAATGATCCTAAAATATTTTTTCATGTGCCTTTAACCTATATAGGCCCGATACACTAAAATTTGATTTTCATAAAGCGGTCACAAATTTCACACTGATTTAATACAAATCACATAAGATTTTACGAACTGCCCTATGTACTAATAAGCAATCAGACGGGGTCGCAAAACGGCATGCCTTATTAATATTCTTTAGGCTGGTCTCAATTTGAAATCTCCTGTGATTGAGTGCAATCACATGATTGGTGGCCTACACGGGTCAGCAGACCAGTATTACTATGATCGCATTCCAAAATAAAACAACAAAAAGTTTTTTCCCAAAGCAGCCAATGTTCCATTTTGAAAAGACTAAAGGGGAGCAGACAGTGGGCCCCTGGGCCATTATCTGCTCTCCCCTAGGTTGCTTCCCCAATTCACAAAGTGGAAGGAAACCAGGAGTGGTCCCTTCTTCTGTGCAAATCAGCTGCTACACAACTTGGGAGTCTATAACTCATAACTGGTTTGCAACTGGAATTACAGTCACAGCTAGGCCTGGGCGAAAATTTCGTTCCGTTCGCGGAAATTGTGATAATTTGACATTTTCACGTTCCGCGTAGAGCTCGAAAATGTCAAAATTTCCGCATTCCGCAGCTTGGCGATAATTTTTCTTGCTCGCGCTGTAAAATAATACATTCTCGCGCGCGCGCGATCGCCTTACCTGAATACCTGCGTTCGCCGACAAGTTTTCTTGATCCGGTCGCGTTCTCCATGAGATGTTGTATTGTTTTTAGCCATTTGCGCTGTCCCGCGACAGTTCGCGCCCGCAGTGGCGTCATGCGTCGCGCGATCACGTCTTTCTTCTCGCGATCATGCACCGCGAGACAACTGAAAACAAGATGGCCGCGCCCGCGAGCAACCACATGGGTAAGTTGGCGAGCCGCAACCATGCAGAAAATCTCGCGAACATGCGGGAAAAAAACTTCTGCATCTTCGCGATATTTCCGCGTGTTGGCGATAATTTTTAACATTTTCGCGATAATTTGCGAAAGTGGATTTCGCAAATTCCGCCCACCCCTAGTCACAACCCATTGATACATAGGTTCCTATATGTTACAATTTTGAATGAATATCCTTTTCACACCTCTTCCAAATTGCATTTTGGTAGAGGTCACAGAACCCATTTTTCGATTCTGAAAAACTTTTACAATTCGTAAAATGGGTTTTGACATTCAAAATGACCCTTTTGTGATTGCATACCCTGTGCTTTGTTGTCAACAGTCTTTCATAACCTGTGTCACCTTTGTACCAAAATAAGTATTTGTCTGCTCTGCTGCTGTTGTTAATCCCAACTCCTGATTCATGGATATTACTGCAGTCATCCTCCAATTTGGCTGAACACCTATTAGCCACCTTCTTCATCATCAAGCCTGACAGTCAGCTTCTTAATCGTTAGTTAAACTCAACTCATTTAGACCTGAGCTTAGATTTCTCAAGGAGCTTAAGACGTTTGATATTGTTTTTGTCATGGAGAGGAATGACCCTAAACAAGATTACTTGCAATTCCCAGTCTTGTATAAAGGGTGGAAAGCTTTTCAAGCACCTTCCAAAAAAATGCAGTAGCTACATAGGTGACCGGTGTTGAACACTTTTTAAGTAGAATTTCTTTGCTTGTCCCAGTCAAATGCTTCACCTACAGACATTAAAACCTTTGTGTAAGCTGACATTTTCCAGACAGGCAAGGTTAGACGACATTGGTGAGTCAGTGTGAGAAATTGGTTGAAGAGGATAAAACCCTTCTCAAGCAACAACCACAATCCTTAGCAGGGTGAGCCACAAAAAGTCACTAATTTAACCTCTGCCTAAGCCTCTGGTAGCTTGGCACAAAAGCAGTAAGGCATAACTTAGAGGCAATGTGTAAAGTATTTATACAGCACTGAAACAGTAATAAAATGAAACCACAACCCAAAAAAAAATCCCACATCAATTTAGAATATTTTAAGAATTAATTTAATAAATAAAATGAGACCAAAACAACACAAACTCAATCATTAAACCAGAGAAACGCAATTTTAAAGATTTAACCCCTTAGGTGCTCATGACAAAATGGTTCAGTCATGAGCACCGGTGCTTGTGTGTTTATGACGGAACCATTCCATCATGTGCACACCAGCACGAAATCCCTCTGCTGTAAACCAACCAACCCCCTGAGGCATTTTTTTATTTTCAGTATAATGACGATCGCGTGCATGGCGCACTGACGTCATTACATTGAAAATGGAACTGAAACTTAGTTTCAGTTTCACTGTTTCGGTGCTCGTAGGCTATCTCAGCGCACCGAGCACTGAAACACACGGGAGAGGTATCATTGGAACAGAAAGAATCTCCCTTTCCAAGGGTACCCCACCCTAGTGGAACCCTGCTTAGTGATCGCCGCAGGAGGGTGATCCCTAAGCAGGGATCCACCCACTAGACACCAGGGAGGGGGAGCCGCCCCCTGGGCAAGGGCCCCTGCTCCCCCATTTCAAAATGGGTGCATTGAGTCTGTCTGCCCCCCCCCCCCCCCGAGCAGACGACACCCTAGACACCAGGGATTATTTTTGTTATGGTTCAGGGGTGGGGGATACCCAGAATGGGCATGCCAATGGACCCACCCTCCCTCCCTCCCCAAAAATGCCAAAGTCTTTCTGCCCGCCCAGGAAGCACATGGGACAGTAGCCCCTGATCTGCCCCCGGAGGGGCGGGTGTAAAAAGACCACTAGGCACCAGGGATTCATTTTTATTTGTATATGTACGGGTGCGAGGCTGCCCAGAATGGGCATGACAATGCCCCCACCCCAAAAAAATTGTCACAGTCTTTCTGCCCCCCCCGGAGTCAGATGGGGCAATAGCCTCTTATCTGCTCCCCTGGGGGGAACAGAAAGCCCACTAGGCACCAGGTACTATTTTTTTTTCAAAGTTCAGGATTGCAGGCTACCCAGAATGGGTATGCCAATGGCCCTTCGAAAAAAAGATGCAAGTCGTTCTGCCTCCACAGGAGGCAGATGGTGGCAATAGCCCCTGATATGCTTCCCCGGGGGGGGGGGGGGGCTGAAAATCCACTAGGCACCAGGCATTATTAGGTTTTCCATAGGTGCCGGCTGAGCGAGGGTCCAAAATCCACAGCTAAGCACACTGCAAAAAAAGGGTCAGTTTTCACTGTAAAAATGTAATGTGTCCACGTTGCGTTGTGGGACATTTCCAGTCGCTGGCACTAGCCTATATAGGTGTCCTTGGTACCTATTTTTCACTCTTTTTATTTTCTCAAATGAATTGCTCTATACCTGGTACACAATGAAAAACCATTGCAAGACGCAGCTCAGTTATTGGCTCTGGGTACCTCGGGTTTTTGGTGACCCAACAAGACCTATATATCCCACAACCAGCAGGGTCCAACGGACATAACAGAAATAACAGTATATTGCTTTAAAAAATCTGCCAAACTTAGAAAAAGTTACGGGCGGAAATGTTGGCACAAATGGCTGTTTTTTCCAACTCAATTTCACTGTACTGTATGTCCTTGATGCAAGGGATGTGTTGCATTGCTTCAGTTCTGATGATAAGCTAAGAGATGCTGCAGTGTGAGGTACTATGTCATGCTGCATTGAGCTGCATCGGTTTCGATGAGGAGTTGAAAGGTACTGCAATGCGAGGCTCTAGGTGGGGATGTGTCCTGCTGCATCGTTTCCGATGAAGCCACTGATCATGAGCTGTGAGGTGTTGCGATGTGAGCTACAACATTGCGCATGCGCTGGTTCATGTATGCTGATCCTAGGTTGCGTAGGGTTTTGTAGGTGTGTGTATTTTGAAAGGAATTTTGTTGGTCTTTCTTCTTTAGGTAACTACATACAAAATAATCACTCACCTAAATGGAAGATGATAAATCGTACAAGTTAAAGAAATAAATGGGAAAATAATTCTTTATGTTAATGACATGAAATGGCAATTGATTAATACAATCGCTGCAAAGATTGAGCATGCAACCAGAGAGAAACAAAATGAAGTCCTGCTTGGTGTAGTGGGGGATAGCGACTTGTGTAATATATTGATATGAGGTTGCAGCCTACAACTGAAAACACTAAGAATATGCAAATACCCAGTCTAAGATACACTGCAGCAAAGCTTGAAGAGATTTCTGGCCCTAATTAAAAATTCAGAGCTCCATGGGACCACCAAGTCCGTGTTGGCGGTCCACCCACCGTATTACAACTACAGCGGTGAGACCTCCACAGGAACGCCACAACCGCTGGGGATCCCATGGCAGTGGCGCAGTGGTGTGAGGCTGTAATATGCTTGTGGTGCCGCTGCAACACAGCCAAGCAGAGTTTACTTACTGCGACCCTTTTTACGGCGTTTAGCTCCCCATGAAAAGGGTGGCGATGAGAAAACAACTCCCTGTTGCCTCTGTGCATAGGGGTGCAAGCAGGGGGGCAGATGGTCTGCCCCTTGTCTATATGCACCCCCTGTTCCTGCACGGAACAAAATGCACAATATTGTACATTTCGGTCCATGCAGGAACGTGCTAAGGCGCTCCCACGGCGCTGCCTTCTATGGCTCTACTGAAAACCTTAGAAAGGTACAGCCTTGGACCACCACCGCATGACCGCCTGACCTGTATTCCAGTTGGAATCAGGTGTGAGGGCTAACTACGGTTTGAAGAGGGAAGCTGGGGTGGCAGCCCGCTGCAACACCGCCAAACTTGTAATCAGGCCCTTAGTATTATAAAGCAAGTATTAGTAAGCAAGTGATAGGCTTCTATTTCAGGGGCATTGCAAAGGTTTAAAGGTATGTTTAGAAATTCTCTTTGATCAAAAAGGTGCAATTTCTGATGTGTATATGTTTATATATACTTCATTGGCTAGTTTTAATTACAAGTAAGCGCCACTCCAAGTGTCACACATTTGGCAGTTGAATGTTTTTCATAAGTCCACGGAAACCATAGAATTGTCACACATAAGCAATATAAAAACTTGCCAGCTATGCATACGACTATATAAGATTTACAACATTACCATTAGCTTGAAAAGACTTTAAACCGCAGATTCATTAGTTCAACTAATATGCTAAAATATTTTCTTTTTCCTTATTACTCATTCTCATCTTATCTCGCCCCTAAATGGCATATCCTGTTTCCCATCATGTGAGCCATCATAATTAGGAAACAACTACCTGGTACATTTGCAGAAACCATAAGTCAATGGTTAGGGTTACATGTTTTCAAGAAAAGAACTCATCAAATAGCGAAACCCAGTATAGTGGCTATGAATGTGTGAAATTCATCCTGTGGCCGGTCCCAATGCACAATGCACAATTTAGTTATTTCAACATTTTGAGGATACAATCACAGAATATTTATACAGGGCATTTTTTTCACACTATCAACATATAAGTAGGGTACCTTTGACATTTTAATCTACTTTGATTTTATGTTTATTCCGAAATGTATATACAGACCTTTAGCCATTGCTGACCGATGCCATCTGTCTACCTATCTCCTCATACGTATTCAAGCCTCTGTGCACTGTATCAAAGAGGTGCATCCCTTTGCACTCCCTCAGGTACAGCCAGCATTAGTGCTGGTTGCGCCCGGTGTGACACTGTTTTTTGGTGGCCCCCAAGTGACCTCCTTCCCCATAAATTCCCTCACTACCACTCTCCAACAGTGCATCTCCTCTCTCTATAGCCTCTCTCTGACATTCATTTAATTTGTTTATACCACTGCTTATTGTTCAATCACACTAATTTCTGTGGTCTGCATGGTAAACGTTCTTTGCAGCAGGCACATTAGTCCTTCGTGCTACTTTATGATGAGTCAAAACTGCCAATAGACAAAATTCGATCTCTTATACTGACATTTTTATTGTTGCCTGAAAACTGCAGGACACACAAGGACGAAGTTTTCTAAAGTGAAAAGGGATCAATAAGTTAATTGTCTATATTTTAAAATAAAACAAAAGAATAGAGAGTAACAGGATGTGGGAATTAGGAAACAGCAATCTACGCTTGTGCCATGTATTGGCTTATGCAACATTTTTCATGATATGCTGCCTAGTAAATAAAAAAGGAGGCGGAGCCTCACACCTATATTGATTGGAGATTTCTAGTTAAGTATTCTCCACTGGAAAACAGGTAATCCCTGGTGAGTTAGTGTTGGCTGAGGTATGCACCCAGGCCAGGCAGGGACCACCACTCTAGTCAGGGTATGCTAGATACACAATAAGATAACCTGTTCTCACCTTTTGGCAGTTTGGCACAGAGCAGTCAGGCTTATCTACACATGCAGTAATACAATGAAAACACCTCAAAAAGACTCCACACTTGTTTAGAAAAATAGAGACCATTTATCTGAATAAAACAAGACCACAATGACAAAAATCTAATTGGTAGAATTCGAGATATGAATTTTTGAAGATTAAAGGCCTAATTATGAAGTCGGGACACTGTCTCGGTCCCGGGATCAATAATTGTTACTGTAAAGAACTGTGCTGTTATATGAGATAAATTAAAATTCAGAATAAAAATATGATCCTGCTATCTCCAGTTTCGGAAAAGCTACTTGAATAATTCAAACACTATTATTAGTGTTTGATAAAAATCCAGCTCAATGGTGAAGTCGGGTTTGTAATAAAGATTCATGAAAAGTGATTTTTAACAAGTTGCTCTTTACTTGCCTGAGCCCCCAGTAGGCTAATTAGCATCAGCCCGATGACAGATGACCTTACCAGTGCTTTCTCTTAATGAAGCGTGGAGACTGCCCCTAGAGCAGGAGCAATGGCCTAGGCATTTTCACAGGAAGACCTGGGGTGACACATGTGACAGATATCAGGTCAGGGATGGTTCAGGAACTTCTTTAACTCAAAAGGTCCAGGGAGAGGCATGCCTGTTGGACCCAACATACTTGTAAGTCCATAGTAAAGAGGTACTACATGTACCCAGGGCCTGTAAATTAAATGCTACTAATGGGCCTGCAGCACTTATTGTGCCACCCACTTAAGAAGACATTCTAAGCATGTCTCTGACCTGCTATTGCAGCCTGTGTGTGCAGTTTTGAACTAACATTTTGACCTGGCAAACTAAATCTTTTGCCAGGCCTATACCTCCTTTTTTTACATCTATAAGTCATTCCCTAGGGTAGGCTCTGTAGCAGGATACAGTGTATTTTAAAAGTTGGACATGTACATTTACATTTTACATGTTCTAATAGTGAAAAACTCCTAAATTCGTTTTCCACTACAGTGAGGCCTACCTCTCCTATAGGATAACATAGGGTTACCCTATTACATTTAATAAGTGATAACATTCAATTGGTAACAAGTGGGAATGGTGAATTTGATGCCTAAAGAATCGTAAGTTCAACCCTCTTTTATGGTAAAGTTGAATTTTAATAATTCTGTAAATGCCACTTTTAGAAGGTTGGCATTTTCTTGTCACAACCATTTGTTGCCTGCAGTCTGTATTCTGGGGCACATGACTAGGTGTGGCTGCCGGTTAGTCTTTGTGTATTCCACACAGACAGTGAGACAAAAGGGGAATAGGTGTTGACAGGAGGACTTGTCACCTACCTCACTGGCACATCACAAAGACTCTACCTCAGCACACTCCACAGGGTTTCAAACAAGTCTTTTGTGCCCCAGGCAAGCTGGGACCTAGGCAGGGAGTAGGGAAATTCCAGACACCTTTGTAGGGGGAGGGTCCTAGAAGCTTCCCACTTCAAAGGGGGCACCAGGTATGAATAAATGACCCTCAGTCTCAACTCTTCATATCTCTTCTGGAGCTGTGGAAGAAAAAGGACTGCCATGATGATCTGCTTACTCACCAAGGACTGCTCTGCTGAATTCAGACTGCCTGTGTGGACCCAGGACTCTAAGGAATCTCCAAGGGTCATTTGGCTGGCACCCTGTTCAAGACACACGGACATAAAAGGCTTCTTCAACATTGATGTGTCTGCATGCATCTCAAAGCAGCACGACGCAGTGTGCCATCAACTTAATGCCAGAGTGACACAACTCAACCTCGATGCCAAATCATCTTCAACTTGTCCTCACAAGCCCCTGCAGCTTCTTTGGCTCTGACGCAGACTGATGCCAGCACCGACCCAAAGCAATGCATCTTGCCACTGCACTGACACATCACAGTGCAAGTCTCTGCAATCCCTACTGCCTTCCTTGACAATGACGTGGGACCTTGCATTGCAGCTGTTTAGCACCGGTCATCGACCCTGCTGCTGTGTGATGTATCTCAACGCCAGACTTCACATTTCTGCACCTCGTCGACAGTCCCTCGATGCCAGCCTATGCAGCTCGATGCAAGGACTTTGCATCTCGATGCCCAGGAACCAAAAGGTACGTTTCAGCAGACTGAAACCTGTCCTGTATCTTGCCAGCACTCCATCATGGTTGGCCCGATCTTCTGCATTAGGCCTGGTCTACTCCGACCAGATAACTGCGGTTGGCACTTTTTGCTTCTTAGCACTTGAGTTTCACAAAACCTTTGAAATTACATTTCTCCGGTTCTACTAATTGAATTTTTGTGGTGTTGGTGTTGGTGTCTAATAATTTATGAAATGTTACTCTATTTTTTCTAAATTTGTGTGGGATTTTTCTTGTGTTGTGTTATTACTTTATTACTCTTTAAGTGCTGCATGCATTCTTACACATTGCCTCTAACTTAAGCTTGACTGCTTTTGTGGAAAGCCACCAGAAGGTTGAGTATAGATTTATTTGAAGTTTGCATGTGTTTCACCCTGACAAGAATTGTGGTTGCTGCTTGAGTAGGGTTTCACACCTCTCAACCAATAACACAATTTCTTACACTTCCTATTTGTAGTAAAATGTAAAGGGAGACCAGGGGAAGAGAAGCCTTTTGTTTTGTAAGCCCTGTGTAGCCAGCTTGGCACCAGCCCAGTGGGAAGGGTAACGGGTCCCAAAATCAGTTTGATATCGCTGAAGAGGAGGGGAATGCTCATCCCCCCAAATATACCCCTTGCTAGCCCACAAGTTCCCTTCATGGACACAAATATTCTGCATGTTAGATTTGCCTCAGCATAGTGCACTGTTGAATAGTTTGCAGTAAGACAAACAAGATGTGATGCAAAAGTGGAAAAGGATTTCCCCCCCCCAGAATTATTTAATGGTTAGGGTGTGTGCAGGAGTCTCCCCACCCCAGTGGCCTGTGAATTGTACAAATGCACACTCCCTTGACCTGCTAAAGTATAGAAAAGGACTGCACCTACTGTTTCAGTCCTGTGAGGAGACCTGAAGAGCTGTGCCTACTCTCACCTGTGCCCAGCACAAAGAAGCGGACTCCAAGAGTCAGTTGGCTGTCCTCCTGTGTAGCTACAGGGACACAACAAGGTGCAAGAAGCCATTTTCCTGAAGTGGCTAGCTAACCAGTAACAACTGCAATTGAGCTGGAGTGAGTCCAGGTCCCTAAGTGATGTCCCTGAGTTCCTAAAGCTGTAACTTAGAACATGTTTGGACTTCCAAGACCTCTGGGGCATTAGCTGGACTTCAGAGCAAATGTGTAATTGGATACATCTTTATGCTTGCCTGATTGGTACGATGTTGAACTCCATAAAAAAAATACTAAGTCTAAAGGTAGAAATGTTGACCTGGTAAAGTCATGGAAAGTTTCCGCCCTATACAAGGACTTTGTCAGAAAAAAAGTATTATTTCTTCTGCATAGAAATTTACCCGCCAAAACCATTGGCTTCAGCAAGCTCTCATCCACCAGTTATGGCCTTCAAGAGGACTTCAGGTTTCTGCAACTATGCACCCTGGAGTATTTCAATTTATGTTTCAGATACTAAGTTGCTGATTACGGGCTCAGTAGTCCACCAGATCACTAAACTCGAGGTCGCGTGGCGGGAACCGCTGCACTGGTGGTCTGACCGCAAAAGCACAAGTGTGGCGGTCCCACTGCCACAGGACCGCAGCAACTGCCCTAGATCCGTGATCCCTTAGCCGTGGTGCTGCGATCTGGTCTAGCAATATGCTGGGGGTGACGCTGTGGCATCACCAAGCATATTGTGAGTTTTCTCACAACCACAGTTTTCATGGCGGTGAGCCCGCCATAAAAACTGTGGCAGTGAGGAAACTAAGGGGGCCCTGCAGGGCTCCATGTTGTCTCTGGGAACGGGGATGCATGCCGGGAGGCACCTGGTGTGGTGACTTCACACTCCATGCCATGCAAAAGCGTGCTTTGGTGCTCCCATCATGGTGCTTTTCTAACAGGCACCGCCATGGGACCGCCATAGCACTGCTATTCAGATGTAATCTGGCAGGTGGTGTGCAGATTAATTTGGTGGTGGCATGGCGGCTCCCTCCTACACCGCCAAACTCGTAACCATACCCTAAGTCGCATGGTGAAGTCTTTGTCCGGGACAAACCTGCATGTTGTATTCAACCTATGGTCCATCGTGGGCAGCCTGAAATCACCCTTAGGTTCTGGTCAACTGTGGACAATGGCTGCTGATTTGCATTTTACTTTTTCTTGGTGCTTTTTGTCTTAAATATTGAAAAATTCATATAATCGTTCCCCTGATTGGATTTTCAGTAATTTTTGTGTCATTTTACTCGTTAAAGTTATCTCTATTTTTCTAAACCGTTTGTGGGATTTTCATGTTGTTGTGTTTTGACTTCTTAACTGTTTTGCCACTGCTAAATACTTTACATATTTCCCAAGTTAAGCATGTCTGCTCTGTACCATAGCTACTAGGGTTTTAAGCCCAGATTTAAATTATTGAAACCGCGTTTTACATAAGGTTTGTGGCTTATTCCACACCAATAAACAATCCACTTTCTCAGAGTGTTTATTTTAACTTTGCTCAACATTGAAATCAGAAAATCAAATTAATGTCTGGACTTTCTTTTCTTTTTTCAACAGTCCTTACAAATGAATGCATGGCAATTGCAAAGAATTCTTAATGACATGATGATCAAGGGTAAGTCTGGTTTTAATAAATCTTATTTTAAGAGTTTTTGTTTGGGTGTCCTATGTTCTGATTTGCTTACATTGAAACCCTGTGTAAAAATCATTATCAGCACATCTCTAACAATTTGTTTGGTGGTCCTTCCGTTTTAGACTGTGAAAATGAATTTACTCTATTCTTTAAGGAAACAGTACGCTGAGTATTTTAGGTTGGAAATGGACCATTAAAAAAGGTGATGAATGCCCACAAGTTTAACTGATTGTGGGGGCTCACCATGTTTTGCAGATGTCTGCAATGGGTTATATGTCAGACTATCGAGCACAAAAATTTGGAGATACCGATATTTAATTGACAAAATGTCGACTACCAAAAAATGTTGATGCCAATTACATATGGTTAAGTATATTTACTATTCTTGACTCTACATTTACATTCTTTGATGACAGAAGTATAGTCAAAATAGAAATAGGTAGAGTTAAGTTTAGTTAATTTGTTAGTCAATATCCTGGCAAAGATAATATGGTAGCACAACATGTATTAATCAGTATTCTGGTTGAATACCTCTAAAATGATGAAATTCCATATACTGCACCTGTATGTTACAACAGTAGTAAGTTTCCTTTACCCCAGTCATAAGACACACAACAAGATTGACAGCGAGCTGGTAGAACCTTTAAATCCTCCATTTTCAGTTCCAATCTCCCTCATCCTGTTGCAAAATGGTGATTCATGGTTGGCCACAGATTGTTACTTAACAGTAAGTGCTCATAGTGCTTTAATGCCTCTGAATTTAATTCCTATTTGAAACACAGAAAGTTCAATTTATGCATTTTCTAGAAAAACGCAAACTGTGCCTAACATCTTCTCTTTGTTCAGCAGATGATCCTGCTTCTCTCAATGGAGGGGGATTCAGCCTGGATGCAAGCCGGGGAATTCTAGCAGTGATAGATGTATCCTTTAATACAGAGTTCATGCAGTAATTACCAATTACCTCTTTTTGACAGTATACCTCAAATATCTTCATTTATGAGAAGTATTGTACCCTGTGACGGCACAGGTGACAGAAGAAAGACAGGTAGGCTGATAATCTCTCTCTCTCACACACAAACACACACGTACTGAGACACAAAGATACACACACACAGACACACACACTTGTTTATTTGAGATTACAAACGAAAATGGAACGGGTGCAGTTTGATAAACGATGGTAGTCTGGTCACAATATCTTCACTAGTTCTTACCTTAAAGGCACTTAACTGCATGTCTTTTTGTTAAATATGAATTGCTATACACATATATTTTTACTATAAAATATGCCTTGGGACTCTTCGGGGCAATGACGGGAGTAGCTTAGGGTTGGTGATACTTGGCAGCCATCCACCCATCTCTTATTTGAAGAACTGATACTGTCAGAAAGAATCGGCGATTTCATAGGACCCCTCTACCCAAAACGACCTCAGCCTGCAGTAAACTCAGAATTGCTGTTACCCTGCTGCAACTTACCCTCCCACTCCTAGCGTCAACATGGCCCATTATAGACCCCAATTCTCCATGAACACCAAGTTCTAGAACTGCCAAGGCTGCTAACTATTGGACCAACTGTTGATTGTGGGAAAGCACAGCACTTCAGCTGCGCCTTTTCATTTTGTGCTCCAGGGTTTGCCACCCACGTATATTCTGCAGTAGGAAATATAATAAAAATATTAAGCATGTGTAGGCATGGAAATCATTTTGGTTCTCTTCAGAGTTGAAATTTGTCCCCTTTTTATCACTTATGAAGTCATAGAAAATGCTTACAAAGCCCTATCCCTCAGTGTTAGGGTTGTGGTTTGGTACAACCAACATCAGACTGGTTTGCTCCTTCACCACCTTCCTTTGACTGCAACTGGTAGTATTGGATAGCATATCTGGTTGATCCCCCACCTTGCAAACAGCACCCCACAATCAGTAGATAGACATGCCATCTGGGGTATATAGCCAAGACCCATACTATAAGAAATTCAGCAAAGAAAAAAACGGTTTCAAATGAGATCTTACTGTATCATACAAATGATTTCAAAGTGAGAATATGCAAGCAAGTAAGCAGCAAGGTTTCTCAGGCCTAGGTTCCCAAGGTGAGTTCAGGAGAAGTTAACAAATTTATAAAGGAGGTTATTGAGACAAAGCATGTGCAACTCACTTCTGAGAGGACATGAGTGTCCTGGCAGATAGTGTAGCTCATATAATAGTGGAAAGACTATATAGAACATGAGTGATAGGAATTAGTCATTCCACCGAGAGATGGAACCTCAGTATGCATTCTCACTATGGGGGAGACAGGGTGTCAATGCGTAAGATGTTACAATAAAAACAACAAAGGAAGCCAGAATGGTGCATACTAGGAGCTGTCTTCAGTTTCCTGGACCAGGTGATAAGGTATGAATGGGTGCTACATATTGGAGTCTATTGTCACTTGATTATTAACTGTATACACAACCTTTTCACAGGTAGCAACTTGAAACATTTCAGTCAGCTGCTCCTCCAACATGTTTCCAGCTGTCACTCATCAGTGTCATGGAACACAGATCCTGGCCACCACCCACATTGTCACCAACCATCCATGTTCATAGATCCAAAGGCTGTTCATATTGGTCATGTCATGCAAAATGCCTAAGTGGGCTGAAGGTGGTAAATACAGCCTTTGGGCGACATATTGCTGCAACCATATGTCAGACCTGGAACATTGGAGATTGGGCCTTTGCCAAATTATATGCATCAGGATGCAAGCTGGCTGGGTATACTTCTAACAAACAGATTGAGGAAACATCCCTGCTTTCTGAAGTCTCTAGAGTCCAATAACCGCTGTGCAGCACTTTTACCCACTGAGCAACACTTTAATGTATAGAAAATGTAGTGTATGCTCTCTGAGGAATCCATCGTGAACAGTAAGCAAAGCAGACCAGTTTTCAGTAAGGTAGACTGGGCTGAATGACCTCTGCCAGAATCTAACAGTATCTTTGGTTGGCTGTGAGAATGTGTAGTCAATTACTGCACCACAGAGACTGGAGATTGCACTCTTAAAACACGCAAATTCACAGAGGTAGAATTGAATCTGCGAGACAAGGAAGAATACTGGGTCGGGCCTAAGCATCCTGTAAGAATAGTGGAATGGCTGTTGGTATGGCCAAGCACAGCTTCCTTCTAAACCAAATTTCAAAACAAGGTCTCAGAAATGTTTTAATTCTGAGAACAGTTGAACTAGTTGAAAAGTCCCCTTCTGACACAATAATTTCCAGGCTATCTGAGTGCCTCAGATATTTATATCTGCATTACGCCATAAGTAGATGTCAGACTGAAGTCACAGGTGAATCCCTAGTAGTTTGTGTGCACAGTTCCAGTGGGCAAGGATGGCTCTGGTGATCAGATCGGATAGATACGCAAGTGTTTTATGGACGTAAAGTATGTCCAGGATACCTGTGCTTTGCATCAGATCCTTTTCTAGAGACAACTCGGTAGGAAGTGGATCAGGTTTAAGAATAAAATGCATTAGCAGCAAACAATAATGGGCCAAGTAGTAGCTGCGCATATGTGGAAGCTGCAGTTTCATGGTCGTTGTATGCACATGGAGTCTTGGATGGAACCCCTTCCAAACAAACAGCTTAGTGTCAGGATGATACAGAACAGAAGAACCCCCCCTCACTCCCTTCCTTTCAGCCAGAGACAACTGAAGGTTGTATCCATTCTGGAAGTTTTTTTTTCAATACAAAGACCCTCATACCGATGTAGTCGGCGTCGCCACCTTGCAA
This sequence comes from Triturus cristatus, assembly GCF_964204655.1. Classification (NCBI taxonomy): domain Eukaryota; kingdom Metazoa; phylum Chordata; class Amphibia; order Caudata; family Salamandridae; genus Triturus; species Triturus cristatus. The sequence continues at coordinate 1,753,511,015 of NC_140589.1, read as the reverse complement.
ATTATGATGCAACCGCTGTTTAGGTAGTTGAAACCATGATATTTTTGATTCTTGCTTGTGCTGCGACCCAGAAAAGGGCTGCAGCACAGCCGCAGTAGAAAAAAAGGCATGTTTTAGACATCCATGCACCCTGTACCAGGCTCCATGTGGTGCCTGGCACATGGTGCATGAATATTTGGGGGAACACCACAGGTACCCCCAGGCCACATAGCGGAGGCCCACGGGTTACATGGGGTCTGCTTGCGTCCCCCAAGGTCACTTTCCGACAACCTTATCATGACAGTCAGACCTCCATAAAAAGGCTGTCGGAAACTGACATCCTATTCCCTATGGCGGTGGATCCGCAGGCACCGCCTCCATTGTTAGGAATTAGGCTCCAACCGCTGCCTCGACGGGCTCCTTGAGCCTGTTTGAGGTGGCAGTCTTTCCCCTGCCCGATGCGCTCCGACTGCCGGTATCTTAATCCAGCAGTCAGACCGCTCCTCAGATTTCAGATGGACTGCCACTGTTGGTGGTGATCAGCCCTGCATCATAATTAGGCCCAAAGTATGGAAACTGTTATTGTAAAAATGAAAATATATTGGGATAATTCTTCCCAATAGATCCCGCCTACTTCAACCACTGAGGCCATACAATTGACATTTACTGGTAGAGGATGGTTTGTTTGTTTTTAATTGCTTCTCATTCCACATAGTGTTGCTCTCTCTCTTCCTACTCAGCCCACCTACAAGATACCCATAAAAAGCATGGGCTCTTACTGGAAACTGATAGAATTCCCATGTGGAAACCTGTTCTCCACACAATTATAAAAGGTTGAGTGTTGAGTGTTCCCTCACCCTAATTTGCTAGGTGCAGGAACAATGAACCCGAATTTACCAACCAGAAAACCCAGCAGCTAAAATTACTGTCAGAAAAGGATTCATTCTAACCTGGACCCTTGCTATGACCCCTTGCCAAACCTCAGCTAGGGCACTGAGGGAGCATTAAATGCTCCCCCACTAAGTCAACAGTCTCTACTCTTTCTATTGTAAAGGATGACACTGAATAATTCTTGAAGTAATCCTTTATTTAGTTGAGGAGCAAATAAGCGCATGACCAACAACTCCAGTAAACTCCAAGCAACTGCCACACAGAGTTGAGCATAAACATTCCACATGACATGTATTACATTCTGGTATCATGTATTCCAAAGTGTTACATCATAACGTTCTAATAACTAAGAACAAGGACATAACACATCCCCCTTTCTCCAAAAGGAAACGAATAGAATCAAGGATGAGAAAAAAATTATAATAATAATAATTAAATAAATAATGAAATAAATACAAGAACAATAGAAAGTATTACATGTTATTAACAATATAATCTTTCAACCACGACTGAGCATACTTTTCCTTTTCAAATGATGAGAATTAGTCTCACCATCAACACTGGAAGAAGGTTCTAGTGGTTCCTGAGACTCAGCCACTTCTTCACTATCAGAAGGAGAAATAGTATTAGATTCCACATTACATTCATTTGAACCCGATATAGCAGAAGAATTATTCAATTCTTCACTAATTCCCTCAATGGGTTCATCCAACATCCAATCATAATTAACAATATTATCAGAAATAGGAGCCTTACTTTTAGCAACTCTGTTTAAGTTCCAAACTTTTCACCCTTACTGCATTGACAAGAATCTCAACAACTTCTTGTGTGTCAAAATATTGACTCCCCCCTTTAGGAGTCCATCTAGGTTTTCTAATTTGCACCCAGTCACCAATCTTAATTTGCGGATTTTTAACACCATGTTTAGCATCATATTGCTCTTTACTCTTGATGTGCACCAATTCCATGCAATCACATACCTCCTTAGCAGACCAAAATTGTGTGCCGGAAGGAAAAAGCCAAGTTGGATTAAACTTTGACCGTGGTTTCCTACCTCTCATTAACACAAAAGGAGAAAACCCTGTAGCAATATTACATGTGACGCGATAAGCCCAAACAGTCTTCCCAACTTGAGTGGACCAGTCTTGGTTACTCTTAAGTGCTTATTGAATTGTACCTTTGAGGACCCTATTAAATCTCTCCACCATTCAATTCCCACTTGGATTGTAAAGAGACGTTGTTTTATGTGTAATATCTAATTTTTTTAAATGAGCTTTAGCTTTAAGTGATAAAAATTGTACACCATTGTCACTTACAATAGTTGAAGGAATACCTTCAGAAACAAAAACTTAATCTAAAAATTCCAAAACAGCATCAGTGTCAGAATTATCGACAACTTTAACTACTGGCCGTCTAGAGTATAACTCAATTAGGACTAAAAGATAGTTATCCCAAGGATTCTCAGGCAATAAACAATCACTCATAGGTGGACAAAAAGTCTGCAAGGATTTCATGACACAAATCGATAATCCATTGCACAATTTCTCTGGAGGAACTACTCTTTCACCTCTCAACAGAGTACCCTCCACTACAGTTAGTTCTGACCTGACTTCCCAAAAGGGTCTAATAGAAGGATTCAAAAGTTCTTTCTTAGGCCAATCATGCAAAATAAAACCAAAGGAAATGATGGACGGAGTGTTGAACATTGCAAGCACTCACCCCCAGTCAACTGATCTGGGTTTAATCCATCACCGTTCTTTAGCCCACTCTGCCACCCCAGTTCAGACATGGCCATATGCAAATCAGTCCGAACAACCATCCTAGGCCCGAAACCGATCCTAGGATGCTTGTTTCCAGTCCAGGGAGGACCTGGCTTGGCAGTTCGGGCTGGACTGTTCCCATGAGGCACAGGGTCAAGACTGATTTGCATATGGCTGGGTTCAAACTGGAATGGCATGGTGAGCAAAAAAACGATGGATTTAGGCCCAGATCTCTGTACTGGGGTGAATGTATGACATTGTTCTGCATTCTGTCCATCAATTGTTGTTTTTGCATTTGTCACCCCGAGTGGGAAGGGTATGCTCAGACGTGAGTCCCTTGCTCTCCATGCCACTGGAATCAAGCTATCCTGGCTGACGAGGGCTGAAAGCCCGAAACCGGTCCTAGGATGCTTGTTTCCAGTCCAGGGAGGACATGGCTTGGCAGTTCGGGCTGGACTGTTCCCATGAGGCACAGGGTCAAGACTGATTTGCATATGGCTGGGTTCAAACTGGAATGGCATGGTGAGCAAAAAAACGATGGATTTAGGCCCAGATCTCTGTACTGGGGTGAATGTATGACATTGTTCTGCATTCTGTCCATCAATTGTTGTTTTTGCATTTGTCACCCCGAGTGGGAAGGGTATGCTCAGACGTGAGTCCCTTGCTCTCCATGCCACTGGAATCAAGCTATCCTGGCTGACGAGGGCTGAAAGCCCGAAACCGGTCCTAGGATGCTTGTTTCCAGTCCAGGGAGGACCTGGCTTGGCAGTTCAGGCTGGACTGTTCCCATGAGGCACAGGGTCAAGACTGATTTGCATATGGCTGGGTTCAAACTGGAATGGCATGGTGAGCAAAAAAACGATGGATTTAGGCCCAGATCTCTGTACTGGGGTGAATGAATGACATTGTTCTGCATTCTGTCCATCAATTGTTGTTTTTGCATTTGTCACCCTGAGTGGGAAGGGTATGCTCAGACGTGAGTCCCTTGCTCTCCATGCCACTGGAATCAAGCTATCCTGGCTGACGAGGGCTGAAAGCCCGAAACCGGTCCTAGGATGCTTGTTTCCAGTCCAGGGAGGACCTGGCTTGGCAGTTCGGGCTGGACTGTTCCCATGAGGCACAGGGTCAAGACTGATTTGCATATGGCTGGGTTCAAACTGGAATGGCATGGTGAGCAAAAAAACGATGGATTTAGGCCCAGATCTCTGTACTGGGGTGAATGTATGACATTGTTCTGCATTCTGTCCATCAATTGTTGTTTTTGCATTTGTCACCCCGAGTGGGAAGGGTATGCTCAGACGTGAGTCCTTTGCTCTCCATGCCACTGGAATCAAGCTATCCTGGCTGACGAGGGCTGAAAGCCCGAAACCGGTCCTAGGATGCTTGTTTCCAGTCCAGGGAGGACCTGGCTTGGCAGTTCGGGCTGGACTGTTCCCATTAGGCACAGGGTCAAGACGGATTTGCATATGGCTGGGTTCAAACTGGAATGGCATGGTGAGCAAAAAAACGATGGATTTAGGCCCAGATCTCTGTACTGGGGTGAATGTGTGACATTGTTCTGCATTCTGTCCATCAATTGATGTTTTTGCAATCATGCAAAATATTCAATATTACTGACTGAAGGATAAGATCGTTTGTGCACTCATTAATCCACTCTTCTTTACCAATGGCTGAGAACTCCTGGTCATGGATGAGAGCCACTTGTAATTCATTCCATTCTCCATCCTCACACTTTTCAAGCATTACAGGCATCCTAGAGAGAAAATCCGCAACTACATTGGATTTACCTGGCATATAAATAATTTTGTAAACAATATTTTGCATGCGCATAGAAATTATAGCAAGTCTATCAGAAACAGTAATAGCACCCTCCTTGGTAAGGATTTTAACTAATGGCTTATGATCACAACAAAGTGTACAAGATTTTCCCCAAATAAAAGACAAACAGTCACATGCATCAAGCTTAGAAATAGCGAGTCCTTAATTGCGATTTGTAAGGAATCGCAAATAAAGAATCGCTATTTCCTATGCATGATGCCGATAGCGAATAAATACCGAATCGCTAATAATCGCTAAACACAATAGCGTTTAAACCAAAAAAAATCGCAAATGCCGGGAAACACACAAATAGCGATCTCGCAATTAGCGAGATTGCTAATAGCGAGATCGCTATTAGCAAAATCGCAAATAGCGAGATCGCTATTTTACCGAGTCGCATTGGGAGCAGGCTGATGACCTCACAACCAGGAAGTAACTCATCCCATGCTGCAGTCTGTGCCCAGAGGAAGTGAGAGCAGGAAGCAGAGTGCTTGTGGAGAGCTGTGCAAAGGAATACGTTGTATCCAGACAACTGCTAATACCAGAAATGGCCCACACATCAGCAGAGGAACCTGAAAGGGCACCTGCACCAAGCCTGCCTAGTGTGAGGACCACCACCACCACACCTCAGACACAGGTCCGGATGACGCGACGACGCAGGTCAAGGGGCCACATAGCAGCACAGGAGGAAGCAACTCCAAATGTCTGGGGAGGTGTGGAGTCGCAGATGATGAGGGTGCAGCGCCTGCAAGCACGACACATGGGAGCCATCAACCTACAAATTATGAAAATGAACAAGAACTTTTCAGTCATGGCAGATCGCGTGAGTGAACTGACTCAAGCAGTTGTGGAAGGCAACAGGCACACTAACGCCACATTGCAGGTGCTCGTGCGTTTGATGCAGGAGGGACACAACACCGAGAGGAGGAGGCATCGCCAATTCATGGCGCGCTTGGCTGGCTATACCAGATCAAACAATAAGTTGTGCAACGCTACTGCACTGCTGTCACAGAGGTCGGTGGCAATGCAGATTGACATGGGGCATTGTTGTGGGGATGTGGCCAGGGCCCTTGGCCAAGTTACCATTGCTGTTGAACAGCTCCAGGCTGGTGCTGGTGGCCTCAGCAATGTCACTGGAGATGAGGGGAGTGAGGGGGCATCCAGCCTGAGCAGCATGTCAGCGCCAGTTAGCACTGGCAGGAGGTGTAGTACACCTCACTCAACACCTACACTTGCACCCATGGGTGGGGATGCCGATGCAGGCAAAAGACGTCTCGGTGTGCGTGGGAGGAAGCGCTGAGCACAAACATACCTCCGGACAATTAGCCATGGTGGCGTAACCATGTTCAGGACATACATAGGGACTGGGAATGAAGTCCAAATCCTTATTTTATTTGTGCCTTGGTACATGCTGTGAATGTACCCTTAAGCTATGTCTATGTTTAGCCACACAACAGTACCTGGTCACGTGCTAATTAAAACTGTGCAGGTCAAGATTGCTAGTTTTTGTCTCATTATTACGTACCTCTGAAGTAATGTTGGGTGAGGTCTGCACGTTTCCTCTGCCCCTCCGCTGAGCTTGCAGGATGCGGGTGTCGTGTGTGCACGGCGGGGTGGTTGTCCTCAGTGTCATACGCCTCTATGGGTATGCCCCTCCTGGTAGCTATGTTGTGCAACATTGCACATGCTGCCACTACCCTACAGCAGGTTTCCGGCTGGTCCAGCATCGCACCACCAGTTTTGTGCAGGATGCGAAAGCGACTCTTGAGCAATCCAAATATCCGTTCAATCACATTACGTGTCCTGGTGTGTGCTGCGTTGTACCGCTGCTCTTGTGGGGAGCCTGGGTTCAAGTATGGAGTCAAGATATAGTTCCTCACGGCGTATGCACTGTCACCTACAGGGTAGTATGCAATGTGTTAGTGTCAGGTATGCATTGCCATTTCAGAATGAATTAGTGTGCATAAGTATTTTGTCTTACCTAGCAGGTGTCCTTCGCCAAATTCCCCCCTGAGCAGGTGTGTGTGTATGCCACTGTGTCGGAAGATGTATGAATCATGGGTGCTCCCAGGATATTGCGCTACGATGTCGGTTATGATGTTTTTCCCATTGCACACTGCTTGGACATTGATGGAGTGATACGATTTCCGGTTACGGAAGATATACTCATTGACTGCTGGTGGACATATGGCTACGTGGGTGCAATCTATGCATCCTATCACATTAGGGAACTGGGCTAATCGATATAAATCGAGTTTTGTTTGGTTCAATTCCCTTTGGGTTGTGGGGAAGGTGATGTGGTTGTGGATCAGAGTCATCATGGCAGCCAGGAAGGATCTAAAAAAACGTGAGCGGGAGCTTTGTGATACCCCTCCAGCTACTGCCACTAACCCCAGGAAACTTCCTGATGCAAGTAGGTGCAGGCACCATAACACCTGGACATGGGTAGGGATAGCATGGGTCCTACGTGTCTGGCGCTGCATTAGTGGTTCTAATTCAGCTATGAGGTAAAGTATCATAGCAGCGTTAATCCTGTACTTATCATATATGTCCTCATCAGTTTGTCCCAACAGAGTGATGCACAGGCGGAATATCCTCTCCTGGATTCTCCTTCTGCCCTGGCCTGCTGCATGGATCCTCATCCTCCTCGCAAACACGTAGAGTGCCACCATTGTGTGCGGCCTCTATGGCCTCATTGGTCAGTTTAAATAGCCCTCAGCAGCTGTAGTGAAATGTTTTTTTTTTTTTACCACCTGCTTCTGATTCCCCTTAATTTGCACTTGCTAAATAGCGATTTTCGATAAAATCGCTATTTGCGATTTTTGATGCATCGATTAGCAAATTATTTTTGCGATTCTTTATTTTCTCACGCTTTTCTTATTGTTGCTGATAAGGAATCGCTATTTCTTGTTTCGCGGTATTAGCGAGTCGGTATTATTGCGATTTTTGGTTATTTGGTTGATGCATTGGGAAACGGTAAAATGCGCTCGCAAATTGCTATTTGCTAATTTTGCGAGCTCATTTTGGCTTGATGCATGTGCCTGTTAAACTGTTCCAATGCCCAAGCACAAGATAAGGCCTCTCTTTCAATAATGGGGTATTTCTCATCACAAGGAGATAGTGATCTTGATGCGTAAGCAATTATATACTCTTTCCCTTGACTGTCCACCTGTGACAACACAGCGCCTAACCCCTTGTTACTGTTGTCAGTTGTGATCACGCTGTTCAAAGCAGGGTCAAACCTGCAAAGTGCAGTAGCATTAGCGATGGCCAACTTAAAATCATTGTCGCATGCTGAAGACCAGACAAAAGTGCAATTCTTTTTGAGTAACTGGTGAATATTGAAAAATAAATCAGCAAAGTTAGGTACATACTGTTAGCAAAATTCAGCCATCCCTAAAAATGACCGAACATCTTCTTTGCAAATGGGAACAGAAGCTTCTGAAATAGCAGACACAAGACTGGGTTTTGGTTTAACACCAAATTCATCAATAACATGTCCCAGGTGAGTATCGCTTCTTTGTGCAAATTTACATTTGTAATGCTCCACGGTAAGCCCCTTGTTTTCCAATATACTTAAAACTTTTTTTAGTCTTAAGGCATGTTCCTCCTCATCAGCACCAAAAACAAGTATGTCATCTTGGAAGAAGGTGACACCATGCTCCTTGCTGAAGAATTGGAACATTAAATGTTGAAACACAGCGGCCGCTGAAGCAAGTCCGAGCGGCATGCGTTTAAACTGGAAACACCCAAATGGGGTGATGAAAGAAGTGAGCTTCATAGATTCAGGTGACAAAGAAATCTGATGATAAGCGGACGAAAGGTCCACTGTAGAAAACCATTTTGCATTCTTTAAACATGTAACCATTTCGTTTATTTTCGGCAAAGGAAACTTATCCACCACTATATTGTTATTTAAATGTCTCAAATCAATACAAAGCCTAATTTTACCGTTACTCCGTCTGGCCACTACAATGGGAGAAATCTAATCTGACGCTTCAATAGGCTCAATGATGTGCGCTGCAACCAATTTGTCCAATTCTTTTGACACTTCATCTCTCACCAGTATAGGAATGTTACAACATTTGTGAACTTTAGGAATGGCATCCTGCTTAAGGATAATTCTATGTTCGAACCCTTGAAGATTCCCCAACTCCTTGCTGAACACTTTAGGAAATTATTTGAGAATATTGGCCCTAATGGTACTCCCCTCATCCACTACCAAAACCTGTTCCTTGCTGTTGGGGTCAAGAATGATGTGCAATTGCTTTTGATCAAACCACCCCAACACCGGTGGGCCAGTTCTAGCAATGTACAATTTCCCTCTACGTTCGCGTCCTTTGAATTTGAAGGAAAACCAACAATAACCAAGGAGATCAATTTTCTCACCACCACATCCTTCAGGGTGTATATCTGGTGCTAACAACTGTTTACCTACTTTTTGTACGAAGGAATCTTTCCAAAGATCTTCATTAATAATATTATATGGAGAGCCAGAGTCAGCAAAGATTTTTATCTCCACTTCCCCAATCTCCATCTGACAAATAGGTTTGTTTTCACATGCCTCATCAAATGTTGAGCACCAAATTGTTACGAACATTCATGACTAAAATGTTAACCTCAGCAACATTATCGTCATTCTCATCCATACCCATGAGTTCTCCTTCAGTTCCATCAGTACCGCTAACAAACCTAACTTTGGTTCTTCTTCTCTTACAAACTTTAGCAAAATGCCTTTAATGCTGCAATTACTACATTTATATCTAATGGCAGGGCAATTTTTGCTGTAAGCTACATGTTCTGAACTACCACATCTGTAGCATCTGGTTTGAGATTTTACATTAGTACTATCCTTGGAAGTAGTCAAAGGTTTCTTCTTCTCCATGTGAACAACGACTTTACTTACTACTTCACTAACGTTATGATCTTGTTTGAGAACATTTGCACACCTACTAGAGATTTCTGCTTTACCCACGATGTCCAGAATATCATCTAACGGTGCATCGCCATTAACCCACAGTCTATCCTGAATTACAGGGTTGGAAGTATGCATTACAACTTGGTCTCTTATTAATTCATCCTGTATGACACCAAATTTACAATCCAAAGCTAATCGTTTGAGATCAGAAACATACTGGTCAACTGTTTCGGTTTTGTTCTGTTTCCTGGAAACAAATGTGTATCTTGTTATACCAATACAAACCTTGGGTGTACAATAATTATCAAGATGAACAAGGGCTATTGCATACTCATTTAAATCCCCAGGCATATTAGTCTTAGTCATTTCATTAAAAACTTTTAACCCCATAGGTCCCAAAGAATGTAAAAGCAGTCTTTTTTCTGAGCAGCAGACATTTTGCCTGCTTCATCCAAGGCATCTATGTAATTCGTAAAGTATGCTTTCCATTCCAACCATTTTAAAGTAGGTTCAGCCCCTGAAATCCAGAATGCTTGAGGGGGGTTAATGTTGTCACTTTGGTGGCTCATGATTTGTGGACTTAATCAGTGTCCGCACTTCACCCAAAGGACTAGTTCACTGTATAACCTTCATCACAAGAAGCTGCTTGTAATGTGCAAGAATAAAGATGAATGAAAGTCTTACCCAAAGAACGAAAATGATAAGGAGTTTTAACCGAAGTGTGAAGGTATGCTGTTCAAAATTGCTTGAGAAACTCCAATTTCTGATGCTCCGATGTAATTATGATAACAAAGATGGCTGCTGCCTGAGGTCACGCTGCGTGACCCCACGTTGAACGTGATGATGCAGACGCTTCAAAGGGGAAGGAAAGACGTCACACTGAGGCTGCACAGGAACACGAGCGAAGGGCTCGTTAGGTGACAACGGCTATTTGAACTTGTAGAGTTCCAACATCGACGGTAAGCCCGATTTAACACTAACAGGGCTAAAAATAGTGAAATTCAAAAATACAGCTCACTGCAAAGTCGCGCTGTTCATCCTGCAGCAACCCTTCTTGAAGTGTGTATAACTCTGCCAAATGTGCCGATTCCAATATCCAATCAGGCAAAATGTATAAATGTGAAGAAATCCTCTCCTCCAGTAGATGAGAAATCACATGCGTAGGGTCGTTGGCTCCTCAACTCCTCATTGTCAGTGTTGTAAAGGATGACACTGAATAATTCTTGAAGTAATGCTTTATTAAGTTGAGGAGCAAATAAGAGCATGACCAACAACTCCAGTAAACTCCAAGCAACTGCCCCACAGAGTTGAGCATAAACATTCCACATGACATGTATTATATTCTGGTATCATCTATTCCAAAGTGTTACATCATAACATTCTAATAATTAAGAACAAGCACATACACTTTCCTTCACCCCTCTCACCCATCCATCCACTTCTACCTTAAAACAGCCTCTTGCACACTTTTACCACATTACCCTGCACACTCTCGCTACCTGCTAAGAGCATGTGGTAAATGTGTGCATCAAACCCAGAGGAAAAGAGGATACAATGCGCAGTACCACCAGTTAAATCTGAGTCCTCACAGTAATTCAGTGGGGTTTAATTCATATTTACATGGAACAGGTTAGTGTTACTGCCCAGTACTGGTAATTACTGATGAGGAGTTTGCACCCCCAGTACATTGCATCTTGTAATCTGGGCTATGGTGGACTACTGATAGTGTGTGAGGATAGATCAACAGGGTTAAAAAATCTAGTTATCCAATCCACCACATCTACAAATACACAGGAGGGTAATTTATCTCACTTTAACTTCCACAAAAAGACATACTCAGTGGGCCAAACCAAAGCAAATACTAAAAAAATGGTATAAGAACTACAACTCGAGTCAGAACAATGTCGAGAGGATGTAGAATTGCTGGGGACCCACAGAACAACCCAAGGTAAGTAGATAGGGACCCCACAGAGAGCATGTGCCGTGTGTGAACACGACTGCATGCTCCGTACAAGTCTATGTGCAAGTCACAGTTGAAAACAAAAGTGACTCTCAAGTGGACCCACAGGTCGGAGGCACAGGGATCGAGAGAGGACCTCAAGCAGCTCACCAAGAGGAGCAGGCGACGGTGCCCACGAGGCGATGTGGCTGAAGATCTTGGTGAAATAAGTTGCCAGAGGTTGGGGCAACTTGGAGCCCAAAGCACTTGTCGCAAAGTTGCCAACAAGCATATGCAGTTGCAAAAGTATGTGCTTCACAGGTGTTCAGTTAATGCAGCTCTCACGAGGGATTCGGACCTCAAACTTGGTGAGAGGGCAGCTTGAGCCTGGGAAACATAGATAACCACCACCCGTGTTGTTGGAGTCTGCAGGAGCTTGGGATCAGCAGACTGGTCAGCAGTGTTGAGGTGCCTGCGAATGCAGGGAAGTGACTCCTTCACTTCAAGGGAGATTATCTTCAAGTGTCTTGGATGCTCCATAGGTCCTGCACAGATCTTGGATGGTGCACAGGCACAGATGAGGCAACAGACTGCAAGGGAGACGAAGTCAGGCACAAATGAAGTCCAGCGAAGTCCAGAGTGCCCAGACGGTAGAAGTGCAGTGGTTTCAGTTCTGAATCTTATCCCACGATGAATCTAGGGACCTACACCCAGGCAAGCCCTTAAGTACCCTAGGGAAAGGGTTGGGAAGATTCAGAGGACACTCCCAGTGGAGGGTCTGGACAGGGGGGAGGTTACTCCCATGTCCTTTGTCCAGTTTCACACCGGAGTAGGAGCCAACGGCTCCCAGATCTGGTTTGAGCTGGGCTATGCACAGGGACACCAAATGTGCCCCTCATGCAGACTTTCAGGTGCTGACAAGCGCACCCACCCAGCCCTAATACGCTATGGGGCAGATTTACAAGAAAGTGACGCATCTCTAGAGATGCGCCACTTTCCCTGCGCCAACATGCCAAATCCTTGCGTCACCATGGATGCGCCGTATTTACAATACCGGGCACCATGGCGCAAGGATTGACGGATGCGTCAGAAATTCTGACGCATCTGTTGACGGAAAAGTCACGTATTGCTGGAGTTGTGTCGCAAGCACGACGCAACTCCAGCAAAGCTCAGGGGCGCCCTATGCCTCACATGCTGCGTCACTCCTTACGCCTGCTTCAAGCAGGCGCAGCGTTTTGACGCAGCCTGGACGTAAAAGTGACTCAGTGAAAACTTGTAGATTTCACTGTGTCACTTTTATGGGGCTTCCTGCGACGTGATGCCCACCCTGCATACATTGAACGTGATGCAGGTTTAATGTGGCGCAGGGCTTCACAACGTGACGCATCTCCCTAGATGCGTCATGTTGTAAATGGGCCGCAACTTTTACGCTGCCGCTGCGTCACAAAAGTGACGCAACAACGGTGCAAAAGTGATGCAAGGGGCTTGTAAATCTGCCCTGAAATCCTTTCTGGGAGGTGGTCACACCTCCCTGTGACAGGATGCCTATTGGTCCACCTTCCTCTGCTCGAGCTTGGCTCAGCAGCAGGAGGGCAGAAATGTGTCTCTGGTCGACAACAATCATTTTGTGCTATCCGGGTCAAGAAAGCTGGTACTGGGAAAACTGAGGGCTCTTCCAGTGCTTGGAATCATACCCCCACACCGTTTACGGTGTGGGGGTATGATTCCAACATGTTTGACACCAAACGTGATAGGATATGTTGCAGCCGTTTTTTAGATGGTGCCCCTTCTATATAGTATATAGCTGCTTCACTGACAACCCGGGAGAATGGACTCCATAGGCTGTAAGGTTGTCTTGGTCATGTAGGGGCACGCTCTCACTTAGAACCAAGTAACCTGCCTTCAGGATTGTAAAGGCCTGCTAGGAGGGTGACTTATAGGTTTTAAGTGCAGTGACCCTTATATATAGTAAACCTATATCTTTAGTAAGTGGTGCATGCACCAACTTACACAGGCTGCAATGGCAGACCTGTAGGTCCATTTTGCCTGGTCTCTCATGGTTGGCATAATACATGCTGCAGCCCATGGGAGACCTCTGGGGACCTATGCCCTCGGTACCTGGGTACCATATACTAGGGGCTGTCAAGGGTACCCCAGTATCCAATCTGAGGTGTATCTAAGTACATAACACAGCAGTTTAGCGAGAAAACAGATAGACTGGGGTCCTGACTAGCATGATCCCAGTCAGACTAGTTAGAAACAGCATCACATCAAGCAAAAAGTGGGGGTACCCAGAAGAAGAAGATTCTACTTTCCTACAGATGGTATCAATGCAGAGTCAGTTCGCCCTTTCTCCCTATGTGCAGGCTTAGCATCCCTGTGTCCTGCCTCTTCAAACTAGTGTAGTTTGGCAGCAAAAGGCTTGCAAAACCTTCTGCTGCCAAACTAAGTCTGGGTCTGTCAAAAGCAGCATAACTTCGATATTGGGTATAATTCGTTACCAATGCATTAGCATTGAATGGTAACACTACTTTGTGCACTGCTTGTTCCAGTGTTACAATGAAAAATTGGTAACCATGTAGTCTGCCTTGTTTCTCTCATATGGCCCATTCAAGAGTGTTCTTTCCCCTACCCATGCCAGGCTAATTGCTAAAATTAGTAAAGACTTTTAGGAGCAACCACATTAGAGAACATGGCCATTACCCATCACCCTGACTTTTTATTATATGTTATGTTATGTTAGCGGACACTTGTAAAGCGCAACTATCACTCCGGGGAGTCATCATGGCGCTAAGCGGATCGCTGGGTTGGAACAAAACAGGTTAGCTGAGGGTGGAAAGAAAGAGTTAGATAAGTGCTCTGCATAGAGCGTCAGAGGCTGAAAAGATCCAGGTGTTTAGGGCCTTCCTGAAAAGCGTTTCTGATTGGATATGACGGAGGTGGTTGGGGAGTTGGTTCCACACTTTGGAGCCGATCACTGCGAGTGATTTTCCTCCTTTTGAGACATATCTAAACGTTGGGGGTTTTAACAGATTGGCTTAGATGATCTAAGGCTCCGAAGAGGTACATAACGCACAAATCTGGACCGATGATAGTGAGGACCTGAGGAGTGAAAGATTCTGAAGGTGATTATCAGAATCGTAAACAGAACTTTTTATGGATAGGTAGCCAGTGTAGTGCTTCCAGGACCGCCGATGCAGATGATCTCCTGGGCCATTTTAGCACTAAGCGGGCTGCTGCGCATTGATCCATTTGGAGTTTATGTAGGACCGGCTTGTTGGCACCTGCATAAAGGCTGTTGCAGTAGTCCAATCTTGACGTGATTAGGGCCACAGCAACTGCCTGTCTGGCCGTATTGGGGAGCAAATCAAAAACCTTCTGAGTGATTTTATAATATGAAAGCAGGTCCCAGCTACTGCTGGTGATTGCTGGTTGGAGGATAGTGCAGCATCAAATTTAATTCACAGATGTCTGGCTACTTTTACTGTATTTAAGGAAGGGATAGTATCAGATGGCCACCATAAATTGGGAGAGAAGGTGTTCCTTTGCCCCAATGGTAGGATTTCCGTCTTTTCTGAGTTGCACTTTAAATGGTTAGTTTTCATCCATTGGAAAGTTGCAGTGAGACATAGGCGGACATTTTCTTCTGCCTCTGTGGTGTTTTTATCTAGGACCAAGATTAACTGTGTATCATCCGCATATGAGATAGTCTCGATGTTAAAGGACGATATCAAAGTGAACAATGGGGCCATGTAGGCATTAAAGAGCACCGGGCTGAGGATGGACCCTTGAGGGACTCTGGAAAGCAGGGGTTTTTCTGTTGACTTGTATTGCCCAAGGGTGATGACTTGTCTGTGGTTCTGCAAGAACCCTTTAAGCCATGACAGGGCTATGTGGGAAATGCCGTAAGATTTGAGACGGTCCAGGAGAATGACATGTGAGACTGTGTCAAATTTGGCCGATAGATCTAATAAGACCAGAACCGCATTCTTTCCTTGATCAAAGGCGGCTTTGAGAGATTCAGCCATATACAGTAGAGCTGATTCTGTAGAGTACTGGGGTCTGAAACCAGATTGGTTTGGTTGTAGGATGTTTGCTCCGTCCAGGTAGGTCGTGAGTTGGGAGTTAATACGTTTTTTGGTGATCTTGATAAGACATGGGAGTAGGGAGATAGGTTGGAGGTTGGTGAGGATGGTGGGATCAGCAAGTTGTTTTTTTTAAGTGGTTTGACTGCTGCAAGCTTCCATTCTATAGGGATTTTTTGCTGATGAAAGGGAGGCATTAATTATTTCATTTATAACTGGATTTACAGTGTCAATTATAGAGTGAAAGATTGAGGGAAGACAGGGGTCGAAGGGGGAGCCAAATTTAATAGCAAGAATCGCCTGGCGAGATTGGTCCAGGCTAATAGGCTCAAACGTTTGAGGGGTTGGTCTATCTTTGCCTGGAACGACGTTGTTGTCAGTGGAGGAACCATGGGGTACAATAAAATCTAGTTGTAATGCTTGAACATTCTGTTCGAAATAATCTGCTATGTTATTGCAAGGAGACTGTTATGGGGGGATCTCTTGTTGCAATGATTTTGGGTTAGTGAAAGCATTAACTATCTTAAAGATAGTTTTGGGATTTGAGTTTGCAATTTTAAGCACTTCCGTATAGTCGGCTTTTTTTGGCTATTTTAATCTGGATGTGGTAATTTTTAAGAGCAGTTTTGAATTTGGTTAATTCAGTCTGTTCATAGTTATGACGCCATCTGCGTTCTAGGGTCCTACAGTGGATTTGTATTTCTTTCAGGTTTTGAATGTACCATGGGGCGGAGGGTTTCTTTTGCTGGCGGCTGTTTTGTGGGCCTGGAGATGCGAAGCGGTCCCTCAAGGTATACATCCACTGCGTGAAGAGTTGGCTGTCTACTATTGGATCATCTGACAGATTTGGTCTGCAGACTAAAGCATCTCTATTTAGGTTAGGGTGGGCTGTCATATCTTTCCACCTGGGCTTGGCCTGTTGAGAGGTGGGGATGTGCCCCTTGGGGTTTGGCATGTGCTGGAATCTGATTTCTATTTATGTGTACTGGAACTTATAGAAATGCACATGTCCTTTGTTTGTAAGAACTCAATTTGTTACAAAGTTATTTCAAGGTATCTACCTTTTATTAGTTCTTTAGGGCTGGTAGTTTTCCCCATGGATATAGCTCAGTCACCTCAAATGAGAACTGTTTGATGTGCGGTGCTATAAAATCTATTTTTCTAAATCGTTATAAGAATACCAAGTTATTTCAAGGTATCTACCTTTTTTGTCAGTTCACTATGCCTGGTGCCTTCCCCCATGGATGTAGCTAAGTCATCTCATATGAGAACTGCTTACTATGGAGCACTACATACACTTTATTGATTTAGAATAATGCAGATTCCTGGCAGAGTAATTAACATGTGGTAATATCGCCACTTAATTGGCACTCACTTATACACTTTCAGGAGCAGTGAAAGAGGCCTTAGAAATCAAGCCTGAGAATTGCCAATCACACATCTAGTTTACCCATCAAGCCCAATGTTCCAAGACCTGGACATGTGTGCGATCTCAAACAAGCACATTGTGGCATTCTTGGGTTGCATCCCGGTTGCCCTGGGACTGGAATCTGATGAGGTCAGAGGAACTGGAGGTTCAGTTGGTGTGTAACCTGGAGGGAACTGATAGATGGGAATCTTTCCCAAGAATAAACTTCATTTATTATTTATCTACAACGGTGTCATCATTAGGACAGTGCCACACATGTTACACTGGCGACAGAGGATGTTTGGATTATACTGGAAAGGATCCCAACATCAACAGTGACGTTTATTGTTCCCAGGAGAAAACAGTTTTCTACTTCTACTGGCTTTTCTGGACTATTATCCTAAGGACATCTAAGCACCTTAAGGTACTGTTTTCATCTTTAATAACTTTTATCTAGTTTATGGCACTCATTGAACTCCGTTTCTAACAAATGCCATCATTCAAATGATCTTCCTTGAGGACTCTCATTGTAGCGTGTGCAGCAAAATGCCGTGTTCCACCGGTGAATCCGCGCGCTCCTAAACAAGGGTCTCCTGCTGTGACGAGAAGCGTAGGACTCTCAGCGTCAGCGTTGTCCTTTGACCCTCCAGTCGTCAGGTTACGTCACGTTACGTTAATGTGGCGTCCATATTGAGAGGGTTTTTTACTTACACACGTACCCCATCTTCTTTACGTAGCGTGTCTTCTGCCTCAGTGACACGCACACTTATTCAAACGGTTACAAGGGTCACCTACTGCAATCCTACATGTGTCTTTACAGTGAGCTTCAGTGACAGGCACACTTATTGAAAATGTTACGAAGATCATCTACTGCAATTCTACGCATGTTAGTCTTTACGGTGAGCTTCAGTGACACACACACTTTTCTATACGCTAATGATGACTATGTATTGAAATTCTTTGTGTGTCATGGATTTTCAGTGATACACTAGTTTATTAAGCACCGCGTATCAAATCTTCATACTGCAATTCTTGCGTGTTTACTGATTCAGTGATGCGCACACTCATTCAAACAAGCTTTTTTAACAAGCATTCCTTCAGCTTTAGTGCGTGTTTACACCAGTCAGTGATGCAAACACTCCCATCATTAAGTTTCCATTTTCAAGTGATTACTGTATTTCTTGCGCGTTTGAGGTATCAGTGACGTGCACACTTCAACTTTTCAAAGTGCACAATTCAAATGAACACTGTTTCACACTTCACACTTCATCTACAAGCAAAAGAAACAATTGATGGACGGAATGCTTTTTGTCACCCCGAGTGGGAAGGGTATGCCCAGACATGGGTCCTGTGCTCTCCATGTCACTGGAGTCAAGTTATCCTGGCTGATGAGGGGTGAAACCCCGAAACCGGCCTTAGGATGCTTGTTTCCAGTCCGGGGAGGACCTGGCCTGTCAGTTTGGGCTGGACTGTTCACATTGGGCACAGGGTCAAGACAGATTTGCATATGGCTGGGTTCAAACTGAAATGGCATGGTGAGCAAAAAATGATGAATTTAGGCCCAGATCTCTGTACTGGGGTGAATGTATGACATTGTTCTGCATTCTCTCCATCAATTGTTGTTTTTGCATTTGTCACCCCGAGTGGGAAGGGTATGCCCAGACGTGGGTCTCGTGCTCTCCATGCCACTGGAGTCAAGCTATCCTGGCTGATGAGGGGTGAAACCCCGAAACCGGTCCTAGGATGCTTGTTTCCAGTCCAGGGAGGACCTGGCCTGGCAGGTCGGGCTGGACTGTTCCCATTGGGCACAGGGTCAAGACTCATTTGCATATGGCTGGGTTCAAACTGAAATGGCATGGCGAGCAAAAAAGGATGGATTTAGGCCCAGATCTCTGTACTGGGGTGAATGAATGACATTGCTCTGCATTCTGTCCATCAATTGTTGTTTTTGCACTTCATCCGTAAGGCATGTTTTCCAGTGACATGCACACTTGTCATACCTTACAGTAGTTAATTCATTTACAACATTTTTATTAGTTTTAACACTAGCGCCGAGACACCTACGGGTATTTGAGCGCTCTATAAATCTCATAAACATAAACAAACACTCTTTTCTTTTTTATTTTTAACTCAACTGTACTGTATTTTAACTTTGCATTGTGTGAGAGCTTATTCAGAATACAAAATGTTACTGCGCCACCTTTCTTTTTGTCATTTCCTGGTGATCCACCCATTAAGTGGCAAATGTGTCGTAAAGTTTTTGAAAGTTATGCCAGGGTGCATGGATCTTCCCTAAGTGCTGAAAGGAAAACGGCGCTACTGTTGCATTGTTGAGGTTCAGAAGGGCAGGAAGTATTTGATAATTTGCCTGACATTTATGATGGAGATCCTAACGAGTGTGAAATTTGCATCGCTAAATGAGACAAACATGATTTACCTAAAGTCAGTACCATACTTGCAAGATACCATTTTCGTCGCAGGAATCAATTAGAGGATGAGTCTACAGAGAACTATATATCAAGTTTGAGAAAACTAGCCTCCACATGCAAATTTGGCTCCACCGTCGATGAAGGAATTAGAGATCAGTTTATGTTGGGCTGTAACATAAAGCATGTAAGAGAAGAATTCTGGGAAAAGGATGAACCTTCTCTTGATGATGTTCTACAAATTGCTAAAAGGATTGAAATTCCATTAAGTGCGTGGAAGTCATAAGAAAGGAAGGTGACAAGAAGATTTCTGTTGAAGTTGTTAAACAGCCTCAAAAGGAGCAAGAAAAAAAAAGAGGTGGCTCTGACAAATTAGAAAAGACTAACACCTTTCATGGCAGATTTTTTCGTTGTGGGAAAGTAGGACATTTAGTAAATGATAAACAATGTCCAGATATCAAAGTTACTTGTAGGAATTCTAAGAGGAGAGTTCATTTTGCTTCTGTGTGTAAAGGTAAGACTTTTAAAGCAAAAGTGAAAGAGATTAATGATGATGGTGCATGTTCAAGTGAATAACACTCTCGTCTGGAGTGTGGGCAGATACTGTTACAAGTCACTGAGAATGTTAATAGTAAAGTTAGCCCAATTGATGAGATTTTAGTGGAAGGGAAAACAACTGATGTTTTATTTGATTAAGGGGCTAGAATTACCATTGTTTCCAAAGACATCTACTTAAAGAAGGTCAAAGAAAAGACTAAAGTGTTTCAACCAGACATAAGATCTTGTGCATATGGGGGTAAGCCTATTAAGTTGTTTGGATATTGTTGGGGTCTTGTTGAATATAAAGGAAGGTTTACTAACGCGAAAATATATATTTCACAAAAGGGCGACCAGCCATTTAATTGAAGGAAAACTTTGAGGTGGAGAAGGTGTGCACCACACAAGATAATTCTTCAGAGGATTTCATGCATTTGTTGAAGATGACATACCCTCAAGGGTTCTGTGAAATGCTCGGATGTTTACGAAATTATGTTAATCACATACGTCTTATTGATGGTGTGAAGTCTGTATGTAGTATTCTCCGTAATGTTTATTGGGTGATTGTGTTTTAATATATGCACTGGAGAAAACTGCATTGATTAGACTACCTTAAATAAATTCTTCTCCCTTCTGTTTTCCATTTAAGCTTTTCTCTTTGAAATAGAATTGTCAGTAACACACAGAGCTGTCATATGATTTAGTCTGCCTACCAAAGTCCCCAAAGTACATAAAGCCCTTAACATATACACAGTATAGCATGAGTGGAGGACTTGATCTAAAGGAGTTTCATCGCCTATGGAACTATCTGAACTTCTTTAAGGTACAGTGCAAAATATTTAAAATGCATTTTTGGGGGTTAAGGTCTGATGTAAAATGTATTGTTTTGTGGAAAAACCTGCCTCACAAATCAAAATGATAACTAATAATAAAAAATAAATGTATGTTAAATAAACTTTCACATTCAGCAATAATGTGCAGACGTCTTTAAATATGCTACCCTATTGTGGGACTTCTCGATACAACTGTTATTCATATTGGTTGCCGTTGCACCATGGTAAATAACCTTGACTTATTGTGAACATTTTTGACTCATTATCTTTAAATCAAATGTCAGTGAAAATACTTGCCATGGGCATCGCTGTTTTTTGATGATAATGATAGTCCTTATGTACATGTAAGTCAGTGTCTGCCCATGCCTGACTAAAATACTTGTAAGTGCTTGATGAAAGTGGCAATTTAATGATTGCTGCCAAACATGTCTTTTTTTATAACTAGTCTTGCATTCGATGGCAAAAAGGGCATGCCTCTGTTGCTGTAGATTATGTATATTCATCTTTGGTGAACTGGTTAAATCTCAAGGTGCAATATCTTTACTGTTTCTTTAAAAAAATGCATTTCAGAAATATATTGAAAGCTCACATTAAGGAATACATCTTGCGGGTTTTATGAGGGCTGTTGATGGTTTTGCTTTCTCGATTCTAGAAGGCATTTTATGTTTTGCCTCATGCAGGAATCTGATAATCTATTCTATACTGATATAAAGTGTTCTATATTAGCAGTACTGCTGTAGGGTCGTGGACATGCACAATGTTTGCCATCCTTTCTGCTATGTGATCCTGAAGGTTCCATCAAATTGAGAAGCATCACTGTTGTGTGAGCCTGTCATGCATATACCTTAATAACTCATTTTTATGTACATTTTGTTGAAAAACCTAAAGTTTTGTCACCATTTGTTCAAAGATTTCACAGCCAAATGATTTAAAAATAGTTCCTTACTCAGAGAATTTAGACACATAGGGGCAGATTTATGTTGCCTGGCGCATCCCTGCAAATCAGCAAGGATGCGCCAGGAATGATGCGTCACGCAAGTTTACCCTTGCGCCACACATGATGCGCCGCATTTACAATGCGGCGCATCATGGCGCAGGAATAAACAGATGCGTGACGCATCCGATGGCGTAAGGTTGGCGCAGTGCTTCAGTTGCGTCGCAAGCGCGACGCAACTCCAGCACTGTTCCAACCTACCCTATCCCTAACATGGTGCGTCAAGCCTTACGCCTGCTTCAAACAGGCGCAGGGTTTTGGCGCATCAGCGTTGGGAAAGTGACTCAGTCAAATCTTATAGATTTCACTGAGTCACTTTTCAGGGGCGTTCCTGCGACGGAACGCCCCCCCCTCTGTCGACACGCCCACGTGAAACCTGACGCAGGTTTTACGTGGCGCAGGGCTTTACACCGTGACGCATCTCCATAGATGCGTCACGATGTAAATATGGCGCAACGTGGCGCAGGGTTTACACCGCCGCTGCGTCACAAAAGTGACGCAACGGCAACGTAAAAGTGGCGCATCTCCGATATAGATCTGCCCCCTAATTTGAAAATTATGGGGCAAAATGCACCATCTGCCCCTATTTTTCTGAATCCTCTGCAAATACCTTGTCCATGCTTTCTCTCCTTGTCAGTTCAAATCGGAGGAGGTATTTATGCCAGGCCAATTACTAATTTAAACAGATATCACTGAACTCGGTACAGAACAAACACAATAACGACAGTTTCTAAGGAGGTGTACGTCACAAAAATAATAAAGGATTTTTACTTTTCTAGAAGTCATGAAATTTAAAGCCAGCAATGGTAACTATATAAATGTAGGATACAAATTTGATTGAAACATTATTCTTCCCTTGTTTTCAGTTATGCACTTACGAGTTCCCATGCAACTTTATGTGACGTTATGGCACTTTGTTTATTATGACATCTTAACCTTTCTTTACTTGATTATTAGAAGCTGTCAGGTGGATCAGCTGCTGTTCAAGAAACCTGGGGGGATATTCTCAACAACGTGCGATTTTCCCGTCTATCGCGGGAAAATAACTCCGTGTTAACGTAGTATTCTCAACACGGCGGTAACATGCGATAGTTTCCCGATAACGCGTCAAATGTCCGCGTTAAATTACCGGGACGGCGATAAAAATCGAAACCCGAACGTCCAAAAAGTTGCGATGGGCCCAACTGCGATCAAAAATTCTGCGAAAAGCAGCGCCAGGCCTGCAAGTCCCACAAGTCACTATAAAAGCGGCAACAAAAAACACAAACAAAACACAAACAACTGCAAAGCACCATGGAGGTAGCCAGAGCAAGTACAGAGGACAACCAGAACCCCACAAGCCCCACGGAGGACCAGACTGGGACCTCGGGGTCAGGGAAGGGCAAGGAGAAGAAGAAGAGGAACCCGCGTTTCAGTCCGCAGGAAAACCAGATCCTCATTACGGAGGTGATAGAGCATCACCACCAACTGTTCATCACTTCCACTGCGTCATTGGCAACTAAAAGTCCATCTTGGCCAAGGTGAATGCTGTCAGTGTGAAGAGAAGGGAAGTGGACGACTGCAAGAAGAGCTGGACTGATGTGAAGTGCAAATCCAAGCTGCAACTCGCAGCCAACCTGAAAGCAACAGTGCAGACTGGAGGTGGGAGTCCAGCGACACACCAGGAGCTGGATAAGATGGAGGGAATGATGTCCCGAGTCATCATTGGGGAGACAGTAGCAGTAGTTGGGGGACCGGACACTGCACAACATGACCTGAGCCAACAGCAACAGGGTGAGTAACCGCCAGGGACTGGGGGGACGGGGGCAGAGAGGGGTCCTGGGGGTAGTGGCGGTGGGTGTTGTAGCCCTCTTGGGTCTCCAAGCTGCATGATCATTGGCTCCATGGCATCTGTTGGTCTTCAGATGTGGCTCCGGGCTGGGCTCCTTTTCTACTGCAGGTTGTCGTCTTGCTTAACACCAGTAACTGGAATGGCATGGTGAGCAAAAAAACTATGGATTTAGGCCCAGATCTCTGTACTGGGGTGAATGTATGACATTGTCAAGCTATCCTGGCTGATGAGGGTTGAAAGCCCGAAACCGGTCCTAGGATGCTTGTTTCCAGTCCAGGGAGGACCTGGCTTTGCGGTTCGGGCTGGACTGTTCCCATTGGGCACAGGGTCAAGACTGATTTGCATATGGCTGGGTCCAAACTGGAATGGCATGGTGAGCAAAAAAACGATGGATTTAGGCCCAGATCTCTGTACTGGGGTGAATATATGACATTGTTTTGCATTCTGTCCATCAATAGTTCTTTTTGCATTTAACACCAGTAATAGGCAGGTGTTAAGTCCCTGCTGCTAATGCGCCTAATCGCCTGTTTTTGGATCGCTTCGCCAATCTGGCTGGTCGTTGAGAATATCGCGAAGTGGTGTTTTCGTGTGTTTTTGCACGGGAACGCCTACTCTGAATATCATTAGCGTTAGTTGTCGCTTTCAACCGTGGCGATGTTTATTGCAGCAGCTATTGCAGGGAAAACTGGCGATATCAGCAGTTTTCACCAGATTGAGAATAGGGCGATAAATCTATCGCAACATTTGCGGCGCTAAAGTGCCGATAAATCGGCGATAAGTCCTTGAGAATATGCCCCCTGGAGTCCTGAGTTCCATTACTTTCTAGTTCACCGCACATTCATGTTAACCTGTGCAGATTAGTTTATTTCCGTGCCTCAATTGTGTGTAATGAAAATATGTAAAAAAAAAATACTGCTGTGTAGTATATTGTCCCTGTGGAAAAAATGCCTCTTTTTGTGTTGTCAACCCCATTTTTTTTGTGGACAGTTTTTGCTTGTTTTTGAAGTATGTGTACTGGGGGACTGCTGAACAGACCCAAGTGTTTGACCTCTGACCCCTAAAACTTTCCAGTTAGGCCATTGTATTTGTTGTAAAAAAATAGACCACTGGCATAAAAAGCTAAATGTCGCCTATGGATTGCTGCTCCTATTGTGCCATTTACCAGGGTGAAAGGAAACACATGGCTTCAGGCCTTCAAGTGATGCCGGACTCCTTCTAAACCTGCAGGCCAACCTGTAGAATAAACATTTGAACAGGAGGGAAACCCTAATTTTTAAATGTTAAGTAAGTCATCCATGTGTAGGCCTTTTACCCCGCAAGAGAGAGTACCCTGTGTGTCCTCATTCCCTGTATGTCTGAGCTGGTTTCTGAAATGCTGAGAGTGAATGATATACTTGAATGTGGGTGTGGAATCTTGAGTGATAGCTAGGGGATGGGAAGTTGGGCAGAGGGTGGGCATGGCCGGCTCTAGGGTGGTGCGATCGGTGCCACCGCACCGGGCGCTGACTTGGGGTGGGGGCGTAATTTTTGCAAGTATACTGTCATTTAAAAAGCACCTGCTACTGCGTTCCTGGTCTCCAGCAATTATCGGGCATCAATTAAAATGTCAACATAACTCCGGTGATTAATGCCTTCCTGGAAAGTGACGGAGGTTTATCTAGTGGAAGTTTTGACTCATTCAAAGGTAGCGCAGTGGGTTAAAATGACTGCTGCTAAGAATGTGTACCATGCAGATTACAATGTGCATGTAATGTAAATAGGTCAGTGGGATACTGCTTCTGCAAGAGAGCTCCTTTTGTTACTTGTCGTTTGTGAGGCAACATCGTAATATAGAACATTGAGCTATTAACTGCCATCATTCAGCTGTGTGTAAACTGCAAGTATTATGTTAAAGCTATATGTTTTTTTGCCCAGTCATTCATTATCCTAATCTTGCCAAAAGGGTTAATTTGGTAGAAAACAATGCTTGTTATTAAAGAAAACCCCTAACAATGGTGTTACATTTTAAATTCAGTGCTTTTCCAGAATATGGACTCTCAAACTATATTGCCTACCAGTATCGCTAACATGTCACTCCTACACTTCACCCTGTAGTCCTGTCTGATGTAACATTTCCAATACACTGATTTACACACCTATGATTGTGCAATGTGTGTGTGTGAGATGTAAAGTGTTCTGGCACCTTACAGTGGTATGACTGGTGCTATAAAACTAAATGAATCAGAGAGATAGTGGTTCTGGAGACTTGAGGGACACTGTTAAAGGGCAGTGGTGAGGGAATCCATGGCAGAGGTAGTCATTGAGGGGGGTGGGGGGTGCGCCAACAACCATTGTCACACAGGGCGCCACCAGTGTTAAAGCCTGACCTGAGGATGGGGCACTGATGTTGTTGATATAACCTAAGGGCCTAACATGGAATGAATAACTTACCTCCTCCCTGAGTGGTTCCAGATTCTTCTCTGGTCTTCATGCTATTGCAAGATGAGGTATTTTTGTTAATACTGCTCCTTAATATTTGGCATACCTGGGTGGGTATCCAGCTGCCTGCGCAGGAGTGTCAGCTGAGGAGAAAAGGAGGAGAAAAGGAGAAAGGGCATGGTTGCACAGTGGAGAAGAAGAATAACAATCGGGAAGCTTGTCCTCATATGCTTGAGAGACACCATTCTTCAGAAGAGTTGCGTGTGGCTGACCTTAAGTTTACTCCTATTGAAAAGGGTTGTTTACCCAATGTAACTTGTCTGAAGTTCACAAACCAAGATGGTGCTATCCTTTGTCCTTTGATCTCATCTCCTGTTTTGATCATATATAAGAAGAGTTAGCCTGAGATGGGTGCAGACTGCATTCATTCCATTATTTTCATAATTTTCATCATCCACTTTTTCCTCCTGATGTTTGCTGTACTTGAGGTGGAATTCATTTGGAATTCTAGTTCTGAAAGATCTATGCCTTGCTCTTTCTCAACACTGACGCAGGGTGTTTTCAAATCATGCAATATTCATCATCTTCATTCAAGAACTGTAAAGATTGTCAAGGAGGTTTTAGCTACCCTTTTCAACTTTTTCACCCTAAGTGGGATGACGCTTGTCAAGTGCATACTGAGTCCAGGATGGCTACTGGAAAGAGTTTTCCTCTCCTTAGACTTTCAAGAGGAAACCTTGAGAGCAGGTGCGGTTTCTCCATAAGAGCGTAGAGGTGTTGACCCGCTATCTGTGAGCCATTATGCACAAAAACCTTATTTGTCTTCTTCAGGCAACTGGCAGGGCATACCCTGCTCCTAGGCATGGTTTACTGCAGAGACCAGCTGGGGCTGTGTATATGAACTGCACCTGTCAGATTGGCCAGGATGTTGCTTGTGGCCAGACTGACATGTGTAGTTCAGGCTTACCCAGTCAACATTGCTGTAAGGGGGGGCTGAGAAGCAGGGAACCAGCCCTATTGGTCTACGATGGAGCGCTGTGTTCACCTGTCCCAGCCAATACTTGCACTGCTCTTATGTTGTTTACTATTATGAACCGCATAAGAGCAGTGTTTTTATTGGCCGAGATGTGTGAGGCCTAGTTTCCCTTTCTGCATATCTGCTACGCTTATCGCTTCTTGCCTCTACAATATCAAAGGGCACAGCCTACCATGAGGGAGTAGTCGTTGCACCGTAGGGTAGCTTTCCTTTTTAACCAGTTGAATGTGGGGCCAGGCACATTTTGGCTTCATCTCCTTGTCCCTGCCGTCCTCTGACAGCTTGTCTTGGTGTTAACTGTCGGTATGAGGATATTCTTCTCCCTGCCAGCATGGTCTGCTGGTGCTCGACTCTCTCCAAGAATGGATTAGCCCATCCTATCTTACTGTGGAGTACATGGATTTCGATGCAGCTTGTAGTGCTCATCGGGATCGGGACTTAGAGGAGGTCCAGGCCCGAGGCCGCCCTGATGTTATGGTGCAGGTGTGGGTACAACCGAGGTTCACTGGAGACACACATGAACAAGGTATTCAACCTTAGGCCTACGTCTCTCCACTTGTGAAAGTCTATTAGTGCCCTTCTGTCGCTCATTGAACCCGCTCAGTTCGATGTTCCCCACTCCCGACAACGTCCGTCATTGACTATGAGATTAAATGATGTCCCATTATTGGGTAAAATGCTTTGGGAATGGGGAAGACCCTCATCCTTCTTCCTACAGTACTTCCTCTTCCTTGAACCTTACACACTGCCCTTAGGCTTCTTCTCCCACTACCTTTCTGTTGGAGCGCGGGAGCAGGTACCTTGCTCAGTAGCAGTGCATCATTGCTTCTGTTGAACAATTAATAGATCACCTGTATTTCGCATGTCTGTACAGACCACGGTCAACGTAAGTACTGTCATGGGACCCGCCTTTCCTCCTCTTATTGCAGGTCTATCTAGACTAATAATAGCTAAGGCTCTCATTTTGAGTCTGACGGTCCACAGACCCCCAGACTCATGGTGGTGGTCTCGCAGCTACCCTATTACGACCAGGGCAGTCGGGCCACCCTGGGACCACTGCAGCCACTGCAACTGCCAGGGGACTGCCATTCCCTGATGGTTACATGGCAACTCTAAGAAAGCAATATGCTTGGAGGCCCCACCAAGCATATTACGAGTTTCCTCACTGCCACACTTTTCATGGCTGTGCAGCTGCCATGAAAAGTGTGGCGGTGAGGAAACAAAGGGGGTATTACTGGTCCCCCTGGTGCCTCATGCCATGTGGATGCATTCAGGGTGGCACAACATGTGCCCAAATGTTTGCATGCATGCACAGCAGTACCTTCACGGCATGGACTGCAGCAAAACATGCTGTGCAGGGACTGCCTTTCACGTTCCTTAAATAGGCACCGCCGAGGGAACACCAAAAAAGAGCCCCCTAGACAGGCGAAAACTGGTAATCTGGTGGGCTGTTGAGACATGGGTTTGGCTGAGAGGGACCTCTCCCGCACCTCCAAATTTGTAATAAGGCCATAAATGTTTTTACCTTGAGCACCAGTTAGAAGGTGAAATGAGGAGGATGGTATGACATTGACAGATGGGAGCCAGAAGCCATGAAGATTGTCTAACAGCGGTGTATTGTGCATCACAAACTACATTTCCTCTGGTGGCTCACATCCAGAAGTAAGATGGAGGATTAACAACAGGTGTGTCTTCAAGCTGGGGCTGAGAAGCAGCTCAACAAAAAATACAATTTATGAAGGGTCTAAGGGAATATTTTAAGACCTAGCGTGGATATACTCCCCAAAATATAAGACAGATACAAAACACCTATATCCACGGGTCTACTCAAACAGTTAGAACCACAAGAGACCTGAAAAAACGTAACCACTAAACTATATAACTCAAGCAGGCTACAAAAGAAAAAGTCCTTTAAATGGATGGATTCCCATCACTCACCAATGGTGACATGCTTCATCATCTGGGTCTCCTCCTAGTGTCACACTAGTGGCACTAAGGGCTGCAACCCTTTAAAGGAAAGGGGAGCTCGCGGATGTTTTTGTTATATAAAGAGCTATAGAGATTATAAACAATATAGCGCGCTGTAATTAGCCCTACAGATGTGAGCAATTGATTTGTGTGGGAGTGATTAGTGCAGTGCAAAATGATATGAAACAGTGAGTTAAAATTGAGCGGTTAGAGAAAAAAACCTTTATTAATATCTCTCAAAGCTCAAACCTAAAAACAGTGCAATCGACAGTTTTCAACAAATGACTGTCTATAAATGGAAAAAGAGGTCACCTCCCCAGACGGTTCAACGGACCGCTAGAGGTACCGATGGAAAGAGCGGTGCCTCCTTTTTCCTGAGCCGCAGCCAGGTGAGGTGAGGTCTTCTCCTCATGCATCACAGAAGCTATCAGCATTCCGTCACTTGCAGAGGACTTGTTGCACATCCCTGATTACAGGTGACGAGGTTGTATTCGTTCCAACCTTTTCATATCTTATATTTACCTCACGTTTGCAGTAGCAATTATTTTGTGGTCCCGGAGAAGGCATAGGATAATGATGTCCTTTTTTTGGCTGAAACGTGTTGACCCTCTTTTTCCATTTATAGATAGTCATTTGTTGAAAACTGTTGATTGCACTGTTTATATTACAGAATAGTTATAGTTAGGATTCTGAGAGATAGGAGTTTGTCAGATTTTTCCTTGCTAATGACTTTTTTTTATTTTTGTTATTCAATGTTTTTTATAGGGCAAACATGACCCAAAATCATGGGTGTCAGATCACTTTACAGTTAGATCGCACTTCAAGTTCAGATAATAACTCTTATTTACACCTACTACCGGGGACATGTAACTTATAACCGTTGCATGTTCGAAAAGTTACAATAACACACACTTGATAATACTAGACAACCGTAATACAAATCATATAACACTTAAATACAAAACGAATACTGAGAATTACTAGGAATACAGAATGGTTGAAGTATTGTATGACAAGTCAAGAACGACAGTTGATTGGTCAAGGAACCTGGCGTAAGACCTCTGAATTGACGTTAAACCGCTCCGTTGTTACCATTTTAATGAACCTCTAAGAATCTTTGTAGACCTATTCTATTTTCTACATTGGATGATATGCAAAGTTTTGTGGTGATTAGTTAAGGAGGATGTCAAGAAAAAAGGGGGGGTCCAAAAACACATTTTTCATAGACTTTTTAAACCGACGTAGCAACAAAATGGCTGAACGGATTTACATGAAATGTATCAGGAATATAGATTAGGATGTAGAAAGGGTCCTTTTTGTTATCTGATCTGAATGTATTCAGTTGTTTTTATGTAACAAATGACAAAACGTTAGTGATATATTGGGCCATGGTATACTGTAGTACCTTTGTGACATACCGTAGTACATGCTGATGACGAAACACAATAATGTTGGTTAATCAAAGCCCTTGCAAAGTAAAAAGGCATCCATATTGTTTAGACCACACTTTGTCTTTGTTCTGTATTTTAATGTAAAATATAGCTTAGTACTATTTGTGTAATGTATATGAAAAAATTAAGCAGTTTAGCAAAGTCTGTAGAGTTAGGGGAAAGTATTTTAATCGATTTACATATTTTTTTAAAGTTTACGATGTACTGTGGTTCTTTCTTGGAAGTAACTAGAAAGTATTGCAGTACCAAAAGAACAATTTAAAAGAATGAATACCATAATAAACAACAATATATGATTAGAAAGAAACTTTAAAAAATATACAAATTAAATGATAAAACAAGGTTTAGGATCGGAGATAGTTAGCAATGCTTCATGTATTATTTCTACACAAAACCAAATTAAATTACACAAACCTTATAAATTGGAAAGTTATAGTTATAACTTAAAGTACACATAAGTTAGCGCAGCAGTGTGGGCCCTAACGTCGCTCTAGTGTATCGTGATAGATATGAATACTCCAGTGCTATACTTTTCATGGCCCCACTGCTTAGAAACCACCATTAATAAAAACAAACAAAACAATTGAAAAGGAGCGTAACTTGTGTCACAAGAAAATACTTTTTTACTTTGTTTCCAGCCAAGATTCAAGCAATAAAATGTCCAAAAATATATCACATATGAATAATCTGACAGGATTGAATTTTCAGGAGTGTTGCAAATGTGTCCAGGAGCCAACTTTTATTCATTTCTGTTCAAGACAAAAACATTTTCCAATCAGCCCAGCCAACGTGTTTCGTCCCTTAGGACTTTATCAGAGTTGTGCGTTCCAAAACTCTTAAAATTTCAAATGACGTAAAGTGGAGCTTCTGGTTCAATCTCTTCATACAGAATCAGTCTCTCTCCTGAGTGGTATGGTACCCCCTAATTCATATTTTTTCTTCATGTTGCAGAGCCCAATGTCACAAGATAAACGCATAAGCCTTTATCCTGTGACATTGGGCTCTGCAACACGAGACTGATTCTGTATGAAGAGATTGAAACAGAAGCTCCACTTTATACCTTTTAATAATTGAGAAGCGCAAGAGTTGATGATTAAATTCCGGTCCTGAGCACCGGAAACCACTGGCTCAAATTAAGCACTCCTTGCCACTCTACTGATTAATGGGCGCAGCACATTTGCTCAATGTATGATAGTGGGGCACTCCTTTTTTTTACTTTTTTCCAACAAACTGTTCCTTGTAACCTTAGCGTGCTACATTGGTAGGCATGATGTCTAGCACGCCTATTTAAAAATCACGATCATATCTTAAGTACTAGTTCTCGTTACAATGTGCACTGTTGCAAATACAAATGATAACACACTTGATTGTTTTGTTTTCAAGATTGATTAATATTTACTTCAAATTGTTTTCATTTCAAATCCTCATACATCATATACACATGCAGATACAATATTTCAGAAATGTATGTTAGTACTTCTTCATTCTGTTCACATTGCAATATTTAAATCCTTCAATTCTTTATAAACAAATGTTCTATTCTTCCATGCCCAATGCATTTTGGAACATGTGTCCCTTCATCAGGGGGCAAATCTGAAAACAACAAAAATGAATATCAAATGACAAAGAGCAGGGTGTGCCATTGTTCTTCCTTAAACTCAAAGTACAACTGTTTCATGTTGTAAAGCAACACAATATCATATGGTAATAATGGTGCTGTCATATTGTTAGTATCATGGTGCAGATCCCAAAAAGTCAGTGTACCAGTCATAGGTCTGTTTATAATGCACTTCGTACATATCAAAATTAGTGATTTGAATTAGTGTAAAGTTATAACTACCACCTAACCATGTGCCGTACCTACGAACCAATTTATTCCACACAACTTACTTAATGTAGAAACCAGAACTGCACTCCAATTATGGAGATCGACGCGATCACCACACAAACACCACACAATAACATGACTTTTCCATTAAAACAACCAACTGTACTGTCCCACTGACCTGAAGTAAGTGTGAGACCTCACAATCCGAGTTAAAATATTGGGAAAGTAATGTTCGTATCTAAGATAAGAGAAATAATGGTTGCGTCACCTCTTGAGAAAAAAACAAATATCATCCTCATGTCCAAACACTCACAGGACCAAAACACTGTGAAATACTTGACCTCAATCGCTTACCTAAACTGCTTTTATATGAAGATTCCAAAAACTCTGTAAACTTCCAACCGGTCATGAGACCAGATGATAAAACTTGCTGTATAAACGGTCCGAATCAGATGTCAAAAATGGACTGCTGCGCATCCGCGTGTATATCCAAAATAGTGACCACCATCTTAAAACAGCGAAGTGTAACAAGACCAGATCTGATTCCAAACATCAGATACTCTCTGTTTAAAATATCCCCAGTGCAATGGGTAAATAAAGATCTATATACGTAGCGCTATATTCAACAAGAATATAATCCCAAAAATTCTTGAGTCCCGTGTGGATGGCTGTACAACCAGACTACTACGCATCAACACTGGATGTCCAAGACTGTAACTACCATCTTAAAATAGACAACGAAACGTAAAAAACACAACTACAAAATTTACATGCTCATGTGCCAAGTAGAAATACCCCCGATACATTACGTGACAAAAATTCTGTAAACTGTACTATACTCTATCCGTTCTGTTTGCAGCAAACTATACAAAACCTAATATACAACATATTGCCAACACGGTGGTCGGGGATCAAGTGCTATGCAAGTGATTTTGCAAAATGGAGTGAATGAACCTATTTGGAAGTACTACAGTACAAAACATGTACTGCACAATAATCAATGTGACTAAGTAGTGGTTAGTAATAGTTTCAGTCAGCGAGCTGCTCAAATGTTTGTCACATCAACCTCGTCATGTAAAATGGTAATAGTAATAGAATGATGGGTATAACCTGATATCCTGGCTCACATCACATGTGATTACAAGAAACAACTCATATCAATTGTTTCGTTGAGACCCTTTGGCTGCTTAGTATCCAATTTTTAAATTCAAAAGACTTCTCTTTGCAACAAAGATCCAGTTATATCTTTACCGGGAATAGGTGATACGGACTCCATTACCTGAAAATGTAACTGGGATATGGCGTGTTTTGCTATGGACCAGTGTACTCCTAAGCTAGAGGGTTTTTTTTCAGCGTTTAGACATGAGGATTACTTTTTTTTCACATGAGGTGATGCAACCATTATTTCTGTAAATTCAGATACGAACATTACTTTTCCAATATTTTAACTCGGATTGTGCGGTTTCACACTTACTTCAGGTCAGTGGAACAGTTTAGTTGCTTGTTTTAATGGATGAGTCAAAACAAATAAGTGTGTTAACATTCGTATTTGCAACAATGCACATTGGAACGAGTGCTAGTATTTGAGATATGATGGCGCAGCACATTTGCCACACTTTTTGGGGGGGTGACACTTGTACTTTTTACAATTCCTATGACTTCAGTGATCGAACATTGATTGCAGCACCCCCACTCTGAACATTGTTCCAGCACCACTGGTGGTGTATGCAGCTCCACTCTGCGTCCCACCCATACAGTCTGATATATGGGACTCCGTGTTCTTTAATTTCTACATATGAACTGTACCTTCTGTCACCCAGCATGCTCAGCCGTGGCCCATGCAGGTAAGAGCGGTGGGGCGGTGGGGTCCTGTGGGGGCTATTTTGACGGACGATTATGAGGGGAAATTAAATAAATAATTAATTTTCCCTCGTCATCGTCCATTGAAATACCCCCTACACAGCCTCACCGCTCTTACCTGCTCGGGTCGTGGCTGAGCATGCTTTGTTGAAAAGAGTCAAGCCTGAAAATCGCTGCCAATTGTATTGCTATTCACGTGTGTTTATTGGTTTAAGCAGATGAATGCTTACTATGAAAATCAGTGTTCTAAGCCTCTATAACCAATATTTTATAAGTGTAACTGTAATGAACGGAAATTACGATCATTTGAAACGTTCATAGCTGTTTTGATATAGTGAGTTTCCTTGAAATATAAATCACTGATAAAAATATCTTCGTATGTTTTTCAGGCCATTTTCAAGAAGACAGATGTGAATGGATCGGGCTTCCTTGACAAGTCTGCTTTCCAGAGTGCAGCTGAAACTGCAGGTACACACTCACGTTCTAAGGTGTAGTAAATAGTTTCCCATGTGCACAAACCACACGTTGAATCATCACCTGGCACTTGAATAAATGATAAGATGTTACTATTACTCAAATCAAGCCAAGTCAATAAAACTTTATTCGGCCACGTTCTGGCCATAAAAGTACATTTTACGTGGAAGAACACATACATTTTGGATTTAAAACTACAATACAAATGTGATTAAAAGCACGGATAAAATTCATTCATATAGTTAAAAGGAACGTTTCCAGATAAACCCAAATCCTTGCTGTTATCAAAACATGTTTTTTTTTCTACGTATTGCTCCTGATAAAAAACTTGCCACCCCGTAACAAATAGCATTTGCAGGTAAATCAGTGCTGGCCTTACTTGTGCAAAAAACCAATCTCTAAAAAGTGGTACAATATATTTTGCTCTCAGTATAAAAACCACAGAAAAACATAAAGTGCAACAGATCTTGGTCAGAAAAGTTATCACATGCACATGGCGGTAGGGTTCCTATGTTTGAGAAACCTTTAAGTACAGTAAGGGGCCTGTGGATACAATTAAATCTAAACCTGGATAAAAGAAAACGATGATGCAAATTATTAACAAAAGACCAAAAAGGTTGATTCAAAATCCCAGGACATATAATCATAAAATATCTGCATGTAGGTTTCTTAAGTTCGTTTAATTCCCTATCCAGAGTTTCCTGGTTAAAAAATGAGTTTTTATAGCTTTCACATCCTCAGGGTGCAGCTTTCTCGGTTAATTAAATAGCTCTGGTTGCCCTAAAACTGAAAGCTGTCAAGAAACATAACTTAGCCAGGGGATATCTGCAACTCTATCTAACATCATGCAGTCTACTAAAATAATTTGGTTTAGGTTTGGCTTATCTCGAGACCAAATTTTTAGCCACCATATTAAGGGCGCTGCAGCAATATTACCTATAATGTAGCCCTGCCTTAATTCCTCATGTACCACAAAGACTGGAATGCTGGAAGGAGCAGCTAAGAGTTTACTATTACTCATCTCAAGTGTGCTGTTTTATTTGTTTCAGATGGATAGTAAGCTGAGTAGGTTTTGCTGAAACAGAAACTTGAGTTTTGCAGGGAAGGTGCATAATAAGCATTGTAGCATGCGCTAAACACACTGGGCCAAGAACGTATGGGACCTGACACATTCAACTGGATGCCAGCAATATTGCATATTACTTTTAAGAAGTTTTAGAACCAAGCAGTTGCACCATCACTGCCTTATGACTGGCTTTCGGGAGTGCTTCCCTGCCTTCTCGATTGAAAAGAAATAACAGAGCCTGCCGAATAAATCTTTTCCTTACACAGTTTCATCTTACATACCTCCATGCTTGAGACCTCCACATTCTCCCATAGGTTAACCATTCCAAAGTTGCATCCTTCTGCATCCGCATCCTTCCATTTCAGGTTTCATTTGTTGATTCCGACTCGTTCACCAGCAGTGAGAGTCTTACTCTAAATATGTAACCTTATCTGTGACATTATTGTGACATTACTTCTTCAGTATAAATCTTTCCCTTCACGTAGGTCTTTGGGGCCATATCACAATGGGCTTTTCCAGTACAAAGCTTACTAGAGCGCCTGTTTTATACCCCTGTAGGGCGAAAAGGGAATTAAATAAGCTCACTATTTCTCTGAGTTGCTTCTTTATTTTCAGACAGCATAGCTCAAAAAACAAAAAGAGGCGACCAACCTCACCTCGCTGTTTTCGAGCAGTACTGTCTGAAAATCCAAAATTATATTTTTACTTCTTTTCACCCAGTGGTCGATTTCCAGCTAGCTGCATAAACTTGGAAAGGGGTCATTTTTCAACATGAAAATTTACATGTTTAATCTTGCACAAGTATGCCTTTATTTGCACATTTTAGGAATGTTGTTCTCTTTGCTGAATTATGTATGATTTGCACTGTATATTAGAACACAAACAGTTTAAGGTTTTTATACTCGAAAAAAAATATATGAATGAAAAGAATGGTTTATAATCTGTTGGTCGAGTGGGAGGTTCTTTATATATTATTGCATTTTGATTTCCCCTTTTCTCCCAGACCACACTAATCATTTTCTAAGGGGTACCTTTGACCTTGTCTGTTAGTCCTCTAAAGATTCAGTATGAGTGTACAGGAACAACACGAACGGCCAGAGCATGAGCAGCTGGTGTTTGTGAAATGTATCCAACATGTCCAAAATGGATGGCGAGGATGGATTTCACGCTAAAATATAGTGACACCTGTGGACACTATTAGGAGCTACGAAAGGAGAGCAGGTCATGAGCTTCAGTAGCCACTGTTCCTGGAAGGAATCAGTATTGTTTAGGGTCTGTTTAGACATACACCAAAACGTTTAAGGTCAGGCAGCCCTAAGAGTCCTCTCCTGGTGGCTGCTCTTGGAATAGAAACTGAAAACCCTTCTGGGCCAGAGAAGTATTGAAATAAGTGATGTGATGTTGAGTAGCACTGCATAGGCCTTCATGGAGCTTGGTAGTTCATTAAATATACCTCAAAGAGCTTGAGGACTGTGGGGTTCCACTCAGGAGTGTGGAAGTGGAGTGGCACATTGTTCAGGAGTGCTGTAATGCTCACCTTCTAATAATCTCCTTGACACGGGGAGCAACGTGTGGGGGCTCTTGGACCTGAACCGCTGCCCCCATGAGCCTTCGGAGAGAGGCATAGAGAGAAGGAGGGATGCAGGGAAGTAGGAAGAGGCAAACTCCCATTCCTCCTGCCCACGCTACTAAAGTGTGCACACTTGGGAAGGAGAGAGGAGAGCAGAAGCCGCAATGCCAGTATGTAGATATTTTGCACAGTATTTATTTTTGTGAGTAGTAAAGTATATTGCCTTTTTAAACGCAGGAGTGCTGATCTGGGCCGGGTTTAGCCCTGGTGGCACCCAGTGCGACAATGTTTGTTGGTGCCCCCCATCCAAAGTGGAGGTGGTGACCACGACCTTTTAACAGTGCCCCTTAAGTCTCCATAACCACTCTCTTTCAGATGCATTTAATTAGTTATATAGCGCCACTCATACCAGTGTAGGGTGTCAGAGCACTTTGTATCACACACACACATTAGACAGAGATAATCAATCATAAGTGTGTAAATCAGGCTGTAGGAAATGTTACATAACCCAGAGAACTACAAGATGTAGGAGTGACATGCCATCCATACTGGTAGACAGTATAGTTTAAAAGTGCTTGGTCTGGAGAAGCACTAACTCAGAATTGAAAACGGAACACCATAGTTTGGGGTTCGTTTTAATAACAAGAATCGATTTCTACCCAAATGAACTCTTTTTGCTCTAATCTGTACTTTGCAGTGTGCATGCAGTTCTTTTATGGCAGTTAGTAATTCGCTGTTCTATATTAAGATTTTAACTTATAAACTGCAAATAACAAAAGATGTTTCTTAGAAAAGCAATAACCCACTAACCTCTCTACATTATATGCACTCTATGATGTGCTTGGTTCACGTTCTTTGAAGCAGGCATATTACTCATCTGTGCTTTTTTATGAACAGTAAAAAACCTCAACTAGACAAAACTGGATCTCTCTCCAGGAAGAACATTAATCACTGGAGTTATCTTGACATTTTTATTGTTGCCTGGAC
Source organism: Triturus cristatus (assembly GCF_964204655.1). Lineage (NCBI taxonomy): Eukaryota > Metazoa > Chordata > Amphibia > Caudata > Salamandridae > Triturus > Triturus cristatus. The sequence goes on along the minus strand of NC_140589.1, from coordinate 1,753,472,938 downwards.
ATTGCTGTAGGCAAGGAACGCTGCAGCACAGGTATTTTTGGAACCAAAATAGCGCCGCCAGAAGTTAACACTTGGGGCCATATTATCAAGAATGGCGACAACATTATCGCCGCTTTAGCGGCAGAAAACTGCTGCTAAAGCGGCAAAAAGGGGCTTGATAATATGCCCTAGAGAATTCCAATAGAAGCCCAGGTTCTGGTGTGAAGGACATCAATCCTGGGCTTCTATTGGAATTCACAAGGGCATATTATCAAGCCCCTTATCGCCGCTTTAGCTGTAGTTTCCTGCCGCTAAAGCGGCGATAATGTTATCTCCATTCTTGATAATGTGGCCCTCAGTGCGGTGGCACCATCGCGCCGCCCCAGGGCCAGCCCTGGTGCTGATGGGAGAGCAACAGATTAACTCTTGTTTGTTTAGCTGCTGAGTTTTGACTCTCTAGCACACAGCGCCCATACTAATTAAGCCACGGACTGCTCTGCCTTGCTACCCTGAGAGTCAAAAGCTAAAAGGAGTACTTGGTTACCAGTTTGGAGGTCCACAGTATCGGGGTTCAAGACAGGAGATGCAAACCACCCTAGTTGTTGCAGTTGAGGCCAAGTGCCTTCTCACTGCCTGGGATCCTCCGGACCGGATAGCTCACAATGATGCCTGCAGGTACAGTAATTTGTGGGATAACTGATTAGCAGTCTGGAGCTGGCCACGCCCCTCAAAGACATACTTAAGAAACTGTCATATTATGCATAGGAGCAGAAATCCTATCTATTGACTAAAATAATCCATATGTCCCAGGATCCAACAGATACAGTGAGATTCAATCATAAAGGACTCCTATTTACCTGTAATTTGTTGCTCACATTAGAAATGTGGCAGAATGTAAGATAAATGTATGCACTAGTACGTACCATGTACTTAAATCATATTTAAATGTACACGAGGCAAAACATTTCAGGTGATCATATGACCCGCACTATCTGCAATTCTTCATCTTGATCTTGAACCCCAGGAATCAAGGCGGGATCTGAACGGAAGGATCTGCGCACTTATACCACCCAGTTTGTCGACTCCGCAAATCCTAGGAACAAAATGAGAATAAAAACATTATCATAGAGGCATTGTTATGTTAAAACGTGACTTTGCCACCAAAGGACAGTCATCTGAATGGTGGGAGCTAAACAGTATACTCGGTATTATAATGTGTGATACAAAGAAGAAATATTCCCATGATCATTTCCAAACGGTGTTGTTTTGTGTGATAAACAATGTGATTGTGCATGAGGCCGCACATGTTCAGATCGACTAGTACCAACAATTAGATAGATGGCTGAGAACCACACATAGTAAATGATTAGACCATAACTACACACTCCTGGGTGCTATGGCAATGGGACTGAACAGACTAATTGTGGGGAATTCCATACTACATAAAGGCGCTGTTCATGGGTGCTGGCTGCTGAGGGCAGTGTAAATACCACTGCACTTGTCACTGTGATCTACAGTGAGCAGAATTCCACAAAATGAGCTTCTGCGGGGCCATGTGCTGGCTGGCTCCCATACTCTTTAAGTAGGGACTTATTTATTTCCTTTTTTGTATCTGTCAGTTTTAAAGCGCCATATGCTGTCTGCATCTGCTTCAGAGAGCCTTGTCCCTGACTCTAGCAGTGCTCATGGTTACCAACTCAATGTATTGAGATCACCAGCACAAAGCCGAGCTTCCTACCCTTGTGTTACACCTGCCTCTGGCTCTGTACCGGACAGCCACAGTCCCACACTGAAAGATGAATAGGGGTCTGGGCCCTGCGAGGCATAACTTCACCCCCCACAGAGAGGCTCCATGCAACCATCATCGTTGCTACGAGACTCATAGTCTGCACTTTTCACTTTCCTCCAATGGTAACTTTAACTCTATAATCGCAGCATGAACCGCACCAAGTGAGGATTACCTGTTAATCATAAACCACTCCCTCGTGTCATGTTATATGTTATATGTTATGTTCATATTTTTGTGGAGTTCACGAACGCATCAATGCTTGGCATTAGAGAAGCACATAACAGGAATCATTCCAGTAAAATTAGGTGTTAAAAGGTCAGGTTTTTCGGCGTCAGCTGTCAGGTTTTTAGGTTCAGCTCAAGCAGCTAGATTTTAAATGAACTGAAGCTGATGGAAGGGACTATCCAGGAAGAGCAGATAGATAAAGCTGGCCTAACTGAGTCTTGATTGGATGAGTGAGTTCATCAACAAAATATGTAGTGTGAAATCAGTGACCAGTAGCATCTTCTTCAGGATACAGTTGCACACAACAGATGTGTACGACAGCACGAAAACAAGGGTATGAGGCGTTTCCCTAATCCTTGTAGTCACAGGTACAACCTTGAAAGATCGCAGATTATCCCCAACTCCTAAGCCAGTCAGTCAGTCAAATCAAAATGTATTCGGTTGCAAAAGCAGCCATAAAAGTGCATAAGTGCAATAAAAATGAACATTACATATCCAGTTTCTCCAGGACATTTTCAATCAGCAAAGATACAGATGTGATAACACACATATTGTATGTACAAATTTGAAAAAATTATCAATAAAAACACATTTAATCAAAGTGCATTGTGCCCTGAGATCGCACAGCGACACACAAGAAACAATTTACATAAAAACAGGCCTCACCATCAGATAGGTGATGTAAGAAATTATACGCTTTAATACAATGCCTGTGGTATCTGGACTTTATAAAAAAAGGTTATAAACTTTTGGTAGATCTTTTATTAAAAAAACCCACAAAAAATGTAAAATTGATTGTCCAGAGTTGTCATTGCATGGGCACAAACTAGATCCAGAAATGTCATTACATGGGCACAAACTAGATCCAGAGATGTCATTACATGGGCACAAACTAGATCCAGAGATGCCATTACATGGGCACAATCTAGATCCAGAGATGTCATTACATGGGCACAAACTAGATCCAGAGATGCCATTACATGGGCACAATCTGGATCCAGAGATGTCATTACATTGGCACAATCTACATCCAGAGATGCCATTACATGGGCACAATCTGGATCCAGAGATGTTATTACATGGGCACAATCTAGATCCAGAGATGCCATTACATGGGCACAATCTAGATCAAGAGATGCCATTACATGGGCAAAATCTAGATCCAGAGATGCCAATACATGGGCACAATTTAGATCCAGAGATGTCATTACATGGGCACAGTCTAGATCCAGAAATGTCATTACATGGGCACAATCTAGATCCAGAAGCCTAAAGGGAAGCAGGGTAAGCATTTAATTGTATCTGGCCTAAAACACCACAGTAAGGAGCGTTCCCATCGCCCTCTGCTGTTAAACAAATAATTAGTGGGGGAATCTTCAGGGCCCAAATGCAAGTAAGCTGCAATGCAGGGTTTTAATGGTTCCACACTTATCCTCTTCATTTGTGCCTGGGTTAATCGTACTGCTTGTGCATGCTCTCTTCCTGGGTTGACACTCGATGCTGTATAAAAAAAAAACATAGGTTAAACCCATCTCTTCAAAAGATTTCTTTACATAAGCTATCCATGAAATAGAGAGGCCTTTATTGCAAGCTAGGCAGTCAGCATCCATGTCTCTTGTGAGAGAAGTCTCTGAATGGATAACCAGAGCAGTGGTGGACTTGTTTTGATTCTGTTACTCAAATCGCATAAACACAGCTCCTTGTGGCAAATACAATGGGAGGAAGATAGGGGAACAGACTGAATGTTCCTACAGAAACGAATTTCCTCTGGCAGTATCACTGCAATACCCCTAATATCTGCCCCTAGGATGCCACCTGAACACATAGAGAGGCATATATCTGCAACAGCAGTGCAAGTGCCCTGCCACCTAGTGGAAATGGGTCACTGAAAAAGTGAACCCACTGCCCTAGATACCTTTACCCACCTTTATATTTGGTACCCAGGAGCCAGCTGCTTTCAAAGTAACCCCAGGTAAGAAAAAGTGCTTGTGCTTAACCGTCGTTTGGAGCTGAATGTTTGAGAGCCGGGGCCAAACGCAATCATATATGATTTGGAAAAATTATTCAATAAATCCAGGATGACCAAAAATTCCATGAATGAATGGATTCACAAACGAAGAGCTTTAGGGGTACGACCTATTAGGACGACATTGTCCGTAAAGATCATGACCGGAAGTGGGGCACCTTTTATCATAGGGACATCTGAGGTACAAGAAATTAAATGAGGGCTAAGCTTGTTTATGTATAAAATAAACAGCAGAGGAGCGAGCACGCACCCTTGTCGCACCCCACGCCCAGTGTTAATTTCTTTGAATATTTCCCCTTTTTATCCAAATCTTACCCCGGTCTTTGTGTTCTCATACATCCTTGGAAAGAAATTCACAAGTGTTACAGCCAGCCCCATTTCTAATAAAAGTTGCCATAACTTGGAGCAGTTAAAACAGTCAAAAGCCATGGACAGGTCCATGAAGGCAAGGCATAATGGTGTTTGCTTTGCCAGAGTGAATTTACCCAGAATTAAGTTTAAATTCAAACTCTATGGTGTCTTGGTGTCTAATCGGTTACGAAAACGATATTGGGAGGGGTTCATAATTTTATTTTCCTTAGCTCACTCAGTAATCCTGTTGTATAAAACCTTTCCCAAAATTTTAGCTGGTATATCAATCAATGCGATAGGGCGATAACAACTTGGTGAGAATCGATTCCACTTCTTAAAGATCGGGACAATAGCGGATGTAGCCCAGGAACTTGGTACAGATGCATATGTTAAATTATTGAAAACATTAGTCAACACTGGGGCCGAGAGTTGGATGTTACATTGAATTAAGTCAAGGGGCATGTTGTAAATTGAAACAACGATGTGATTAAGCATTTACTAAAGACATTAATTCCCCTCTTATAGCTCATGTTTTCTCTGTTATGTTGACCGAAGTTCGGACTCCCTTTTGTATTGTTATGCTTCCACGTGTTCCCCACGAGAAGAGTCCAACCTCTGTGTTAGTTGCTCTTGTAATCTGCCTAGTAACAGTCTATAAATAGCTCCTTTGTCCATCTGGCACATGCCCAGACTTGACCACATCTGTTATCAGTTAGCCTTGCTTGACCATGTTTTCGCGGGCTTAAGGAGTGTGTTAGCTCCGCCCACATATTGATTCAGTATCGAAAATGACCATAAATGGTAATGTTCTTCGGCTTCATGTTGTATCCACCCACTTATGGGCCCCTCTGTTGTGTATAAAAGGGGACTGTGTACGCAAGTTCTTTGTGCTACTCTATGCAATACTGAAGAGTGTTGCGTGGATTGTAGGACCACCCTTAAGGGTTAATAAATGCTGTCTTTGTACTTTGCAGTTTCCGTGCCAACTTCCTTATAGATTCCATACAGGAGAGCGAACCCTTGCGTCCTGCGGGCCTAGCTGGGGCCTGTATTCATCAATTGGCGCCCGTCACGTGGGGCTCATCGGCGACTCGGATGCTCGAAGGACTGGTCGCGACGAAGGTGAGGAATTTGACCGGGGACGTGATCACTGCCCGCGGCGTCTTAGCCCTGGCATCCCGAGGTTTTTCTTCCTTCCCTTCCGAGCTGACCGTCTGGGTGGCGCCGGTCCTCGACTGAGACCTCTTCTGTCGGTCTTGCCGTGAAAGCCGTTTGGGCGATTGTGGAGCTTGGCAGTTGGAATCTGGACTCTTGATTGGTAAGAACCGGTGTACGGTACTTGCTCCGAGTTTTCGAAGCCTGATCTGGCTATTTGAGTTTGATTTGTGATGACTAGTCATATTTTGTATTTGTCTTTGTGAAAATATATGCGTTGCAACACATATAGGCAGGTAATGTGGAGAGATTTCTCCGGAGCTGTGTAACTTTGAACGGCGCAACGATTAAGTGCCATTTTTTCTATAATACTGCATATTTTGCATTATTCTTGAGCATGCCTGCTTTCAGCGCACTCTGTAAGTGGTGTTGCTGTTTCGGAAACCGGTTGAACCTCGAGGAATCTGCTCCAGCTCCCCCAGAGGGGACTCCTAATAGGGATATGTATGTGAAGCATGGTCTTTCTTCCATAATGTACAGCACAGTATGGAGGAAATATACAAAAAAAGATCCTGAGTTACGATGGCCTTTGTATGGATCGTTTGATATACGTAAGATTGAGTATGTGGAACAGTGTATGTGTAAGCGGCGTGCTCGTCAGGATATGTTTGAGTGTGTGCGGTTGTGGGTGAAGGAGGTGCGTGAGCGAGAGAAGCGTGAGAAAGCGCTGTTTGATAAAGAACAACGGAAGAATGATCATGTGCGAGCACAGGAAGCGAAGCGTCGGGAGGACAGAGAGCAGACGGACAGGCAAGAGAAGGAGCGTAGGCTACAAGTTTCGGGTCAATATGCTGTTCGGCAGCCCCTCTATCCTGTCCTTAATAATTTTGATGATGATTTTTATTTACTAGATCGCTCTCCGCCCCCTTATGTTGGCGCATCTGCTCCGAGGCCGCAAGATTCTGTCCCGGGTCCGGGTAAGGTAGATACGCGGTCCATGTTATCGGCTGAGCATATGGCTGAGCTTCGGCAAATTTCCTTCCGTGCACTTAAGGGTAAGGTGTCCGTGGACGAATCGTTCCATACTTGGGGGTCGTGGCAGGATAGAGAGAGATTGTATTTTTTGAGTCATTTCGCTGAGGAAGTGATTGCTGCTTTTCGGAAATATTCTAGTGTCTTTGAGCCTGAAGAAGTGACATCGGATGCTAAAGCATTGCATGATGGTGTTTTTTCTCCCTCTAAGGCTCCTGATACGGCTCGGCGGTTATTCGCCTTGCGGGACGCGGTGCTGGCCCATAGAGAAAAAGCGCGCCAACGAGCAGGGGAGGAGACGCAGTCGGATTCGTGTACCGCAGAAGGCCACTCATCCACCTCTCAATCAGATAAGAGCGATCTAGTGCATGCTAAGCCAATGCGCGAGGCGGCGCCTTTGTATGTTCCTCCTAAAGGAGCGGGGACTAGCTCGGACATTACCTCCGCCGATGCTAAGGGATATTTTGTGTATAATTGGGTTTATACTCCGTGGCATAGAGCTGATGTGATGGCATTAAAGAATGCGCTGCCTGACCCCCGCAAGAATCCAGCGGCCTTCTACGAAGAAGTCGAGGGGGCCTTGAATTCTTGCGTTATGACTTTAGCAGATATCGATTTGTTCTTTGGCCTTATTCTACCACCGGATATGTGGCGATCTGTCCGAAAGGTAGATGATGTAGTTGCCTTTAAGGCTCGGTGGTCTGACCTTGAGGATGAGGATAGGGAACGGAAGCCCGCGCAGAAACCGCCCCAGAATATTTTAGATCTCCCTGTTGCTATTGTGGCTAAGTTGAAGACAATTATCCCCCCTAAAAAGATTGACTGGAATATGTTAGCTGCATGTAAACAGAAAGTTGACGAGTCAGTTGCGGACTTTTTTACGCGCTTTGAGGAGACGTTTCATGATTTTAGTGGCCAGTCGCTTACTGACGATACGGGCCGCCACCTTTTTGCGGATAAATATGTGGCTAATCTGCTGCCGGCAGTTGCGGCCCGTTTAAAAGCGAGCGAGAGTTCTTGGTCCTCCGCTACACCGACGGCCCTCCTGACTATCGCCCAGTATTATGAGCGTCAGGAGCAAGAAGCAAAGGGCCAGGAGGAAAAGAAATCGAAAGATCTGAAAACAAAGGTGATGTTGGCACAAGTCTATGGCCCGCCCCGGCGGGGTAGTAATAGAGGTAGGGGAGGATCTTATGGTCCTCCCTCGGGCCGATCTGATTTAAATAGGAACCAATGTGCGTATTGTAAGCAATCGGGTCATTGGGCTAGGGACTGCCCGGTGTTGCATGCATCGCGTCAGGGGCACACCTATGGTGGCCCGCGAGGTAGAGGGGGTTTCTCGAACTTTCGAGGGAATTCTAACGAACAGGCTCGTTTTGACTCTGCCGGACAGCACCGCGATAGATCAAACGTTTTTGATCGCCAGCATCAGTACCAAGCGTCGGGGATTGACCGGTCGGGGTACCATGACTCTCAGCATGCATAGGAATGCGTTGGATGGGGGTTAGAATCAGTTGAGGTGCCGGTCGATCAGAAGGGCCCTTATGTATCGGCTGAGGTTTTGGGCTCTACAGATCAGTTCCTAGTGGATACTGGAGCGACAGGTAGTGCGCTATCTAAGCAATTGGTTCCGGGGGCTCCCCCATCCGGCTTAATGGTCACATCGGTAGGGTTTGACGGTACACTCTCCCGAAGCCCTCTTTCACAGCCCCTCATGTTTAAGGTTGATTCTTTTTCTGCACCCTGTCCGTTCCTGCTTGCCCCGTACACACCGGATAACATTATGGGTCTTGATATGTTAAAGCATTTTAGGGCTACGATCCGTTGCTCCCCTGCTGGTGTACGGGTAATATTGAATGACAATTACCCTCGATCAGAACGGATGTGTACGATGTCAGAGGATGCGCTGTTAGCTACCCTCCCTCGTGCTTTGTGGGCAACTTCGGATACTGATGTGGGACAAATGGTGATTCCACCGGTCCACATTAGCGTCCAGGAGGGGGCGGTGTTACCACGCCTCCCACAGTACCGTATTTCCCAGGAGGGTGAGGAAGCTCTCATACAGATAGTGCAGGATTTGATGGCGGTAGGGGTAGTGGAGGAAGTCCCCTACAACATTTGTAACAGTCCGATTCTTCCCATACTGAAAAAGGATACGGATGCCAGAGTTTATCGGTTTATAATTGATTTGAGAGAAGTGAACAAGATCGTGATACCTCAGTACCCAGTGGTTTCCGATATCACGACGTTGCTTACCTTGGTCCCGCCTACGGCGACCATGTTCTCAGTGATTGATTTGAAGAATGCTTTCTTTTCCATTCCCATTCACCCTGATAGCCGATATCTTTTTGGGTTTACATTGAATAATAGATCTTATCGTTTCTGTAGGATTCCCCAAGGCTATACAGAAAGCCCTAGCATTTACAGTCAGGCTCTGAAACGACAATTGGATTCCTTTGTACTGCTCGAGGGGGTCGCCCTTATTCAATATGTCGATGACATCTTGCTGGCGGCTGACACCCTGGAGTTGTGTGAAAAAAGTACGTTATCCTTACTTTCCTTTTTAGCATCCCACAATCATAAGGTATCTAGGAAGAAATTGCAATTCTGTAGACCAAAGGTGACTTATTTGGGTCACCTTTTGTCTAAGGAGGGGCGTGCACTCACACCGGATCGTATCCAAGTAATTTTGGACACACCGAGACCGTCCACACAGAAGGATGTGCGTGCATTTCTGGGTCTTGTTTCTTTTTGTAGACAGTGGATATTGGGGTTTTCACACATAGCTAAGCCATTGTTAGCCCTTTTGACAAAGGACACGCCTACCCCAATCCCTTGGTCAGATGAGTGTGATACTGCTTTTCAGCAACTACGGCAGGCCCTTTGTTCAGCACCAGTGTTAGGGACCCCTGATTATGCAAAACCCTTTTCGTTGTATGTGCATGAGAAAGATGGATGTGCATTGTCAGTTTTAGTGCAGATGCACGGCGATAAGCAGCGCCCTTGTGCATATTTTTCGGCTGTACTTGATCCTGTCGCCCGAGCATTACCGGGGTGTTTTCGCTCGGTTGCGGCGACAGCTGTGTCAATACGCCAAAGTGAGGGAATTGTGTTATCCCATAAGCTGTTGGTATTAGTCCCCCATGCTGTTGATGCCCTGCTTAATCAAACAAAGACGCAGCATTTGACCAGTGCCCGTTTAACGGGATATGAGTTGACGCTTTTGGCTCCTCATATTACGTTAAAAAGGTGTGTAACGTTAAACCCGGCAACATTGTTGCCATACCCCGAGACCCAGCCTGAGGCGCGGAAAGCGCATGATTGTATTCTCGTGACTGAGGAACAAACAAAGGGTCGTATTGATCTCCAGGATACGCCCTTTCCAGATGTAGATGGAGAACTGTGGGTGGATGGATCATGCCTGAAGCTACCAGATGGTACGACTTCAGCAGCGTATGCGATTACCACATTGCAAACGATAGTGGAGACAGCACGCATACCACAGAAATCAGCTCAAGCAGCGGAACTGATAGCATTAACACGAGCATGTGAGCTCAGTACAGGACTATGTGTGAATGTTTATACAGATAGCCGCTATGCCTTCGGAGTAGTGCATGACTTCGGCCTACTCTGGAAGGAGAGAGGGTTTTTAACGTCACATGGAGTACAGATAATGCATGGAGAGTTAGTTCACAATCTTTTAACCGCATTGACATACCCAAAGAAAATTGCTATCGTTAAGTGTAGCGCCCATAGGAAAGTAGTTGACAAAGTTGGAGAAGGGAATGCGTTGGCAGATCGAGTAGCACGGGAAACTGCGATGCAGCCCGGTACCACTGCCGTGTATGTAGTAAAGTCACAGGTGGAAAGATGGCATGATGCGAAGGGGGAAGTGCGAGAAATGCAAAGGACCGCTTCTGACAAAGAGCGGGAACAATGGGCTAGTGAGGGAGAATTGGATGATGAGGGTTGCTGGAGAAATAAGCCGATGGATAGATGGAAATTACCCACGGCTTTTGTACAGCCTATGGTTCAGATGGCACATGGGCTAGCACATGTTGGAGCTTCCGCAATTGTGAAATTGCTTACCCAAGTCTGGGAGCATCCAGAGATTGCTAGCACAGCGAAGAGGGTGGTGCAGACCTGTATGATCTGCCTGAGGTATAACCCAGGAAAGGGTACTCGAACTCCAGCAGGAGGATTTGTGACACCTACTGCGCCCTTCGAGGTTTTGCAGATGGATTACATCCAGCTTGAGCGCTGTAATAATCTGAAGTATGTTCTAGTAGTGGTCTGCGCTTTCAGCAAATGGGTTGAAGCGTACCCTACGAAAGACAATACTGCAATGACTACTGCGAAGTTGCTGCTGAAAGAGTTCTTCCCTCGATATGGCGTCTGTAGACTTCTGTGGAGTGATAATGGCCCTCACTTTGTAGCGGATGTTATAAAGTATGTCTTGAAGGGCCTAGGCATCACTCAGAAGTTCCACGCCGTGTTTCACCCTCAGTCTGCAGGCCTAGTCGAGAAGTATAATGGTACACTGAAGCTTAAGATCGCTAAGATTCAAGCTTCGACGTCTTTGACTTGGCCAGACGCTCTGCCACTGGCGTTATTGTCAATTAGATCGGTACCACACTCTCGAACTGGCCTTACACCTTATGAAATTGTCTTCGGACGCCCAATGAATATTTGGGGTCCACCAAGACCTAAGGCTGTGTATGATGTACCTTGTGTAATGATGAGCGATTATCTGGCACAGTTAACGGATAACTTGGTTTCTATTCATCAACAGGTCCGAGAGGCGCTCCCTGATCGGTCTACCGGTGAAGGACATGGTCTCCGGCCTGGTGACCATGTCATGGTGAAAGTTTTCGACAGGACGAACAGCTTGGAACCGAGATGGGTGGGCCCTGAGCAGGTCCTCCTCGCAACGAGGACGGCTGTGCGAGTCTCCAACCGAAAGAATTGGATCCACTCTCTGCACTGTAGGAAGGTGCCGCCCGGATTGGTGGAACCCGCCGTGCTGACCGATCAACGAGAAATTTTGGCTGCAGAGACAGGCCGTGCTGCGGAGCCAAACGCCACTGAGGAGCTCTTTCCGGACCACGCGACTCCTGGAGGAAGGCGATATCATCTTCGACCAAGGAAGTGAGTTCTCCAGTACCGGGACATACTGTCAGAACGGCCCTTGGGTTAGTGAAACGGAGAGCCGATGAGGCAAGGGGGGGGGATCAGCCCTGCATTAGTGTAGCGACACCCGTCTTGGCCCGCTGGTGAAGAAATCAACCGCTGCCCAAGGGGAAGAGTTCTGACAGACTTTTAGTTTCAGGAAGATATTGGGTTTTATTTTTACCTTGACATGGAGAAAAAGAAAATCCTTTGTGCATTAGGGTTCATGTTGACAGTAGCCATTGTTGGGATAACCACATGGTTCGTGGAGGATGTAACTCCTGCTCGGAAGATTCTTGTGTTGACAACTCCGGTGCCTGAGGAGCACTACTTTTATACATTACCGTATCAAGAGTTGAAGCATCGACAGTCTTATTTGAATAACACTTTCATCCAGATGCTGCATCATACCCACGTTGCTACGAATGCTACGAACTGTTGGATATGTGGGATGATGCCAGCTCATCAGAAGAAAGGAGGAACGCCATTTATACCACTTCCTTTCTCTCATAATGGCTCTTGTAGAGCATGGTATACTTTGCTTTTTGCCACTCGGAAACCGACAGTGGGACGATTGCTTTTCAGACTCAATAAAGAATGCCATCAAGATAAGAATGGGTATCCGCAAGCGAATGGGACAATTTGGGAGTGGGAAGAGTACCGACCAGACAATGAATCCATTCCCTACATCTTCACGAACACAAGAGACACTGTGGGAAAAGACAAATTTGTGATCCAAGTAGCACAAGCTCAAGCGGACCTGTGTGTCCAGAGTGTGGGTTTTATCCCTGTTGGTGTCAGTGATTGTATTACTGTTTTGAATATTGATGGGTTGAACAATAGTACCTTCTTGGCCTCCCATAATACGTATTTTGTGTGTGGAAATAAAGGTTATTACCGTCTGCCAGCTGGGTGGTCTGGGGTATGCTATGTATCATTTCTATTACCTCCTGTATTCCTAGCACCCGCATCTTATCATAAGGATCTGAAATTATTGAATAATGTGACTGTAAATAGGTATAAACGTACTTTATCAATTGATGATGTAGATCAGACTGATACCAGTCTGCAACAGTATATTGATTTTAACTTAGGACTGTTTTTCTTTGTTGGAGCTGCCCTGAACAGTAGGAAGATCCGAAGGTTAACAAGAGTGGTAGAAGCTGTGACAAATCAGACTGCTGCTGCTCTTGGGAATCTTACGGAGGAATTACAGATTACTATAATTGTTGCATTGCAGAATCGTATGGTATTAGACGTTATGCTAGCTGATAGAGGAGGAGCATGTAAAATTATTGGAAGTAGCTGTTGTGTGTTTATCCCTGATCATACGCCATCAGTTTATAATGCCATCAATAAACTGCATAAAATTGCAGCTGAGATCCATACAGAAAACGGCACTTGGTCCTTTTCTGGATGGTTTTGGGCGTTAATTACTGCCTGGGGATGGAAGGTTCTAACTGGTCTCTGCATTATTGTGGCGGTTCTGTTTTCATGCTGTATCTGCGTTCAATGTGGTCCCTTGCTCTGCTCATTATGTGTATCATTTTGTATCCCCAATAAGAAAGCTATTGCCGATGTTGCTCACCAGAAACGTTTAGCTAAAGAAGTTGAAGAAATGATGACGATTGACATATATGATGATTATCTTAACAAACCGGATGTCTTCAGTAAATGCTGAAAGGGTCGTCTGTTGTAAATTGAAACAACGATGTGATTAAGCATTTACTAAAGACATTAATTCCCCTCTTATAGATCATGTTTTCTCTGTTATGTTGACCGAAGTTCGGACTCCCTTTTGTATTGTTATGCTTCCACGTGTTCCCCACGAGAAGAGTCCAACCTCTGTGTTAGTTGCTCTTGTAATCTGCCTAGTAACAGTCTATAAATAGCTCCTTTGTCCATCTGGCACATGCCCAGACTTGACCACATCTGTTATCAGTTAGCCTTGCTTGACCATGTTTTCGCGGGCTTAAGGAGTGTGTTAGCTCCGCCCACATATTGATTCAGTATCGAAAATGACCATAAATGGTAATGTTCTTCGGCTTCATGTTGTATCCACCCACTTATGGGCCCCTCTGTTGTGTATAAAAGGGGACTGTGTACGCAAGTTCTTTGTGCTACTCTATGCAATACTGAAGAGTGTTGCGTGGATTGTAGGACCACCCTTAAGGGTTAATAAATGCTGTCTTTGTACTTTGCAGTTTCCGTGCCAACTTCCTTATAGATTCCATACAGGAGAGCGAACCCTTGCGTCCTGCGGGCCTAGCTGGGGCCTGTATTCATCAGGCACACTGCCCGGTCCCAGCGCCTTACCCCCTGCACTCTGTTGTTTGGTAGCAGTAACAGCCTGTAAGGTGTCCTGTATTGATGGGTAGGCATCCACCTTCTCAGGTAGTTGGGGTACTAATTCCACCGTGGAGTAAATTTGTGAAAAATGTACGTCCCACGCCTCGCTATTTATATGGCAGGTAATCGGGGTCACCATTGTATTAGCGGATCTCATAGCTGATACAGCATTCCAGAAGGCGATGCTATCTTTTTTTTAATGCTGCTTGAGCCAGTGTATCCCACTGCTGGGTAATAACTTCCTTCCACTTCTTTGGTGTACCTATTTTGTACCATTTCCGGAGAATAGCCACATCATAGGTGTCCCTTGGTCTGGTACTGAGGGCCCTTGCGATGATCAATTTGCTGCCGAGCATTCCTGAACGATCCATCTTTGAGCCGTATGAGCCCTTTTGGGGGATTTGGACAGGGACTTTTTAATACTAGAGCAGAAGGCCACAAAGGAGCTAACTATCTCCCCATTTAATCGTTGTCTACCAGACAATCCAAGATTAACTCCATATTCTCCTTTACTACATTTACCAAAAATTGGGATGGATTGGGGAGTTTCAAAAGTACTCTAAGGTGCTGCACCAATGAACCCATGCTCATTTAAAGAAGCCCACTCCCAAACTGTATGTGTTCCATATCTCCTTTAGTTTACTTGTGTATACAAGAAATTAAACTCCAAAGGTTACAGCAAACAGATAGACTGTCTGCTGTGACGTTTGGAGTTTCATATCTTGGAGTCTTCATTTTACTCAAATTAAATAAAGAAGATATGGAACAAATACAGTCTAGGATAGGACTACTTTAAATGAACATTGGTTCATCGGTGCTCCACCTTCTGTGTGTCAAGAAAATAGTGCCATGCAGCAGCAAATTAAATAGATTGCTGGAAATAAAAATATAATCAATGGCAGATTAATTGTTCCTCCCCCCTTAATGTGGGCAACCCCAGTTCACCAATACTAGCCACTTCTATCACAGTGTGCAAGTCAGATGATGAGAGAAGGACCTCCAACTCATTGCCTCCCTGATCAGGACCCTCAACAGCGACGACCCCGTTCCATGATCTTATGGGGGACAGCGTTGCATTGAAGTCCCCAGCTAAGCACAAAAACACTTGCCCTTCTTCTCCTGATGCTCTCCCCATGACTGAGTCAATATATTTAAATAGACCAGATAACCTTCAGTTCGGAACATTTTCAAAGTCATTATTATAAAAATTAATAAGATACAGTGTCAAATCCCCCTTGAAAAGCAAATTATTGTTTGGGGTATTTAAAGGTACAGCATGACCACCAAGTGACAAGTTTATCCAGATAGTTAAGCCCCCGATGCACAGATGAGATGGAGTGGCCGGTACGCTAAAACATAGGAACTCATCAAACACAATAGGGTTGATGTTCCAAGTTTCCTGCAGAAACAGAATATCATAACTTCTTATAAATAGTTGCCAGTCAGGAAGATGTACAAAGATGACCTGCAATGTTCCAACTTAAAATTTGCACAAAGGGGCCATTTTCATTAGAGGTAGAATTAGGTGGACCTATAGCTGGGCTTTCAGGCACAACCACTGACTGGTTTGACAAAGCATTCTTCAGAAGTGGCTGGGCTCCCAGTCAATCAATCTCATTAAGACCTGATAAGGCTGCGTACCTATTACATTCCATAAACAGATTTGAGTGAGACTGGTGAACAAATAAAAGCAGGCACATTGCCTGCTTAGGGGGTTTGTAAAAATACCCCAAAGGCAGTGTTACAATGCTTGTGTTAATCCTCCTTATGTGACCTGAGTGGCTCCCCTTGCATTGGACGGCTGCCTAAAATTTACTACAATGCAGTCTCCCTCTATATTTTTTTAATGATGGTCCCACCCAGCCAACCCTGCGAACATTAAGATCTCATTACACCCTGCAGCTTTTGTGGAACAATTTTCTTTTAAGTTTTGCATCCACACGTGCTCAAGACATTAACTGTAATATTGCCTTACTGCTTTGCACTAGTGATAGACAGAGCGCGCCAAAGAAGACGTCAGCACTCCATTAGGGGCGCTGTGATTCATTTGTGGTTTGCTGCTCCTCACTGCACTTCTTCCTCTAGACGGTGTGGTGGGAGGGAGGAGTTCCACACTGCACTGCGTCATAGAGCTTTACTGTCAGAGCTGTGGATGCGGGTTGTGTTATTCTGTGTTGTATTGTTTGTAGAGCTTTTAATACCTGGCACAATGGTATACACAAATATAATACATGGGTTCATAAAATATTATATGGTAACAGCAGCAAGGAGTGGAGAGATCTAGGTAGACATGAGTGGTGTGCCATCTGAAAAATGTGTGACTACGAAGGACACCACCAGTCCCTTGACGGATTCTCCGGTATCCCCCGGTTAATGACGGAATCCGGCAGTTTGAATCCCAGGTAGGATTCACTTGGGTTAACGTATAGGTATTCTTTCTCACAGTGGCATATGGGATAGTTGTGGACACCCAATCCTTTCTGACAGGGATTCAATAGCCCTGATGAATGCCCCAGAATGAGTAGGCTAATTATTGAGGGCAGAAACATGTTGGAAAATTTAGGGAAGGACTGGAGTCATTATACTTTATGGACTTCATCACTTGATCTGTTTTTATTGTATCTAGGGTCCTCACTCAAAAAGGTGATAACCGAGGAACCTGGAGGTATTTTTAAATCTAACTGGATCCCGACTTTGTCCTGTAAGTTTTATGTAAGCACTCCCTCCTACCGCCAAGCCTTCGCGGAGGTTGAGTCCTCCCTGGTAGTACCATCTTACCAGGGTGGTGAGAGGATGCTGATGATTAAGCATGACACTATAATGTGTGTGAGGCATCCTCTTCCATTAAGGATGGCCTACCTGGTTTGAAGGGTCTTACATGACCTGTAGTAGGTAGCATCCGAACCCAATCCTGGGTTCACGTACTTTGTTTTCTATCGGCAGCCCACTCTTGATGTGGCTTGTTTGTCTCGTTCAGGAGGACAGTAGGGTTGCCATTTTCCTCCTCTCTCTCTTTTGTGACAACCTCATAAAATATTATACACTTATGGAACAGCCCATTACTTAGTGTGCAAATTATATGAGTATGTATCACACATGCCCAGGATGACACACAGACACAATTACACGCTCACAGACACAAACACATGGACTCAGCCAGTCAGACTCACAAAGAATACCACATAGACAGACAGCAACTGTTACTCGAATAACCTTCCTGCTGTGGTAACATACACCGTACTATCTCCCACACTGACGTGTATATTTCTTAGCATTACTGAGGCCACTTCTGCCTTACCCCAAACACCTACCACGCAGTTTAGTTTACAAAGATATCGACATGTGGGCTCACCAGGGCGAAGCGCAGCAGGGACATATGGTGTATATGGGCCCTGACTTGCACTGTAGTGTGAGATATCGCAGGCGAGTGAAAAAAAGATCATATCAAGAAGGTAATTTAGTATAAAGGTTGTGTCTTCCTCTGTAACAGGGAGCGTTGAGTGCATACATGTTCTGTGTACACGGCACAGACCCCTCCTCCAGTGCCAGCCTGGGCCAGAGCCCTAATCCACTCTCCCTTCACCCCTCTGACGTCCAGAGCGGAACTCGATTGCTGTCTCAGAGATAACTGGGTCCCTGCAGCAGGGCACAGAGAGAGCAAAGCAGGCTCTCCCGGGCTCCCTGAGAGACAAGGCAGCAACATGTGTGCAGTTTATGTCCCCTGAGCAGACTGTTTGACAGCAAACGTAATCCACTTAGGAGTGACAGGCGAGGCTTGACACCCAAATGACAGCCCAGCTTTCACCGCTTTCGGAACACTCCAGTTAGAAACATACACAGGCAGACATACAAAATCCATCTTAGAGGCATGCACAGCACACAGACCAGCACACGGCCAATGAGACACCCAGACGTATGCTCAGACAGACACACATTGAAAAAGTCGCTGACAAGCAGACCAAAAACAAACACATGTGCAAGATGACACACCGACACAATTACACACGGACACAAACACACAGACTCAGCCAGTCAGACTCACAAAGAATGCCACACATACAGACACACACACGCATATTCTTGCACACAGGGATATAACCACAGACACACAAACACACAATCAAACATTATGGAGACATGCATACAGGAATGCGAATCAAGCACACGCACAGACACACACCAGCACTCACAGTGCCACACATATACAGTCAGACACTAAGAGAATAACTCGGGCACATACACATGCACAATCAGAGATAGTCAAACAGTTGCACACCAACATATCCAATATGACCCACACATACACACTCATACCTCCTGCCCCGCTCACACACACACTCACCAACACAAGAATGTGGACCTCAAAGTGGTGGGAACAGTAATCTTTGTTGGGCAGAACAAGTATTCCACCGCCCAATATATGGACTGTGCTTATGGCAATTTGGTGGCATGTTTTAACCCCTTGTGTGAGCATAATGGAATGGTTTTGTCATGCGCCATTGTACTCGTGTACCGAGGACGGAACCCTTCTGTCCTCTGCACACAACCATCAAATCCCTCCGCTCTAAGCAGCAGAGGGATTTCCTTTTCATTTTTCCAGCATTGGTATTCCCGAGGAATTTTTCTTTTCAATGTAATGACGATCTGCGCACATTGCGCGCCAACGTCATTACACTGAAAGTGAATATGAAATGAGCTCATCAGCTCATTTTACTTTAACTGCCTACATGCACACGTGGCTATCTCAGCTTCCTGGCTACCTAGGCAGATGGGAGGAATCTCCCCTTTCCAATTGTACCCTTCCGTAGTGGATTCCGGTGTGGGGATCGCTGCAGGAGGGTGATTCCCAAGCATGTATCCCCTCCATAACGCACCAGGGAGGGGGGGGGTGGCTCCTTGGGCAAGGGCTTTTGCTCCCCCCATATTTTTGGGCCATATCAGATAGCCCAGTAGGCCCCGGGGAATATTTGTAAACATAGAGGTGGGATCTGCCCAAACTGGACATGCCAATCTCCCCACCCAACCCAAAAAAAGGACAGTCTTTCTGCCCCTTCTGGCTGGCATATGGAGGTTATTACCCCTGATCTGCCCCCCAAAAGGGGGCAGAAAGCCCACTAGGCAACAGGGATTATTGTTTTTTTTAAAAAGAGGGTCATGCCAATGTCCCCACGCCCTAGTACATACAAATAACAGTCTTTCTACCCCCTGGGGGCAGATGGGGGTTATTACCCCCAATCTGCCCCACAGGGTGGGCAGAAAGCCCACTAGAAACCTGGGATTTATTTTTTAATGCATTGCCCTAAATGAGTATGGCAATGCCCCCACCCCCAACACAAAAGAGACAGTCTTTATGCCCCTGGCAATTATTACCCCAATCTGCCCCAGGAGCAGCAGAAAGCCCACAAGACAATGGATTTTATTTTTTTATAAAAGAGGGGTGGGGGCTACCCAAAATGGGCTACCCAGAGTGGGCAGGCCCATATCTGCCCCCCCTGTGTGGGCAGATATGGGCAACAGCCCCCAGTCTGCCCACTGGGATGGGCCAAAGCCCACTAGACACCAGGGACTATTTTTACTTTGTGTAGGGGTGGGGCTGCCCTGAATGGGCATGCCGAAGTCCCCACCCCCCCAAAAAAATGGGCACAGTCTTTCTGCCCCCCCCCCCCCCGGGGGACATATGGTGGTTATTACACCTGATCTGCTCCTCCCCTCCCTGGTGGGGGCAAAAAGTCCACCAGGCACAAGTGATATGTTTTTGGACTTGCCAGGGAGCGGCCTCATAGTCAAGGGTCACTCCCCCATTTTTAGGCACACATTTAAGCTGGCAGATTAGTAATATGTTTAGGCACAAGTGAGGTATAATTTTTATCGGGCACTCAAGGATAACGCGGGTTGATAGGAAATTTGTGCTTGTGCGGTGATCCCAGATAGAAATGTAAGGAACATTTGATTTTTTTTAGCTAAATTTAAGGTTTGCCGGGAATTCTGAGTAGGAAAACATTGGGGGATCCATGCAAGCCACACCTCTCTAGACTCCCCCGGCTATGTAGTTTTCAGAACTTTCTGGATTAGGTAGGTTTCCCTTGATGGCTGCCGAGCCCGGGACCAAAAACGCAGGTGCCCGCCTTGCAAAAACAGGTTGTTTTGTGATAGATAATTTTGAATTCTCCACAGTATGTTTTGGGCCATTTCCTGTTGCGGGAACTAGATCTACCCATACAGGTGAGGTACCATTTTTATTGGGAAGCTTGGTGGAAGGCTGGGTGGGTGGAATTGTTTGGCTCCACACAGATTCCAGAACTTTCCATCACATTAATGTGTTTCTTTTTACAAATTTTGAGGTTTGCAAGGGATTCTGGGTAACAGCTCCTGGTGAAAGCCACACAAGTCACCCCATCCTATATTCCCCTGGTTGTTTAGTTTCCAAAACTATACAGGTTTTCTAAGTTTCTCTATGTGCCGGCTGAGTTAGGATCCAAAATCCATAGCTAGGCACATTACAAAAAAAGGGTCAGTTTTCACTGGAAAAATGTGATGTGTCCACGTTGTGTTTTGGGCCATTTCCTGTTGCAGGCACTAGGCCTACCCACACATGTGAGGTACCATTGTTATCGGGAGACTAGGAGAAATGATGGGTGAGTGGAAGTTTGTGGCTCCCCAGAGATTCCAGAAGTTTCCCTCACAGAAATGTGAGGAAAATGAATTTTGGGGACAAAATGTGAGGTTTGCAAGGGATTCTGGGTAACAGAATCTGGTGAAAGTCACACAAGTCACCTCAACCTGGATTTCTCTGGGTGTCTAGTTTTCGAAAATGTACAAGTTTGCTAGGTGTCGGCTGAGCTAGGGTGCCAAATCCACAGCTAGGCACATTGCGAAAAAAGGGTCAGTTTTCACTGGAAAAATGTGATGTGTCCATGTTGCATTTTGGGCTGCTTCCTATCATGGGCACCAGGCCTCCCCACACAAGTAAGGTACCATTTGTATCTGGAGACTTGGGGGAATGCTGAGTGGGTAGAAGTTTGTGGCTCCTTGCAGATTCCAGAACTTTCCATCACAGAAATGCCAGGAAAATGTGTTTTCTGACAAAGTTTGAGGTTTGCAAGGGATTCTGGGTAACAGAACCTGGTGAGAGACATAAAAATCACTCCATCCTGGATTTCCCTGGGTGTCTAGTTTTAAAAAATGTACAGGTTTGTTAGGTTTCCCTAGGTGCCGGCTGAGCTAGAGTGCCAAATCCACAGCTAGGCACATTGCGAAAAAAGGGTCCGTTTTTCACTGGGAAAATGTGATGTGTCCAGCCTGCGTTTTGGGCCTTTTCCTGTCACAGGCACTAGACTTTTCCACACAAATGGGGTACAATTTTTATCTGTAGACTTGGAGAAATGCTGGGTGAGTGGAAGTTTGTGGCTCCCCACAGATTGTAGAATATTCCATCACAAAAATGTGAGGAAACTGTGTTTCTTTGACAAAGCTTGAGGTTTGAAAGGGATTCTGGGTAACAGAACCTGCTGAAAGCCACACAAGTTACACCATCCTAGATTTCCTTGGGTGTCTTGTTTTCAAAAATGCATAGGTTTGCTAGGTTTCCCAAGGTGCTGGCTGAGCTAGGGTCCAAAATCCACAGCTAGGTACTTTGCGAAAAAACTGTCAGTTTTCACAGGAAAAATGTGATGTGTCCACGTTGCTTTTTGGGCCATTTCTTGTCGCGGGCACTAGCCCTACCCACATAAGTGAGGCACCTTTTTTATCGGGAGTCTTAGGGGAACATAGAATAGTAAATAAATGTTATTACCTGTTGACTTTCTATGCATTTCTGCCTTCCAAATGTAAGTTAATGTGTAAAAAAGAAGTCATTTTGAAAAATGCCCTCTAATTCACATGCTAGTATGGATACCCACAAATTCGAAGATGTGCAAATAACTACTGCTTCTAAACTCCATACTTTGTTCCCATGTCATGAGTACATAGGTTTCCTTGATACATATTTGTCACCCTTTATATTTTACCAAATTGATTGCTGTACACCTAGTACACAATGAAAAACCATTGCAAGGCACAGCCCAGTTATTGGCACTGGGTACCTCAGGTTATTGGTGAACCTACACGTCCTTTATATCCCTGCCACCAGAAGCGTCCACCAGATGTAACGGTATATTGATTTTAAAAATCTGCCATACTTAGAAGAATTTACAGGTGAAAACATAGGCACAAATGTCTATTTTTTTTCAACTTAATTTTAATACTTTTTTGTTTTAACTGTTAGTTTCTATAGGAAAACCTTGAAGGATCTACAGAAATTCTGCTTCTTTTTCAGAAATGTTTAGCTGTCTTGGATCCATTATTGGTTGTACACAGATTTGTACTACTAACTGGAAGGAGGTTGAAAGCATAAAAAATACGAAAAATAGTCTATGTCCCAGTAAAATACCAAAACTGTATAGAAAAGTTTGGTTTTCTGGCAAAAGTCTGCCTGTTCCTGAAAGCTAGGTGATTTAGCGCTGCAAACCCTTCATTGGTACCATTGCAGGGAAAAAAACAGAGACTTTTTTCTGCAGTACTTTATTCCCCATTTTCCCCCCCAAAACAAGATTTTGCTGTATTTTGGCAAATTTCTCTGTCCCCTCCAGGGGAATCTACAAACCCTGAGTACCTTTAGAATCCTCATGATATTGGAAGAAAGGGACACAAATTTGGCATGGATACCTTATGTTGACAAAACCTTACATGAAGTACCGCAAATTGCCAAAAAAAAAGGCTTACCATGGGGCGGGGGGGGCAAAGGCCCAGCAGTGAAGGGGTTAACCCCTTCCCTGCTCATGACGGAACCACTCCGTCATGAGCCACGGGCGCCGTGTGCTCATGACGGAGTGGTTCCGTCATGCTGCGGTCGTTGGCGGCCGCTCCGCCCACGCGGCGCTGTTTCCCCGCCTGTGCAGGCGATCAACGCAAGTGGACAGAGTCGTGACGGAACCACTCCGTCATGAACACAGCTCGCCCGTGACTCATGACGGAGTGGTTCCGTCATGAGCATGGTGGCGCCGTGCTGACCCCAACCTCCCCCAGCGCCGCGGCGGAATTCGTGCCACGGCGAAGGGGTTAATGTAGAGACCACTCTCATGATAGGAGGGGTGATCTGACTAAAAGGCAGTAATGTTTACAAAGCATCTGGAGCCTGGACAGAAGCTCACAGACCACAGCAGAGGTCATAATACCAGAGATCTGAGATGGAAAAAATATGGGGCTATATTATCAAGAACGGAGATAACATTATCACCGTTTTAGCGGCAGGAAACTGCCGTTAAAGCGGCGATAAGGGGCTTGATAATATGCCCTAGAGAATTCCAATAGAAGCCCAGGTTCTGGTGTGAAGGACATCAAACCTGGGCTTCTATTGGAATTCTCTAGGGCATATTATCAAGCCCCTTATCACTGCTTTAACAGCAGTTTACTGCCGCTAAAAAGGCGATAATGTTATCGCCGTTCTTGATAATATGGCCCATGGAGAGACAGCCGAGCCAGATGGAATGCCTCGCAAAAATCATCTAATGGAATATGAAATAAATGAAACATGTAACAGGAAAGTATATTTTATTACCATGCTCTGAACAGTCCCTTCAAGCGCCAAGAGATGGTATAAAGAAAGAGAGCGGATTGATGTGAAATTGGAAGCAGAGAGTGTAGGGCTTCAGGGAGCAGTGGGAACAGATGCACTCACGCTCTGTGGTATGGGTCACACTGATGCTTCTGTGGTCTTCTTTTTCAGGACTTGATGTGAGCAAGGAGATGCTGCAGCTGATATTTCATCGATACGGAGACCCTTCACAGAGAATGAATATCATTGATTATTTATGCTGCATGATTCGATTTAAAACAACTTCTAGTAAGCTGTCTTTTCGTGAATTATGTGTGAATCTTAAGTCCCATTTCCATGCACTTCTATCATCATTCGCTCTTCAAACATTTTCTCTAATTTAAAAGTTACCATGTGATCACAAAAGAACCCTAAAAGCAATATTGCCTTCACTTTATGGCAGTAACATAATGTAATGACCTCTGCTCAGGGAGGTAACTGCTTTCAGTACTCTGCACTGTTAGTATGGGCTCAATTAGTTAGGGCACATTACACAGTTATTATGCGTTAAGTTCCTGTGCCAATCTACTGCATTTTATATGGCAAATGCAGCGTTATTCAAGTCACCTGGCAAACCAGGTCTGAAGTAAAACACCTGCCCAGATCATTTCTGTGCACTTGCAGACAGCTGATTGTGTAGGGTTCTCACTGGGCGCACAAACATCTGATTCTGTGCAACCTTTGACATATTATTGGTCGTAATGTGAAAGCTCAAACTGTACTTTTATGCCATACTTGTAAAGATCATTTAAAAGAGCTGCTGTAAGTCAACTTATTGTATCTTCTATACTTTGCTTCCTTACTCTTTACGCCAATTCGCTGCTTTTGTATCTATGTTTTGGAAACATATACAGGTCTCTGGGTTTGCTCTGGCTAATATAGAGAAACAAATAAATGAATTGATAAATAGGAGAATACATTTATAGTGCCTATCAATGTTTGACATAAATTGCTCTACTTGTTCAAAACTATAAGCAAAAACCATTTATTCACAAACGTACTAACCATGTATTTAACATTGATTGCTATTGAAGTCTCTTTTTACAGGCTTCTTTTTTCTTGTGATTTTAGAAACATTGCGGTTTCTGCCCAGTGATGGAAATGGAGTTTATCTCAGTAATGAAATGGTGAGTCACCTAAATGGAGATACAGTGGGATTTGTGACTAGGGAGATGAATTAACCTTCAAAACTCATACAGTTTTGTGTCATGAGGGAAACTCCATTGCTTAGTGCAATCTTTTGCACATTGCATTTCAAGCTTAGCTTCGTTGGTTACCCCTGGCTAGGGAAGGAAGGTCAGACAACGTCGGTTGCAATGTTTTTTGATTTAGTGCTAGAGTTTGTATCTCATGCTCCAGACCCAAGTGGTGTCTCGCGCTTTACAAGAGGTATGCACAAATACCTTGGTAAATAGAAGAGCATTTACTGTTTTTGCTCCCTGGATACAAAATGAACGCAAGGCACTTTTTTTTTACAGAAAAGGAAATAGATCATGGGCGGCTCCTCCATTAGAGCTTAGGAGTGTTGCCCCATTGAAATGCCCCCAGAAAAGCCCCAGAGACAAAAATAACATGGTAATGAAGTTAACTCATTATCATTGTATTTTTCGTCAACCCGTTCCAAACCGAGTGTCAGGATGGGGCGGGGCCTGCTGGCTAGCAGCAAGGAGGAGGACTGCCTATGCATAGTTTAAAATGCGCATGTCTCTTTAGCCGACCGTCTTGCGGTCTTGACCAACCAAATATGCGCATTTTAAACCTCTCTAACCCAGCTGTCTTAAACAGCTAGGTTAGCAAAAGCACAGATCTCTTGAAAGCACTGGGAGAGGCCGCTTCCCCTAATCCTGGTGCTGCTTTCAGGCTGGTTACCAACATGAGAGAAGGACTAGGATTGGTTAGGGGAATTTTCTGGAGCCCGCAAGCCTGGATGAGACAGAGAACATGGACCGGAGCAGGACGTCATGCAGCAACCAAGGTAAGTGGCTATTTCTTTTATTTACTGTTGCCACTCACCTTGCATGCATGCACCCACCTACCACCCATTTGCCCACGCCCTCACTCTTCCTAGATGCCAGCCGCTGCTGAAATAGATTACAGCTCAAGCATTTGTCCATGATCAAAGTTTGCACTGGAGTAATGGATTATCATTAGAGATACCGCTGTACCATTAGTTGTTTCAGTTCTTTCTTGAAAGACTCATACCTCTAGATCTCTGATCGTTTGTACTTATAGTGATGGAAATTGAGTTCAGGGTGTTACCTGAAACAAACAAATTGAGAGATGTTTCTTTGCTCCTTCAACCTTTGCGGTTTCCTGGACCTTGGATGGTTCTTGTATCTTGGAGCAGCTTCCTCACACAGGCATGAGTTTTTGTGCCAGGTATGTCAGTGAGCCACAATGCATGGCTTTGTGTGTTGTAAAGTCTAT
Organism: Triturus cristatus; assembly: GCF_964204655.1. Lineage (NCBI taxonomy): Eukaryota > Metazoa > Chordata > Amphibia > Caudata > Salamandridae > Triturus > Triturus cristatus. The sequence goes on along the minus strand of NC_140589.1, from coordinate 1,753,446,805 downwards.
TTTGAAAGTGCCTCTATCAGTGATGGGAATCCACTTTGGAGTCACAAAGGCTGGTGTGATGTGTTCAAAACACTTCACTCCTGTGAAAAGCCTCTTTCTCGCATTTAGAGATGCTGTCAGTGAAACTAGGTGTGGCTTAGCGATACTAGAGTCAAGCCTTAAAACTCTAGTGATTGCATCTCTGTTTTGAAGACGAAGCAGGTATAAAGGGTGTTATCCCTTTCAAAGGTTTCATGTGGTGCTGAGCAATCTGTATTTTTTCTTTTATTTGGCCTTGAAGGTTCACATTTTTATTTAGCGTGAACCTAAGAAACTTTGCACGAGCGATGATTTTTATTTTCCAAGTGAATCAGTTCATGACTGGCATGGGAATGAGCTCTGTGGAGAGTATATGAGCATGAATGTAACCTTTACAGTACTTACTTTTAGGTGGTGAAAAGCCATCTACAATTTAATAATCTGTAAGGTTTGACCTAAACGGAATAATGTCTTGTGGGAGGATGTCATTGGAGGCAACTTTTATGTAAAATATTATGTTATCCGTTTGGAGATGATATGATGTTTGTTTCAACAACATGGTGGCAGGCTCTGCTGCATACAGATTAAACAGAGCCTGAGAGACATTTGTGCTTTGAGTCCTAGACGTGCTAAGTAGGAGAGATTCTTGCTCATTTTGTTGTGAGTGTTTTTTATGTAAGAAGTAAGAAGTAAACCAACTTACTACAGCTCCTTTTGTGCTCTTACTTTGAGGGTTCTCAGTAGTGTTTTATAGTTATCCCTGTCAAAGGCTGCAGACAGAACAAGAACCATGAGTTGTAGTGATTCATCAACTATTTGCAGAGTGGTGCTCCATTCCATCCTGAATCCAGATTAATGTTCCTCGAGCACGCTTCAGTTAGTGATAGATTACTTAAATTGAGTAGCTATGCAGCTTTCAATGACTTTCCACAGGAAACGAAGGCTGGTTAAAAAAGAGCAGAAATTGTTTAGACTTTCAAGATCAGCTCATGTTTAGTAATGGAGTGACCTAACCTAATTTAAGGAAGTCTCGAACTTTGCCTATTGCCATATAAGAGTTCATTAGGCTTGCCTAGGATAGGTTGAAATGTCTGGTGATTTCATTTGGAGTTGAATCATATTCATCAATAACTGAAACAACACTGTGGTTTTTGAGATCGTTGTAATGAGCTCGTTTTCTGTGCTAGCTCTCAATCAATCAATCAGGATTTGTAGAGAGCAGATAATCACCTGTGAGGGTATTCTGGCACCAAGAGCACTGCTGCAGAGGAGGGTTCAGTTGAATAGCCAGGAGGGTGAGGTCCAGAGGTGAAGTGACAGGTTGTTCCAAAACTTTGCGGCGAGGTAGGAGGAAGAGTGATATCTACTGTTGCTATGGAGGGGGGTGGAGAGGAGGAGGGAGCAGAGCACAGGTGTCTAGAGGGAAGGCAGAAATTGAAGCGGTGGTTGATGTATGCTGGTCCCCTGGTTGTATAGTGCTTTGAAGGTGTAGATTACATCTTGAACTGAAATCTCTTCTGAATAGGGAGCCGGTATGAGTCTGGCTGCTGAATTCTGTATTGTCTCCAGTTACTTGAGGAGGTGCAAGAAGCTGAGGGTTGTCCAGAAGATTGTTGTTCTCCAGGTGTTCTGTGAGTTGGCGGTTGTTGGCTTTTTTGAGGACTTTGGTAGGGAAGGGCAGCTGAGAGGTGGGGCAGTAATTCTTGAGTTTGTTGGGGTCAGCGGAAGGTTTCTTGAGTAGAGCTTTGACTTCTGTGTGTTTTCATTCTTCTGGGAAGGTGGCAATTGTGATGGATGCATTGAGGATGGTGATGAGCTTGTTGCTGATCGTCTTGCTCTGTAGGTTGAAGATGTGGTGGGGACAGAGGTCCATGGACGCTTCTGAGTGACAGTGATCATGATGGCTGTCATGTCTTGTGTGGGGAGCTGGTCCGAGGTGATGGCCAGGTAGTCAGATTTATCATTTGTGGGAGCGAGAAGGCTAGGGATGTCAGTGGTATTGGGTTAGGGGTTAAAGTTTCTCTAGATGGTGGAGATCTTGTCGTGGAAGTCTGCCAAGGTGTCATAGAGATACTGGGAAGGGTCGATGAGGTTTTCGGTGACAGAAGGTTTGGAGAACTCTGTGACAAAGTTTAAGAGTTCTTTGCTGTGGTTGGAACCTGCTTCGATGCAGTCGACAAGGGCACTCCTTTTTGTCTCTTTCAGGAGTTTGTGGCATTGGTTAAGGTATGTCTTGAATGTGGTTCAGTTTGTGGGCTCCTTTCTAGTGTGCCATCTCCTATCGAGTCGATTGCAGTTGCGTTTCATGGTTCTTAGTTCCGAGTTGAACCAGCAGGTTTGTTTGGAGGACCTCTTGAGTGTGGTGGTCTTCACAGGGGTGACTCTGTCTCTGATAGTTTCCCAGCTTTACATTAATTTATGGCTCCGGAGTACAGGATGGTTTGGTAGTGTAGGATAAGTCATCCTTTGTTTGGAAGGGTGGGTAACAAATGCAAAAAGAACTATTGATGGACAGAATGCAGAACAATGTCATACATTCACCCCAGTACAGAGATCTGGGCCTAAATCCATCGTTTTTTTGCTCACCATGCCATTCCAGTTTGGACCCAGCCATATGCAAATCAGTCTTGACCCTGTGCCCAATGGGAACAGTCCAGCTCGAACTGCCAGGCCAGGTCCTCCCTGGACTGGAAACAAGCATCCTAGGACCGGTTTCGGGGTTTCACCCCTCTTCAGCCAGGATAACTTGATTCCAGTGGCATGGAGAGCACGGGACTCACGTCTAAGCATACCCGTCCCACTCGGGGTGACTAATGCAAAAAGAACTATTGATGGACAGAATGCAGAACAATGTCATACATTCACCCCAGTACAGAGATCTGGGCCTAAATCCTTCATTTTTTTGCTCACCATGCCATTCCAGTTTGGACCCAGCCATGTGCAAATCAGTCTTGACCCTGTGCCCAATGGGAACAGTCCAGCCCGAACTGCCAGGCCAGGTGGAAGGGTGGGTAGAGCTTAGACTTAAGAATAGTCTTGATGAAATGTGTAGTGAATTCTTTTCTTGCTTCTATTCACTTTTAACTCTATATTGGTTGGTTTCAGCTTAGGTAAATTATTGCAGTTATTGCAGATATGTCAAGCTATCTTATGTCTATAATTAATTTCTTGTGCTTTTAGTTTTTTTGGTGAAATTAAGAAGAAAGGAAGACAGTGATGGCTAGACCAGTCGACCCATATGGTTAGTTCAGTTATTATGGAATCATCATTCGCTATCAGAAGGTCTAGAATGGACCATCGCACATATGGAGGACCAGCAGAAATTGAGTTAGGTCATTGTTTTTTAAGAAAGCAGGTTAAAGTCACCACTGAAGCAGGTGTTCGAGAATAGCAGAGCTTTGTTGGTTATGATTTCTAATATGTGTTCATGAAGGAGATGTTATCTCCTAGTGGGTGTTAGATAATGTATATTTTGGTTGGATTTGTGTTCTTGACTTAAAGAGTTTGATTTTGATACAATTGATGTGGTTGATTGTGACCCCCTCCAACTATTCTCAATTCTCATTTCAGATTTTTGAGTCAGTTGACAGCTGGTTGCAAAGTTTCATTTAGCCAAATCTCAGCTTCAAAATATGACAATTAGGTTAAGGGCTTTGATGATGTTGGAGGTCTCTATAGAGTTCTGGAGTGGCTGGAGATCTGCAGTCATGATAGGGTATTTTATGCAGCACAGCACTGTTTTTCATTATAGAATGCATTGTTTTTATAGCTATGAGATTATTGAAGTTAGGTCCTTGTTTATAGGAAATCGTGCCTTGCTTCCTGCTGTCGATAATAATTTGGATGTTGGGAGTACTCGAGGGACTGCAGGTTAGCTTCCGATCTCATTTCCAGCCAGTAACATGTCACCTGGGGGATATGGTAACAGCTCTTTTTGTGCATGGTTTCTGGAAATAGAACCCAGTATGGGTCATATCCTGTAGGAGTGAAACTTGCTGGACCTATTGTGTTTATCAACACTATAATGTCTGTGACTTAATAAATTGTGTTTTTTATGGCAGAGGATAGGGAGTTCTGACTTTTATTTTAGCATGTAGGTCTATTAAAAACATGGTACTAGTGTGTCATCCTCAAATAGATTCATCAGCAAGGGAAAGTCAGTGTGTGGGAGTTGAGTTAGGGTAATCACAATCAATAGAGTAGAATGGCAGCAGGACAATAAATATGTGATGCTAGATGTGATTTCAGTTTGTTTGAGGATTGGGTTCATCTTTCATTTCTTCATCTCTGTTTGTTCATTCGAAAGTTCATTCAAGCTTGGGAGAAGGTTTGCGAGGCATGCCCTTTAGTTTTCTGAAGCTTTTTATGCTACAGGTGAATAATAAGATAAAAGATGTTCAAGATTGGTCAAGGGTATAGATCAAGCCATTGGTAAAGGGAGGGCTGGGTGAGGTTCTGGCGGGAAGAGGATATGCTAGGTGTTGATCGGAGACTTGAAGTGATAAGGTAAAAGGTAGTGTTGTTACATTCAAGTGGTGTCGAGTGGTGTCAAACGGCAGTGCTCCTAATGCCTATATTGTTATTTGCTAGAACTGACAACCTTAGCAGGGTTTCCCCTAACTTTTTGCCGTCAGACCTCCTGTTTTTGCCGATCTTAGGACTTTGCACAGTTTACCAGTGCTAACTAGTGCTAAAGTGCTTGTGTTCTTTTCTTAAAACGTGTTAGATTGGCATAACCCAATTTACCCAATAGGCATATTTAATTTACTTGTAAGTACCTAGTGAGGTGACCCTACCTGTGTCAAGTGCCAATAAATTAAATGCTGTTAGTGGGCGTGCAGCACTGATTGTACCACCCTTATTGCATGTAATGTAATTGCATGTAATAAGTGTAATTTCCAAATAGGAATAGGTAGCCTTTTCTTCACACTACGCCAACAGCCTCCCATGACACTCCCCCTGCTCCTTGTGGTCCCCTCCATTGCAATCAAGACTCTTGGCATAGATTTGAGAAGGTAAACTTCAACAGACTTAGCCTGGTGACTGTAGCCACATGTGCCGTATTACAGTTGGTCTGAAAGTGGGACTTTGATCCGGTCCAGCATGACCAGATATCCCTAGCTGGAGATTTGTGATTTTTGGCGCTATTCTTACACAATGTTTAAAAATTCATAACTCTGTTCCTACTGATTGACTTTTTGTCATTTTGTACTTGTTTTATTTATTACATTTTACTCTATTTGTCTTACTTGGGGTAGGATCCTTTTTACTGTTTGACGTGTTGTATAAATACTTTAACTATTGCTTTGAGGTTAAGCCTGACTGCTCTGTGCCAAGCTAACAGAAGGTTGAGCACAGGTTAATTTAGGGTTAGGATTGTGTTTGCTGCTTGACTAGGGCCCAGACTCCTGTCAACCATCAACCCGATTTCTCACAGTTTTAATTTCTGCCTCACTGTTCTGATTCACTTTCTCATGAAACGTGAATTAAATGATTTCAGGTTGGCATTAGAAACTTGGATCATGATATTGCCATTTTTATATGTAGACATGTTCAATTCTGTTACACATAACTGGGATGGAAATATAGACAACTTGTGAGGGTAGGGATTGTAGTGGTGATTTTAGTTGTACATACCTACTATATTAAATGAATCCACCATCCCACTCCAATGAAGAAGAAGGCACGGTATGGCTTTCTTTAATGTCTCGGGTCTCGCTCGACCCCCTGGCAAGAGAGACGCGTTTCGCCTTCACAGAAGGCTTTCTCAATCTAAATGGCGCCAAACACATTTGAATATAAATAGCCCTTCCCCCCTTAAACGCAATGGTAAACATAAAAGAAATACTGATATGTTTAAAGCATGCATTGAAAAAACTTTCAGTGATGTAAATATACACATTTCAGGCATCCTATCGGGAAATGCGACTGGTGAAAAGCCACAATGGGATTATGAAAAAATAAAACACAAAGTGCGGTAAAGGGTAACAAATTGTAGCATAATGTACCACCAGATTGTGTAATTCCTAAAATAAACATACTGCATGACAGCCTAATGGGTGAACAGTTAACCTATTTTAAGAATGGCGCCAGCCTCTTTGAAAAATAAGCCCTTCATACAACAAATAATAAAATACGAATGTAAAAAGTCATGCTGCAATTGTCCCACACACTTTAGAGCCGTGACCTCTTCAAACCCGCAATATTAGTTCTGCTATTAATAGGTCCCTTTGCTCTTTGACCTGAGCGCTGGAAATGCGGAAATAAATACTACTGTGCGCCCGGATGCGATCGCTTCGATATCTCCTTTTTAACACAAACGGCCTTGAGATTGAGGGGAATGTCTTTACACCGCTGAGCCAATTAACACATGTGTGTACAGTCACAGCTTAAATGCCCGCTTCCCGGTGAACACTGTTATCCCCAAAGCACTACCTCTCCCATAATGCTACTTGGCAGTTTAGTAAAAAGTCACATATATTTTAGGGCATCCTTCCAAACATCCGCAAACAGCCTTCACCATAACGAGATCAGGACACTTCAGTATATTTAAATAGCAGCAGGCAAAGTCATTTTTATGAGAACTGCCTCGCTGTTGGTGGGAACTAGCAGCACTAAATGAATGTTTGTAAAATAGGCATAAACAAGGGGCCGAAGGAGATCCGAGAATGAAAAAAATACTGATGCCAAACACTCCTCACCGCTTCGCGTAGGCGTCCGCAGTGCCCAGTCACCAGAGGATGCCAGTATTCCAAGTAGGGCTTTTCTAGACTGGGGAAACAACAGATCCCATGCTGGCAGTTGGCAAAACCGCCCCTACTATATTAAGTAATTGTTGGAGATCTTTGACCCCCAAGTGGTGTTGTTAGATCTGAGAAAGTCACACTGTTTGCCCAGATCACTCCCATTTTCTGACTAATACTGGTAGTAACTGACTCTGGCTGTGCCCTTGGCCCTGCTAACCAGGGCCAGTGCTCTGATTAAAAGGTATATGGTAATTAGGTGTAATTACAATTGGTACTGACAACCTACATGTCAGTCCCTAATATATGGTAGGTCATGTAGGTTTAGAGACCCAGCAGATTTAAGGCACTTAAGTGTGCACTGCTGTGTTGCCTGCTGCCATTTTTAAAGCCAGCCCTGCTTTGCAACTGCTTTTATAAGCAAATTCAGCTTTGGATTTAAAGGTAGTCCAAAGTATTAAACTACCTTATTTATACTGATAAGCCACCCCTAATTTCTGTCCTATGTGCCCCCAGGGTTGGGTGCCATGTACAAATTAACAGGGACATTTTAAAAGATGTTTTATATGCCCTTATGAGGGCAAAACAACCAAGTTTTGTTTTTCACGATTGTAGCATTTTAGCTCTACAGGCTAACATGGGAATACTTTAATAAGGTGTAACTATTGACAGGAGTGAGCTAAAATAATATTTCAAGGACTTACAAGATTGGGAATGATAAATCCAATAACTTCCACTCTTGAATCTATCATAATTAGTACAGAAAACAAGTTGTAGAACTTTCTTTTCCATGAGCCAAAGTCCAGCCTTCTAGCAGCCTTTCATGGTTGGCCAGTCTTTACAGGCTGAGACAAACTGCTTTGATGAGATGACAAGGGGCCTGCATAGAGACAGAGGTTATCTGGTGGGAGGATATCTGCAGTTGCAAAGAACAGGTCAGGAAGGGGGCTGGATAAAGAAACGGGTCTTCAAAGAGAGAAAGACAGTAAGGATACAAGCCAGGCCTACCTCTTCTTCCTGTAACCCAAGCCAGATGGGAGTCCCATGAATGGAATTTGCTGGAGGTCTGGAAGGGGAGTGTTAAGGGAAATGAGCCACACCAATAGGTTGGCTCAGCCAGATCTTACTCCCAAGGAGAGGGTTTCTCCAGCTTGAATTTTGAAAGTACAGTGCTTTGTGGGACAAGAATATGTCACACTCTGGAGGAAGCTGTCATGCTTTTGGTTGGTGCCCTTTAGATGGATCTGGATCTTCCTTGATTCCTGCCCTGGCTACAGAAGTTTCTTCCACTTCAAAACTGCCACCAGGTACAAAATAGGACCCTCAGACACACTCTTCAGTACATTCCTGGACCTATGGATAATGCAGAAGGACTGCATTGCTGCCAGAGGACTGCCCTGCTGCTTGAGGCCTGCCCTGCTCTCTAAGAAGGAAGACTCAAATTGCTCTCATTATCCCAAGCAGAGTGACTCCAAGGGCTAGGTGGCTGACCCTCTGTTCTGAGCTACAGGGACACAACAAGCTCCCGAGGCCTCCGTGCAACTGCCTATCTGTCCTGATGCAATGATCCTACCTGTACCCGCAACTAGACAGCCTGAGCCCTGCAGCCCTCTTTTGAAGCGAGTTCCTTATCCCCAAGAGGTGCCTCCCTCGGTCCTGGCCTCTTGGCTGGCATTATTTGAGCTTCTCATGCGAAGAAAAACCGCAATCCTTATGTTTTGGGCTCTTTGTAACCCGCAAGGGGCCCGTTCCTGCCGAAATCTCGCCAACGGTGAAGACCACCAACGTAAAGCTCCAGTGGACTTGACTCTTCGCACTACAGCAAACAACAATGACAATCGGCAATGCAAGATCTGCCCTTCAGGCTACAGTATCAACAGCCAGGGGTGACTATCAATGCAGAGCTAAGCAACGACCCTGCGTGGCGTAGTAGAAATAGAATAAGGCAAGGCAGCTGAAAGCAGAGGACTGCACAAAGCACTGCAACAAGGAGGCGTTCCATTGGCATTGCAGTGGGTGTCCCCATGCAACACCCATGGGTTTTGACGCTGCCTCAGATTTACAAATTCACATAAACCTAGGCAGAGCCAAAACCTCCCCAGGGCAGGCGTAATGAGGAAAAATGTATTAATTTCTACACGTGTTTTTCCTCTTTCCATGTGTGGTGCATTCTGCAGCACAAATAGATTGAGGAAAATGCCTCTGTATAGTTTTTGTGCAGGAAGGTACATCTTCCTGCACAGATACAATCCTTCCAAATACACCACTGCATTGCGCCAGGCACAAAATTGTATGCTGGTGCAGGTTGAGAGGACAGAAATGCACCCTATCTCGTAAATACAGTGCATTCCAGCCCTTTCAAATTAGCGTAGGGCAGCGCAGCAAAAAGACTTGCAGTGCTGCCTTACAGCAATTGTTTGTGAATGAGGCCCACAATTTCTTACAATACTGAAGGCATTTGACCAGAGTAATAAAGGATTACCTGGAAAAGGAAAGAAACATCAATTGCTCATACTTTGTAATACAGTCACTATTTATCATATATGCCGACAGTTGATGTATGGTGAATGCTGAAAAGCATTGCATTGCTGCGTGAAACCAGCGATGCAACGCTTTTTAGTGCACACACCTTGTGACACCTTAGATTCACCGTATTTACTGTACAGCACCCCATGTCGCAAGGAGTCAACAGATTCATCGGTATTTCTGACGTACCTGTTGGTGCATTGTTGAAGTGTGTCGCAAAACAGACACAACTCCAGAAATGTGTCCTTTCAAAGGGCCTGCCTCAGTCTTACGCCTGCTTTGAGGCAGGCGTAAGGATTTGACACAGTGGCGTCCTAGAAGTGGCATAGTGAAATCTGATAAATTTCACTGCTCCACTTCTAAAACACTTTTTTGAGGGGGACGCCCGCCCTGCATACCTGACGTAGGTATAATATAGCGCAGGGGTTTACAAAGTGACGCATCTACTTAGATGCATCACTTTGTAAATATGAGGCAGTGAGGCGCATAATTTGTGACGCCAGTGCGTCACAAAAAGTGACGCACTGGAGGCGCAAGGAGCGCATAAATAGGCCCGGAGGGCCTAATTTATAAGGGTTTGCTGTAGGGCAGAGCCACAGGCTTTCCTGCTGCGCCGCCCTATGGCAAAAGAAAATGGCAGGAATGCGCCTTATTTATCAGATACAACGCATTCCTGTCCTTTTCTCCTGCGGCGGCGCACAATGGGCTCCGTAAAGAGAATGGCGGTTTTTACTTCCTGTTCACTCGCACTGTTCACTGGGAAGTGTAGTTTTTATTTGGAGTCCTAAAGTTTCTACAGTGCGAGTGAACAGGAAGTAAAACAACGCCATTCTCTTTATGGAGCGTTCTATTATTGCTTTGTAAATGGGATCCGCGGCATTAAGACTCTGGTGGAGGTTTGTGGCTGTATCGCTTGCAATAAAGAAAATCATTCAAAAAGTCAGTTAACATTTAAATGTGTCCTTACTAAGGATTCAAATACAGTTGCTCTACGATAACCGGGGCTTAATGTTCTCCCAGGCTCTACCTCGTGCCCAGAACCTAAATATGATACGAGAGAGAAAATACGAGGAATCACGCTATTGGCACTGCCAGTTGCATCACCTTTAGTGAGAAATCTATAGGATTTTGGTTCAAATAAAACCATTTTAGTTTATTTAATAATAACTTGGAATCACTAAGGGAGAAAATGAAGTGCATGTTTAGGGTTATTAAATGCACCGAATGCACCGAAAATCATGCATGAAGCACTAAAAATAACTCTACATTGAGCAAGGAATGGCACAATACTATAATTTTGCAACATAATGTATGTCCACATTTTAATTATCAATGGATGAAAAAACACCCGTTCCATGTGTATGGCATTCTTTCCATCCTTTCATGTATATAAAAAAAACTCTGTCTTGTGATTTGAACAAAATGTTGCACTTTGGAGTTCACATTACATATGGGACCCTGAATGTTTATTTAAGAGGCATTGCATAAGATAAGTCAATCCTGTTATTTTTGACAAAACACTGTAAACAAATGTAATATAATTTTATTTTGTTATTCAGAAAACCCGTCATGCCCTGATGAAGACCTCATTAAAAAATTTCCCGTCTATAATAGAGGATGAAACGTGTTGGCAAAAATCTTGAGGAAGAAGTTTGAGACCCTGCTCTCAATATAAAGCAATACAGTTTATCTGTAGCTTTAGAATAAGCACTATGAATGATCACAAAAAGAAATGAGTGGTGAGGCAAAAAGAGAGAGGGAATCACTGAAACGTAATCTGATCCCCAGAGAGGAAAAATTAAATGTTGTGAGGTAAGAAATAACCTAGACACCATTGATCCTCACTACTTTCATGGGTCTTTTGATTGTGTGGTTTAATTAATAATTTCTTAAAACATTTTGCTTCTCCTTAGCATAACCAAATGCTTTACGCAATTGTTTTGACCACTTACAATGGCTTCTAGAGTTGTCCCAGGCCCAACTGATTGGACCAATGACATAGCCTTTGATGTGCTGTTGTCCAAACAAAATGTCTCCTTGGTTTTTTTTTCTATGCACACTCTTGAATTCTTGTTTTCTAATTCAATCCAGTTGCCGATGTCCATCCTATGGGGCACTTGGAATACACCTATTTTCCATGTCCTGCTCCCATGCCAGCAGAGTTGTTCTCCCTCCCTCGTCTCAGTTGGTGGGGCATATCTGCCATTGTGCTTCCCACTCCCCTAGACATGGGAGGGTGTGCTGGCACCCAGCAAGTTTCCCAAGGTTCTGGCCCTCACTGGGAGCTCTGGATAAGTGAGTTCAGCTGGTCTCAGATGTTGTCTTCCTTATTGGTTCCCATGGAAGTGAGGATTGCTAGGGACAAATGAAAGTATTAGTACAGATCAAAAAGTGGATGGAGGAAAAAGCAGAGGTTCATTCAGTTTCCAAGAAGTACTGGTTATCTATCAGAAAGGGGGGTAATGAACCACATGGGTCTCTGTACCAGAGTCTCAGAATTTAGATGGCATACAATGTGAAAGAGAGTTTTTAGATACCTAAAGATTACAATGGGTGAGTCTTATACACCAATTGGATTGTGGAACGTCGCACTCCTTGTGTTTATGGTAGATGCTGTTGGATTTATTTAGGGTGCCTGGTAAATGGCCTCCTGAGCCAGGAGGTGAAAACTATAATTGTAAATGCGTTGTCTCCCGTAGGAGTAACGTCCTTTACTCAGCACTCCGTTATTGTCAAAATTCAAATAATGGTAATCCAGTTGATAATGCTTTCTTTGACAATTTGTTTTTTAATTCGAATTGTGAACAACTTCTTTAACATTCATACTATTTCAATCATAGTATAATCCATGTAGGTTGTCAACAAATTCATGATCAAGTTCAAAGTTCAAAATATTTCAGCCCTATGCATTTCGGGCGAACCCTTCTTCAGGGGACTTACATTTCTGAAAGCATAAAACATTATGATCAAATGACTAGGTACAACACAAATTTCATCAAAAAATTGTCAATACGTATTGCGCTAGCTCCCATTGTGATGTTAAGAAAAGTCCAAAGGTTTGTAAACGGAAGAGTACCGGACTATGAAGATTGTGAAATTCATGCAATGTGGTGTTGGCGAGCATGTGAATTTGTGTGAGAACACTGTCAGAGAAAAGTAACGTGAACTGTGACTAGAACGACTTGAATTTCAAAGGTGAAACTAAACTCCTGTTCGAACATACAATGGTTTGTGAGCGGAAGAGTACCGGACTATTAAGATTGTGAAATTCGTGCAATGTGGTGTAGGCGGGCATGTGAATTTGTGTGGGAACGCTGTCAGAGAAAAGAAACGTGAATTGTGACTGATACGACTTAAATTTCAAAGGTGAAACTAAACTCCTGTATAAACGTGATTAATGCGAACTACAAGGGCTCGCTTGTTAAAAATAATACCATAACTAAAAGCGGAGGATCAAACTGACCTTTCAAGATATAAGCATCAATTTCTATCAATCTGTCGTGGCAAACCATATGAGTTTGTCTGGAAAAAAGGGAACGATGCAAATTAGTGAACAGAGTATAACAACGATCTTGCGAAGCTGTACAAACCGTAACTACGGTTGTTAAAGGTCATACCGCAATCGGATGTCAGTCGAGTGGCGTGGTGGAATCGAGCGTTAAAACTTCGGAAGTGTTTACTTCCTTGTATATTCGCGGTATCGTGAGTCACTCGTCACGTGATTGTAAAAAGTGAAAAAAGACTGTACCGTCGTGAATGTGATAATATCTGTCATGACAATGGTGTAATTTAGCGAAAACTATGTGTTCGAAGGTCGTCGTGTTAACCTATTCCATAACTTTAAGATTTGTAAGTAGTATCTTTCTAAAAATTGTGCTCAAAGAATCAAGATGACAATGTGTTAATAAAGTTTCAAAAAAAAAAAAAAAAAAAAAAAAAAAGGAAATTAATGATCGCAAGATCAGGAAATTCAAACGAGACACTACAGATTATCGACTCGGAGAGGTCTACACATGGGCGGACATATATGCACGACGTAGGCAACAACGATCAAACACAGGAAGATCTTCGGAAGAAACTTCCTCTTCTGACGAAGCTCAACACAGAAAGCAGCCTCCACCCATGAACACTCAGAGACCAGACAGATCATCTGCCCCTACAACTCAGGATCAGGAGCCTTCTACAAGCAGAGACCCTTCTTTTTTAGAACGGGGCGCCGTCCCACAAGAAGAACCCGGAGGAGCAAGTCTAAAAAGAAAACTTATGACGGACACAATAGCCAAGAACACAAGGAGTCAGAAACCCTAGTAATAAACATCTCAAAACAATCAATTTCGCGCCTCCAACTGCAAACATTACAGAAAGGAACTTCTTACGTACCAACTTATCACTCCAATCTACTAGAGACACAAGTCTGTGTATACAAATTCTTACGTACATTAAGGCTAAGACACTTCTTTTCAAATGTGCTAGAACCTTCAGCAGATCAACCACAGAACAAACTATTGGGTCTAAGGAATCCCAGTAAATTCATTCCACCCACGAGTCACAAGGTTCTCGATGTTTTTGAAAAAATTGTTTTAAAGGAAGTACAAGACACATTCAAACAACCTCGTTCCAAAACTTCCAACCTGAAACAAAAAGAAAGACAAACTTTGGAACATTTGTCCAAAAACAAAGAGATAACTATACGACAAGCCGACAAGGGCGGAGCCCTTGTGATCATGGATACTGATTTCTATAATTTCAATGTTAACCAACACGTTAATGACACCAACATTTACTCAAGACATGACAGGGATCCCACCACCGAATTCAAGAACATTCTGAATTTAATAGTGAACGCAGCCATTTCTCAAGGAATCATTGGTATCAAAGAGAAAGAATATTTGATCAAATCCAACCCGGCAACTCCCTACATCTACATGATTCCTAAAGTTCACAAAAATGCCAATTTTCCACCATTTCGTCCAATTGTTTCCACCATAAACTCTATCCACGAACCAGTGGGAAAGTTTTTAGACAAGCACCTTCAACCACTAGTCCAAAAAATGAGTACCTACATCAAAGACACCACCCACTTTCTTAACCTTTTGGAAACTAACAGACCATCATTTACTGAAGACATGATCATGTGTACCATCGACGTGAAATCTTTGTACACGTCCATACCCCATGATTTGGGCTTACAAGCGGTAGAACACTACCTGACTATAAGTGACCATGAGGAAATGTTCAAAGTATTTCTTATGGAACTATTACATTTCACGCTATACCACAGTTATTTCAAATGGGAAGATCAATATTTCATTCAATCATCAGGAACATCTATGGGAAACTGTGCCACACCGGCATATGCTAATCTTTTCATGTACAAATTCGAACAAGAGCACATTTTATCCAATCCAAATTGGCACAGACACATCATCATGTATGGAAGGTACATTGACGACATTTTTGTACTGTGGAACGGCACAGAAACCCTTTTGTTAACAGCCATTGAAGAATTGAATCAGGTCGACGACAGAATTGGCTTTACACATCACATCAATAAAAGGGAAATACCATTCTTAGATGTCTTAGTCTTTAACGATGAAGGTAACCTTGAAACTAAAGTATTCACCAAACCAACTGACAAAAACAACTTTTTACATTTTTCAAGTTTTCATCAGCCTTCACTAAAACAACATTTACCATTTTCACAACTACTACGCCTCAAAAGAATCTCTTCCAATTCAGATTATTACAATCAATCTAAAAACTCCACCATTCAGAAATTCAGACAAAGAGGATATCCCGAAACCATCTTAAACCAAGCACAGGAAAGAGTCCGGAAACTTGAACGTAAACAGTTACTGACAACTCAACTCAAAAATGATTCACAAAGATCAGTATTCGTCTCCAAATTCTCTACCAGAAGTTTCAATATCAAGAAGATCATTTTGAAACACTGGCCACTACTTACGCAAGAGGAAGATTTCAGAGGAATATTCAACAACACCCCTGGATTTGCGTATAAACGCACTCGTAATCTCAAAAAATTGCTCAGACCCAAAGAGGAAGTTACCACAGTTAAGCATCGAGGAACTATTCCGTGCTACAATTGTAGTAATTGTAACGCCATAATTCAGGGCAGTGAAATATTGCATCCCTCACAAGGAACAAAAATCAAACTACGAGTATCAGGCACATGCGACAGCAGCAACGTGATATACTTATTGAAATGCCCATGTGGTTTACCTTACGTGGGGAAAACGCAAAGAAAACTAAAAACCAGGATCATAGAGCACAAAAGCAACATAAGACTCAAGAACACCAAATCCACAGTTGCCTTACACTTTACTGAGCATCATCACAATCCCAGTCAATTACGATTTTGTATACTAGAACAGGTACCCATCCTCCCTGGAAGAGACAATTCTCAACACCTTTTGAGAAGAGAAATATTTTGGATGACACATCTCAACACACTCCAACCGAAAGGTTTAAATGATCGGTTTGAATTACACTGTTTTTTGTAAGGAGACTATGATGTTATGTATACCATTTTGCATATTGAACACATTCATCACTGTTATTGATTACATTGACAACAAATGTTACAAGTTTTAAAATACATGTATTTTCCCACTCATTGTTACCTTCTCACGTTTTAACGATCACGCTTTGACCACATCATATTAGCATCGTTTTGCCACTACGAAATTTGACCATAGCACACTGATTATACCTACAATGTATTTATTGTTAACGTTTTCTTTATTTTTCTTTATTTTTCTTATTGGACACGGGACGTCTTCTTCGTTCTGTAGTTCCTCCACAGTCCTTCATAGACCTATATATATTCATGATACTGATCCTGGGGTGGTAGATGCTAACACATCCACACACAGGAGATACATTTTCAAATTTTCTTTTTTTCATCATTTGAAACTTTATTGACACATTGTCATCTTGATTCTTTGAGCACAATTTTTAGAAAGATACTACTTACAAATCTTAAAGTTATGGAATAGGTTAACACGACGACCTTCGAACACATAGTTTTCGCTAAATTACACCATTGTCATGACAGATATTATCACATTCACGACGGTACAGTCTTTTTTCATTTTTTACAATCACGTGACGAGTGACTCACGATACCGCGAATATACAAGGAAGTAAACACTTCCGAAGTTTTAACGCTCGATTCCACCACGCCACTCGACTGACATCCGATTGCGGTATGACCTTTAACAACCGTAGTTACGGTTTGTACAGCTTCGCAAGATCGTTGTTATACTCTGTTCACTAATTTGCATCGTTCCCTTTTTTCCAGACAAACTCATATGGTTTGCCACGACAGATTGATAGAAATTGATGCTTATATCTTGAAAGGTCAGTTTGATCCTCCGCTTTTAGTTATGGTAATATTTTTAACAAGCGAGCCCTTGTAGTTCGCATTAATCACGTTTATACAGGAGTTTAGTTTCACCTTTGAAATTTAAGTCGTATCAGTCACAATTCACGTTTCTTTTCTCTGACAGCGTTCCCACACAAATTCACATGCCCGCCTACACCACATTGCACGAATTTCACAATCTTAATAGTCCAGTACTCTTCCGCTCACAAACCATTGTATGTTCGAACAGGAGTTTAGTTTCACCTTTGAAATTCAAGTCGTTCTAGTCACAGTTCACGTTACTTTTCTCTGACAGTGTTCTCACACAAATTCACATGCTCGCCAACACCACATTGCATGAATTTCACAATCTTCATAGTCCGGTACTCTTCCGTTTACAAACCTTTGGACTTTTCTTAACATCACAATGGGAGCTAGCGCAATACGTATTGACAATTTTTTGATGAAATTTGTGTTGTACCTAGTCATTTGATCATAATGTTTTATGCTTTCAGAAATGTAAGTCCCCTGAAGAAGGGTTCGCCCGAAATGCATAGGGCTGAAATATTTTGAACTTTGAACTTGATCATGAATTTGTTGACAACCTACATGGATTATACTATGCTTGAAATAGTATGAATGTTAAAGAAGTTGTTCACAATTCGAATTAAAAAACAAATTGTCAAAGAAAGCATTATCAACTGGATTACCATTATTTGAATTTTGACAATAACGGAGTGCTGAGTAAAGGACGTTACTCCTACGGGAGACAACGCATTTACAATTGAGTCTTATACACTGACATAAATAGATGTTCAATGTGAACAAGAATGTTTCAGGCATTTCCTGTTATAAAATGAAAAGCACAGAAGTGGAGATTATCCCTGGAAAAGTAAAAGAAATATGGAAATGGAACATATTCAGACACATCCATTTAGAAGTACATTTTGTGACTTATTTTAGTGAAGAAGAATTCTAGTACAATGTCTTTCCATTCTGTCATAGCATACTAATAAGATGCACATATATGGAGTCATATGCAGAAATCTAGCAGCGTTATTAGGGATATAGAATAATCATCAAAGGAAATTTCAATTATAGGAAAAACATAATTGCTGCTTGACCAGAAGCAGCAGTAGGACTGCTACTGACCCTTAGGTTTTTTCCTTTGGTGCTCCTTTAACTGAGCATATATGTATTATGGAATTGTCAAGTTTAGATTTGCTTCTACAGTTTGCAGGGAAGATGTGATTTTTTTTAGGTTTCGCTTTAGTTATCTCATACGCTGTCAGCAAAATCTTTTGTTAAAAAAAGAAAAATCTTAAAATGGGCTTAGAATGCGCCCAAAACTTACAATTATTTACCATTGATTGTCTGAGTCGTCACACTTGTTTCCTTGCTTGTTATTGGTCACTGCCTCCTGCTCACCTCCTAATTCCTGCAGGGGTTTCAACGTTTGTCCTTGCCATGGAACATGGACCAAGTACAGTTTCCTGTCTGTGGTAGGGTGACCAACTGGCATGGGTGCAAATTCAGGACAGTGAGTGTAAAAATTTAGGACAAAGTGTCAAAATTCTGGACAGAAGGTAAAAATACAGATCAAACATTTGGGACAAAAGGTGCGTTTTACAGACACATCGGAGGTGGTCGCGCAATAGTATACAACTAAGTAAATAGAAAACCAACATAAGTAAAAGTCAAAATAAGTTTATATTAGGTTAACAATCGTGCACTTCACAGTTTTACAGTTTGTGCACAGCTTTGAACAACTGTGCAGGTCTTTTTGTGGTATTTCACATTATCATAATCTATTTATATAGTTACTGCATTGGGTTGTCCAGTTTGATATTGTGTTTACAGTTCATGGTCCTGAGCAGGCATGTTTGGTGAGAGTAGTCTGGAAGATCTGCTCGGATGGACTTTGCCGATGTAGCAATGTCCTTTGTGAAGGTATCTTTCACGATAGATGTTAAGGTTGTGATGAATATCTGTTTATTATACATATAAAAAATAAATGAAAAAAATATTTATTAAAAGAAAATGTTCTGTCTACATGCTAGAGCTGCTGTTGTTTAACTTTGCATAAATAAAAACCAGTCTGGGGCATTGTGTCTGCAAAATAAAATGTCTACTGGCCACCATATCATGGCAGTCAGCTGGTATTTTGCTTTTGACAAAAGTACTTCTGCTGCACTGGTGGAAGCTCTTATGGTAAAATGATGTCTGCGGACTTGGTGGAGATCTCCAAGCATGGTTGATGAGAAAGGGACTCCAATGAACTATTGGGCTGCCTACCATACTTTAAAAGACCCCCCAAAGTCCCAAGGTAAAACTTGATTACAGTGAACTGCTGGGAGCCGTGCATTATTGTGGTTTGCCTGAAAAGGTACCTACAACCCAGTCACCTATACACATAGTCCAACATTGACAGATGAGATCGTCACTGTTGTCCATGGGCACATTTGCTTTTTCTTTAAAATAATAATCATACATCTTGATCCCCTTAAAAAGTTTTTGTTGTTTTATTCATTCAGTTTTCCTTTCACTAAATTGGGTTGTGGATTTCATGTGTTGCACGTTTTACCGTTAAAGTTGTTTTGGTCCCACACAAATATTTTCTGAACATTTACTTTGAGGAGCGTGTTGCTTACTTTGAGGGAGTTTATGCACAGCTCGCCCATCAGTTTACAATCCAATTTCTTATGCAGGACCTAGAACATAGAGACAAATGCAGAAGGCCTTGCCCTAGGCCGATACGTGAGAAGGCACACCCCCTGCTGTAACTACCCCAGGGCCCATTGTCATTCTGTATGTGACAATCAGCCTCAGTCAGAATGATAATGGGCCAGTCCTCAGTCTGTGTGGGCGGGGAGGGGCTGCCGCAGCCTCTACAGTCTAAGAGAGAAGTGCGAGCTGGCCCCGATAGCGAGAACATTAAACTCCTAGGGCGTCTCTAGTGGAACAGAACAGCTTGCTGCCATCCCCAAAATTACAGACAAATGGTGTCCGTAAAAAGAATGATAACGGACAATGGACAACATGCCAAAATAACGGACGGTCCGTGAAATTTACAAACGGTTGGTCACCCTAGTCTGTGGTCACTTTCCTTCCACTGGCCACGCGCTTCTGCAGGCACATGTACTCTATAAGAGGGCATGTGTCTTCAGTCTCTCCCTCCTCCCAACGTCTTGCCTCTTACCTCAGACCCCTCCCTTCCTCTTATTGCCCATGTGTTGCTGCTCCCTACATCTTCCCCCAGCCCTCCTTCTGATAGCTGTTGTAGCTGCTCCCTCCTCTGCCAGACCTCCCTTGTGTATTTTTCCCCCATGCTCCTTTGTGTTGCTGCTTCCTCCTTCATTCCACAATCTCTCCATGTTTGCTCCCTCCCACCTCCCTTGCACATCCCTTGTGTTGCTTATTGTTGTTACTGATCTCTCCCTCCTGGATACACCTCCCTCATGTTTATTACCCTTGCCCACAAGCACTCATCTCAGTGTTTGTTGTGTTGCTACCCCCCTAAAAACATTGAGCTTTTGTGGATATGAGTTCTAATTTGCTTTGTTTAATGTTTTTAGACATATTGCATAGCACTGTGAACCCTGTGCAACATGACGAAAAGAAAAAAACATGACAGTCAACGCTAGTTGTGTCATTTCGCTTTTTTTTCTTTACTTTAGGCTATGTTTCACAGCGGTCCATGCAACATGTCTAAAAAACATTGAAAAGGCATATAGATCTTGCACAGGTGAAAACCATTGGCTTTGTCAATGCTTTTTTATGTGTATTACTCCCTGTACATTTTGTCCGTATGGGAATGTTTTATTACATTAAGAAAGTAGGTCCACAGTGGGCCTTAGCAAAAGATAAATAGTGACTGTATTTTAGCAATGTACATAGGTATTTTTGTGCACCTTAGTCTGTTGTTTTTATTGAACTCAGAACCACAAAGAGTTTGGAGATACTTATGTGTAGGAGGGAATTGTGGCTTTGTTGAAGAAACTCAGTGCTTGTAGTTAATTGAAATAATTGGGTAAGTTTGAACTTTGAATTCACCAAAGTAACAAAATGTCTTTTCTTTTACAGTTTTTGAAGCTCCTGATGTACAGTTAGAACTATGATGTTGCTCTTTAATGCAGGTAAGTGTCAGCTGAATAACATGCAAACTGTTGTGTTGTAGTTTGATTGCCCTTGTCATATAATTTTGGCTGATATACGTGAATGAAGCAGTTAGCATAACATGAGTAAACAGGGTTCAACAATAGCTAGATTAATACCATTCTGGAGTATTTTATTGAATAGTTTGGCGACAGGGGCGTGATGACGCCACTCTCCGAAGACCCAGCGAGGGAGCCGCGGTAAGGAGTGCAATCTCCCTGAAAGCAGTAACATGTACAAGTAAGCGGCATCCCCCCTCCTTGCCCCCTTGGACCACCTTCATGCAGTGGATCACCAGCACGGACCGGGACTCGGGAGCTTCACCAGCTCGTGACGCGGGTGTGTAGTTGTGGCGCTCCGAGTAAGGGAAGCGGGCCCAGCGGGGATTGCGGCCTCCCCCATAAGCGCGATCTCATCGAGTAGCTGACTCGTGTTGCTGGTCCCATAGAGGTGCCGCAGGGCAAGGCAGCGGGCACCTGAACGCACAACAGAACTGGGGCCCCGGGGGCTTAAATAAGAGTAACACAGCCGCTGAGATCTGGGAGCCTGCAGTAAGCGCGGCACTTGCGACACTGCTCCCCCACCACAAATCGCCCTTTACCTGAGAGCTGGATGGAAGAGACCATGGGGGCTGCAAATCAACTATGGGGGAGAGCGCGACTCAGGCTGTGAGACGGTGCAGAAAACAGGGAATGATGCGCAAAGACCCCAAGCAGCGATTTGAAGCGTTTAAGGCCCAGGAGGTTCGACAAACTACTGGAATAGCAGGAGAAATGACCACTGGCGCAACAGGAGGAGCTGCCCCCCCAGATACCACCGCACTCCTACTGGAATTGCGCTCAGTGTTTAAGGTGCTAAACACCATGTTCAATGCACTAGATAGAAGGCTGGATGGTCTGGGTGAACGCATAGATTGCCACGAAACCCGCCTGGATACAGCGGAGGGGCGTATATCGGACTTGGAAGATGGTGCAGCCCAGTCTACTAAGTGGGTGGAGCGCCTTGAGCGTATCATGAAGACAGTCGCCGCCAAGAACAAAGATTTAAAAGCCAGGAGCCGCCGCAATAATGTGCGCATAATGGGAAGCCCTGAATCCACCAACACCGGGAGATTAGACCAGTTTGTTGAACGCCTATTGACTGATCTTTTCGGGTCCGAACAATTCACAGACACATTTGTAGTGGACCGAGCACATAGAACATTGCGGCCCAGACTAAACCCTGGATGCCCCCCAAGGCCCATAATGGCAAGGCTCCTAAACTTCAAGGATAGGAACACAACACTAAACACTATGGCTTGCTAGAGAAGCAGGGAACTTGACCTGGCAGGGATCAACTGTCTCTATATACCCAGACTTTACTACAATGGTGCAGGACACCAGGCGCAAGTTCGCTGGAGCAAAGGCTGCAATATGGAAGCTAGGCCTGCGCTACGGGATGTTATACCCTCCGAGACTCAAAGTCGATGTGAATGAGAAGACTAAAATATTCGACAAACCTGAAGACGTGTGACACTTCTGTAAGCAGCATGCGGGGACAAGCGAATTGCACTGTAGCAATTCCCCAGGTGGAGCGTCACAAGGAGCCCAATCGGACACAAGTGCGGATTCGTTCACAAGTAGTTAAAGAGTACTGTTGGCGGAATGGCTTGAGAAGTCGTGAGAAGCGTAAGTGGACTTTGACTTGAGCTAAAGGCATGTGGTGCGGGTCGAGGACGCGGCGAGCAAGGCTGAGTAAGCAGAGGGGATTTTCAGTGGGACTAATGTATCAGACCAGTGCTAGTGCGCGGGGCGCCCACATGCCACTACCCGAGTGGGTTCACAGTGGTACTGGAATGGGGAAATTTGCCAAGTTGGTGTTGTATTAATCAACAGTTAATCCTAGGGAACATAGGGACAGCACCTGGTGGGCAGCCACTAGGTAAGGGTGGATGGGTATAGAAATGTTCAGAATGTTAAAAGATTCAGTTTCACTAGTTCAATTGACAGGCATGTGCACCATCAATGGCGTACAGAACAGGCATAGCATGTTAGAACAACCACGATGGCACACAAGGTAGAAATACGCCGTAACACGAAAATCGCCCTAATGACATGGAATGTACGAGGCCTTAACAATCAAAAGAAATGCAGATTAGTGCTCCAATATGCACAGCAGAATGAAGCTGACATTGTTTATCTGTAAGAAACACACTTATCACCTACCACACTGCCCAAGTTCGCCACTGCTTGGGGCCCCCACAGGTTCTTCTCGAGCTACAGCTCATACGCTCGAGGGGTAGCAATACTGATTAATAAATGATTGCCTTTTGTACACACAGCCATGCTGACGGACCCGGAAGTGCGCTTTACTCTAGTAACAGGAACTTTTGCGGGGCACAAGGTTTTATTGGCCAATGTTTACTCCCCAAATAGAGATGCCCCAGCCTTTTATGAACAACTACATTTGTAGTCAGACACTCTAAAGGCACTTTTCCATAACTAGAGGCACCAGGCAGGATTGCCCTTTGTCGCTGTTGCTTTTTATAATTGCAATGGACCTGCTCATACGTTATTTCCAGAAAGACCACTTACATAGAGGTCTCCAGTTTAAGCATGGCCCAGTACTAGTGACTTTATAAGCGGATGATGTGGTGCTGTACATTAGAATGCCTGAGGTTAACCTCCAGCCACTATTAGTGGAGATAGTGCAATTTGGAGTCCTAGCCGGCCTCCACATTAATTGGGGCAAATCAGACGTGCTTTACCTGACGGATGCAAAGGACCACTTGTGCGGAGAATTCCCACTACACTGGTGTGAAGCTGAGACTAAAAATCGAGGAATTCACTTGCACAGAGATAAAGAACAAGTGTTGCACCTCAACTATGGCCCAGCGATGGAACGCCTACATGCACAAGTGGATCAATGGGTCAACCTACCTCTATCAATGGCTGGGCGGATAGCTATTTTTAAAATGGGGGTACCACCCAGACGCGCGAATACCCTTTGTTAAACCAGAAAGGGACCTAGCTAATCAAACCCCACTGAATGCACGCCTACCTGTGGGGATCCCACGCGCCCCACATGATATACAAACATTATCCACCACCGGTTGGGCATGGCAAAAGCTCCTCAGGAAGACAGGGGGGGGCATAACTATACTCACCAGCACTGCCAATATTAGCTAACCCATCGTTACCTCTGACATTGGAAGCTCTTACTAGGCATACTCCCGTCCAATTGGGGTTAAACACCATAGGAGACTTGTTTCCAAATGGTCATGTATTCGTCCGATCGGAGAACCCCCGCTTCTCATCAGCCACCTTCATGGTTCATTTTGTACTGGCCCGTATACAGAACACACTGAGAGATGTAATTTCAACTTTCCCTATAGAACCTAAAGAGTTCGCACCGCTCACATTAATAATCACAGATAGCAGAAGAGAGCACATTACGTTCCGGCTGTACAAGGCATGCCTCACACTAATGCTACAACACGACACTAAGGTTAGAGACGCCTGGACAGTTGATATAGAGCAACCGCTCACTGATAAGATGTGGAAGGGATGTTGTACGCAAACTAAGCTTGTCTCGTGTAATTACAGACACAAGCTACTTCACTTCAAGACACTAAGACGGGATTATGTAACACCAGAACAGATGGTCCGGATAAATAGCACAAAATTCACGCGATGTCCTAAGTGCAACACGCTAGCGGCATCTTTCATACATATGACCTGGACATGTCATATAATAGCTTCCTACTGGCAGGATATATTTAGAACAATCCAACAGATGACGGGGTTGCAGCTGGACCCCTCCCCATTACTAGCACTGATGGGATATGTGGACATGTTGCCTAAAAGTAATCCCAGATTTGTAGCAGTGGCAATGCTCCTAGCGAAACAAGAAATAGTAATCCGCTGGGGCACCAGACAGAAGCCCACAGTTAAAAGCTGGATTAAGAGCTTGTCATACCGTGACACCACAAGCAAGCTATTTGCTGAACTACAGCCACCCACATAGCGCCCGAAAGACATATGGCAGCCTCTAAGGGAATACCTCCTGAAGCAGGAGGAACGCAACACGCAATCTAGACAGATCTCAGAACAAGGTTCATAGATAATGAATGTCAGCTTCAGGAATTATATGAGAGGACAGTGCCTATAGGTGGAACTGGGGATTGTGGCCAGACATAAAGCATTGAGGGGGTGAACATGGGGGTATTAATGCAATATGTAACTGATAAGAACTATAATGGTGAAAGGATGATTGTCAAATGTGCCAAGCAAATGTCGATGGTGAATCTGAGAAGATGATGTAACTACATACCAATGTGCCTTTTTTCTGTGAATTGTTTGGTAAAAACGATAAATAAACTAAAAATAAAAAAATAAAAATATGAAGAGATCATCAGTACATGTTTGGTGTCTCTGGAATCCTAATTTATAAACCTTGCTTCTGGTGAAGTTGGATTTTAAACTACAATTCCGGATATGCCACTTTTAGAAAATTGGCATTTTTTGGTGTTTGCAATTTGGTGCCTTTGGTGTTTCTGGTCACATGAAAGGGTATAGTCGACAGTTGGGCTTTGTGTACTCCTCCTAGACAACTATACAGAATAGGAGTCAGGTGTGATTAGATGGGTCATCACTGGCAGGATGGGAGGGAGTGGCTGGGCACAGCCTCACTTACCCCTGAATAGGATGTATCCCACGTCCACACAAAGGGCTTCATACACTCTGTACATGTTCTGGAGCCTGGGAAGGGAAGGCAGGACATCTGTGCACTTCAAAGGCTTTGCTCTAGAAGCTTCTCCCCACTTCAAAGGCACAACTTAGATTTGTAGAGTATGGCTAATCACCCGTGAGGGTATCCAGGCGCAGTCAATAGGCACAGGAGATTAAGTGATTTGCCCAGAATGACAGGATGTTAGCTGACACCGAGACTCGAACCTGGATCCTCATCTCCAAAATAGGCAGCTCTGGATGTTACACCACATCCTCTAGGTATAAAAACTGGACCTCAGGCACCAACTCTTCAGTACACTTCTGGTGCTGTAGATACTCTGCCATGAAGAAGGACTGCTTTGCTGCTGAAGGACTGCTTGATTGCACTCTGCTGGCCACCTGCTTTGCTGTGCTGACCGGCTCCCTACTACCCTCTTGCCTGGTTGAGTAGGACTGAACTTGCATCTCTTGAACCCATACCCAGAGTGAATCCAAGGGCTAGTTGGCAGGCCTCCTGATATGAAGCCCCAGGGACCTAACAGAATTCCAACAACCTTGCATCTGCACCTGAATTCTGCCATCTGTGAGTCTACCCTGCCAAGTGGTGCCACCCCAGTACTGGACCCTTGAAAGTGGGCTTAAGCTACTTTGCCAGCATCTGTGGATCCAGCAGAACCGATGCGGCGCAGCACAACTCTAAGCAAAACCAACGTATCTCTCTTGCTTCATGGTTTAGACCGGTCTCAAAGACTTGCATCCAGTTGTAGCCTGCATCCCCATCAGAAACGCCACTGCACAACGCAGCCTCAGCACAGACCCTCGTATCTCTCGTTGAAGGTACACAAAGATGGCACCCTCCACACTTTGCACAAAAGGTTGAAATATCATAAGGTGCTTGCAAGATATTCAGCAGAAGCACCAATAGACTGAAATCTAAAATGTACAAGCAGGAAACACTTAAATACTAGGCCTTTCACTAAGCTTGAAGTGTGTGGAATATCCAAATTAGCAGTCATTAAAAGAAGAGACAAGCTGATTCTGGTTTTCAGATCTCTTAGCTGTCAAAGTAGTTACTGGATTGAGCCTGGTGATGGCCCCCTACATCCCTGTGGTTTCTAAAGAGTTGCGTGTTGACTTAGCAGGAGAAACCAGTACAGAAAGTTACAATTCCTCCTGCAGTTACTGACAACCATCTACAAATTGACGAAGGGAAACCTGAGGAAAAGCTCAGCTTAAAAAAAAAGTAAATGTTCTGGCAGACATCTTGATTGTGCTAGACAGTGCAAAGATGAGGGGTCCTTCCTAAAATCCCATAACCAATGCACATATCATGTACCTGTCAAGTCTGTAGGTATCTTGCCCTCCATTGAAACAGTTGTATCAAAAGTCTGGTGAAGTTTTTCAAGCAACTAGTTGAATTTCTGTTTTATAGCAATGCTTATTCATCACCACTTTTAAACAAGCATCAAGCTTGATGTGGCAGCCAATGGCGATTATATGTTTCACCTAGTCACTTAACATACTTTGAGAAACAGCACACAAAATCATTTGGAGTTGGCTTTTATCCCTCAACTTTATTAAATATGACGGCCTGTTTTTCTACTGTGCTCTGCACAAACCAGTACAGAAGATGATTGTCACATTTAATCAGTCCTACTTAGTCTGGGGTTGACATGAGCTAGGAATTGGAATTTGCACCCCCTCTAACAAGGGGTTACTCTCATTAGGGAAATACACTAGAATATTATGGTATTGAGGGAGACTTTAGCTCTAGTCTGAAGGACGTGAAAATGAGGTGGCCACTCTGAGTAGAATAATGATCATGAGAGTGTAAAATCCAAGACTTTTCTAATGTTCAGCTAATGAACAATGAGTCCTGAAGCCACACTTCATACTCCTGCCTCATCTTGTAGAATTCACCCTTAAACTGATCCCTGTGCTATTTTCCTAAGTTAAACTATGCCCCTCGCTATGAACATCCTACGGGTCATCACGAGATCCTTTACATTATTTTTATTGACAATATTCAGGATAATGCTATGTGTAAATTACAACAGTAAACTATGTAATCCACCTCCTGCTTCCACATCTGTATCTATTTACTAATAAAATAGTAATGTTCTGTGGCATCCTTATGATTGGTAAGTAATAATAGTCCATATGAGTTGCTTCTTTCTCAATTCATGCCCTTTGTATGCAAATTTTTCAATGTAAATTAAACTTCGAACTAATTGTAAAAATCGTTATTATGTCTGTGCGCCAGTTCGTCAAACACAAACATTCATCACCCGAGGCACCTGTGCAAATACATCTTGTCAGAGCAATGCTTGTGAAAGATGGTGAATGTACCATATTGACAACTCATATATCAATGTATCATCTTATTCTATGGACAAGAACACCAAGTGGACTTTTTTCTCAACTGAATCTTAATTTCATTTTTGTTTTGCAGATGACACGTGGATGAATCTTTCTTGTATTGCTGTGCCAAACATTTTCGCCTGATTAGACAGTTTCTTAATAAATAAAAAAAAAAATATGTGTTACAGTTCTATGCAACCTGTTTCTTTGTAAAGACATGGTGTGATTTAAGATACGGTCTATGTTAGTGTGTTCTGCTGAATGGTGTCCTAAATATTTGAAGAGCTGAAGCGGTTTTATATTAACACCTTTGGCAGCAGTAAATTGCTATTTTGCACTTGAACTTTAAAGGGACATGTTGCTATTGTAGGAAACCGAGCATTATTTTATAAAGTCTTCAAAGGAACAGCACAACACAAGAGAATTCAATAAAAAGAATACCAACACGGCAGTCTATAAACCAATTAAGTACACCAAAACACAACAAATGCTACAAATCCATCACATAGTAAAAAAAAAAGCAATGCACTTCAACACAAAAACATCATAAAAACAAATTCAACAGGTCACACAACAAATTCAGCACCCTAACAATAACGACAAAAAGCAACAACAAATCGCAACATCGAAGCATCAACCCAACACAAACATACCACACAACTCAAAGCAACATGAAATGCAACATAAATTCATTGTATTATTGTGTTATGCTATGGTGTGCTGCACTACAACCCAATAATGAAGCACAAAAACAATACGGCAGGCTAGACACCAACTTAGTACTATACATTCATAAAATTATAACCAAAATCTCAATGCACTGCAACACCAAAAAATCGTAAAAACAATTTAAACAGATCACAACAAAAATTCAGCCCCAAAAAATAAAAACACAAATGAACAATACGTCACAACGCTGAAGCATCAGCTCGACACAAACATACCACACTGCATAAAACAACATGAAATAGAATGCATTTTCATTGTATTGTTGTGTTATGCCATTGTCTGCTGTACTATTGCTTTGTTTTTGTGTATTATTGTGTTCTGCTCTTCTGTAATGTAGGTATGCTGCTTTGTTTTGATGTGTTGTATATTGATTATTATTGTGCTCGTATGTTTTAGGTTGTGTCCTATATTGTGCTGGCATGTTGTGTTGGTGTGTTAATATTCTGTGTGTGTATTCTTGTGTTGGAAATTTGTTGAGCAGGTGTGTTGTTAGATTGTGTTGCTGTGGCATATTGCCTACAGCGTGTGTGTTTTGTTCTGTTTTTGTTACTGCATTGAGTTATTAAGTGTGTGCAGTTCTTTTGCGTTGCTGCTTTTTTCAGTAGTGATATTGTGTAATGTTATTGCGTTGTGCTCTTTAGTTCTGGTGCTGTTGCATTGCTGCAGTTTCATTATACCTCACCAAGGGTTCATCCATTAAAAAGACAGCTTCTTTTTAACTTTTTGAATTGTGGCAAAGTTTACACCCAATACTTATATCCAATACACCAGGACTGAGTTGGTTTTAGTGGAAGGCCCATGATAATGGTGTTGGACTTGGCCCTTTGTGCAGGGTTATCCCCACACTTTTTACTTCTTCCTCTTATTTTTCCCTGACCTGTTGTTGTTGGCTTTAGGACTCTAGGCACTTTACCGTCGCTAATCAGTGCTAAAGTGCATATGCTCTCTCTGGCATATTTGATTTAATGGTAAGCCCCTAGTAAAGTTCACTGGGTGTGCCAGGGCCTGTAAATGAAATGCTACTAGTGGGCCTACAGCACTGATTGTGCCACCCACATGAGTAGCCCTGAAAAGGTATCTCAGACCTGTCACTGCAGTGTCTGTGCGCAGTTTTAACCAGCCACATCAACCTGGCAAGTGCACCCACTTGCCAGGCCCTAACCTTCCCTTTTTTTACATGTAAGACACCACTATGGGAGGCACAAGGTCCCCCATGGGCAGAGTGCAGTGTATGTGAAAGGTACGACATGTACTGGTGTGTGTGACACGTCCTGATAGTGAAATACTGCCAATTGTGTTTTTCACTATTGAAAGGCTATCTATCCCATTGGATAGAATGGTAGGTACTTTGTAACATCTTACAAGTATAACTTCCCATTGGGACGAGATTGAGAAATAACGTTTAGGCTCTCTGAACTCAAAATGTTTTAACACATCTTTTACTAAAGATGGTTTTTAAATTATGTGTTTGGAAATGCTACTTTTAGAAAGTAGGAAAACTCTTGTTTAACCATTCCGTGTGCCTCTGCCTGTTTGCAGATTGACTGTCTGGTTTTGGAGTGACAGGGGCTGGGGATATGCATTGACAGTAGACAGCCACTGGGGGGTTGATGTGTGCCGGGTCCTTCCTGGATGACTCAGAGCTGAGCTTAATTGGGCTTGGCTGTATTTAGAGTAGTGGGAGGAGATTTTCTTGCATCTGAATAGGGCCTGTCTCCCTTGCACAAGGCTGTCTCCACCCCCTGTGGTCATACTGCAGCAATGAAGACAGAACTGGTTTAGACTGGCCTCAGAGACCCTTGCTCAAAGAGAACAAAGAAATGTTGGAGTATAAGTATTAGACCTAATACCCCAGGACTTTAGATTACTTCTGGACTCAAGCGGAACCTGTGCCAAGGAAAAGAGCTGAAGAGCTGTGAGGAGGAGTACTGTCCCTTTGCTGTGTGCTGCGTGGGGTTGGCCTGCAGTTGCTGTTTCTACCAAGGAGAGGACAAAGACTAGAACTTTACTTTGAACCACCTGCTTGAAGACGATTTCCAAGGGCCTGTGTGTGCTGTTCTCCTGTTCTGAACTCTCAGAGACTCAAAGACTTTACCCCCAGGTCCCCTGAACTCCGCTGCTGAGAGTTCTGACCTGCCAGGAGGTGCCTGTTACAGTTCTGGGCCTCCCGAGGTTGTGCTTGCTGTTGGGTGCTGGAAGAAACACAAAGAACTGAACTTGCGGCTGTGTTCCTGACACAACACCGCTGTGCAAGAAAAATCTTCACGTATCACAGCGCCGCTGCGGAACCGACGCAGCACCTATCGCCACTGCAATAACTAACACATCGAGGGATCACGGCTGAAGAAACCAACGCAGCGCCGCTCAATGCCGCCGCATTGATCGCTGCCACATCCTGGATTTCCATGCATCGTACCTATGCAGCAAAATTTCCCGACGCATCACCCGCAGACCAGAACCATCTTGGAGTCGACACATCACTTCCCCCTACAGACCGGATTTTGTCACATCACTTCTCCTGCATGCAGCAGAACTGTCGCATCGCCTCTCCATGGTCTCAGGATCTGACGCATCTCTTTGTTTCTCAACTCTTACCATCTCTGTGACTGTTTGGCCTTGTGTATTGTGATGCATCTACAGGAACTTTGTGAGAAATCACTTATCCATGGTCTTCTATAGGGCAAGTAGTTTGAAACCTTTTTTAAAGTCATATACTTATTACATGTATGTTGGATTTTTGTCGATTTGGTCTTGTTGAGTTTAGATAAAGATACTTTATTTTTTTTAACTAGTGTGGTGTCTATTTGTGGTGTTATCACTGTATTACTGTGTGTTTTGATTACAAATACTTTACACATTGCCATTGGGATAAGTCTGTCTGCTTGCACCAAGCTACCAGGGGGTGAGCAGGGGTTATCTAAAGTGTGTGTCCCCCTTACCCTGACTAGGAGCAAGGGTCCCTATTTGGACAAAGGTACCTACCTCTGCGAACTAGAGACCCCCATTTCTAACACATGCCTATAGGACTAATCTGTTTATTATGATATGTTATGTGAAAGACCCTAGGTCTGATCAAATTATTGTGAAACGCATAAGTTAAAGTAGACAGGAATTTTTGTGGAATGTTATTACTCTATATGAAAGCCTAGAGATAGGTATTTTGTTACATGGAATCTCACTGATTGCATAGAAGGCAATGTTTTTTAGTTATTGGTCTCTCAGTTTGACAAACCATGGATATAAAACGTTTGCTCTGCCAGAATCCTTGTTAGGCCGTCCAAGGAGAGATAGCATTTTGCTGAGCCAATTGTACTTTTATCACTGTATGCATATTGGTTGCCAGCTTATGTGCACCTGATTAGGCTCTTGGTGGGTAAGTGTCAAGCTTATGATAAACGGTAAAGACTTAATTTGTTCATTGTCATGTCACATTTCATAGGTTTGAGCTGCTTATTAATTAAACGGTTTGGCAAAGCCAGTAGGCCCAGGCCTACTTATTGTGAAATGCATGCATTTAAGACAAAAGCCTTTAAGGATGAATAGTTATTACAGTATGCTAAAGCTTGTAGGTAGATACATGGAATTTCACAGATTACCATAGTATACAGGGGTTTTGGTGTTGGTGAGTGTGAGAAATTGGGTTGTTGGTTGAGGGAAGTGAACCCAAACTCAGACAAAAGCCCCAATCCTTCTCAGGGAGAACCACAAAAAAACACTAACTTAACCTGTGCTTAACTCTCTGGTAGCTTAGCTCAAAAGCAGCAAGGCTAAATTTAGAGGAAATCTGTAAAGTATTTATGCAGCACTTCAACAATAATAAAGTGAAATCACAATACAAATAAAATCCCATCCAATTTTAGAAAAATATAGTAAATTTCATAAAATAATTTGACAACAAACTGACAAAAGTCCAATCAGTAGAACTGAAGTTATGTATTTTTTTTTTTTTTTTTTTTTTTTTTTTGAAACCGTTTATTGCAGTTCGTAAAAGTTACAGGTATGGGCCTACAACCATCCGGCCGGCCGCTAGAATGACAAAAACATATTGCACACTTACAGTAAAAGTCTCTAGGCAGTGCAGAGCAGTGAAACAGGAGTAATCAATGGTGCAGGCCACACAGCTCCAAGCCCACAGTACGGTTCCCTTTTCTTGAAACAAAACAACACCAAAAAACCCCACCCGCAAGGCAACCCGCGATCCAAAATAACAGCACGTGCTCCATAAGTGGGGGATCCAAACCAGCAGCAGAACTCTGGAGAGGGGAATGGGAATAGATCAGGGACTGGGGGACCGCGCGCCCGCGGCTGAGGGAGGGGGGCCGTCTAGGGAGACGGAGCAGGCGAGGCAGCCGGTAGCAGTGGTGGCTCACAAATACCCCCGCGGTAGGCGTTCCAGGGGCCCCAGAGTTTCACCCACGCCCCAGGCTTACCTCTCGCCACATACACCACCTTTTCACGAAACATACACCAATCCATATGCTCTTTCCAGGCCGACACCGCAGGGGGCCTCTGGGATCCCCACAATTGAGCAATGTCGCGCTTGGCTATCATGTATCCCAGAGTCACCCACCGCTTCTGCGGGACCGAATAGTCATTCGGTTCCCATACATTCAGCAAGCATCTCCTCGCTTCAGGCAGCAGCGCAACACGCGTCACCACACGCAGGACCTCAAGCACACCACGCCAGAATCGCTCCACCTTCGGGCACTCCCACAGTATATGCATGAAAGTCGCCAACGCACCACAGCCACGCTTACACATTCCGTCACCAGCAAAACCCATACGCAGAAGCCTTGGCCCCGTCACGTAAACCCGGTGAAGGATCTTGAGCTGGACGAAACGGAGGCGAGCCGGGATGGCCACCTCTTTCGGAGAGGCCACCGCGGAAATCCAATCCTCATCGTCCAGCTCCAGCCCGTCGGCAACCCAAGCCTCGCGGAGATTAGTCAGCAGGCACGATCTATCGTTGATCAGTTTTTTGTATATGAGGGAGATCGTGCTGTCCGGGACATGGCCATCTAGGACTCTGTCCTCCAGGGGGGAAGACTCCGGAATGGATGCGACATCCGGGAAGACGGAGCCCAGCGCATGCCGGACCTGTAGGTACCGAAAGTACTCACTGTCCTGCAGCTGGAACTCCGCCTGCAGCGTCTCAAAAGTTTTGAATCCCCCCCTCGTCCAGAGATCTCCCACTGTGCTGATTCCGATCGTGTCCCACTTCTCGAAGCCCTTCGATGTCCACAGGGAGCCCAACCTCTCAGACGCATATAGCGGTGACGCCCGGGTCAAACGGTCCTTCCACCCCATAGCTGCATTAGCCGCGTGCCAGACACGCACCATGACACGCGTCGGCCCCGTCAGACGGGAGTCGGGCGCGCCAGAGTAGAGCGCTCGATTGTAATCGCCACCGGGCAGGAGCATCTTATCCATCTCAAATGCCGGGTTCAAGGCGGGCCCGTAAAGGCCATGATTAATTGCAGCTAGTTGGGAGGCCCAGTAATACCGTTTAATGTCAGGGAGGGCGACCCCCCCATCGTACCACGGGAGCGTCAATTTAGCCAGAGCAATGCGCGGCCTCCCGTCCCAGAACAGGCGCCGCTGGAGGCCCTCCACCTCACGGAAATAGCGTGCCGGGACCAAGTCCATAGTATTCTGGAGGGCGTAGAGGAAGCGTGGCAGGGACATCATTTTAAACAAGGCCGCTCGGCCGAGCGGCGAGAGCGGCAGACGCCGCCAGCGCACCACGTCCTCCCTCAAACGCCGGAGGGGGGGTAACAAATTCCGCTCATAGCAGGCCTCCGGGTCAAGAGTGATATAGATACCCAGGTACCGAAAACCTTGGGAGGCAATCTGGATCGGACAGTCCCGTGGTAAGGCCGGAGCCTCCCCGGAAAGCACATATACACAGGATTTCGCCCAGTTGATGACCAGGCCTGAGTTGCGACCGAATGAACGCAAAACATCAACCAGGACGATCAGTGATTTACGCGGGGAGGCGAGATACAGAAGGATATCGTCAGCATAGAGGGACACACGGTCCTCATGCTCGGGAGTCCAGCGGAGACAGTTATGTATTTTTAAAGCTTAAAATTTTAAATAGGCATAAAAGATCAAAGCACCAACTGCAGGCATCCAGTTGCGTGAGACTGAGGCAAAGTCGAAAGTTACAGCAGACCACGACGTAGCATGATTCGGATAAGTGAAGTGGATTGGGCCCAGTCTCGGCTTACCTTTGAACTTAGAAGAGTTTAGAGTATTTGAAGAAACATTTCTGAGAAGGTAAAGAGTCATTGTCGCTGAGCTGCTGTACGAAGTTGCAGTGATTTCTGTGTACAGACTTATTCTCTTTCATAGAAGTTAACCCCTTTGCTGCCAGGCCTTCCCCCGTGCCACACCCTTTTTAGCTATGTGGGGTAGTTCTCTCTTAGGCCCCCATACCTTTTTATCCAGCAAAGGTACCCATGCTAAATTTGCGTCTTTTTCTTCCAACATCCTGAGGATACCCAGGGTTTGAGGATTCCCCTGGAGGGAACAGAGAAATTAGGCAAAATACAGCTAGATTTGAGTTTTTTTGAGGAAAATGGGCAGAGAGTGCTGCAGAAGACTGCGTCCGATTTTTTCCCTGCAAATGGTATCAACGAAAGGTTTCTGGTGCTAAAATCACCGTCTTCCCAGCTTCAGGAACAGTTAGATCTTTGTCAGAAAACCAAAGTGTTCGACACAGTTTTGTCATTTTATTGGGACTTAGCCTATTTTTTTTTATTTCAACTTTCTTCCAGTTAGTGGTAGAAATGGGTGTGAAACCAATAATGGATCCCGGAAAGCTATACATTTCTGAATTTAGCAAGGGGTTATTTGTGTTGATTCCTCAGGGGGTTCCTATGGAAAGTAACAGTTGAAATAAATATTGAAATTGAGTTAAAAAAACCAGCTATTTGTGCCTACATTTTCACCTGTTACTTCTAACTATGCTAGATTTTTTTAATCAATATACCGTTATGTCCTTGGGACCCTTCTAGTTGCTGGGATATATCGACCTTGTAGGTTCACCAAGAACCAGAGGTACCCAGAGCCAATAACTGAGCTGCACCTTGCAATATGTTTTCATTGTGTACCGGGTATACAGTAATTTCTTTGGTAAAATATATAAAGTGAAAAATAGGTATCAAGGAAACCTATGTATTTCTGAAATGGAAATAAGATATAGAGTTTAGAAGCAGTGGTTATTTTCACATCTCTGATTTTGTAGGTAGCCATAATAGCATGTGAATTAGGGGACAATTTTAAAATGTCTTCTTTTTAACACACTGTCTTACATTTGGAATGCAGAAATGCATAGAAAGATAATGGATAATAAAACGTATTCTACTATTCTGTACTCCCAGAAGTCTCCTGATAAAACGGTACCACGCTTGTCTTGGTGGGCCTAGTGCCAGCGACAGAAAATGGCCCAAAACACAACATGGACACATCACATTTTCCACTGAAATCTGACCCATTGTTTGCAATGGCCTAGTTGTGGATTTTGAGCCATAGCTCAGCCGGCACCTAGAGAAACCTAGCAAACCTGTACATTTTTCAAAACTAGACACCCAGGGAAATCCAGCATGGGGTGACTAGTGTGGCTCTCACCCAGTTCTGTTACCCATAATCCCTTGTAAACCTCGAACTTTGTAAAACACATTTTGCTCACATTTCTGTGATGGAAAGTTCTGAAAATCCGTGGTAAGCCACAAACTTCCACCCACACAGCATTTCCCCAGTCTTCCAATAAAAATAGTACCTCACGTGTGTGGGTAGGCCTAGTGCCTGTGAGAGGAAACAGTCCAAAACACAACGTGAGAACATCGCATTTTCCACAGAGAACTGATCCTTTTTTGCATTGTGCATAGCTGTGGATTTTGGGTCCTAGCTCAGTCGGCACCTAGGGAAACCTAGCATGCATGTAAATTTTTTTAAACTTGACTAAAAGTCTTACCTCACTTGTGTGGGAAGACCTAGTGCCCGCGACAGGAAAAGTCCCAAAACATTCTGTTGAGACTTCAAAATTATTGATCACAAAAAGACATGGTTTTGCGAGGGAGTCACCTGCGCTTTGTAGGAAAACGTTGGGTGATCCACGCAAGCCACACCTCCCTGGACTCCCCCAGGAGTCTAGTTTTCAGAAATGTCTGGGTTTGGTAGGTTTTCATTGATGGAGGCCAAGCCTGGGGACAAAAACAAAAGTGCCCCCCTTTCAAAAACCCAGGTCTTTTTGTGATAGATAATTTTGATGTCTCCACAATACGTTTTGGGCCCCTCTCTGTCACGGGCACTTGGCCCACCCATACAAATGTGGTATCATTTTTATTGGGAGACCTGGAGGAACAATGGGTGGTAGGAAATTGCGTTGGCCCAGTGATCCCACAATTTTTCCACACAGAAATATGAGGAAAATGTAATTTCTTTTACCAAAATATGAGGTTTGCAAAGGATTCTGGGTAAGAAAATCTTGGGTATCCATGCAAGCCACACCTCCCTGGACTCCCCGAATCTCAAGCTTTCAGAACTGTCTGGGTTTGGTAAGATGGCCACCAAGTCCGGGACCAAAAACCCAGATGACCCCCTTGCAAAACCAGGTTGTTTTGTGATCAATCATTTTTGATGCCTCTAAGATACGTTTTGGGCCCTTCCCTGCCGTGAGCCCTTGTCGGGAGACCTGGGGGAACGCTGCGTGGTAGGAAATTTGGGTGGGCTTGGTGATCCCACAACTTTTCCCCGCAGGAATGTGAGGAAAATTTGATTTATTTTTTGCCAAATTTGAGGCTCGGCTCCGTTGTCGGGATTATGATGGCACTTTCCGACAGACTTTTCATGTTGGCCTTTCCAACATAAAAAGGCTGTCGGAAAGTGTCTTTAGGGGCCCCTAGCAGGACTCCCTTGCTCTCTGCCCCCGTGCCTGCCATACGGTGCAGGGATGTTTACAAACATCCATGTGTCAATGGAAGCTTGTGCTACGGGCCCTTTCCGCCCACTGCACCAGCTTCCATTGACAAATGGATATTTGCAACCGCCCTATGGGCAGTCGCATCGTAATCTTGCGGTCGGAATCTACGACCTAAGTTCGGGCAGTTCCAGGCCGCTACTGTGTCGTCTGCCCGACATTTCAATTAGGCCATAGTATTTTGCCTTGTAAACTGCAATTTTGTATACATTTTCTGTATATTTGTACTTTTATGACTTTATGCAGATGGTTGTCTCATGGAACGCTTACTCTCAGTACAATGAGCTTGAGATGGTTATGGTGAAAGGCCAATGATAACAGCTATATGCCTGATTGTTTATTCTGAAATGTTATGAAAAAGGCAATAAACCTAATATTTTGATTGTGAAAAACATATATTAAGGTCAAAAGGCATTTAAGGGTAGATTGTTATAAATCTGAATTCAAGCAAACTGATAGGTATATTACAGTAGACCCGAGTTGGTTATAGTGACAAGCCGGTGATAACAGCTATAGGCATGATTAGTGTGCAAGAAAATGTCACACCTGATGCCATAAGCCTGGTCTGTTCATCAAGAAATGTTATTACAAAGGCAGTAGGCCTGACTTACTTATTGTGAAAAGCATATGGTAAGGCCATTAGTCCTCTAACAGTGGATTGTTATAACATTATATTACAGGCCATAGAAAAGTATTTGGATGCATGTAATCATACAGATTACCATACTAGGCAATGGATTTAGGGTTGGTTGCCTACTATGATTAACACTGTGAGTAGAATTTCTATGTGATATTCTTGTTAGGCCCTATTGAGAGAGGAGTATATTGGTTTGCCAACTGTAATTTTGCATATAATTGTAAAGAACAGAACTTGTAATAGAAGCATCCAGCTGCATCCGAATTGTAAGACCTGCATTACAAGCATGAATCCTGTATGTTTCCCCAAGGACTATGGCTGCTAATCGCAGCCAACACCTCTAGATAAAAATCTGTGGAGAGAATGGGAAGTTACCAGGGAATCAGACCATCATTTACCAGTTCCCCCTATAATTTCCTATTTCTCACAAGAACCTTAGGATTCACCTTATAGCCCCTGTTTACACTGAATCTTCCAAGAAGCAAGTACTCCTGGATTGGTAATGCCAAGTAGCTACACCTAAAAGGACCAAATTTAGGGTACTCATAATACTGTTATAAGTAGTAAACAACTAAATGGTTCTTTAACAGGTTTAATGGGGACGAGCCTACAGGGCGATAATTAATTTGTGAATGAAGGAAAGTGAGTTATTAATTTGGGAGTGACTGACACTACCAACATAACAAAAGAAAATTGTTGATAATGTACAGTGCAGCTCACTCACTGAGAACACTGTGGTCAAACCCCGGTAGCTTTGGCACAGCAGCAGACTGTTCCCCAGGAAAATACGTGTTAGGTTCAAATAGTATGAAACAACATTAAAGCAAGGAAACAAGATAATTACATTTCCAAAACAATTTTAAAAACAAGCAAAACGTAATAAGGAAAATATATACAAATTATAAGAATTGGATTAAAGTAACTGAACATATGGAGGTAGAAAGTGCCAGGAAATCACACTGTGTCCATTAATCCCTGAACTGTTGCCCCCACCCCCTCCAGTGCTGACCTCTCTTTCTGCCTAGATGGGGTAGTTTGAGCTTAAGCCTCCATAACGTTTTGTCCACAAAATGTATCCATGACAAATTTGCGTCTTTTTTTCCATACATCCTCGGGATTTGTAATGGTGTCCAGGTTTTTTGGATTTCCCTGGAGGGAAAATAGGCAAAATATAGCTACATTTTGAGTTTTCTGAAAAAATTGGAAAAAAGTGCTCCAGGTAAAAGTGTCTGTTGCATTTTCCTAGAAATGGCATCTAAGAACAGTTTTATGTACAGAAGTTACCATCTACTCAGCAGTCAGGAAAGTGTAGAGCTGAATCAGAAAACCTACATTTTTTTGCCAGTTTTGGAATTTTTCAAAAATAGTAGCACATTTTACTATTTTTTGTGCTTTCAGCCTACTTCCAGTTTTGTTGTAGACAACATTGTGAACCACATGTGTGATCCAAGAAAGAACGTGGAGATTAGGGAGGACCAAAGTTGCTGTGAGGATGGTGCGCCAGACCACCAATGACAACTCTGCCTGAATTATGCTGCAATGTAGAAGGGAAATGTAAGTCCTGGTAGAAAAAAGAACAAAAAACAAGGATGTCATGCACTGTGGTACTACAGACGGTACACTTACACTGCCTCATAAAATCAACCCAACTCACCAGCTTAGTTAACCACAAGAGGCGTGAGAGAGCAATCACAAGTATCCCTCAGCAGGTGTAATGCAAAGAGTGACAGTGCAATCCGCTCCAAAGATCCCAAAGGGTCACAACAAAGACAAAAGCAGTGAATCCGAAAAGGTCAGCAAGACAACATAATTAAAGTAAAGAAATATAAGGACACAAAAAAATCTATGAACCTTCATAATAGTTTGTTGCCACCTATTACTGCATAGGTGATGAGGAATTCAATTACAGTCTCTCACCTATTAACATCATATGCCAAATTATTCATGTAAAGGCCAGTTGTGGATAAGAGTCCTTGTCTAGGAGGGAACACGTGGGAAGTACAGTTTGCTAGCAGAGTGCGAGTGCGGAGGTTTGAATACCCATACAATGGAGCTGTCAGTCCAAATTGTTTAGGCAGCAGCTGGGGTGCCATGACCACCACACCAAGAAAGACCCAAAGTACATGCACCGAGAGCTGGAGGGGTAGAAAACAACAGAGCTGAAGCAAAATAAATCCTCCAGGAATAAGTTGTAGCCAACCCTCTGAGGATGCGTTTAAATAGCATGCTCCCAAAACCTGGCCACCGGGACTGAAACAACACAGTGGTTTCACAAGACCCTGCACGGCGTCCAGACCACAAATGGAGGAAGTCAAAGGTGTGGGGAGTGGAGGCTGTGCACAATTAGTGATGAACAGGAAAAGATGGTATGAACTGCTAAGGTACCGTGCATCATGGGTCAGCCATAACCGTGGCCAAGAGGGCGATACTACCACAACACTGCCTATGGCTGGGAGTGTCCCACAACAGCATCTCCCCACAACATCCAACTGACGGGATGTGGTTCTGCAGGGTTTCAGGCATGAAACTGGCTAACCAAATGTGGGGCATATACAGGAGTGGCCGATTCCCAAGATCGGTCCTTGGAGGGTATCCCTTCCAGTCAACGAAATAGAAAAAACACCCAAATCTCCTTTGTGAATCCAGAATACAGTGCACAATTCATGGTCTCCTACCAAAAACGGAGATAGAGGGGGAATTGGGTGAGTTGTGGAAATTAAGGGTTTCAGAAAAGTAGTGTGAAACAAAGGGTGAATCCGACAGTTATCAGGGAGGGTGAGTTTCATGGCCACATAGTTAATGATCTTCTGAATTGAGGAAGGGCCCCACAAACCGTGCTTGTATTTTTCTCAATCCTTCCAATTTGATTTTCTTAGTGCTCACCCACACTATGTCACTGACAGTATAAGTATAAGTATAAGTATGAGTATAAGTGGGTGCAGAGCATCTTTGTTTATTGCATTGCTCTTTCATCAGTTCCTTTGTTGTCTGTGGCTGTTCTTTTACTGTAACTCATAACTCACATCTTTTGTAACTTATTTAGTTATGTATCTGCTCTAGGAATTGCGTGTGTTAACTGAAAGGGTAAGATTCTTGGATGATAACCTGAATTAGGGCAGTGTGTACACCATTATTTTAGGCGAATTCTGCAAACGGTAAGGATCTTACCTAGCTACTCGTCACAGATGCTAACAAGCAGCAAAAATATTGTTTCATGGACTGATTGATCCTTTACGTTTGCCCAACAGACTGCGGATGGTAGGCTGAGGACAAACGGTGATCAATATGTAAAGTGGTGCAGACCTCCTGCAAGTATTTAAAAATAAACTGAGGGACTCGATCTCTTATAACAGAAGGCACACTATGGACCCGAATGGCATGTTGAATGAATATGTCTACCATTTCCTTAGCTGTAGGTAACTTGGCAAAAGGAACAAACTGTGCCATCTCAGAAAAAAGGTCCACCATCACTAAAATAGTGTTGTATATCCTTTATCCTTTGGGAGATCTGTGACAAAATCCATACTAATAGTGTGCCAGATTGAGGGAATGACTGGAATAGGATGCAATAAACCTGCTCTGGGGGCATGCAAAGGTTTATTGCTACCACACACAGGACACGCCTTTCCATAGGTCTGCACATCTTTCGTTATGGTATCCTTGAAAAACCATAGCCATCACAGCTCCTTGTGATTTTTGTTCTCCTGGGTGTCCCACCAGCGATGAATGACACCAGTGCAGTACCTGATCTCTAAGTTCTCTAGGGATATAGAGTTTTTGCTCATTGATAGAAAAAACC
This sequence comes from Triturus cristatus, assembly GCF_964204655.1. NCBI lineage: Eukaryota > Metazoa > Chordata > Amphibia > Caudata > Salamandridae > Triturus > Triturus cristatus. The sequence goes on along the minus strand of NC_140589.1, from coordinate 1,753,404,761 downwards.
CTCTTTAACAACATGATCAGGGTGTACTAACCACTGGGTATGTTCTACCATTTTCAGGGTCTTTTTAATATCAAGGAACTCATTGGCTGAGCAAACTATTATTCTCTGGAGTGGTATCATAAAGAGCTCTCTCTGCAAGTCTTTTTCCTTCTGAGGTGATACAAAAATACGGCCTGTTTGTAATCATGAAATGAATCCCGTTAAAAAACAAAACCTGAGGAGTAAAATCCCAAGCTCATCGAAAAAACTTTGGGTTCTTATGGCTGGCATAGGAGGAAAGCCTTTGTTTCTGACTCCAGGGAGTGGTCACACTGCCTGGCAGAAAGTCAGCCAGAGCACAGAAACCCTGTTGCAACCAGGTGTGCAACTTCTAAGGTAGCCACCTTATTGATGTAACAAAATGTTACTACATCTATCACAAGCATGACTTATAATTTACCATGTTACATTTGTATTTTCAAATGCTGACCAAAACAAATATATTAATATTCACATTTGTAGTGACCTGTTGACTACCCTCATCCCATGTCATGGCCTAAACTCACTAATCCAGGCCCGCAACATCATCTAGCCTTGGGGGCTCCTATACATTTTGTGATGGCACATATGTATGGCACAGTGAATACTGGCCACTGGGAGTAAGGGGCCTGCAGTTCGGACATGAAACACTTTGAAATGTGAGTAAAATGAAATTAAATGTTAGCTCAAGAAGTTTTGGTAACTCTTCCTTTCAGTGTTCATCCATTTAAAAAGCATTCAGGGGCATGTTTTAGGGACACTCAAAATGTGATGAGGCAAGGATGTATGTGTACGACAGAAATACCTCAGTGCTTCAGTTGTTTGTCCCTGTGACTCAGCCGCAGCCTGGCCCATGAATGTGACTGAGAACTACTCATTTTCAGGCCCTGCTATCTGCAGCCTTGTGATCATGATGTCACATGAACACAGCCTTCCCTTAACTTCTATATGAAAAAAATTACTGTGTGCCCATCTAAATGAACTAAAGGCTGTGTGCTACTGTGAAGGGGTCTAGGAGCTACTGGTAGTCCCAAACAACTGTTTGGAGACTCCTTATCTAGGCAGAATGATTTGTGGGATGATGTGCATATCTAACATCATTTTCATTTGGTTTGTACAGAAAGCATTTATGTAGAGTTGTAAAGAGTATATAATGTGTTTTCTAATTTACATGATGTGAGTATTCATCGTATCACATGTAAATCAAACATATACATACATGTATCTCTACATACACACCAAATAGAATCTAGAGCTTTATGCACACAACACATACTAATGTTGTTGTTTTTTATTATAAAGTGCTTACAAATCCCAAACATCATTGTCCTAATTTGTTGCAGGGATTCTGCACGAATATAGAACTATGCATGAGATTATGGGCCCGTAGTATGTAGGGACTGACTTATCCTACCACCTTGGTACCCATGAGCCTGGGACCGACTACCTATAGTGTCTCACTTGCCCTCCAACTCACTCACAGAAGAACAAGTGATTAGACACCCAGAACACAACACTCCCAACTCTTTCAGGAATCACGGTTGCAAGACACACCCTTTCGCTCACACTCTTGTACTGGTACACAATAAGATCTGACAGAGACATGAACAACGTGCACTAGTATGCAGTATACGTGCCACAATCAGCAGAAAAATACATACCACCAATACGGTCAGCATAGCAAGTAGTCCGTAAATCATAAAAGTAGCTGTCATGATGAATGACAGTGTAGCCTAACCTCCCTCCTCTTGTAAAGAAGCAAGATGATTATATATTAGAAGATCTCCTGGTGTTATCAGCAGACCCCTTACCTCTGTCTATAGATGGTAGATCTACCTCATAGGTGCTGTCATGCTCTTCTCCCTGGAAAGGTCTTTCTCCGAGTGTGTGCTACCTATCCGTGTATTCCAATAAGACCAAAGTATGTGTTCCCAAACAAACAACTGCATCCAAATGTTTTGTCTAGGTACTAGGGCTGACCAGAACAGAATAACAAGGGGCATTGTTGTTCAACCTTGTTCACAATGTTCAGACTAAATCCCAGAAACCTGCAAAGCGTGAAAACAACTGTAGGTTCTTATGTGAAAGTTTCAGAGATGCATATGCAAAATAAACGTGTGGTAACAAGTGCAAAGCACCAGACAGTCTGCAGCATGCTCATGCTAACATAGGGAAGACGACAATGTCCTCATGGGCCAGGTGACACCCTTCCCTTGGTCAGGATGCTAGCACTGGACTAATACAGAAGTCACAGGTAAGCAGAGCCAAAGTGTCTCATTTAAAAGCCAAATTGAAACCAAAGTCCAAAGCAGGACGTTGATGCAATGGAAAATAGAGTAGACAAAAATGTTTGGATGCAAAAATAGATCCAATCAGAGGGTATTATCCAGGCCAAAAACTTTGTGTGACAAGTGGAATGCCAAAAGCTGCAATAGACCTTCCAGAGTGAAAAGGGATGCCATCCAATTAAGCAGATCAGATGAGCAGACATGCTTCTCATATCAAGTGGCCGTCAGGAGCATCCCAGGGCAGCCCATGTCTATTTCGATGAAACTCAGATCCAAGATGCGCTGTCCATGGGCACAAGGACTCGCTTCATTCGCCGGCCCCAGCAAAGGATTTCTCACAAGCCGCATGCCTAATGAACAGTCCTGATCATGGGACATCCAGGTCCCATTGAAAGAGGCACCGGATGCAGTAGAACACAGGTTGCACACAGGTGAAGTAGGCATAACAGAAGGTTAGCAAGCCAATGGCATCAAACCAAAAAGCTGCTGCATCTGATCACGGTACAGGTGCAACTGTTCCTGGCTTGGTAAAAACAGAGGTGGAACAGCCATTGCGGAGCACCTATTCAAGTACAAGGACACCACAAACCAGGGGGAGCAGTAGGGGAAACCCTCCGAATACACTGGATAAAATAGAATGAATAAAGGCCAGGATTACTCCAAAAATAGTCTGAATGAAGATGACAAGGCCTGATCCCACAATTTTAAAAAAACGGGCTAGGCCTGCTGTATCAGACGCATTAAATATTTGGTGAATTAACTCTCCAAAGTGTAGGGGGAGATTGGTGTTTAGTAACAACTGAATTTCACTGGATATTCTCCCCATCTGTAATTCGAAGGACTCATGAGCTGACATGACGGCCACTCCTTGTTGAACCATTAGCTCTTTGAGTCTGCTAAGCTTATTGAAATATATTTTCAAAGTTGGAATGGAAGGCCACAGCAAACTATCTACACTTCCACAAGGGAGGGTACAGGACATTGCTGTAACGGACCACTGTGACTCCTTAGGATCCAGGCGATGCACAAAGTGGTCCACCTCTCGATGTCCCCAACTCTGGACAAGTAAACACAGAGTAGTAAGGCAATCAAGCGAGGGAAAGGAATTAGGGAAGGAACAGTGGGGATGAGGAAACCTGTAACAAAATAATACAAGGTTAACACACGTCTATAAAAATGCAACTCTCATATGATCTCACTAGAACTGTCTGTTTACCTGGAGATAACCTAGGTAGTGCCGCTGTTTTTCTCTCTATCACCATTAAAGATGCTTCTCTCAAAATGTAGTGATGCGTATCTACAACAATAAAGCGAAGACACATTAAAACATCATGCGTTCCTGCTTCCAAACAAATGTACAACACACCAGGTCGTACATACCTCAATCTTCCTTTCGTTCAATAGAAAAAAAAAGAAGAAAAAGTAAATAAACAATATCGAGAATTCCAGTGTACCAGCACATCAGAATCCTTAAGGCAGTCTTGGAAACAAGGAGCCAAATGCTGAGTCCGAGGTGAAGCTTCCAAAAATAAACTCAGAGAACCCCAAGTCACTGAACGATACTTATTCCCTGGAAGTCAGAAACGGAGAACTAAATACCTGAAAAGAAGTTAAGGTTGGGGCTTCTCCTTACGTGAATCACAACTCGAGCCCGAGTAGCCAAATATCCAGCCTCCACTGCAGACGTAGGTTCAGAAGAAACAAAGGCTCAGAACCCCTCTCCGGAACATAAAACTCCGGAACCAGCAAAGAGCGGATGGAAACACTCTCCACGAAGTTGTAGGAAAACACCTCTTTCCTGCTTTGTGGCGGAACCAGGAAACCAAGCTCTACGGAGCGTCTAGTCAGCGCACAACAATTGTTTCTCGGGAAGACGCCACCGGATTCACAGGTGACGTGAAGGAACCAATCAAACAAGGATGAGGACCGGAATAGCTGTGTTTTCACACGACTTGAACGAACGTCCAGAATTACGCGCACCGCCTTGCTCGCGTTGAAGGGAGTTAATTCAAAGGCTCCACCCCTTCAAACGCATGAGTTCTGGGAGATGTAGTTCTTTTCTTTCCATCATACTCGTAGGCGCCTATACTCAGCGCCTGACAGTACGCCCACCTCCCAAGCGCCTCCTAGAACCAGGCTTGTCCGGATAACGAGTGTAGAACAAATGCACTGCTCGAGGAGCATGGACATTCAATAACGGCTCCCAAGAGTTGTCCTCAGCCGCATATCACTTCCATGCTATGAGGTACCACAGTCGACCCTGCCGATACTTTGAGTCCAACACCTTCCGTACCTCGTATTCCAGCTGCCCATCCCAAACCACTGGAGGAACAGCCACTCGCCTGGCCCCAACTGCTGGTTTCAACAGACTGCAATGAAAAACAGGATGGATACACAAAGAAGCAGGTAGTTTCAGTCTGTATGCAACAGGATTGACCTGGCGCACAACCGCATAGGTACCAATGAATTTGGGATGAAAGACGCTGCGGAACCGGAACCGAATGTTCTTGGTGGATAACCACACACGATCACCTGGATGATACGTGGGACCCTCCTGGCGGTGACGATCAGCCCAGGTCTTATATAACTGTTTAGCTCGATCTAAATTATCCTGCACTTTCTTGTGCATTGCTTGTAGAACCCTCATCTGTTCGGAAACAGTTGGTTGGTTCACCACATCACAGGGAATGGACAACGGAAGGACTTCAGCATGAAATCCATGGTTGGCCCTGAAGGGGGCTTCCTTTATGGAGCTGTGCCAGGCGTTATTATAGGACAATTCAGCCAACCATAGTAAGGCGACCCAGGAGCTGCTTGCTTCCTTCGAATAACAACGCAGATAAGTCTTGAGGGTTTGATTTAGCCTTTCCGTTTGGCCATCCGTCTGCGGATGGAAGCTCGTAGAGGTGGCAACCTCTACTTGAAGGGCTTTACACCACATTCTCCAGAATCGTGCAATGAATTGGGGTCCCCTGTCCGACACAATCACTCTCGGGAGTCCATGTAACTTGACCACATGAGATAGCAGTAACTGAGCGGTCTGCCCTGCTGTGGGTACATTTTTACACAGGATGAAATGGCCCATTTTAGTGAGGCTGTCCACTACCACCATTATGGCATTACAACCTTGGTCTAGAGGTAGACCTAGAATGAAATCCATACTTATGGTCTGCCAAGGTAGAGATGGGGTAGGCATGGGGATCAGTTTACCTTCGGCTTTAGAATGTTCTCCTTTGGCACAAGCACATGTTTCACATTGTGCTACCCATTGTTTTACATCTTTGGCCATATGGTCCCACCAGAACCGTCTTTGTACCAGCTGTAGGGTTTTTGTGCATCCTGGATGACCGGCTATAACAGAGTCATGACACCAATTGAATGGTTTGAGCCTGAGAACCGAGGAAGGCAAGAACAAGCTGTTCTTATAGAACGGCAATCCATGTTTGAGCATACGATGCGGGTCTTTGTTTGCCCATCTTTGCCACCAAGCAAGTGTTTTGTGTGCTTTTTCTTCTTCCAAGAAATTATCCAACGTGACAGAACACACTACTTTCTCTGGAGTAATGATTGCTTCAATAATGCCTTTTCTAGGCCCCAGAACATCTTCCTGTCGAGACAATGAATCGGCTTTCCTATTATCTGAATCTGGCCGAAAGGTAACCATAAAGTCAAATTCTGCGAAGAACAGCATCCATCGCATCTGTCTTTGGGTGAGTTGTCTGGCCGTTTTCATATACTGCAGGTTCCTGTGTGCGGTGTAAACCGTGACTGGATGTTTCGCCCCCACAGATAGTGTCTCCATTCTTGGAATGCCTTTTTTATGGCCAACAACTCCTTCTCAGCCACAGTGTAGTTGAGTTCGCCTGTATTCAGTTTCCTAGACAGAAAGGCTACAGGATGTAACTGTCCCGAATGTTTGTCTCGCTGAGACAAGACGGCCCCTGCTGCAATATCCGAGGCATCTGCCTCCACGATGAATGGAACCTCGATTTGTGGGTGTTGCAGTATAGGTGCTGTAGTAAATGCCTTTTTTAAATTGACAAAGGCTTCCATAGCCTCTGTAGTCCAACAAAAGGGGATCCCCTTTCGCAATAGACGAGTGAGAGGAGAGACCAGATGAGAAAAGTGAGAAATGAATCGCCTGTAATAATTGGAGAAACCCAAAAAACACTGCACATCCCTCACGTTCTTTGGTACAGGCCACTCCTGCACTGCCGTCACCTTTCTATCTGCCATGCATAATCCCGAAGGACTCAACATCACCCCCAAGAATTCTACCTCGTCTACGTGGAACTCACATTTGCTCAATTTGCAAAACAAGCTATGTTCATGTAACCTGTGCAAGATCTGTGATACATGTCTGACGTGTGATTCCTGATCGTTGGAATAGATCAAAATGTCATCTATGTAGACAACCACAAACTTGTCTACATAGTCCTTCAACACATCATTAAAAAAAATTGAAATGCCGCTGGGGCATTACATAGCCAGAACGGCATCACCAAATATTCAAACAAACCATAGCGTGTCTTAAAGGCCGTCTTCCACTCTTTCCCTAAGGGCAGCTGTTTCTGCTCTCGAGGTAGCCAACTCCTGCTGCACTATGACTACCGCTTGCAGCACATCATCTAAGGTCGCCATGTTTGTGACTTGCCTGAATCGGAAGGAGTAATATTTCGTGGGCGCGTAATTCTGTAACGGGCCACTGTGACTCCTTAGGATCTGCTAAGCTTATTGAAATATGTTTTCAAAGTTGGAATGGAAGGCCACAGCAAACTATCTACACTTCCACAAGGGAGGGTACAGGACATTGCTGTAACGGACCACTGTGACTCCTTAGGATGCAGGCGATGCACAAAGGGGTCCACCTCTCGATGTCCCCAACTCTGGACAAGTAAACACAGAGTAGTAAGGCAATCAAGCGAGGGAAAGGAATTAGGGAAGCAACAGTGGGGATGAGGAAACCTGTAACAAAAGAATACAAGGTTAACACACGTCTATAAAAATGCAACTCTCATATGATCTCACTAGAACTGTCTGTTTACCTGGAGATAACCTAGGTAGTGCCGCTGTTTTTCTCTCTATCACCATTAAAGATGCTTCTCTCAAAATGTAGTGATGCGTATCTACAACAATAAAGCGAAGACACATTAAAACACCATGCGTTCCTGCTTCCAAACAAATGTACAACACACCGTACATACCTCAACCTTCCTTTCGTTCAATAGAATAAAAAGAAAAATAAATAAATAAACAATATGGAGAATTCCGTGTTCCAGCACATCAGAATCCTTAAGGCAGTCTTGGAAACAAGGAGCCAAATGCTTAGTCCGAGGTGAAGCTTCCAAAAATAAACTGAGAGAACCCCAAGTCACTGAACGATAGTTATTCCCTGGAAGTCAGAACCGGGTAAAAAAATACCTGAAAGGAAGTTGAGGTTGGGGCTTCTCCTTATGTGAATCACTACTCGAGCCCGAGTAGCCAAATATCCAACCTCCACTGCAGACGTAGGTTCAGAAGAAACGAAGGCTCAGAACCCCTCTCCGGAACCTAAAACTCCGGAGCCAGCAAAGAGCGGATGGAAACAGTCTCCACGAAGTCGTAGGAAAACACCTCTTTCCTGCTTTGTGGCGGAACCAGGAAACCAAGCTCTACGGAGCGTCTAGTCAGCGCACAACAGTTGTTTCTCGGGAAGACGCCACCGGATTCACAGGTGACGTGAAGGAACTAATCCAACGAGGATGAGGACCGGAATAGCCGTGTTTCCACATGACTCGAATGAACGTCCAGAATTACACGCACCGTCTTGTTCGCGTTGAAGGGAGTTAATCCAAAGGCTTCGCCTCCTCCAAACGCATGAGTTCTGGGAGATGTAGTTCTTTTCTTCCCATCGTACTCGTAGGCGCCTATGCTCAGCGCCTGACAATTGCTGCATCAAGTAACACATTGTGAAACTGTTACAATGTACGGGATGCCTGACGCAGCAGTTCCTTGTTGAGGATGAGATAACTGCCATTAGAGAGCAAAGTGAGTTGGAATAATTCCAGGAACCAGAGTTCCCTTTAAAAAACAAGCCAAATTAGGGGCTGCAATGTTGAAGGGAGTGGCCGACCATAGAGTCACAATCCTCCCCTGTAAGGAAAACATCATTTTCTGCATGTTGACAATGGAATGCAAAGGGCAAGGACCACAGCTCATGTATGTAACTGCTCCCAAGCGGTTTGTATCTACCTACAGGATAGAGTTTCATACAAGCCACAAATTGGAATATTGAGTTGGGTAATGAAATAACCCCATATATTAACCATACGGCAGACACTGTTTCTGCTACAGTAAATTGTAACTGTTCTAGTTTTTCGATGTGTAACATAGTATACGTTGTGTCTTTCATTGACGTCTATCAATTTAAAAAGTAAAACCAGTGCTGTAGCATTCAGGTAATCCCATGGCACCCTCCCATTTTTAAGTGTTTGTAGTGTCCAAACAAATTGCATGACAGACCCAAGCTGATTCTGACCATGATACAAAGTAGACACTTCATTCTGAACAATATCAGTAACAGAAGACACAGTATTATACAAGGTGTATATACGAGAAGATAGCGTGTTTATGCTGTTATCAATAACTGCAAGAACCTTTTTCCAAATTATCCTGATCTATTTGGTGTAAGTGTACTGCTGCCTCCATATGTGATAGTTATCAAAATTCATTGTAGGCCGCATAAACAAACCTTATAGTGTGAGGGGACTTTGGACCAGGAAGGAAATCTGAAAGATCAATGTCACGTGACAAAAGGGAAAGATGGCGCTTAACAGATGACAGTGTGGAATGCTCCAACCATTGTTGGCGTAATTTGCCAACTGATTAAGTGATAACTGCATGTGAATGCAGTTAGCGCGGATTTTAGTCTAGTATGTGTAAATCCACTGGTAGCATTCATAAAGCGTAAATGACAAGCATTAGTGTCTGTAGGTCATAGTACCCAACCCTCTAGAAAAATCATAGAAGGATTAAAAGTGCCATTTTTTATCATACAAGTTATTCTTCCGTAGTTGGTATATGTTTGCCATGTCTCATACTGAGACAGAGACGGAATAGTGGGAGTGTTCAACTTTTTAGCAGTGGCTAATCTGAAACAAGTAGTTTGCTGGACCGTCTGATTTTGAAATAGTAATTGAGACGGGATCAGAGAGGCACGATGCAAGGCTCAGTACCTTGCACTTGCCAAACTGTAGTGCCCCAAATAGATCTTAAATCAATAGTGTCCTTCCAATAACCGTAATCTTTCAGGGACAGATTCGCTATGAAGGATGAGGAATAAACCAACTTAGTCTGGGTAAGCATATATTTGTTCAATGTGGGGATATTTAATTTGAAATAATATGATGCAGGGTAGGATAGATTGTAACCAGTGAAATATATAAATATATTTTTCTGTGTTATAGAACTCCCTTTAGATGGTGTTGAGCAATGTTCTCATTGTGTAAAATTAAAAGCTATACGCTGAGTACTGGTTTTGTGAAGAAAGTGATGCCCATAATGTTGGTAACAAAATAAAGCAGCGTAATTTGTGGGATTAATATATAAATCCTCTGTATCAAAAACAGTATAGTATTGTAAATCAGAAAACAAAGAATTAGCAGCATTAACATCCCAATCATCTGAGTGTACTCCAGGTATAACGACATCACTCATAGAAACACGGAAGACATATGGTATAACACGGAAGACATATGGTATCTGTATGGTCTCCATGGGACCAGATACATCAAATGGTACTTTATCCAAAAAAATGCCATCAGCGATCGGGACTGCTGAAATGTTGACAAGGGTTTGGTCTCTTTTCATCTTATGGGAAGATGAATGAGGGGCCAGTACTCCCTCAAATAATTCCACGGCAGAGCGTTCAGGTGGTAGTGGCCATTAATCAAAAGGAAAAACACAGTCACGAATCCAATCCACATGAAGAAGAACACCAGTGACAATACGATCCAGATGTAAGTCCATGGTGGGACCAGGTAAGTTCTTTCAACCACATGATGAAAACACAAACCTGTGCAGGGGGCAGAGAGATAGCCGAAGACAATGAAGATGAGTCTGAAGAAAAATGATCTTGGTCGATCTAGTAACTGTTGGAACTGAGCTGAAACAATGGGAGCTGTTCTTCATTAGAAGTAAAATGCATTCTAGTTTCTGGGAGATCAACTAAAAAAGTTTAACAGGTGCAGAAGTATACTCGTTTTCCACTGTGGAAGATGTAGAAGGTAAAACAGTTAATTGATCAACCTAAGACTCAACCTCCTCATTCGGCTGCCGGGGAGAATCAGGAAAAGCAAAAATTCATCTGATGTGTGAAACATCCCGACGTGGGATGCTTGTAGGCTCACTATTGGGAATTGCCCATATGGTGTAACTTGACATGTTCAATTGAAATGAAATGATTGTCCTTGCATGCAGGTAAGATCACAGTTCTGGTGCCCTTAAGACCAAAGACCAGGACCGGAGCACGGTATGTGGAACCAAATTCTTTCTTGTTCGCCACTTTTTCCCAGACCAGATCACTAACTTTAGGAAGACAGCCAAAAACAGGAATCAGCACTGCTACATCCATTGGTGAGGGCAAATGAAATTTTACTGGAGCATCTTGATTCTTTTGTAAATCCTGTAGCACAATGGTTATCTACGTCAAATGTTGTAGCAGCTACCACAATGTCTAGACCGTCATGGTCTGGCACAAACATTTTAATGTCAAAGAGCATTTAGTACCGAGTCCGCCCACCCAGAGATCTTCTAGGGAGATTAATTATTGCACGTTGAACCCCATAGTGATGAGTCGACCAGCCTCGGCCTGTACATAATACCCTTCCTGTTAAAGACCACTTTAAGTCACGGTTCATCCACTCCACAATACAGTTGCCCTCAGGCCAATACGGAGACGAGAAATGCATCTGCACCCCCATAGACTTCATCTAATCACGGTAAGCCTTAGAGGCAAAAGCCAGATCCTGGTCTCAATGGAAGGTGGCACAGGCATAAGTCCCTACAAAGTCGAATGCCGTGGTATCTGCCTCTTACTTTCTAATATAGAAAATAAGGAAAATATTTCCTTACATTCCCGACAACACCAGGAAAACAGTAGTTTCCCTTATTCAATCTAAGTTAGACTACTGCAACGGCCTATACCTCAACGCCCAGAAGCAGTGTCTGAGGAAACTTCAGATGATTCAGAACTCGGCAGCTCGCCTTTTATCTGACACCGCCAGACATTGCTCAGTTTCTAATGAAATTCGCAATCTTCATTGGCTTCCAGTATCTCGGCGTATTGAATTCAAGACACTTTGCATCGTATTCAAAGCTCTGCATCACCTAGGCCCATCTTTTCTGCAGGATCTTTTTACATGGTACCAACCAACTAGACATCTTCGGTCTTTGGGGGCACGACTATAGTTGGTACCGAGAATTCACACGGCGCACTGGGGAGGCCGTAGTTTTTATTATGGTGCATCGAAATTGTGGAACTCCCTTCCTTTTCAACTCAGGAATGTTAGCTCCTTGACGGTTTTCAGAAAGCAACTAAAAACCTGGCTCTTTCAGTATTAGGGGAAGTTTGCGGCTGGCATTCCCTAGCGCCAAGACACCTCCGGGTATTTGTGCGCTCTTATAAATCTTTTTAACATAACATAACATAACAAAGACATGCAAATCTTTTATAACAGTATGCGTGTCAGCACAGCGCTGTGGCCAAACCCAGAGGAACCTAGTGCACGAATCCATGGAAACCAATATGTATTTGAAAGCATTGGCGGATGTTAAAGTACCACAGTGGTCAAGATAAATACACCCAAATGGATGATTAGAAATGAAGAGATGAGTCTGTGGTGGACGCAAAACAGTAGAATTTTTAATTTGTTGACAAATTTCATATGAAAGCACATATTTGTGCTTTTGTTGGTATAAACCATGCCACCAATAGTGTTGTTGCAAAAGAGATCTTGTCTCGTCACTCCTTTGTTCGCAGAAGCCATTCCTTCGTGGGCGGCTAAAATCAGAGAAAGTCTGTGTTACTCGTTGGGAATCATGCGATCACCAACAGTCAAAATATTCACAAATAGTACCTGATCAGTAGTTAACTGGTAGCTATACCCGGAAGGGAAACCCTAGGGAAACAGAGTGCCCTCCTTTGTTGGGGCTATAACTGCCAAAATGTTATCGTCAATTTTAGTTATGGACCTTTTGACAGCTGCAACTGAACATGTGGCTACTGCAGATTTGTCTGCTTCATCAGTCATAGAGTTACCAACAGCGTGTGCTCCCACGCGCTGATGTCCTAGGGTATGGGAAACATGTGTGAGTGGCAAACGGTCTTTAAGATCGGCCACTCGGACCCAAAGCGTTTTATACTTTATTGCGCCACCTTTAGAATCTAGAAAATCATTTTGTTTCCAAAAGAATACGTTGTCATTATAGGATTGTACACAAAAGAAAGAGTTGCACAATGCACACTACTAATGTAGACAACTCAGGATCAGCAAACTCAAGAGCCAAGAGAGGAAGAAGGGACAAAGGAGGAGGATGAACATGTTCATATTGAAGAAACTCTTTTGTTTGTTAAGAAGAATCAAAAACAAAATTGACATCAGCCGATGTCAACAAAGTAACCCATTGTATCCAACGCAGATACAGAGCTTTTGAATTGGGTACACTCACCTTCGTGACAGCCTCCAAAGCGTGAACTGGTAAAACAACAAAAATGCGTTTGTCCTGAGCCAGAGGGCGCTCCTTTAGAATCGCCATCTGTACTGCAGGTAATTTTTTTTCAGTAGACAGACAACTTAATCCTGCTGGAATGTACAAATGCGATTTACAGGCAATGGGATCTGTGTCCCCTTCATTAAAAGTCACGTAATTGAATCCCACAGATCCTGTACAATTCATATGACCAAATTAGAAGTATTTTCTCTATTTTGCAAGTATTGAGTTGCAAGCAAATCAGACTCCAAAGAGCGCAGTATTGGGGTGTGTTCCGGAAGCCAACTGGAAGACGAAAAGGAAGGTTGTATCACCACGTATAGTGGTTTGATACTCTGAGCATAATCTGGAATGTAGGTTCTGCCAAAATTCAAGAAACCCAGCAAAGATTGTAACTTTTTGAGGGTAGTCGGAGGCTGCAATTGAGCATACTTCTCCAAAAAGTGGGATGCCAACCCCCTACCCTCATTGTTTAATTCGTAACCAAGGGAAAGAACTGCCAAGAATGCAATATGGGATTTAGCAAAATTGAATTTGTAATCCAAAACTGCGAAACGTGTGATAACACGATCCACACACGTAAGATGGGGATTTAGCTCATCATTTGTCAGGTAAATGTCATCGACATATGAAAATGCATCAGGATCTATTTCATATAAAATCAACACAATGTGTGCCGCAAAAACTCCAGGCTATTCTTATACCCATAGGTAATCTCTGATTGCTGAGAGCGCTGAATGCCGTCAAGTCATGGCATTCCAGAGCCAAAGTGTGACTGTAAAATCCATTAAAAATGTTTAAGGTAGTTTTAAACTTCTTGCGGACAAGATTATTAACTAACGCTGAACGATGTGTGTTCTGTACTGCAAAGGTACGAACATGACTATTCAAGTGTCTGTAGTCCAAAACAATACGATATGAGCCGTCCAGTTTCAATACCAGAAAAATAGGATTATTCATCGAAGAGACACAGGGCTCAATTACACCCTGATAGTCCAATTGAATCAGAATGTCACTAACGGATGCTTTAGCATCACGTTTAATGGGATACTGTGGGAGGGCTGTGGTGTAGACCATAATGGAATAACATGCAAAGGAGAATCCTTATCACACCCGCTTGATTGTGATATAAAGCAGGAGCTAAGGTTAAAGCCCACTCCGAAGCATTCGATTGTTTAGTCTCCTCAGGGACATACTGAGAAAAAGAGGGAAGAATTACATCCTAACCCGTAGGGCAAACAAGGACAAAAAGGGGAGGCCAATCAACCTCCGCAAGCAAAATGTAATAAGAAAAAGTCAAATTGTCACAAAACACTGCATTGACAGTGCGTTTTACATCACCTTTGATTTGAAGAGCTACTTGATAAAGTCTATCAGGTGGCGCTACGCGGGTGTCTGCAGTTTTAACAGTTATGTAACTGTCAGTTGCTTCTGCCTCCAGAAGGTGGAAGAGTGTCCAGCAAACTATAGTAACTTCCTCTGCGCTGTCGAGGAGAGTCACGGCCAAACTCCTGTCTAAGAGGAGGGTTCTCACCGTCTGGGACATACTTCACTGTCAAAGCGGCAACTTTGTTCTTCCAAAATGGGGCTCGATATTGAGGTGGTTCCTCCCGTTTGACTTTCACGTCAAACTGTTTCTGCGGGTCCCACCTTTTTTGTGTGGTCTCGCCCAGTTGGGATCCTGTCGTCCCCCTCCACCAAATTGTTGATCCGACGATTCCTGAAAGGAACAAGGAGAACGGACATCAGGAACCTGGAACCTCTATGGTATCCTAATTTTAGAACGAACACAAGAAGATGATGGATGGAGCGCTGAAACTGTTGCATGGATTCTGCACATATACAGAACTATGCGCAGAAAACCAGGACTTCGGTGGATAGTGGTGTACCAACCTATCACCTCAGTGCCCAAAATCCCAAAAACGACTAGCAATAGTGTCTCATTTGTTATCCGACTAACAGCGAAGCTACCAATGATTAGACAACCCAGAACACAATACTCCCGACTCTCTCAGGAATCGCGGGAGCAAGACAACTCTTTCGCTCACTCATTCATACTTATCCACAATAAGAGTATTCATAGTCACGATATAGTTTAAAATGTTTATTTTAACTAACGCACTCTATGGTACAGTACACGTGCCATTACTAACAGCAAAATGCATGAAAACAATATTGTCAGCATTGTCACAATTCTATAGAATACAAACGGGGATATCATTTTATAAAGACAGTGGAAAAGGGCTACAGTGCCTAACCACCCTCCCCGTGGTGAGATATAGTTTATTATAAAAAAGAAGACCTCTGGGCTTTGTCAGCAGACCCCATACCTCAAGGCCTAGATGAAAGGTTTACATCTCAGGTCAAGCACAGCTCTTCTCTCTGGAAAGGTCTCTCTCCAAGTGTGTTAACAATATGCTTTGCTGCAATATTAAAGCATAAGATTTTCAGTAGTGCAGATGTGTGTCATGTTATGTCTAGGTGCGAGGAACTGACCAGAACAGAATAACAAGGTGCATTATCGACCTTGCATATCGTGTGCAGACTAAACCTCAGAGCACAGCAGAGAATGTGAAAAACAGACAATTCTCATGTGATAAGGGCACAAACAAAGTCTTGGAAAATAAATGCAAGTAGTGTTGTGCGTAAAAGCAGCTTAATGGCAGCGTAGCTCATGCTAACTTAGCCTGGGACGACTCCTGGTTGCCGACGGCACTGGGAACAGCCCCGACACTCACGACCACGCACGCAATCTGGGAATCATCCTCGACTCAACACTCTCAATGACCAAGCAGGTGATAGCCGTCTCCTCCTCCTGCTTCAACACCCTCTGCATGCTCCACAAGATCTACAGATGGATCCCGACAGATACAAGAAAGACAGTCACCCAAGCCCTCGTCAGCAGCAGACTCGACTACGGAAACGCTCTCTATGCGGGAGCCCCGACCAAGCTCATCAAACGACTACAACGCATCCAAAACGCCTCAACATGGAACATCGTCCCACTGAGCCTACAACAGACCCAAGACCTGCTGACCTTCAGGAGGATGCTCAAGACCTGGCTGTTTGATCAGTAGTGCCCCCCCAGCACCTTGAGACCCTCGCGGGTATGTAGTGCGCTTTACAAATGACTGATTGATTGATTGATTGATTGATTAGCAATGTCGACAATGAACCCACCATCCATACTACAAAACTTTTCAGACACTCACCCCCGTCACAGATCTGGGTTGCATCCATCATCAATCTTTAGCTCACTTCGATACACCAGTTCAGACCCAAATATATGCAAATCAGTCTTGACCCTGTGCCTCATGGGAATAGTCCAGTCTGAACTGCCAAGCGAAGTCTTCCTTGGACCGGAAAGAAGCATCCTCCTCATCAGCGAGGCTAGCTTGAATCCACTGGCTATGTGGTCTCTTGTGATTATCCTCATTAGAAGCTCCTCCTCTCCCATTCCTCTGGACTATAAGTTAATATAGCTGCCTCTGCTTTGGCCTCCTGCCCAGGAGGAGAAGGGCTCCACTGGAGGTTAGCTAGGCCCGAATTTCTTCATCCACGTGTGGACGACACCTGTAATTTCCTGAAGCAGACTTGCCGCATCTATTCCTTAGGAGGCTTCTAGTCTACACTTCTCTTCCTCTACCCCTGCTACAGTGTCACTAGCTGCCCTCTCCTCTGCTTTCTGCCATTCCCAGACTAAAAATGCCAGAGTGCAGACACCTGACGATAGCCAAGCTGCCAACCTAGCCGGAGACTCACAATGTTGCCCTAGCCCTGACATACAAACAGATGGGCAGCGAAGGCGCTACTGCACATCTGGAGGGCAGGCGTCTTGTCATCCCCATCCAGATGGGTCCTGTATGGCCAGTTTCTCTACTTTGAATGGACCTCTGCTGAAAGGAAAACAAAAACAATATCATGCATTTATGTATTAATTACATATTTATGAGTTCTATTTCTATCTTGACCTTAACCAAATGACTGCAAAGTGGTTCGGCCCGAAGTCACTTGGGGTTCGGCCCGAAGCCCCTAGGGTTCTAAATTGTTACCAATATTTCCTGCAAGTACACGAAGGATTATTGCAGTTTTGCCTTCAGTTCATCTTTGCAGCCATATCTTCCTTGGATAGTGTTCCTGCAGTCTAGTAAACTGTTTATTTTTAGGAGACCCAAAGAGAGCCATGGGCAACAGATTTGTTCTGTCTTGGTAAACCATGCCACCCTGTACCTGGAGGCTATCCCTCTAAGGACTGTGACTGCACCCACAGTGGCCAGGTCACTGATTAGGATCTTTACTCGTGTGGGTTTCCCCAAGGAGGTGGTATCTGACCTGGTACCAACTTCATGTCTGGGTACATAAAGGCCATGTTGAAGAAGTGTGTGGTAAGAAATAGTAGAAGCTAAGCTCCAGACGTGTGTGTTTGGTTGTTTTAAAAAACAAAAAGAAAGAGAGTTAGAGCTATTGCTGTTGTAACTGTCTCTTACCTATGTGTTATGGAGTGGAGTGGATGTATGCGGTGTGTAGTTGAATTATGTGGCGTGGATTGGAATTTTTAGTTGTGGCATTGTGCGGCATGGACTTATGTGGTGTGGAGTTGAGTTGTGTAGTGGAATTATGTGGCTTTATGTGCAGTGTTATTATGTGGATAGTAATTATGTGTTTTTGAGTGTATTGGAATAATGTGGGGTAGGTTTGTGTGTCATGGGGTGTAATTATGTGGAATGGTATTTTGTGTTGTAGAGTGTTATGTAGTTGAGTTTAATTTTGTGGTGGGCTGTTAACTTTTGGGGTATGATATGGAATTATGTGTTGTGAATTAGATATATGTGTTGTGTAGTGGAATTGTGCTGTGGAGTTGAATTATGTGGTTTGGTGTGGAATTATGTGGTGTGGAATGGATTTGTGTGGAGTTGAATAGTGTAACATGGAACAGTGTGGTGTTGAGTAAAATTATGTTAAGTGGGATTATGTGGCATGGTGTGAAGTGTATTTAAACGAATTTTTGTTACGTGACAGAGTGGATTTATGTGGGGTGTATTTATACGGTATTGAGTAGTGTGTTCTTAGGTGGAGTTGCATTCTGTGGTGTTGAGTGGTATTATGTGGAGTGTAATTATGTTACCTGGTGTGGAATTCTGTGGCACTGTATTGTGTGTTGTGGAATTGTGTGGGGTTGTAATGAATTATGTGGAGTTGAATGCTTGTTTTCTATCTACAGCAGTGCAGAGGGATCAGCCTTCATGTGATGTGAAACTATTTTGTTTCCTCTTCTGTCCTCTTGCCACACTAAAACTGCGTGGAGAGAACCTGGATAGCTGCGCTATATAAATTAAATCTACTAATGTAATTTAAATTAAGCAAAAGGGGAAAAAAAAGCAGCGATCTCGGAGGTGGGTACGGGGGAGACTGCACTGCAGATGATGCGTAATTTAAATTAAACAAAAGTAACAAGAAGCCAAGCCAGCGGGGTCTCTGATAGGTCTTGACAATGTCATGTGAGGCGGAGGATGCCCAATGGGAGAGTGAGTATGAAGTCACAGTCACACAGTCACAGTCAGTCAGTCACTCTGACATGAAGTGACTCGCACAGAATTAATGTAGGGCCGACCAGGAGAAACAATGAGTGAATACTTCAGGGGAGTGAACAACTTCAAAAAGAGGAGAGATAGGATGCCCAATTACCCACTGGCAAGGCTGGATTTTTCAAAAGACAACAAAATAGACAAATCCAAACTCATGGTAGAAGTCAGACCCCACAAAGTACATACAACAGATCACCTGACAGTGCAAGTGCTTTCTAGGCTCGACCTAATAAACTTATGTACTCATTTTACAGCTTGTGCTGCAAAGTGACAAACCACAGAAAAACCACTGTGAAAGTGAAGAGTTTAACAAATATTGTTAAAAAATATGACACAAGAAATTTACAGTATGTAAATCGTGAGATGAAAAGTTACTGACATATATACAGCAACTCCGACAATGCCACATTCATCAAAAATGTGAAACAGAAACATTAGCTGAAACCTACATTTTTCCAACCACATCTTATTGAAATATGCAAAGAATCCATAATCTGACCGCTAGAGCGTAGCCCCTCCAATGACTGCTCCATAAGGAGAAACAGATGAAACTAATGGGGCTTATTTACAAGCCACTTGCGCCGGCGGTGCGTCATTTTTTCCCATTTAAAAAGTGACACACCGGCGGTGCAAGGGGCTCGTAAATAAGCCGCAATGTTTTTAAATAGCCCCAAGACGAACCCTTGCTCATGAAGAAAACAAACGAAATACTACCCAGTGCACACCATACTGTGAGACCAATAAGAAACAGGAATCTCAAACCATTATTGTGAAAAAGTGTTACAAGCTGGGACACTGTAAAAGTGTGACTCGTTAATGCTTAGCTGAAAACATACACTTTACAAAAAGATATGCAAGTTACAATGAATATTAAAGTGTACTGCTGCTAAATGCTCAAATGTTTAAATAAACATATAATATGAATGAAGTGTTAGCCACCAGGTATGACGTCGTCAACAGACAACGAATCACAAATAAATATGATTGTGAATATGAGTAATAGGGAAGTGAGGTGGGTTGTGGACGATTAATGCATTGTGTTTTAGCGTTTGTTAAAGAAGTGAGTCTTCAACTTGGAGCAGTGTAATTTAGCCTTCACCCTTGCAGGTCACAAAGTGCAATTATATATGCAGGCCAACTAGTAGCATTAATTTCATTACAAGAACGGAGGCTACATTATGCATTATCTTTTAATGCAGTCTCTAAGCAGCCGCATACATCACAAACAAAGGTTCCAGAAAAGAACATAGAATATACATAAAGGGCATGAGCCAATAACATAATGCCTCTTTTAAATGCGGCTCTTAGCAGTTACGTGGTCTTCATTTATACTTCTCTTTAAGCCTTTGATTAACCTTGCTGTCCTGTTTATGGCTAATGATCCAGCATGAGACCGGAGAAAAAGGGGAAAATATCTATATACACAACCATCCTTCCTGCGGCGAAGACCCGACGTCACACTAGCTCATTCACACACGCAGTCATTGGTGGGGCCAATAACACCAACAGTCACACGTCTCCACTCACGAGTCTGCACACCGGAGGGATAGATGGTTCAAGCGCTGGACATGTGGGGGGGTACCTTATAACCTATAGGGAAGAAAAGTTATTTTACAAATATACATTAGCATTCACCACCTATAAATTCATAATCCTAAACATCAAGGCACTCCACCCACTTGGTCGATGGACCAATTAGTTGGATTGGTTGATGGTGATTTAGAACCAGCTAAAACACATTTAAGACTCAGAATCCTTTATTCTCTTCATCGAAAAACCACAAACTCGTAATTTCTGTTAATCAAATATTTGTTTATCTAAATATTGTTTGCAATTAGTTTCAACATTTATGATTAATCAAAGTTTAGAAATTTAGTCAATTAATACAGATCGCAGGACATTTATATGTACCTATTCTTGCTATCTGGATTTTTCGCTAATGTTTTGGCTCTGCATAACCGAATTTAGCCGTTAATTGTCTAAATAAAGCAGGCCAAAGCTCAAAGTCCAAAGTTATTTGCTCAGCACGTTATAGTCCCAAAGATCTCCAAAGGACCAGAAATCGTGCAAGCATCTGTCATCGCCTGTGGGATCAAAGAGGGTGTGCAGTCATCGAAACCGCCGAATGCCAGACCCTTCCCTATTCTACTTCTCTTTTATAATACATTTCGGGATAACATGAAACATTTTTAGGCGATGAAGAGTTGTGATTGGCTGATTGGAAAACGTCCGATTTTTATTCTATGAGGTTCGCATGGATTTTGCTGGTTCACTTCCGTAGCTCGTGTTGCCCTTATGCAACAATGTTTAAGGTTTGCTTATATGATCCAATTGTTCATTTAGACCAGTTTTTACTGACTGAAGTTTGGCAGTCCACCGAGATCCTATCCTTGACCAGGAACATGGTGAGCTGAGGTCGTCAGGACGTTCACGGAGCCATCCGAGTCTGCGCAGTAGGCATTGCGCTCACGAGACGGTGGCCACTTCTGAACTCGATATCGGACGCCATGTTTAGGTAGGCCCAAATGTCAACTTAAGCGAAACAAACACAAAAGAATAATTAATACAAAGAAATTATTATTCTAATGTTAAACCCTCACTAATCCCTTTATGTATTAGTATTTTCCTAGCTTATAGCGACATTTAAAGCAATAATATTCACCTTTAGGATACAAACAGGAACGCAAACATCACTTAAGCAACGTAAATCATGCGATATCCTATTAACACATGTACTACTATTATTATGCGTACATAATTTAGTTATTAGAGTTATTTTGCCATGCAAATAGCAATTTCCCACGTGTAATTGGTTTATGCAAATGGTTGGTTTAGTTTCACACTGCAATCCATTGGTAAAATTATAATCAGTAGATTATATAGTTAGTGTTCTCATGCAAAATAGAGGAGGTATACAAAATTTTGCTCTACCTGCTCCATCACTAATATGGGCTAACCCCACCCCCTTTAGCCCCCCTTTTTTTTGCCTCCACACAGATTTCCAATCTATGGAAATTCCCTCCTTTACCTTGCCTCTCCGGTTCATTTCCATATTGTATATTTATCTATTTTGTGTACCTTAACTGATTCCTTCTTTACAGCGCCGGTAAGTAACCCTACCGCCTTATCCCCAATTAGTTTACTTTCAAATTCCATACCCTACACATTTTCTGTGTTTGTTTCTCTTTTGAGTCTCACCTTGCCTCCTACGTGAGCCCCATTTTATTGTTCAAGATTTCCTCCCGCTCTCTTGCGTTTACTTAGGGCATTTCCGAAAATACTTTCCCCGATGCAGACCGTTGCTCAACCGCGGTCATGTAACGCTCCTAATTTAGAGAAATGAGCCTTGGCAACCACGACGTTGCGCCCTTGCGTTGCCAAGGTCCTTTCTTCTCTGTTCTTCGTGCCGGCCTCGAGCAGATCCCTCGGACTCAAGGCACTGGTCTCTATGGCAACCAGCAGCAGCAGCTGATCGCAAGCATACAAGAGTATCAGTTACTTATCGGACTCCGCGATCAGCTGCTGCCTCCTTCCTAAACCGCAAGTCTCTTCCCCTTCCTACCCCTCCTTCTTTCCCCCAAAAGGTGGGAGGGAGACTGAGATTCTTTTTTCTGTATTGGAGACTGATCACACAAGATCCTTGGGTCTTAAATACTGTAAAGGGTTTCACAATAGACTTTACAGAAATTCCTACTCAAACTTCTCTCCCAGGAGTTTTTCAATTCGCTCCGGAACAACAAAAAATAATAGAGGAAGAGATCTCCTCCATGCTCCAAAAAGAAGCAATTATAGAAGTCTCTTTGGAAGAACTCAGGTTCATAAGCACCCTCTTCCTCATAGAAAAAAAGGACAAGGGTTGGAGACCCGTGATAAATCTAAGACAATTAAACACATTTTTGGTATACAGACACTTCAAAATGGAAGGGATCAATCTTTTGAGAGATCTTCTTTTGGAGGGAGACTGGTTAGTCAAATTGGATCTAAAGGATGATTATTTCACGATTCCTATGGGCCAAATCCATCAACCCTTTCTTCAATTCCTCTGGAAAAAACGTTTCTATCAATTTCAAGCTCTTCCGTTCGGACTTTCCTCTGCCCCCTAGTGTTTTACCAAGGTTATGAGAGCAGTTGCCTCATACCTAAGGGAAAGGGACATCCGTTTGATCATCTACCTAGATGACCTTCTCAGTATGTCTCAGAAGCTTTCCTAAATATCTCAAGACAGTAAAGGATCTTTTAGAAAGCCTGTGCTTCATCATCAACAAAGAGAAATCAGTTTTGACTCCTTCCAGATCTCTCAAGTTTCTGGGCTTCACCGTAGATACCTCCAAATGTCTTCTCCTACTCCCTTCCAAGAAGATTTCCAAAATCAGGGAGGAAATACGTCATGTCTTAAAGCAACAAGACTTTCCCCTGAGAGAACTAACCAGACTACTCGATCTCCTCCATTCAGGCCGTCTTTCCTGGTCCCCTAAACTATCGGGCCCTCCAAAGGGTGAAAGCAAGAGCACTAAGATCTGATCTCTGGTACAAAGATTGCATTTCCCTTGATCGAGAAGCCCAATTGAAACTGGCTTGGTGGCTCAAGAACCTGGACACGTGGAACGGAAAGCGATCTTTGGTTCAAAACCAGAATTTGTTTTAGAATCAGACACGAGCCTCCATGGCTGGGGAGCTTGCCTTCTCGATCAGAACACGGGTGGTGTTTGGTCTCTGGAAGAATCCTCACATCATATAAACTACTTGGAACTAACAGCTGGTCTTTACGCCTTGATGAGCTTCAAACACTCTCTCCAGGGCAGGTCGTTCGTTTTAAAGATGGACAACATGTCTGCAGTAGTCTACATAAACCGCCTGGGCGGCACAAAATCTGCGGATCTCTCAAACTTGGCCCAAAAACTTTGGATGTTCTGTCTAGAACACAAAATCGCTCTGAAAGCGTAATACCTCCCCGGGAAATCAAACATCTCGGCGGACTGTAATTCCAGATTCCTCCTAGATCACAGCGATTGGAAACTCAACGTCTTCGTGTTCAGATCACTGAACAAGATTTGGGGCCCCTTGGAAATAGACCTATTCGCGAGCAGACTAACTTTTCAACTGGAAAAATATTTCAGCTGGATGCCTGACCCCGGTGCTCAAGCAGTGAATGCCTTTCTCCTGTCTTGGAAAGGTGTCAGAGCCTACGCCGTTCCCCCCCTTTGCCATGATCCAAAGAGTTCTACAGAAAGTGAGACAGGACCAGTGCTCCCTTGTCCTAATAACTCCCTTCTGGCCATCTCAAGCTTGGTTCCCCACCACTCCGGAACTGGCATGCGACCCCCCCTTTCTAATTCCTACCCTAGAATATCTCCTAACAGACGTAGATGGCGTAAATCACCCCCTAATTCAGACAGGGAGTTTGAACCTTCTTGCTTGGAGAGTGTCAGGAGATCCAATGAAGTCTCAGGACTTTTGTCTACAGCTGCAACTCTCCTCAGAGAGTCCGGTCTCCAGGCACTCACTTCAGATACAACAACATTTGGAGAAGCTGGGTTCATTGGTGCCTGGAAAGGAACCTGGATTCCCTTGAGGCACCTATTGTTGACATAGTTAACTTTCTTGGTGAACATTTTGATAACGGTCTTAGCTATAGAACTATCAATTGCTATAGATCAGCTATCTCCGCTGGTCACATCCTCATGAATGGTAAAACGGTAGGTAAAAACGTCATTATTTGTAGAGTTATGAAGAGCATTCGTCTAAGAAGACCTCCAAAGCCCAAATACGAGTCTCTTTGGGACGTTAACTTAATTTTAGACTTTTTCACTGATTGGCTGGATAACACTCTCCTAAATAGAAAAAACCTTTCAATCAAACTTGCTACTCTTTTATGCCTAATTTCTTGTCGAAGAGTCTCCGACGTAAAAGCTTTAGAGGTTTCTAATAGATCCTATAACATGTTTGGTGTTAAATTGAGATTTTTAGAAGAACAAAAACTATGTCCGATTCAATGTTCTGCCCACGCTTTGATTCTTGCCCTAAACTTTGTGTAGTTAATTGTTTGAGAGAGTACGATCGCAGTCTGTTTTTCGTTCCCTTGATGTAAACCAATTACTCATTTCCTTTGTTAAGCCCCATATAGCTATATCCTCAACTTCCATTGCTAGATGGGTTAAAACCGCCATGAACTTAGCAGGTGTTGATTTAAGAAAATTTCAAGCTCATTCTCTTAGAGGTGCTATGGTCAGCATATCCCTCGGGTCTGGTGGTAAGTTGGATGACATCCTCAAAGCAGCTGACTGGTCAAATGCTAGCACCTTTGCTCGACACTATTGCAAACCTATCGAGCATATGTCTGATGTTGTCTTACAAAGCTACCAACATGCATAATGTAGCCTCCGTTCTTGTAATGAAATTGCGATTCTCCTATTACCATGACTAGAGAATCTGGATTTCATTAAAGACACGGAGGCTGACATTATCCCACCCATCCCACCCTGGATGTGCTCTTTCTGTATTTATTTGCTCATTTGCTTACAGCTCTAGCATAATTTGTGATATACAGTACTGCTATTGTTTCTGTTGTTTTTCATGCTATGTATTTCCTCCAGGATTTACTTCTCTCTCTTTTCAGGTAATCCTTCCTAATTACGAGATGTTTGGATCCATCTTCGCTTCTTCTCTCTTCGCAATTTACGCCTGAGGATCCTCTGGAAGTTCTTTGGACATTTCGAAGTCTTTTTGTATCTCATGGACTTATTCTTCTCTGTTTTCCACATTTAAAAGAGGCTTTATGTTATTGGCTCATGCCCTTTTATGTATTTTCAATGTTCTTTTCTGGAACCTTTGTTATTGTGACGTATGCGGCTGCTTAGAGACTGCATTAAAAGATAATGCATAATGTCAGCCTCCGTGTCTTTAATGAAATCCAGATTCTCTAGTCATGGTAATAGGAGAATCGCAATTTACAGGCCATCGGTACATGTAGTGCTACTTTACTAGGGACTTACAAGTGAAATAAAGATGCCAATTGGGGATAAGCCGATGTTACCATGTTTTATGGAGGGAGCACAAGCACTTTAGCACTGGTTAGCAGAGGTAATGTGGCCGGAGTCCTAAGGCCAGTGAAAACCAGATCAGCAAAAATAAGGGGAGGAACACAAAAACAATTTGGGGAAGACCACCCTAAGGCTGATAGGTCTAACAGTGGGTAATAAATTCAAAGTTGTTCCAAAGAACAGGCCCCAAAATATGTCTTGCACAGAGGCTCCCAAAGACCCTAACCGGACACTGGTGAGACTAGCTTTCACTATTTCAACAGTGATTCTGAGGTAGTGACCCCGTTCATCAAAAATAAGAGTTTTTATTTCCCTTATATGTGTTCTTCTTGTGGTGTTAATATATTGTGATTACTAAATGTGAAATCAGGAAGCTGATAATAATGTGAATCCAAGATGAAGCAAAATTAATGAAAAAAGCCTCTAGTCAAGGAAATCCCAAATAAAATGGTAAAATGTGATATATAACTCTCCAGCTCCCACGTGTTTGTCGGTGCAAGCTGGACTTTTCCGGCAAATCGTTTGCAGGATTAATTCTTTGACCCCTACTCTGTAGACAGCATGGAAGTAAAGCCCCTATGGGCCTATTTACAAGCCCCTTGCACATCCGGTACGTCACTTATTCCCAAATTAAAACTGACACACTGGCGGCGCATAGGGGTTTGTAAATAAGCCCCCTAGCCATTACAACTAGCGCCCTCTGTGTGCGCGCTAGCTGCTTCTCTGTGCTTCAGTACTGGAAGCACACACCACTTGGTGAGAGCAGTGAAGGTTCCCAAGAGCCCTTTCGAAGCCGGGCGGTATTTGCATCAACCTCGAGAGAATCGTCAAGACCACCCTGACATGGCAGGGTAAGGGGCATATTTGGACTATCACTGACCCCGTGACTCCTGTCACTGTCCTGGCCTCTGCTGACAGCTCACCAGCCTTCCTTTAGATGGGTCTCTGGAACCCCTCCGTAAGAAGGTTCACTCTGTGACTGCACCTCCTAGGTGAGGAATTTGAGAAGCTCACTGGGAACCTCCAATAAATCCCTGGAGAGTTATGCACAAGAGACACACAGCAGCAGCAATTGTTACATCAATTATGTTTCTATTTGTCTGCCTTTGGAGGTGTAAAGGAGACGCCTAGGGAGTCATAAATTGTATGCCACTGTGCTTTAGGGAATGGCACCTTGATTAGCAGACATTTGAATTCAGGAGCGGCGGGTTGGCATGAATCGCAATATCGCTGGCTGATCCTGCGTTTAATACTGACACTGGGGGACCCAAACACTGCATGCGTAAAACCACTACTGCTGCAGCCCAATACCCAATAGCTGTATTAATAGGTGAATGATGACTGCTGTAAAAAATACAAATTTAATATAAACAAGATTATTCCATGTGACCAAAGCGGACATCTCTGTGATTGAATTTCCTTACTACTTAGAAGTATGTCTTTATGCTCCAATATTTAATATTAATATGCAGCCTCTACTTGTAAAGCTATTGAAGCAGGCAGATACTTGCTGAGAGCAGTCGGTCCAACATTCCATGCCCTCGGCCTATAACGCTCAAAGACCCAGATATTGACCAGTGTCGGTATCCGTCGATTCCAGCAGGTAGGGTCTTAGGCTGAATCTGGAAGATGGGGATCTCTTCCACCAGTGAAGTAAGCAGGAACTCTTGGTATGTGATGAGATAATGCCAATTCCAGTGCCAGTTGACTCTATCTGCTGAACTATACTTTGACCAGGTTATCAGAGGACACCTGGAGAACATACTGTCACTACTAAAGCCACAGTAGCTACGGCTTGAAAATTGATTGATATTCCTGGCCCGAAGGATCGCTCATCAGAGTCTGATGCCACCCACCCTGAATCCTAGGTTCACAAATGTGGGAAATACTGATCTAAATGAACCGAGAGTCAATGCATTACTGTGTATATCCTATGTACCCTTTATGCACCTCATGGTATTATTGTTGTGATGATTTTTACCATTATTATATATATATCTCTATGCACCCTTTATGTACCTCATAATATAAATGTTGTGGTTACTCTGTAAAGCGCTCTGATACCTTTGGGTCTAGTTCGCGCTATGTAAAACTTGCAAACAAATGAATAAAGTAAATAAGCTACATGGGGGTCACTGTGCAAATAAGAGAACCATCACTTCGTATTTTGTGGGTTCAAAATGTGCACCAATAGAGTGAGGTTTGAACAACTGGCCTCAAACGCATTGTGGCTCCCTTTGGTGTCATGAGCTACCCCAGGAGTGATCACAGAGGGTGCAATTGTTTACTACACTCTCACAACACTTAAGTTGCATCCCCCAGGTCTGGAGTTGTGGTAACTTTTCCCAATGTTCTGGGTTGACTTTTTTGAGGACTGACATTTCCTCTCAGATTATCTCAAGGAGAAAAGCGTGATGTGCATTTTGATACCATATTGTAGTATTGAGTCCGGCGGTTTGGAAGTTTATGCTGATCGATCGGCAAATGACTCTTTCTCTCATGATTACCCATTTCTGCTCTGGCAAACTTCAGGGAAAGTGTCGATTCACAAAGGCATGTAAGAGTCCTTAAAAGGGTACTGCAGAACTCGTCTACATACTCTTCAATCAATCAATCAATCAGAGGGTTTAAAGCAGGCTACTCACCCGTGAGGGTCTCAAGGTGCTGGGGAGGTGCAGCTCCTGATCAGCTGAAGAGCCAGGTCTTAAGGCTCTTCCTGAAGGTGTGCAGAATCGGGGAGCATCTGATGTTGACTGGGAGCTCGTTCCAGGTTTTGGCAGCGCATCCACCTGCTCTGGCTCTGCGGATGCACTGGGTTTCTGCTAGGGCAAGGTCGGCGGAGCGGAGGTTCCTTTTGTGGGCGTGGAAGGAGACTCTGTCATTGAGGTATTTGGGTCCGGTGTTGTGGAGGGATTTGTAGGTGTGGGTGAGTAGCTTGAAGGATACTCTCTTCTCGACGGGGAGCCAGTGGAGGTCTCGCAGGTGTTGGGTGATATGCTTGTGTCGTGAGATGCCGAGGACCAGTCTGGCCACGGTGTTCTGGATGGTCTGGAGTTTGCGTAGCTGGGATTTGTTGATTCACGCATAGAGGGCATTTCCGTAGTCCAGTCTGCTGGTTATGAGTGTGTGTGTGACGGTCTTTCTGGCTTCGGGGGGATCCACTTGAAGGTCTTGCGGAGGATGCGGAGGGTGTTGAAGCAGGTGGAGGTGATGGCGTTGATCTGTCGGGTCATGGTGAGGGAGGAGTCGAGTATGATGCTGAGGTTCCGGGCGTGGTCCGTAGGGGTGGGGGAGGTGCGGAGGGCCACCAGGAGTTTTCCCAAGCTGAAGGGGAGGGTCCAAGGACGAGGACCTCTGTCTTCTCTGAGTTGAGTTTCAGACAGCTGCTACTCACCCATGCTGCGACGTCTTTCATTACTTCTTGTAAGCTGAGTCTGGTGGTTTCGGGGTCCTTCGTGAGGGTGTCTGGTGGTTTCTTACATGCACCATACCATGTTAATTGGTCCCATGACATCTTAATTGCGAATAAAATGATAATATTCAGGGAATATTCATATACAATTAAGGCAAAATGAATTTTGCACATTTAGTAATATGGTATTGGATGTTTCAGGGCTAACTCACACAGGTATGTAATATTACATACGGAGCACTCCTGCAGTACTGCCTCCCGTATACATAAACGCTTTTGTGACTCAACACTCTAGAGTTTCTGTTTAAAGTGCTTCATAAATTCATTATTTTGTGAACTCCTACCTTGCCCTAGCAGTAAAACTCGATATAACTCTTTAGCAATAATCATCCTAGAGATTCTGGTTTACATTTTCATGCTTCCTTTTCGTTTAAATGGAGCAACACTGCCATCTGGTGTCTTAGGATGATTTTACAGACTCAACCTTCCAATTGATTCAAGGTTATAAAAATCCAGTCTAAAAATGTTGCTGAATCTGTCCAGACCTGCTCAACCCCAAATATGTACTGACATCGATTGTATTTGCGGATGTGGCGAGTTTCAAGCCTGCTGCATGAGGTAACTATGGAGGTAATGCTAAAATGGTGCAGGATCGCTTCAGTGAAAACATAACTTTAGACTTTTAAATGAACTCAACCTGTGATGAAACTTTCCATTCTAGAAGTTATCTCACTTATGCTGCTGTGTAATTGTGAGTGAAAAGACAAAAAACTAAACCCTCTAGAAACAGCCAGGGAAAACAGTGTGTGGCTTCTGCTTTCCCACCTACGCTCTCACCGTATGAACCCAAATTAAAGAAAGAGCATTAACCTTTAATGTAGATTGGGAGAGAACGAGATAACAATCTAGTCCCTGAATGACAGTGTTAAAACAGAAAAACATATCAATCCTGGCCTCATGCATGACCCCATTGTGTGATTCTAGGCAGTTATTTTATTTTGACTTGCCTCCTTTTTAGGTCTTGCCTACGCAGCGCGCATGCGCTGTTTAAGAGAGACCTTTAGTCATCGGCACAGCTTTGTGGGCAAAAACGTGCACGCGTTGCATTGCTTCCAATGGCAACGCGTGCACGTCTGGTGATTCCCTTGCGGGAGCGAGCGGCACCATATGGTAGCAATTATTGCGCTCGATCCCGCAAGGGAAACGCTGCCTGCTCTCGGCCGCACTCCCCCCACCTCCTACTTGCGCAAGGCACATGTTAACGCTGCCTGGACAAAAGTTTATCTTCATTACTGCCAGTTTAACACCCAAATATAACTATAAGCAAATGAAAGATGACCAAGCAACCTTTAAGAAAGTCCTTCCACTGTGCGGCAACCTTTCTCGCTGGGTTTTTAGAAACTTTTGACCCGCTTGAGCTAAAAAAAAGTTTCTTTCATTAAAATCTGCAGATAGTTGAAAAAAATATGAATTATGTGGCAGATGTGGCAAATGCATAATTATGTGGAAAAATGCACAGCAGCTATTTCACATAATTCCAGTACTCCTGCAAAGGCTTGGTGTGAGAACAGTGATAAGAGTAGGAGACAGTGCATAGTGGAAGGGTAAAGGTGTATGGTTTGAAGGCACTACAGGACATGGGCAGATGGGAATGGAAAGCCGTAAGAACAAGCGTGAAACAGGGGCACAGACCTAGGGTGAACACTGATAGGACTTCCAGGCACCCACAGCGAAGCATTAAAGCGTCGAGGCATAAACATCGTCATATTATTTCTACGAAGTGTTTAAAACAAACAAAGCTAATTGGGTTTCTGGACATGCTTCCAAGGAAAAAACACGCAGTCCATTGACTTTAAATTTGTGGCTCCAAAGCACCGTTTGACAAACAGCATCTGTTACCAGTTTCTGAAAATGGTTGTTAACATGTGCGCTGCTTTCCTGACACGCTGTGATCCAGGCGTTAGGCTCACATTCAATCAGATTGGGGGAGGAGTGACGTTCTAAAATAAAGTGATTGGGGGTCGGTGCACAGAGCCGCACAGTGCCGGGGTTGTCTCACCCTAAATGCTTGCACTTTCCTACACTAAGGGGTCCTATTTGCAGGACTTCTCTGCGCCCTCTTCGGTTTCCCACATGGGACCCCGCTCTCATCACTCCGTAGTAAACCCGCCTACCTATCAATGGGGCACGAGCATGCTTCTGATTTGCTTCGACATTACCCAACAAGGGGGAGAAGGGGAGAAAACTCCATGCGAGTGTTGCCATTGGTCGCTTTGTTTTCCCACCCCTCCCTCCTTTAGTTCCCTCCACCTCCCCCTGTACCTACACCTGGGGAGTGGGTGGAAATAAAGTCCTTGTGCTTTGTGAAGCCGGTTTTCCTTCCACTGCTGGGCTCAGAAACTCCTCTGGGAAGGAGGACCGCTGGCGCTCTGTGGATGTTATGCTAAGCCGGGATTGATGCGCAGGCATGGGGCAGCATGCATTCATCCTGCTCTGTGCAGTGGCCGGTTCCTTGGGCAGTAAGTCATGCAGAAAAGCAAATTTGTTTTCAGTTTTAATACATTCCTTTAAAAGTTATTGAATGCGCCTAGTTTAATATGATTTCAAATTGTAATTATACAGCGTTTACTACCTGTGGTGTCCTGAGGAAGCGATCGCTTACGCCGCGTGGTACAGGACACGGGGCCGGGACCAGGAAGGAACACACTTGGACGCAGGTATGCTGGTTGTGGTCCGCCGCCGTAGCCGTTCTGGCATACGTGCGTGCGCGACCGGCTTTTATTAAGATACACCACGTGACCTGATGCGTACGCCTCAGCGTATCGCGTCAGTGTCACGACATAACATTCCTCCCCAACGGATGTATGATGGTACAACGCGTACCATCACAACGCGGTATGTTACATCGCGGTTTTGACAACGCAAGTCGTTACATCGACTTGCGTTGGAGGGCGCTGGATTTAGGAATAGTGTGAATTACTATTCCAACTCCAGTCTACGTACAGTAGGGAAGGTGTTGGAATAGTAATTCACACTATTACTTAGTCTAGAGCGCCCTCCAGTGCAAGTCGGTGTAACGACTTTCGTTGTAAAAACCACGATGTAACCATACCGCGTTGTAATGGTTGCGTGTAAAGGATGTTTCCCCTCCCCAACACACAAAAACTTCAACAACTCAAACTTGGCAAAACACCCTGGATCTAGAACACGTCCCTGACCCCAGAGTCTACCTGTTATCAGTCTGCACAATTGCAATGCAATCAAAATCAAAACAGTCTTACGTGACATAGTCCTTCAGGCGACAGGAGGGCTCTGGATTGTGCCTCAAGTTGTACCTGGACACTCCTCTCGCTGGCGATTCACCAGGATTGCGACCCAAACAGTCACTGCTAGCACCGCCGTCGCGGTCTACAGGATCATCACTCCCGCCTCGCAGGGGCGCTTTGGACTGTGGAATGGGTAGCAGGTGTTCAGTGTCACCAGATGGGGGTGCGGCTCCACCCCCGCCTCATCCAGGGGCTCAGCTAGGGTTGGCTCCACCGAAGTCTCCACACTTCCGGGGCTGTCCCAGGGCACCCTTTGATTTGGGCTCCCAGCCCTTTGGGACGGCTGAATTCGTTTGAAGTACGATACATTTTGAGTCACCTCAGCCGGAACTTACTTCCGGGTGTTCTGTGTTTGATGAGCACCAAGTCACCTGGGACAATATCCGGCACCACCGCCCTCCGTCGGGCATCAGCATGCGCATACGCTCCTCTGCAGCGGGCATCAATGGCGCTGTCATCCGGGGCGTCAGGTCGCCATTTCAGGTGATGTGGTATTGCGTCCGTGACCTCCCTTCCCATCAGCAGGTGAGCGGGAGCAACTCCCGTGGTGGAGTGTGGCGTTTGGTGGTAGCTCCGGAGGAAGGTGAAAATGGCTAGCTCCAATGACTGATTTTTATCATGAGCAATACGGATTACTTTGTTGAGGGTTCTCATGAACCGTTCTGCCTCTCCATTCGCTTGAGGCCATCGGGGCGTGATTCGCCGATGACGAATGCCCAGGGTCTGCAGGTACGTGGCGAACTCCTGACTCTGGAAGGGGGACCCATTGTCTGTCCGGATCTCTTTCACCAGTCCATGGGTGGCCATTATTTTCTCTAGCTTGGGAATCACCTCGCTGGCACTGAGTGCCGACAGTATTTCCACTTTGGGATACTTCGAGTGGTCATCAACGGCAACTAGAGTATGTCGTCCGTCCGGCAGGATCCCAAAATCTACACTTATTTGGGCCCACGGAACTCTCGGCCGAGGTTCCACAACGATGGGGGCAGGCCTGGGTGCTTCTCCTGTGACCTGACAGGCAGGACAGGCACGAACGGCTGTTTCTACCATCTCATCCATGAGGGGGAACCACACTTTTGTGCGCAGTCTCGACTTAGTTTTCACCATGCCTTGATGGCCTACATGGGCTAAGTCTACCATCCTCTGAGTTAGCGACGTCGGGATGACAAGTCTGTGCCCCCTCAGCAGACATCCTGTGTTGTCTTCGGTCAGTTCATCCCTCACATGGTACAGGCCATCCATTATTCTTTGCGCCATGGGCATCAGGCTCTTCCACTCGTCTTTTGCTCGGGTCCAACTATTGTTCTGGACAGCTCGCTTGGCCCTCTGCAGACATTCGTCCTGGCTGGTGCCGTGTTGGAGACTATTCATGGATACCGGAATGGGGCACGATCGAGCTGTGACACACCTGACATACTCTTCGGTGTCTGCGGCTTCTTCCATTTCCTGGGGAGTGGCTTTCCGAGGGTGGCGAGAGAGGTAATCAGCCGGGTTCCTTGCCCCAGGCTGGTATTCTATCTTGCAGTTGTAATTTTGCAACTGGAGCATCCACTTCTCAATTCGCGGCGGCGGTTTCGTAGAGGTGCCTGAGAAAAGCGATACTAGGGGTTTGTGGTCGGTTGACACCACGAACGGTTTCCCATACACATACAAATGGAAATGATGACATCCCCAGTGAATTGCAATTGCCTCTTTCTCTATCTGGGAGTACCTTTGCTCCGTCTCAGTTAGTGACCGGCTGGCAAATGCGACTGGAGCCCACTCATCTTGAGGCTTCTTCCGCTGTAGGAGAACAGCACCCAGTCCGACTGGACCAGCATCCATAGCAATCAACGTGAGCTTGGCGGGGTCAAAGAATGTGAGCGTTGTTGCCTCTGAGAGCACCTCCTTGACTTTGTCGAACGCCCGAGCCTGCTCGCTGCCCCACGTCCACGGGGTGGACTCCTTTGTCAGTTCTTTCAGTGGAGCCGTTAGGCTGGCCAGGTCTTTGATAAATCGTCCACAGTAATTTACCATTCCTAGAAAGCTGCGAACTTCGGTGATGTTCGTGGGGGCAGCCGCCTCTTTAATGTCCTTTACCTTGTCGGGATCGGGGTTCACTCCCTCCGCCGAGAAAGTGTACCCGAAGAACTGCAGTTTGTTGCTCAGGAACTCGCACTTCTCACGATGCAGCGTGAGGCCGGCCTCTCGAATCCGGCGTAGCACTTGAAATAGACGCTCATTGTGTTCTGGGACCGTCTTAGCATGGACCATGATGTCATCGCTGACGTTGATGGCTCCAGGGATCCCTGCGATAAGTTCCTGAATTACGTTCTGAAACACCTCGGCGGCACTCGATACTCCGAAGCTCAAACGGGTGTACTGCCTGAGTCCGACGTGTGTTGAAAACGTGGTAATATTTCGGGAGGCTTCATCCAACACCAGTTGGTGGTACTCTGACCGGAGATCCAACTTCGAGAACCACCTGGCACCCGCCATTTCCCCTATGAGGTCGTCAATGGTGGGAGTGATGTGGCTCTCCCTCTTGATTGCGACATTGGAGAGCCGCATGTCCACGCATATCCTAAATGCACTGGGTTGCTTAGGCTTCCTGGCCACCACTATGGGAGACACCCACGGGGTGGGTCCGGATACCTTTTCGATTATTCCAGCCGCCTCGAGCTTCTTCAGCTCTTCCTCCACCAGTGGTCTGAGGTGGAACGCTATCCTCCGGTGTCGCAGTGCCACTGGCTGTACGGTGGGGTCTATGTGCAGGTGGATCTCTTTGCCACGGAAGTGTCCGATCCCTTGGAATACTTCTTCAAACCCCTCCAGTATGTTGTGCATGGACTCTTGGTGCACCCCGAACGCAAAAGTCACTACCCCTAGGTCTTCGGCTGCCCGGCAGCCCAGGAGCATGCCCTGGCCATCCTCCATGACATAGATATTGGACGTGACTGACCGTGTGCTGTGAGATATTGTTGTCTTGAACCTTCCGCACACTTTCAGCAGTGCTTCTTGACCAGATGCAAACACCATTATTGTGGACGGGTGTAGAGCGGGTTTCGGGTGCATTGTGCTGTATAGGGTGGCAGCCATGATGTTAATACTGGCTCCGGTATCAACAACTGCGGTGATTTCTTGCGATTCCACCCGGACGTTGCACTGCGGGAGTTGTCGTGTCTTGCGCGTTGCGGTGCCGATCATGTGGATCCTATGCACCACTCTCTCTTCTTCGCCATCATCATCCATGTCGCTGGCCGCCGGCTCTCTTTCCTCAACGTTGTTCACCACTTGGCGCGGCTTGCGGTATCTTTTTGACCGACACACCTTCTCGAAGTGATTGATACGGCCGCACCCGGAGCATCTCTTCCCTCATGCACGGCATTTGGCCGCGGCATGTGGCATACCCCCACAGTACCCGCATGACTTTGGTTGTTCTGGAACAGTGGCTCCCGCCCCTTTCTTGTCCCATCTCTGTTTGGGCCTGGTGGACACCGCGTTGACTGACACTGCGTTGACTGGCTCCACCTTCACTGGCGCTTGAAGCGCAGCTTCCATGTGCGCGGCACGCGCTTTCGACAGCTCCTTCGTCCGACCCATCGTTAATATCTCCGCCAACGGTTTGCCAGACTCCTCCAATATCCGCTCTCTCAACTTGACTGACGCGCACCCCTGAATTATTTGCCCTCTTATTTCCTCCGTTTCTTCTCGGAAACCACAGGTGGCCGCTAGGTTCTTGAGACGGGCATGAAACTTGTCCAGCGACTCCTCTGGGAGTTGGCGCGCCTGTTGAAATATGAATCGCTCGTAATCGCGGTTCGCCATTGGTTCGAAGTGTTCATTTAGCGCGGCTATTAGCGTCGTGTGAGTTTTAGGGGTAGCTTCAGCGAGCGTCTTGACGATATTGTGAATATCTTTTCCCCCGAGGTGAATGATCATCGCGCGCTTTTGGTCCCTATGGACTTTAGTGGCCTCAAAAAAGATGCGTAGCCTGTCTTCCCAATCTTTCCATTGGGCCGCCACGGCGGATGGTGACCACTCCACTGTAAAGGGTTCAATTGGTGGAATGTTCGTCATGGCGCGCGTGTGCTGCCTCCGCTAGGCGAGACCTGGTGATGAAGTTGGTGTGTCTATGTGGGTGTGTCACCCCTCCCACGTGTCAGGCAGACAAAAATCAAGGCGTGGGGAAACTGGACGCTCCCTCCCAGGTGCTGCCGGCAGTGTGACCCCTCCCAGGGCCTCAGGCGCTGAATGCCAGGTACTCACGGGCCCCCAGCAGTTGGGCAGTTGCACCGTCTCCCTCGCTCGCAGGCTCCAGCACTCAGGGCAGGCACTGCTAGAAGAGGGACACGTGGCAGGCAGCCTCGGGCTGGTTCAGCAACGGACGCGCACGCCGGCGCTCCGATCGTCCCCCGGGCCACAGTCACGTGGGGCACAGCGACGGCCTCACCACCGCACTCGGGTGCGCGCTCAGGGCGCGATGCACCGGCACTCTCCAGCGCCGCACCGGGGACAGCAACGGGGCCTCACAACGACCCACAGGGGCACGAGCACCGCGTGCTATGCACAACACGCGGCCGCCACTCCCGCACCAGCACGATGTCGAGGGCACGCCCACCCTCGTCGCCACTTTTGTGGTGTCCTGAGGAAGCGATCGCTTACGCCGCGTGGAACAGAACACGGGGCCGGGACCAGGAAGGAACACACTTGGACGCAGGTATGCTGGTTGTGGTCCGCCGCCGAAGCCGTTCTGGCATACGTGCGTGCGCGACCGGCTTTTATTAAGATACACCACGTGACCTGATGCGTACGACATAACAACTACCCATGCAGAGGTGTTAATGCGCTGTTCGGCGAGTTGCATGATTCTCCAGAACCCCCAGGGACTTATAATGGGCTTCTAGGAGACTTTTAAAAAGGTGCTCATTTGAGCGAAGATGCAATGTGAGGTACCGCGAGAGGGATGTATTTTTGCCCAAGGTCACACAAGTGGGTCAAAACTAGCCGGGAGTGTGTCACTGGTGTCAAGGCGCCACAGACCGCAATTGAACTCTTAAAGTCATTCCGGATTATGGTATTGTTCGCAGGTTGCATTCATGGAAAGTGCTGACCCGATGTCTCTTTCCAGATTCCCAGGTCAGCTCAGTTCGTTTTGGAGTGTCACTGTCTGCATCATTTCCCTCGAGTGGGGGTCGCGATAAGTTTATGGGTGTATTAAAATGCCAAAAGAAGGAAGAAAATAGGGCTACCAGATTAACAAAAATGTCAACATTCTTCGAAATGCAGACAGCATGAGCCTCTCCAAATGAGAAAGGATACACACAGTATTAAATTGTCGAGATTTTAAAGGAGTTATGTGTTCTCTCCAGAGCATACTTTACAAGCTTCTTCCTAGAGAAAAGTAACGCTCTTGGAATATGTGATTTTTACCAGATGTCTTTGAAATACAAGGACTCTTGGTATATTTGTATTGTGCAATCACACAATTTCACGCTTTTATACTCAATTTTATTCTATGATCCCATTTAGAAATATAGACGCATGTTTTTTGGTTATATGATAAACATCTCTAACGTGTCCCGGTTCTCTCCCACACAATAATTGGTAATATGGCCAGCTTGTTTTTAAACACTGACACTTTTCGAGGACAAGTGTAGTGTCTGCACTTCATACTTCTTCACATTCTCTCCTGCTTAGCCTAGTAGAATGTTGCCATTCACATGATGCAATAGAATGCTGGCTGACTCCCTGGAGTCAGTTGAGAGTTAGGTCTGAGCTGGTACCATCATGCTCCTGGTGGGGTTTATATTTCATGTACTTTACTTAATCAATCTACTTTTATCCTTCTACCATCTTACTTTAAATAAATATACTTCATGAACTACCTGGATCTTGATCATCCTTCACTACAACAAGGCTACAGAGGTGGGTGAGATAAAGTGATTTTGCCCAGGATCTCACACTGCAGTCAAACTCCGCAACATGGAGTATAATTTTATTTGTTGTTAGATTTGAAGCAGAAGGTTTTTTGAGAAGTGAACTTAAAAATACAGGAGCAGTTTATACTGAAACCATTCCTAGGTTCATATTAGTTCAACCATTTTAGCCAGACTGTTAACTGCTTAAAAGTGTTACAGGATAAATTTGCATTAGTATCACGTCAAGATAACACTTGTTTTCAGGCTACAACTGATATATTTGCAATACTGATTTAGTGTGAGTTGTGTAATATTTGTGCATGAGGGACTCGTATCATTGCCTCGGTGCATAGTCCGAGTAATAACTATCTCTAAAAAGAATGTCTGCTGGAGGTATTTATAGGAGTGGGGGAAATTGCGGCTTTCACTCCGCGGCGTTACAGAAAAACTCTGTGAGAGCATCACTCAGTAACACCACAGCATCACTCAGTACCACCACATCATCACTCTGCAGCGCCACAGTATCAATCAGCATCACCACAGCATCAGGCAGCACCACCACAGCATCACTCAGGAACACCACAGCATCACTCAGGGCCAGCACAGCATCACTCAGCACCACCACAGCATCACTCAGGAACACCACCACATCACTCAGTACCACCACAGCATCACTATATGCTACCACAGCATCACTCTGCAGCACCAAAGCATCAATCAGCATCACCACAGCATCAGGCAGCACCACCACAGCATCACTCAGGGCCAGCACAGCATCACTCAGCACCACCACAGCATCACTCAGGGCCACCACAGCATCACTCAGCACCACCACAGCATCACTATATGCTACCACAGCATCACTCTGCAGCGTCACAGCATCAATCAGTATCACCACAGCATCAGGCAGCACCACCACAGCATCACTCAGGGCCAGCACAGCATCACGCAGCACCACCACAGCATCACTCAGGGCCAGCACAGCATCACTCAGGGCCCCCACAGCAAAACTCAGCACCACCACAGCATCACTATATGCAGCGCCACAGCATCAATCAGCATCACCGCAGCATCAGGTAGCACCACCACAGCATCACTCAGGGCCAGCACAGCATCACTCAGCACCATCACAGCATCACTCAGTACCACCACAGCATCACTCAGTACCACCACAGCATCACTATATGCTACCACAGCATCACTCTGCAGCACCACAGCATTAATCAGCATCACCACAGCATCAGGCAGCACCACCAAAGCATCACTCAGGGTCACCACAGCATCACTCAGGGCCAGCACAGCATCACTCAGGGCCAGCACAGCATCACTCAGCACCACCACAGCATCACTCAAGAACACCACAGCATCACTCAAGAACACCACAGCATCACTCAGTACCACCGCAGCATCACTATATGCTACCACAGCATCACTCTGCAGCACCACAGCATCAATCAGCATTACCACAGCATCAGGCAGCACTACCACAGCATCACTCAGGGCCACCACAGCATCACTCAGGGCCAGCACAGCTTTACTCAATGCCACCACAGCATCACTCAGCACCACCACAGCATCACTCAGGAACACCATAGCATCACTATATGATACCACAGCATCACTCTGCAGTGCCACAGCATCAATCAGCATCACCACAGCATCAGTCAGCACCACCGCAGCATCACACAGGACCACCACAGCATCACTCAAGGCCAGCACAGCATCACTCAATGCCACCACAGCATAACTCAGGGCCAGCACACCATCACTCTACTACACCACAGCATCACTTGGTGCTTCTTACACTTTTTAATTACAACTTCTCAGCATGCTGCACAGCAACCACATTTATCTACTGCACAGCTTACTAACATTGGCAAAGTCAATAGCTCTCCCTAATCACTTATAAGGCCCCCCAATGCATAGCCGATAGGTCTCGCCTTTAGGACAATATAAGTGCTTAGTTATCCAGCACAATATCCTTAATTAAATAACATCAAGTGTTGCATAGCTAAACCCTTATAAGGTCCCAAAAGCGAGACCTATTGGCTATGCCAATGCTTGTTCTTCATTATCACATATATTCTCCTTCTTGGTTCCCTACTGGCATTATCAGTTTTGGGGAGAAGGAGGGCATGAATATTTCTAACATCGGTAAGCTTAAAAAATATAATACACAGGGAAACTGTGCTGAAAACACATTGCCACCATTTTTCAAAAGTTTTCTTAGGGATGATTAACTCACCAAGGGGCATATCAACAAGGGCTTTATCTCTGCTTTTTTGGCTTTAAAAGCCAAAAAAGGAGAGATAAAACTAGCGCCCTATCAACAACAGGGTGCTAACATGCAAATTTGCATGTTAGCACCCTTTTACTCTACGCTTCCCCTTGCATCTCTAATGAGATGCAAAGGGGGCGTTCCAGAGTAAAATAATAGGAGAAATGTCGCTAAGCGACATTTCTCCTATTATCAAGAATGTCGCTAACCCTGTTAGAGACAAAAAAGCAGCGCTAACCGCGGTTAACGCTGCTTTTTTACGTCTGATATTTTTCTGACTTAGCCATGATATCCTATGGAAGGAGGATATCATGGCTAAATTTGCCTGTCCCTATCAACAAGGTAACGTGAGATTATCGCTGGGTTTCCAGCGATAATCTCAAGTTAGCCTGTTAGCGTGAGGATTTTTATCGCTATTGAGATAAGCGTTGCTAATAGCACGCTATCTCAGAGATAAAAATTCACGCTAGCCAGCGATAATTATCCTAGCGCTAAGTGCGCTTAGAGATAATTATCGCCGGTTGTTGTTGATATGCCCCAAACAGTCTTAAGGAGGGTAGGGTTTCCTATCACACCATCAAAGAAGGATTTCCTTACTTTGATCGCTCTCTTCAATTTGAGGCAGGCATTTACGCCTCACCACTTGCGAAGTTCACCAGCCACCACTGCCACCGAGAGACGTTTTAAGGCTTGTGCAAAGTGGGATCTGGCCCAGGATCCCAGCCTTTCAGGGGATCCCTTAACAGAGCTAGCTCTGTTCTGCAGAGTCTTGCCCTGATGACCCTGAATAATTCTTAAACAGAGTGTTGGCAAATAATGTTTTCCTATAATTTATTTTTAATGTCTCTAATGTGTGAGAGTCTATTACAGACATTTTGCAGACAAATGTTGTGTTTGATGCAACATTCATAATAAAAAGTTTATAAAATGGGAGAACATCACAGAGATTATTTGAAGTATTACAAGTAGGCTGCTGCTGTGTTACAATATTAAAAATACACATCCCTATCCCTGAATATTAGATGTAAGCACATTTAGAATTTGGACCAGTGGGCCTGTGCACTGTCAGTGACCTGGCCAAAGAGGGCATGAAAGAGCTGAGAATGGATCATAAATACAAAGCTGATCTGAACATGGGCCCCCAAAAGTACATTTGGCCGAGGGTCCCCATAATACTTAAGATGTCCCTGGAACTGCCAGAACATCTCTAAAGCATTGCCAGTGTCCGTTCCTGGCAATGCTTTAGAAATGAACCCTGGCTCAGCTATTGCCTATTTGGTGTTTATTTTATTTTTAAGGATTACCTATAATGTTACCTATAATGTTGGATTCGCCTTCAATAACCAACAGACAAGTCTGCCAACTTCGGGGCATATTATCAAAGACGGCGTTAAAAATTATCGCCGGTTCTGGTGTGAACATGGGCTTCTATTGGAATTCTCCAGGGCATATTATCAAGCCCATTAACGCCGCTTTAGTGGCAGTTTTCTGCCGCTAAACCGGCGATAATTTTAAAGCCGTCCTTGATAATATGCCCCTTCAAGTTTCAAACAGAAAGCCTTTTCATAATATAAACACAGGCACGTGGAGCACAACCTGACCTGGCCACAGAGGTCGGACTGATCTAAGGAGCAATAAGGCAGGTCTGAAAGGTCAGTGTGTGGGTCATTTATTTAACTGTTTGAGTACCTTGTTTATGGTCAGTAGGTCTGTTTTTATTGTTGATTTTCATGATATTAAACAAACATTTGCCGCGGCAAGCTCAAATCCATGCAGTCTTCCACACCTTGCAAGCCACTTATACAGCATATTTTTACACATTTAAAACTTCACAAATTTGCAAGCATGGGACACTTGTTTGCAGCTTTCTAATTCACTAATGTGGGCACTTAGTTTGGTGCTCAAGCCTTTTATCTGTGCTAGTCCGACCCAGCTGGCAGTGGTTAAAGTATAGATGTGGACATTCTCCATAAGTTAACATAGACCTCTACTTCACTGAAATGTCCATGCAATGATGACTGCGAAGAGTAAGGTATATCATTTATTTGATTTTCCCCTCCTTTTTTAGTCGCAGTGGGATCTGGTTGTGTGCATATTTATTTATGTATTTTGTGTTTAATAGAGCGAGAACGTGACCCGTTGGAGTATCAGAGCGTTTTACAGGAATATCAAGTTGTTAACAAGATTAGGAATAGTCGATATAACAAGCTATTATAAAGAGTAGGGATAGAAGAACATGAGTACACCAGGTGAGTACACCTGGGGAGATAACAAGTTATATGCAAGATACTGAACAGGCGATCATGAGAACACCTTGCAGAGATAACAAGCTATTTACAAAGAGTAGGAATAGGCGACAATAGGTACCCTAGAGGGACATAAAGCAGACGTTAGCTGGAGCAGAGGAGGACTCTACAACACCAGCCTCTGCCCAATAAAATGACATTGAAGTACAAGTGATAAAAAATGATGAGCAAACGTCCATGGTATAAGAAGTGCAAGATTACAGCAATGATATCAAGACTGACTTACATGGGTTCAAGTAAGGAGCAAAAGCATATCGCTAGGCCGCTGAGCTATATATGCACTGAGAGTGTTTATGGGAGGAATTTGCCCATTCGGAAAGTCTTAGCTTCCATTTTGAATCTTAACAAAGAGGGTATTCTTCTGATATTAGGCGGCAACAAGTTCCAGATTCTAGGAAAGGCTCCAGAGAAAGCTCTGTTGTATGTTTTCTTCTTCTGGAAGAGGGGTGGTTTCAGCACAAAGTCCTTGGCAGACCGGGAGTGCCTACATTCTCCAGATACCATGATTTCTTGGGCAATATATGGAGGAGAATTCAATTCTAACACTTTGTGTGTGATACAGGCCAATTTGAGTTGGATTCTGTCTTCGTATGGGAGCCAGTTCCGTGCCTTCAGGTGTGGTGAAACGTGGTCGAATTGTTTTAAGCCTGTTAAGACTCTTGACTCAAGGAATGCCACCCCATGTTTCCCTCAATCTCGTGACTCGCCAGATATAGGAACGGTGAGGAGGCCCGCATCCCAGCATTGGTGAGAAGATTATGCTTTGTAAATTTGTATTTTTTATTTGTCCAACCCTTACCGCTTCAACTTTTATTAAAATGCAACCTCGAGCGAATCTGCAACTTGTAGATAAAAAGTCTAACCACTAGTATCTGTAATAGACTTTTGTACTTACTACCATTCTTATGTGATTTTAGAGCTTATCTGTTTGTATCTTTCCTCGGGTGAATCTGCACCTTGTATATATGTTACTCCAACCACTAGTATATGCAGTATTCTTTTGTACTTTCTGTCATTCTTATATGAATTTGGAGTTTTTCTGTTCGTATCTTTTAAGTATCGCATGTACTCTGAAGTCCTTGTGGAATGTAACGGGTCCTTTTGTAAAGAACTCTGACACCTTCGGATAAAGTTTGAGCTATATAAACTTGCATTAAATAAATAAACTTTGGGGCTGGTGATAATCGCTTTGGGAAGAAACATGCGTTTTCAACCAAAATGGTATTTATGAACAAACTTAGCCAAAATAAAACTTGGTAAAATAATGACCTATAGATTTTGCATTGCTTTATTTTGTAACTAACCAATGCATTCTTTTTGTTTCGAAACCAATAACAAATTCAGCCTACTTTCCTGTTTTTACATCAGCGTAGGTAGGCCATAGGGATATCATTTAATTTGCAGTGCACAGCCTAACCCACATTGCACCACTAGAGGGTGGTATAAGACTTTATGTAGCTTAGGCAAGGACAGTCCTTTAAAAAACACCACAAAATCCAGAGATTCAGGGTAAATCAGCACTGCACATTAACAGCAACAAACCGTTTATCTTGCCTCTTTATCCTCAAGTAAGTAATGTTGGTCTCTCCTTGTAAACAGAAGGCTGTGAGTGTATATAAATTGTGTTCTATTGTTCTTCTATTTCCTGAGCATTTCGGTCATTACATATTACATAATACTAGTTGTTCTTTTAAATGGAATTAGACGGTGCCCCTGGCTTGTTCTGATGGTGCACCAGGGTGCTCTGACACACAGATTGTGAACCGCTGCCTTAAAGGGTTTCCGGAACCTCACTCTTGTGCTCTTTCACCTCATAGGAGCCAGACCGGAGGTCTTCCAGGGAACTCGGATCCAAGGACTCCATCACCCATAGTTTTTAGCCAGGCTGAAACTCAACCAGAGTCACCTTCTGGTCATACCACTGTTTCATGACCTCCTGATTGGCTTTAAGCGCTTCATCCGGGTATAGAG
This sequence comes from Triturus cristatus, assembly GCF_964204655.1. Taxonomy (NCBI): domain Eukaryota; kingdom Metazoa; phylum Chordata; class Amphibia; order Caudata; family Salamandridae; genus Triturus; species Triturus cristatus. Next base: position 1,753,359,888 of record NC_140589.1, on the reverse strand, counting down.
TGCCACAATGTAGCTGACCACACCCTTGGAAGCCTTTTTGGGAGCTTTCTCCCAGACCTCTCTCACCAGACTGATAGGTCCTCTCACAGGGTCCCTATACAGAAGTTCAAAGGGGCTGAAACAAACCCACTTCTGTGGCACCTCCTTGTAAACAAACAAAGGGCATTGCAGGAGGATGTCCCACTCCTGCCTCAAAGGGGCTCTGACAGGCCCATGATCATGCCTTTTAGGATCTTGTTGAACCTTTTACCCATACTTCTCATCCATCATCCCTACTTCTCATCCATCTTCCCTAATTCTCATCCGTACTTCTCATCCATCATTCATCGTACCTATTTCTTATCCATACTTCTCATCCCTACTTTTCCACCATCATCCCTACTTTTCATCTCAACTTCTCAAACATCATCCTTACATCGTATCCCTACTACTCATACCTCACTCATCATCCATCATCCCTACTTCTCTTTCCTTATCTCTCAGTCATACCTACACACTTTCAATGTTGGGGTCACACCGTCACACTGATTGGTTGACAACAGCCACTCAGAGTTAAGAGAGAGGGCTGCATTCTATTGGTCTAGTCACTGAAAAAACGTCCTTCTCATTGCAGAGTTCCTTGAGATGCCACATTTATTCCCGGCACCAAGTGGGTAAAGGTGGCTCCTGAACACTCACAAACCAATTGAGCAAAGGTTTCCAGTGGCAACTTTACCCACTTTTTCAATATTCTATGTTTGCTTTACTGCAAGCAGGCCCAAAATGCCAAGTGCCAGGGAATTTTCATGATTGCAAAAGTCTTTGGCCACACTAAACTTTGGCTCTGAGGGTTGCAAATATGTAGAGGAGTGTTCTATTGTAATCCCCAGTGGCTTCCCACATCTTTTACTAAAAGCCAATTTGAAGCAGACCGTGTACCCACAACAAACTAGGAATCAGAAGTTTGGTAGGATAAAGGCAGGGTCCTGAAACAGCCAGATGGGGATATACAAATATTGACCTCTCCCTTCCAAATATGCAAAAGATTTACATTTTGCTCAAAACAGACTTGTCATTCAGGAATTGACACTGTGGTCTCAAAGGAATGCCCACAGTCCCCCATCTTACATATTCTGTTGAGTACAGAGGAGTCACCTCTTCTTATTCATATAAATCTATTGCGTAGCTTCTGCGAGGAATATCAGACCTCTTTCACACATCATTCTGACCAAGTATTAGGCTGGGTAGTTGCTGGAGAGCTGTTGTACTTCATGGATTTTTATTATTGATCTGCAGGAATGCCATTAAGCCAATTCTTCTCACCTCTACAGAGAACAATGACGTGTAAATGTTGCATAAATCACAGAAGTCCATACAGAGAGGAAAAGGATAACGTGAAGAAATAGAATACATTGATGCGAGGCTTGTCACTATTCATTCATAGCTGCTTTTGGATGTCTGCAAAGAAAACAATCCTTGGTTTGAAAAGAAAGCTGTGGGGGATGGGGGGAAGGAACATGGCGGACGGCGTCCGCCGTGAGTGACAGCGCTCTGCAGGCACTCCCGCCAGGATGGTCTAATCTTTGAACTGAAAGTCAAGAGTTGAAAAAATTATGAACAAATAGCAAAGAAAAATCAGGGATTTAAATACTTACTACATATGTTCAGCCGAAGCGACCAGTACTCTCTGCTTTCGGGTAATACACGAAGCTCGATTTTTTACCGGTTTGGCCATCGCCGGTCCATATTCTACTGGATTGGTCTGGCAGCTTGTTTACGAACGGGTCGGCTGGCAATGGCTCCGCCGAAGACGAGCACACTGCAGGTCGGACGAACTACACGGAATTCTGCTGTAACTGGCACTGATAACGCAGAGGGGGTGAATACTACATGAAAAAAGATGGTGAGCAGTCTAAATATTGATAATTTAATTTCGACCTACCATAATATCGAGTCTAGAATATCGTAGGGACAGAATATCGATGTCAAGAATATCGATGGACAGAATATCGACCCTAAGGTAAGTAATATCGATTTTTGTTATATCGATGATAGTAATATCGAAGTTAGTAATATCGATATGAAATATATCGATGTTACTAATATCCATGTCACTAATATCGATATTTATAATATTGTTATGTATTTTATTATGTATTTAATATGTATGTGTTAATTATTTTTTGTTAAGTGTTCTACTGTTTTTAAAATATATGTATACAATTTATATATGTTAATAATGGGTTTTTTAAAGTTAATTTTATGTTTTAGTACCGTAGCGGGTTGTGGGTTTATAGGGGAAGAGGGTGGGAAGTAATTTAATTGTAATTAAGTAATATTTATATTTATTTATTGGTATTGATAATTATATTATTGTTAATTAAGTATTAATTGGTAATTAATTTTTATTAATTGGTAATTAGTTTTGAATATTGATTAATTGTTAAATATATTATTGTTAATTAAGTATTAATTGGTAATTAAGTTTTTATTAATTGGTAATTAGTTTTTAATAATTGATTAATTGATAATTATGTTAACTGTATTATTGTATTATTTGAGTGTTTCGTGCGTTTATAGGGGAATAGTGTTGGAAGTAATTGAAATCTAATTAAGTAATTATTAAATTTGTAGTTGGGTATTGATAATTAATTAATTGTAGATTAATTATTAATTGGTAAATATTTAAAATAATACTTTTTTGGTTATGAAAAATAATTTATTGTTGATTAATAATCAATTGGTAATTAAATATGTTTAAATATTATTTAGTGATATTTCTAATTAATATATCAATAAGATATTAATTGGTAATTAATGTATAATAATTATTATTTTGTGTTAAAAAATATGTAATTGTTTAAGATTTTTTAATTGGTAATTAATGTTTGATAATTAATTTTTGGTATACAAAATTTAATTGTTCAATAATTTTTAAATTGGTAATTAATATTCCTTAATTATTATTTATTGGTATTTATTAATAATTTTTTGCTAATTAATTATTTATTGGTAGTTATGTTTTTAATAAATATGTATTGGTATTTGTAAGTAATTTTGAGTTATTTAATAATTAAATTATTAATTATTTTAAATAATTATTTTATTTAAAAGTATGTTATTTTTAACTTCTAAGCTATCCAACACTTTCTCTACTGTTGCACTCTCTGGAGTTAGAATAGTAATTTTTACCCCTACGCAATCCAACACTTTCCCTACTGTTGCACTCTCTGGAGTTGGAATAGTAATTGTTACCCCTACGCTATCCAACACTTTCCCTACTGTTGCACTCTCTGGAGTTGGAATAGTAATTGTTAGTCCTACGCTATCCAACACTTTCCCTACTGTTGCACTCTTTGGAGTTGGAGTACTAGTTTTTACCCCTACGCTATCCAACACTTTCCCTACTGTTGCACTCTCTGGAGTTGGAATAGTAATTTGTACCCCTACGCTATCCAACACTTTTCCTACTGTTGCACTCTCTGGAGTTGGAATAGTAATTTTTAACCCTTCGCTATCCAACACTTTCCCTACTGTTGCATTCTCTGGAGTTGGAATAGTAATTTTTATGCCTACGCTATCCAACACTTTCCCTACTGTTGCACTCTCTGGAGTTGGAATACTAATTTTTACCCCTACGCTATCCAACACTTTCCCTACTGTTGCACTCTCTGGAGTTGGAATAGTGATTTTTACCCCCACGCTATCCAACACTTTCCATACTGTTGCACTCTCTGGAGTTGGAATAGTAATTGTTACCCCTACGCTATCCAACACTTTCTCTACTGTTGCACTCTCTGGAGTTGGAATAGTAATTTTTACATCTACGCTATCCAACACTTTCCCTACTGTTGGACTCTCTGGAGTTGGAATAGTGATTTTTACCCCTACGCTATCCAACACTTTCCCTACTGTTGCACTCTGTGGAGTTGGAATCGTAATTGTTACCCCTACGCTATCCAACAATGTCCCTACTGTTGCACTCTTTGGAGTTGGAATAGTAATTGTTACCCCTACACTATCCAACACTTTCCCTACTGTTGCAGTCTCTGGAGTTGGAATATTAATTTTTACCCCTACGCTATCCAACACTTTCCCTACTGTTGCACTGTCTGGAGTGGGAATTTTAATTTTTACCCCTACGCTATCCAACACTTTCCCTACTGTTGCACTCTCTGGAGTTGGAATAGTAATTTTTACCCCTACGCTATCCAACAATTTCCCTACTGTTGCACTCTCTGGAGTTGTAGTACTAATTTTTACCCCTACGCTATCCAACACTTTCCCTACTGTTGCACTCTCTGGAGTTGGAGTACTAATTTTTACCCTTACGCTATCCAACACTTTCCCTACTGTTGCACTCTCTGGAGTTGGAATAGTAATTGTTACCCCTACGCTATCCAACCATTTCCCTACTGTTGCACTCTCTGCATTTGGAATAGTAATTTTTACCCCTACGCTATCCAGCACTTTCCCTACTGTTGCACCTTTTGGAGTGGGAATAGTAATTTTTACCCCTACGCTATCCAACATTTTTTCTACTGTTGCACTGTCTGGAGTGGGAATCTTAATTTTTACCCCTACGCTATCCAACACTTTCCCTACTGTTGCACTCTTTGGAGTTGGAGTACTAATTTTTACCCCTACGCTATCCAACACTTTCCATACTGTTGCACTCTCTGGAGTTGGAATAGTAATTTGTACCCCTACGCTATCCAACACTTTTCCTACTGTTGCACTCTCTGGAGTTGGAATAGTAATTTTTAACCCTACGCTATCCAACACTTTCCCTACTGTTGCATTCTCTGGAGTTGGAATAGTAATTTTTATCCCTACGCTATCCAACACTTTTCCTACTGTTGCACTCTCTGGATTTGGAATAGTTATTTTTACCCCTTCGCTATCCAACACTTTCCTTACTATTGCACTCCCTGGAGTCGGAATAGTAATTTATACCTCTACGTTATCCAACACTTTCCCTACTGTTACACTATCTGGAGTGGATATAGTAATTTTTAGCCCTGCGCTATCCAAAAATTTCCTTTATGTTGTTTTTTTGGGAGCTGGAGTAGTAGTTTAATTGTCTCTGCTATTTAATATTTATTTTTATTATTTTAGCTAATGTAGTATATAATTAATTTTAACAATCTTTAAATTAAAGGTAATTTTGTAAATTTGTTATACATAAATATTTAATTTTTATTTATGTTATTGTTTTATGTGTGTAATGTGTTTGCAATTTTTAATATTTTTAAATAATTTATAATTCATTACAATAATTATAAAAACATTATTAAGTAAGTATATATATTATATATTATATGTATATGTTTAATTAATTTTTTATTAAATTATATTGATTAATTATTAATTTTTAACATTATTAAATATATTTAATTATGTTTATTTTATTTATAAGTATTATTTTGTTTATTTAACATATTTATTGTAACAAAAAAAACCCGATATTTTTGACATCTATATTTTTTTTTCGATATTTTTGCACTTACCATGTTGTAGATAGGATGTCGATATTCTTGACATCGATATTTGTGTTGCGATATTTTTGTAGGTCGATTTTCTGACCTTCGAAATTTTGTCAGAGATCCAAAAAAGATATTCCCTCGAGTCGGCAAACCGGTGATGCAGCTGCTACATTCAAGGGATGCAGCTAACCTCCTTGTTTCTGCCTCGGAACCCGCTATGGCAGACATCGTCATGGCCACTGTTCTACGAAAATCGCCCGTGGGATCACTAGACGTCGATGTGCCGGTAAGCGCTCCAAAACTTATTGAGGATGTTTTTATTGCAGAACAAGGAGAAAGAAAGCGGGGTAATGACGATCATAGTTATAATGGTGGCACGGGCAACTCAGCTCTAACTTTTGATCCTCAAACTATCTTTCAAACTGATAAAGGGCATTCTATTATCGTCAACAATGAGGCCGCTGTGCAGACTGAGCCTTTGACTGAACCTCTAAGTGGTAATATGAATAGTAGTGAGCGGGACAGAGCTAACTTAAAACCTATTGATTTAGTCTTAGGAAACCCGGATATATCTACACTAATGATGGCAGATACAACCAAATCTTTGCATTCTGCGGGTATTTCACTAATCACTGAGACAGTACTTTCTCTATCTCTAGCTATTGTCGATCATTCATTGGATCTATTTGACTCTCCTGACTATCACTCGGAACCCCCAAGTGTACATCTTCAAACTACTAAGAAAGGGTTGGGGAAAAAATCTGGTTACAAGATTGGTCAAATTGATAAAAATCCTCTTACCTCTCGGCAACAAGGCAAAATCACGACTTTTAATAAAAGCAAAGGTAAATCAAGTAAGTACGCAAAACAGTCCTTTGTGAAAATGGGTTACATCAAAAGGAGATGTCAGGGCGATTGTCTCAAGGCTGTCTGGTCTAGCTCAAACTTTTTCAAATACTAGCAGCCAACTCACATCCCCCTCTAATGGTGTAAGCGCTGAAGCTTCTGCTATAATTACTACAGATTCAATCTGTACTCCATCAACTGCAACGACTGCAACAAATTCATTAGAGCCTTCTCTGACCTCTATCATGCAAGCTTTGTCAGAACAAAGATCTGAGGCTCAGGTATATTATACGCAACTCAGAGCAGACAATGCTACTATACAACAATCATTAGCTACAGTAACTCATCAAGTCTCAGTGCTTACAACCAAAATGACAACTCTGTTACAACGACTCTCTGACAACGAAGATGCAGTAACTCATTCTATGAAATTACTTCAGGATCATGACATGGAGATTAATGCTTTACAAAGTAAAATAGAAGATTTAGAAAATCGACAACGAAGGAACGATTTATGAATATTTGGAATTCCGGAAGGAAGTGAGGGATCTGATCCACGGCTATTCATTGTGCAAATATTTCAGAAGGCTTTTCCTGACTTAGCAGACTGGGATTGGGATTGTCAAATACAAAGAGCTCATAGGCTACCAGCTTTTCTCAATCTATCAGACCAAACTGGATTACGTTGACCACGACCAATACTTATATATGTTGGTAACTTCTTACTTCGCCAAGCCATCGCTATTAAAGCTCGGCCTAACACACCAGTCTTAATAGATTCTTTCTCTATCGTTGCACAATCTGATTTATGCAAAAGCACAATGGATAAAAGGTGGAAGATGAAGCAACCTATCGATTCTTGGAAGGCACTAGGAGCACTGGCATTTCTGCAAGAACCTGCTCGGTTAAAGGTTATTAAAGATGGTCGGGTACAGATCTTTCATACTGATCAGGAGGCCAAGATGGCTCTTACTAAGTTACAACAACATTCTTGGATAAGAAAATGACTAAAGATAATCAATATGATTCAATAGATACTGAACACAGGATGTAATATGGACTGAACTATTATTAATATTGTGGAATTATGGTTTTCTCTTTTACATGCATATGCTTTCTTCTTCCTTTCCATCTTCTCTTCCTTTTTTTTCTTCACTCTCTTTTACTATATTTTATTATTTTTTGTTTGGTACTATCCATCGGGAGGTCCTGCAGAATGCTGCTTCTATATGCTGTCATCCATCGACAGCATGGTAATAGGGGTGATTCCTTCACTAGGACACGGGGTGGGAGAGTGGGTAACCTGCCGAGGTTCGGGGCAGGGCTGGAGGAGGGGGTTGGGGTGGGGTAGGGGTGGACTTTTGCTGATTATTGCATCTAGTGGTAATACACAAATGTTTTGGGGGTGTACAGACGAAGCTTAAATATAATTCAAATATAATCTACAGAAATTGCATGAACAATAAGTATCTGCTTGTTTTTTTATTAAGTCATCTTGAAAGAAGGGGAGTGATAATTGGAGCCCGAAAGTACCAAGTTTTATATTATGGGTACAATCAGATTTATTAGCTGGAATGTTGCCGGCCTTAATTCACCTATCAAACGACGTTTGGTGAGAGAAGAACTTAGGATATATAACCCACATTTAGCCGTATTAATAGAGACACATTTGGCATACAAAGATAGAGGCTTGTTTAAACAACTTGGTATGGAGGTATTAGAGTGTTCTTCACAAAGCGCATCAATCAGAGGTGTAGCTATTCTTAAAGATAAACATTTTGCTTGTAAAAAACTTAAAGCTGTTTCCGACCCAGGTGGTAGATGGGTAATTTTGTAACTTGGATTACACAATAGGAAAATAGTTATGTGTGCATTATACGGTCCAAATCAGGACAAATCTGCTCTTTTTGATAAACTAATGTTGGAGCTTTTGGATTGGCAAGGAGAAATTATAATTATGGGGGATTTTAATTGTACTCTAAACTACTCTATTGACTCCACAAATCGATTTGCTTCTCGGAGGATGAGTAAGGTCCGTAAATCGATCTTTAAGCTAGCTCGGCTACATGGGTTGACAGATTTTTGGGAAGCATTATATCCTACGATTCCTGGCTTCACGTATTATTCTAGACCACACCAACATTATTCTAGAATTGATCTAGTTTTTGTGAATAACTGTCTTTTAGAAAAGTCCAATATAGAGGTATGCCCACGAATAACTTCTGACCATAATCCGCTATTGGTACAAATACAGTCTTTAGGTGCGGACAATAAAAGCCGCCTTTTCTCATTTCCCAGATATATGTTGTCTGATCCAGAATTTGTTTCTTATACACAAGGGGTTCTTACTGATTTTTTTATATATAATACGGATACAGCCTCGCCTTTTATCTAATGGGACACGATGAAAGCTGGTATACGTGGATCCACGCAACAATACACGTATCATGCATATAAAACTATGCAAAGACATGCGAAGGAACTATGTAATACTCTAGTAAAATTAGAATTATCTCATGCTCAAGAGATTAGATGTAATGGATTAAATAATGAAGCGATATACACTGCATTGATCAGCACAAGGCTACTTATAACCCGTCAATTTAAAGAGAAGGCTGCAGCTGCCTATAGTAAAAACAGACTGAACCAATATGAATATTGGGATCAGGTAAGGCGGTTACTGGCTTACCAGGTAGCAGATAAGAAAGCTAAAACACGGATAGATCTAATTAAGGGCAGTGATGGTCAGAGGTATTCTTCAACTTGATCTTAGATCTTAGAACAATTTTACCAATTTTACTCATCGTTGTATACTGTATCTGATGACTTTGAGTTAGAAGTGGCTGAAGAATATTTACAACCACTCCGCCCTCAGGTTCTTGATCGAAAGACTAAAAAACGCCTTCAGCTTGATATAACAGAGAAAGAAATTATGACCGCTATATCAGCGCTACCTTCGGGGAAGGCAGCTGGGGATGATGCTTTACCTATAGAATTCTATAAAGTTTTCAAAACTTTAATATTACCATTATTTCCATTTTTGCAACTTTATTCGACAATAAGCCATAAAAGTATCACAAATATACATGAAACATATTACATTTCATTAAAAACAATTTTATAAATAAATATTTAAAGAAAAGAAATAAAAAAACAATTAAACTACATGTAATTAATGTCGAATGTTATTTATAAATAAGGGTATAGAAAACGGATCATCATTGCTCAGTCAATTATACCTGGAGCAAAACCTCATTTCCTAGTATGATGCGGTTTTCATATACCTAGCGGACTTCCTTTAGTCGAATTAGCCATGCCCATTAAAAAAAATTAGCCATGGCTATTGCGATTGTGAGGCAGGGATCAGTGCATAAGATTCTCAATGCCTCCTCAAGCTTCCGTGAGCCAATTAGGCGGCATATTGGTTTTACCCATTTATCTCTTGGGGTTACATATAAAGGGCAAAAGAACAAAAAGTTGCTCATCGTCTCTTTCTTATCCGTACATTTAGGGCATTTATCACAATCAGTCCCTGCCCATCTTGACGTAAATGCCCTAATGGGAAGGGTTCCTACCCTAAATTGGAAATAGAGCTTCCGGTCTATTGGTTTCTCAATTGCATCCCAATAAGGTTCCAATGCTGGGTAGGATTTGAATTCGAGGAAACGCCCTGTGAGATGGTTAGAGGAACTCACTGCACATTTTTCCGAGAAAATCATCTCCCAGAATAACCTCTTAATTTCTACCTTAGAGGGAAAAGTAGTATTTATAGGGTCATCCCACAAATCCCTCAACCCCATTCTCCCTAAAAGAGATCTGATTGATTTCAGCCACTTAATTTTGTGAAAGCGATACTTCTCTATTACTTCTTTGAGGCCCCTAGCATAATGATATAATTCCTCCGTTGTCCATAGCCTACGCCAATATAATACTGGACGCAGCATGGCTAGATCATGCACAGATTTCTTACCAAGATCACAAAACAGAGGCACTAAAGGGGTACTTTGGGGAACATGAGTAACTTTCCTCAAGAATTCGTTTTCGAGTGCAGTGAGCTGCTTAACATTTGAGAACCCCCACAGCTTGGCACCATATAGAACGGAACCCAAAACTTTCATCCCGTAGAGCTCTAATACTGTTTTAATCGGTTTGGTAAAAGAGGACTTGAATCTTTTAATTAATACCCCCACTTGCTGTTTAAACCTCAGTATACTTGTATCTAGCTGGGAATTCCAACACATATCACTCTGTAAGTTGACCCCTAAATATGTAAAGGCTTCAACCCGCTCCAACCGACAGTTGCTCATATATATACTACCCTTAAACCGTTTTGTTGACTTGTGGCATTTAGGGTCAGTAAGGACCATGAATTTTGTTTTTACACTATTTATTTCTAGCCCTCGCATTTCACAAAAATCCATGAAACGCTGGAGTGCCCTTTGAAGGCCACTAGGGGTTTTTGAGATTATTAAAGTATCGTCCGCGAACATAAGGATCGGGACGCTCTCTGCTGCCATCATAGGGGCATCAGTTGGAACCCGGGAGAGGTATTCTGCCACACCATTTACGAAGAGTGAGAACAGGGTTGGCGCCATAACGCAACCCTGCCTCACTCCCCTCCCCACCGGGAAAGTATCTGTAACCTCTCCCTGCCTACCCATCTAACTCTGGCATAAGTATCCTCATGTAGGCGAGCAATCAGAGTTAACAATTCCAGTGGCATGCCTAATTCCTCTAATACTTGCCAAAGCTTCCCTCGTGGGACTAGATCAAACGCAGCCCTTAAATCAACAAATACTGCATATAATACCCCTTTTTCTAAAATCACTACACGCCAATATAAAACAATGAATCTAAAAACCTGATCTATCGTACTAGTCCTGGGACGGAACCCAGCTTGAAGCGGGCTGAGGATGTCCCCCTCATCCATCCAGTCCTGCATCTTTCCTAGGACCAGTCGCCCCATTATTTTTTGTAATGAATTGATCAGGCTAATCGGCCTATAGTTGCCCGCTAGGGACTTATCTCCTTTTTTATAAATGGGCACAATTTCTGCACCTTTCCATGCGTGGGGGACGGCCATTCCCTGGGAAATAGCATTAGATAGATGACCAATATACAGTCACCAACTCTTTTTATCACTCAGAAATAAGTCTACAGGTATACAATCCATCCCTGGAGCTCGCCCCGCAGTTACAGTATTCAGGGCCCTATCCACATCCCCTAAGCTAAAAACAGTCCCTTCATAAAATTTAAAACCAAGAGCCGCCCCGCTTAAATTACCTTCAGTACTAGCATACTGAGGCTTGAAATATTCAACCCAAGAATTTTGGGGAACGTTATTTTGTGGACTAACCGCATGCCCGCCTTATTTCCATTTATAGATATCCCAAAATAGTGCCTGGTTCTTTGTTTGACATGCACTTTTAAGGTCCTGCCACATTTGGTCATCCCAATCTCTTTTTGCCCCACTAAACACTTTTCTATAGTTGCAACGGGCAGCTCTTATTATCTCCACATTCCTAGTTTTTAATGCTAGGCTCAAGCCAGCCCGAGCTTCCCTACAGGATTTGTTGTACCACTTCTCTGGTTTTTTCCTGACCATTATCTTAGCAGTACAAGGTTTGCAGAAATGGGCTTTGAGATTAGTAAACAGATCATTATGGTCGTCCTCAAATGGGCAATACTTCGTTTCAGTACTCGCGCTAGCTCCAATTTTTACTAATACCTTATCTAGCTGATCTTTAATAGCGCTAAGTATATCAGGCTGATTATACACCCTACACCACTTAAGATGACGCTCATCATTTGATAAGAGAGTCCTGGGGGCTAATAGATCTTCATTCGGGTTTACCATCCCATCCTGCCCTAGCCTAAATATTGCTAGAAGAGGATTATGATCACTCTCGACGCAAGTCTTAACCTCCATATCCACCAAGGTATGCCAGAGCTTCAAATGGACGAGTATGTAGTCGATGTTACTTGACCTTATACCGTTATCATAGGTTTTTTTCTCTCTTCCTGTCGGATAATGTCCGACCGTTTGCAGCCCTTAGTTGATTACCTAGACAAAGCCCGTTTAAATACAACGCAGCCTCAGTCCATTTAGCTGACGGCATTGCCTCAAGTTCGGAGACACCCCATCTTGCGTCCTCCTCTTCCATCATATTTACATATTCCAGACCTAGCGGTTCGAAAGATATATTAAAATCGCCCACAATTAGCGGCAGAACCCATTCTGGCAAGGATTCAATCAGGGATTCTAATACCATTAGTACATCAGATTCTTTTTTCCACCAAGAACTCCTCTGGCATACACATTAATAATAGCAATTTTTGGGCCACCCAAGATACTAAGCCTAACAGCAATAATATCGCAGTGCCCAGATGGGAGAAGTTGGATACTACAACTTAAGTACTATTTGACCCAAGTTATCAATCCACCCATTGGACGTCCCCTTTGCCCTCTCACTGTAGGGACATAAAAATTCAGAAAACCTGGATTAAAAACTGGTTCAACAGACCAGGGGGCAGATTTATGAGCCCCTTGCGCCACTTTTGCGTCACTTTTCCCATGTTAAAAGTGACGCAAAAGTGGCGCAAGGGGCTCATAAATCTGCCTCCAGGTCTCTTGAAAGAGACAAATATCAAATGTATTAATAAAATCTAACCAACATGGTGAGACAACCTTAGTCCCAATACCTGCCAAGTTCCACGATACCATTGAAGTCAAGCTTGCTATAGTTTGTATTCCCTTTAACGTTACCTTCCTATCCACAGTAGGGCTCGCATGTGACATCATGTATGCAGCTATAGTTTGTGGTCCCTTATTTAATATGTTCCTACCTAAGGTGGAACTAAAATGTGGTAGCACATATTTAGCTATGGTTTGAGGTCCCGCTTTTGGTGTGTTCCTATTTAAAGTAGTACAAGAGTGTGTCCTCGTGAGCTTAACAGGGGTCAATACATAGCTTGTCCCTGGTAAGCAAGTTTGGGGGGAACAGATTGCGCCTGATCGTAAGAGTATGCTGATATTTTGATTTCCTCTGGGACTTATCTCCCCCTCAACTCTTCTTATACCATCATTCATTTGGTCCTCACCTCCAACTGTATTTATGTTAGGTAATCTTATTATACTTCTACCGCTTGTGCATTTACCCACTACCTGCATTTGCTGTCAGTCACACTCTTCAAGTCCTGACAAAGCAGAAAACCTATTATGTAGTCTTAAGCTCCGTGTAATAGGATAGCTAGGTCGATCATTCCATGAAAACATTTCTCTACAAGGGTCTTGCACAGGAGCATAAAAATAGGTTAATGAGAGTGATTGGATTCGTGATCTGGGATCTATTTGCGGCCAATTGCAAATGTGTTCGACACATCTCCTATCTCTAAAGTTGACAATAACACAATCCCCCCCAACTGTCTTAACGCTTCTGCCTACCCAGTTCACTCTTCTTACGGACACAATCTCTGCCCTGAAATGCATGGGCAAGGGCCTATTAGCATTAAGCCAAAATGTACACTTGTTTTTTAATTCTATATGTGTCTCCCTCTTTCGCGGCTCTAGTGGAGGTACCCCAGCCAGTATAACCACATAGGGAGCAGATTCGGGGGGGAGTTCCACAGTAGATGGTATCACATAATCTAGGGGGTTAGTTAGTGTAAGACCCACATTAGTTACTGTATTACTAGTCACCACACTTTTATCCTTGGCTACCTGGTCAGGTTGCCTAACCCCTACAGCTTTAGCTTGTGGGATAATAGTTTTAGTAGTTTCAGACATAGTTGTTACAGTGCCGCTACTACTGATTGACAATCCATTCAGGGTTTTACCCGCAACATTTTGGCATGGAGATGTTGGTGACAACTGTTTTCTTGGTGGCTCACTATTCCGATTACCCATCATCTTCTGGACTGATACTAACGAGAGTTCAAGACATGCCAATCTAGACTCAATGAGGTCCAGTCTTCCATGGATTGGGTAAATTGTCTTCTTCAGTGTAGCTTCCAGCTTATTCCAAAAACGGGCACCAAGCTCCTCTGAAGGATCTCTCTCAACACTTGATATGGAGATTATTTCTTTACTTACTGGGCAGGATAGGCCATGGCAGTTTTTATTTGTGGCACTCTCTTTGGTTACCCGATCTTTTCCCAACTTCCCTTTTTTGCCCATAGGTTGTGCCTGTGTTTGTTTTTTACCCCCCAAACATTTGCTTTCAGTAAACATACCCTTTGTTTGGTTCCCCATACCCTTTTTAGCTATGATCGCTGATCTAGTCTTAATATTAGGAGAACTCAAGATTTTCCGGGAAGTGTTTTTGGAATTCTTCGCCGTAGTAACTGTAGGCTGTTGGTCCAGAGCGTCGGCAAGATCTTTTATAGAAACAATGGGACTACTTGTCACATCCTCCACAGAACATAATGTATCGTCTGGATCAACTTCGTCTGGAACAGGAGATTTAATCCCTGCCAGACTTCCCATAGATGACTGTTTATCAAAAAGAGAATCTAGTGATAGCCTTTTTTCAGTCAATTCAATATCTTTAGCCAGTGCTGACGACACCCTTATAAGAAAACTGTCTAACGTACCCATCATTGTCCCACCAGCACTAGCACTAATCACATTGTGATCTCTTAAAGTAGTTGTAGTTACGGTTGCCATGGTGGACAGTTTATATCCTATACTATGGCTGCTTCAGATGTTGCAAAACTTTCCGTTTACTTATAACAAGCACTCTGTAGCTGAACACTATAACACTGGCGCTCACCTTACAATAGGCGTTAGGGAGGTTGCCCGTCCCGTCTTTTTCCGGTCTTGAACGGACTTAAGGATTCGCCCGGCGCGTGTCCGCGCGTGTCCGCGCAGCGGAAGTGATGATACACTATGTAGGCAAGTGGCAAGTGGATTCAGGTGAGGCTTTGCACCAGGCCCCCTGGGTCACGTAGTTCTACTCCTCAGCGCTCCAACCAACGATGCGGCTCCCTCGCCAGCGGGAGCGTCGAGGCGCTATGTAGGCAAGTGGCAAGTGGATTCAGGTGAGGCTTTGCACCAGGCCCCCTGGGTCACGTAGTTCTACTCCTCAGCGCACCAACCAACGATGCGGCTCCCGCGCCAGCGGGAGCGTCGAGGCGCTATGTAGGCAAGTGGCAAGTGGATTCAGGTGAGGCTTTGCACCAGGCCTCCTGGGTCACGTAGTTCTATTCCTCAGCGCTCCAACCAACGATGCGGCTCCAGCGCTAGCGGGAGCGGCGAGGCGCTATGTAGGCAAGTGGATTCAGGTGAGGCTTTGCACCAGGCCCCCTGGGTCACGTAGTTCTACTCCTCAGCACTCCAAACAACGATGCGGCTCCCTCGCCAGCGGGAGCGGCGAGGCGCTATGTAGGCAAGTGGCAAGTGGATTCAGGTGAGGCTTTGCACCAGGCCCCCTGGGTCACGTAGTTCTACTCCTCAGCACTCCAACCAACGATGCGGCTCCCCTATTACCATTATTACAAATAGTCATGCATCAAATAGCCAAATTAAATCAGGTTCCAAAATCCTGAGATACGACTAATATTGTTTTCCTTCTTAAAAAAGGGAAGAATCCCGAGGAATGTGGGTCATATCGCCCAATATCTCTCATAAATAGCGACGCTAAAATATTTGCGAAAATATTGGCTAATCATTTGACACCACATATGCATGGGTTGGCATCAGAACATCAACATGGATTTATCACAGGCAGGGATACTACTGCACATGTCAATACTGCTATAACTGCCTTCGATGTTGCTAACAAAACAACTAGCAAAGCATTTGACCGGGTGGTATGGGATACATGGTGGCTGATACTGCGTAAAAATGGCTTACCTGACCGGTTTATGAATTGGATTAAGGCATTATGTATGAATCTGCAGGCAAAACTTGTATATGCTAATTTACATTCTAAAATATTTTTAATCCAACGTGGTACAAGATAGTAGGCCTGGGCTAAAATTTCGTTCCGTTAGCGGAAATTGCGATAATTTGACATTTTCGCGTTCCGCGGAAAGCGCGAAAATGTCAAAATTTCCGCATTCCGCAGCTTTGCGATAATTTGGTTCTTGCTCGCGCTGTAAAATAATACATTCTCGCGCGCGCGCGATCGCCTTATCTGAATCCCTGCGTTCGCCGACAAGTTTTCTTGATCTGGTCGTGTTCTCCATGAGATGTTGTATTGTTTTTAGCCATTTGCGCTGTCTCGCGACAGTTCGCGCCCGCAGTGACGTCATGCGTCGCGCGATCACGTCTTTCTTCTCGCGATCATGCACCGCGAGACAACTGAAAACAAGATGGCCGCGCCCGCGAGCAACCGCATGGGTAAGTTGGAGAGCCGCAACCATGCAGAAAATCTCGCGAACATGCGGGAAAAAAACTTCCGCATCTTCGCGATATTTCCGCGTTTGCGATAATTTTTAACATTTTCGCGATAATTTGCGAAAGTGGATTTCGCAAATTCCGCCCACCCCTACAAGACAGGGATGCCCATTATCCCCATTGCTTTTTGCTCTCTATATTGAGCCTTTTATTCAAACTCTAAATCAAAATAGAGACATCATCCCTTTTTCTAATGACAATTACCAACTTAAGGCGGTAGCATACGCGGACGATATCGCGATTTTTACATCAGATCCAGCAAAGACGCTTAGTATCAGCTACAACTTTTGGGTGCTTCTCTGGCTATAAACTTAACACAAACAAAACTCAAATAATACACAATTTAGAATCTGTAATACCTATCACCGGTACGTGCCATATGGCCACAAATTTAGGAGTTAAAATTACTAGAAATGTAAATCAAATCTGGAAAAATAACTACAAAACATTGCTGCAGACAGTTACCGGACAATTTAAGAATTGGAATAAACTACCAATTACTATTATTGGTCGAATTATTATAATTAAAATGATAAGATTGCCTACATTTTTATATCTGTCTTGGGCTATTCAAATTCGGGTTCCTAATTATTTTTTCTTAAATTAGAGGGTGTAATTAGCAGTTTTATTTGGGCGTATTCAAGCAGGCACGATTCTTGATTAAACTCCTTAAATTCTCTTATAAATATGGTGGTTTGCAACTTCTTGATTTTAAGTTGTATTACTGGCCAGCATTCACTGGCCGTATACGAAGTTTATTAAATGAATCAACTCCATATTTCGGGCTTATTTTAGCTCTAGGTTTAGATCAGAATATGTTCTTATACAGCGTTAATGATCCTAACTACTATAAACGAGTCCGATTTAAGACAATAAGGGACATTGTACATATTTGGAATGAAATTCTTGGTTATTTTTCTTTTACTTTTGAAGATCTTACTAGACACGAACATTATAAATTATGGAACAATCCATCTCTTCCAAATATATTTCATGACTTAGCTGCGTGTAATTGGGCTAGATATGGTATTGATAGATTGGGACAGCTATATGATCACTCTGGCTTCTCTACCTTTGGTTTGTTACAACAAACTTTTGGTCTTCCACACCAATCACTTTTTAAATACTTACAATTTAGGGATTATTTCTTCAAACGAAAATGAACGTCATTGCCACATTCTCATGTATCTCTTACATGTTTCTTAAATAGTGCTCATAAAACCAGAATTAGCACTATGTATACACATTTATGTGATGTTAGAAGCGTTGATCTCAACGAATTGGCCACAAAATGGAGTCAAACTTTAAATATGGAGGTCGACTCATCTGAAATTATGCACATTCTGTTAATTTTAAATTGCAACAGTTTCGCACAATCTGCAGGCTTTACTACACTCCGGATAAAATTACAAAGTGGCAACAACCGACATTAACGCTTGGTAGGGGAAAAACGGATAGAACAAAATGCCCTAAATGTGATCAAAAAGCTGCTGATATTTTACATATGTTCTATCTCTGCTCTAAACTCATAGATTTCTGGGCTAAAATTACACAATATACTGTGCAATGTTTGAATCTTGATTTAAGGTCTTCAATGAAAGAGATTATGTTGGGGGTTAAGAAATGTGAAGATTCTTACATAGGATGTTTTATTTTCATCGTATTAGTTACGGCTCGTCTATGCACTGAGAGAGAATGGATTAGCCCTACCTCTCCTTCATTACATAACTGGCTGAGTCTTGTAAAAGATATATATGAGAAAGAATGTGCACTTGCTAAAACTCGTTCGATTCGCTCAATGGTTAGATTTAATCGTATCTGGAAATACTTTGAACATTAGTAAATGTGTTCTTTCATTTTATTTATGTCTAATCATTGTTCTTCATTATTCATGCTTATATTCATGTTTGTTTATCAAAAATTGTCTGTACACCTTCTAAAAAATAAAATATTTAAAAAAAAGGAAAGGAAATCTATAACATTCGATTATTAAATGCTTAACATATTTTCGTTAAGTAACAAGTCCTCTAACTGAGCCATTTCTCATTTAAAACTTAATCCAGTTCTCTCACTGGAAATATAAGAAAAAAATGGTTACTATTTGTCCTCTTGAAAATTCTTGCAATGCAGTTTTTTGCTTCAATGTACGCTAGTTAAAACTGAGTTCCAATCTTGTAAAACCAGGTCAAATAGTTATATGCGCAACGATAATGATGAAAAAAGAAGAAACACAAAGTACATAAAACTGCACCAAAAACCCAAACAATTTGATAGAAAACAGTGTTGCACAGAATAGGTATAAATGTACAAGGCCTTGAAATTGGTAATGAACTGAAAAGATAAGATAGTGCAAAAGCAGGAAGTCAAGTTTCCAATGTGGCACACCTACCATAAGACACTGACTCAACGTTAATCCTACAGTGCCTGCACACAAACTACTATGGGAAGCGACGAGACTCTCAATTCTCTCTCCTGTTATTCAATCAAAAAAGACTGCTACATCCAAAATCCCGCTTCTGTGAGATTCAGGTTACTTTCATTTTTGTTGCAGTGTTTATTACCCCAGGCACCAACGTTCCTCCATTCTTGAACATCCTCATATTTAGCTCTTCCATTGCAGTAAGCATTTAGTAAACATGCTGCATAACTGTTGTGATTTTAGGTGATTGTTGTGTCTGCCCCGCACTCCGGTTTCCGCCGTCGTCCTCGCGGCCACGCCCCTTTTTCGTGTCCTCCCCGCTCCCGCCTCCCAGCTGCTCCTCCCTCCCACTTGTCCATAAATGGCGACCGCGCGGCGCAGGTGAGTGTGACCTGTTCTCAGGACACCCTGCGCCGCACGGCCCCCAGCTGTGTGAGCCCCCTCATGTGCCCTGCTGCTGCTCGCAGACTTGTTTTGCCCTGTGCCTGCCTCGCACTGTCCCCCAGCTGTGTTCTAGTTCCTTTCTGTTATCTCTGCATTTTGTAATTGTTTTTGTGCATAACTGTTGTGATTTTAGGTGATTGTTGTGTCTGCCCCGCTCTCCGGTTTCCGCCGTCGTCCTCGCGGCCACGCCCCTTTTTCGTGTCCTCCCCGCTCCCGCCTCCCAGCTGCTCCTCCCTCCCACTTGTCCATAAATGGCGACCGCGCGGCGCAGGTGAGTGTGACCTGTTCTCAGGACACCCCCGCGCCGCACGGCCCCCAGCTGTGTGAGTCCCCTCGTGTGCCCTGCTGCTGCTCGCAGACTCGTTTTGCCCTCTGCCTGCCTCGCACTGTCCCCCAGCTGTGTTCTAGTTCCTTTCTGTTATCTCTGCATTTTGTAATTGTTTTTGTGCATAACTGTTGTGATTTTAGGTGATTGTTGTGTCTGCCCCGCTCTCCGGTTTCCGCCGTCGTCCTCGCGGCCACGCCCCTTTTTCGTGTCCTCCCCGCTCCCGTCTCCCAGCTGCTCCTCCCTCCCACTTGTCCATAAATGGCGACCGCGCGGCGCAGGTGAGTGTGACCTGTTCTCAGGACACCCCCGCGCCGCACGGCCCCCAGCTGTGTGAGCCCCCTCGTGTGCCCTGCTGCTGCTCGCAGACTCGTTTTGCCCTCTGCCTGCCTCGCACTGTCCCCCAGCTGTGTTCTAGTTCCTTTCTGTTATCTCTGCATTTTGTAATTGTTTTTGTGCATAACTGTTGTGATTTTAGGTGATTGTTGTGTCTGCCCCGCTCTCCGGTTTCCGCCATCGTCCTCGCGGCCACGCCCCTTTTTCGTTCTCCTCCCCGCTCCCGCCTCCCAGCTGCTCCTCCCTCCCACTTAGCCATGAATGGCGACCACGCAGACGCGCAGCGGTCACGCGCAGCGGGAGCGCCGATTGTGCGCCGAGGGCGCGCCAAAGGCAAGTCGTCTGCGCCCGTCGGCGCCTGGACCGCGCCCAGTGCCGGAACCCCTGGCCCCCGCCGATGCAAGACTACCAGACGGACCTACGACGCCGCCAATCTCTACGCACTCAATGCCGGCCAGAACCCTGCCTGCTACCGAGCCACCCCGAGACGCACCCACGGACCCTTCGCCTGCCAAGCCTGCCGATTCACCTGCTACCGGACCTGCACCACCAAGTCGAGCACCAGCAGCAACCACCTGAAGTGCATCCTGCTCAACACCTGCTCCGTCCACAGGCACGCCGTGGAACTCTGGGACCTACTCGACGCGACAGCACCTGACGTCGCCTTCCTCACCGAAACCTGGATGAACGCCTCCTCAGCGCCCGACATCGCCACAGCCATCCCGGACGGATACAAGATCACCCGGAAGGACCGCATCAACCAGACGGGAGGAGGCATCGCCATCATACACAACAACACCATCCGCATCTCGACTAACTCCGACGAAACCTTCACCACCGCCGAAAACATGCACTTCCAGATACACACTGACCCCAAGACCACCCTCCGAGGCACCCTCATCTACAGACCCCCGGGACCACGCACACAATTCAGCGAAGACATCGCAGACTTCATCAGCCCGTACGCCCTCCCCTTCGCTGACTACATCCTCCTAGGGGACCTCAACTTCCACCTGGAGAACAACAACGACAGGAACACCACCGCCCTGCTGGACAACCTCGCCAACCTCGGACTCAAGCAACTGGTGAACACCCCCACCCACTACACCGGCCACACGCTTGACCCCATCTTCTCATCCAGCAAGCACATCTCCTTCAGCCACGCCACCGGACTCCACTGCTGCGTCCACTTCAGCTTCAGAAGAACTACGACCCACCACCACCCGCAACAGGCCCCTCGCCGGAGCTGAAGCAAGATCA
The DNA here is from genome assembly GCF_964204655.1 of Triturus cristatus. Classification (NCBI taxonomy): domain Eukaryota; kingdom Metazoa; phylum Chordata; class Amphibia; order Caudata; family Salamandridae; genus Triturus; species Triturus cristatus. The sequence continues at coordinate 1,753,338,394 of NC_140589.1, read as the reverse complement.
CCGCCGAGCAGCTCACCGCCTCCCTCAGCCAGAACACTCCCGCCAGCACAACGGACCCCAACGAAGCAGCCAGCAACCTCACCAAGTGGCTGACCGCCTGCGCTGATGACCTCGCACCACTAAAGAACCCTCCCAGCAGACCCGGCAGCAAGAAAACCCCCTGGTTCACCAACGAACTCAAGGAATCCAAGAAAAACTGCCGCACCCTCGAGAAAGCCTGGCGGCCTGACCAGACCACAGACAACAGGACCGCCCTCAAGCACGCCACCCGAAAACATCATCAGCTGATCCGCGCCACCAAGAAGTGAGCACTCAAAGAACGACTTGACAACAACGCCCACGACAGCAAGGAACTCTTCAGCATCGTCAAAGAGTTCTCCAACCCCAGCGCCGGATACAATGACATCACTCCCTCGCAAGACCTCTGCAACTCACTCGCCTCGTTCTTCCACTGCAAGATCGCCGACATACACAACAGCTTCGACGCACAGACAACGCACCCTACCACCGAACCAACGCCCGCCACCACCACCCTCTGCAACTGGACCCCGATCAGCACCGAAGACACCACCCGCACGATGAACTCCATCCACTCCGGATCTCCAACCGACCCCTGCCCACACCACGTGTTCAACAAAGCTGACGCCATCATCGCACCCCATCTCCGGGACATCATCAACTCCTCCTTCCACACCGCAACCTTCCCGGAGAGCTGGAAACACATACCGAGCTGACCGCCCTCCTGAAGAAACCAACGGCAGACCCCACCGACCTCAAGAACTACCGTCCCATCTCGCTCCTTCCTTTTCCGGCCAAAGTCATCGAGGAGACCGTCAACAGACAGCTTGCTGCCTTCCTTGAGACAAACGGCTCCCTCGACCCCTCACAGTCTGGGTTTCGGGCCAACCACAGCACCGAGACCGCCCTAATCGCAGCCACCGACGACATCAGAACCCTGATCGACAATGGGGAAACAGCGGCCCTCATCCTCCTGGACCTCTCTGCGGCATTCGACACTGTCTGCCACTGCACCCTAGTGAAGCGCCTCAGCAACATTTTAATCCGAGAGAAAGCACTGGAATGGATCATCTCGTTCCTCGCCGGAAGAACCCAGAGAGTCCGCCTCCCCCCCTTCAGATCCGAGGACACCGAAGTCATCTGCGGCGTACCACAAGGATCTTCACTCAGCCCAACCCTCTTCAACGTCTACATGAGCCCCCTCGCAGCCATCGCACACCAACGCAACCTCAACATCATCTCCTACGCCGACGACACCCAGCTGATCCTCTCACTCACCAACGACCCCACCATCGCCAGAGCCAACCTACACGAAGGGATGAAAGACGTCGCCGACTGGATGAGGAACAGCCGCCTCAACTGAACTCGGACAAGACGGAGGTCCTCATCCTGGGATCATCACCCTCCGCCTGGGACGACTCCTGGTGGCCCCCGGCCCTGGGCACCGCTCCCAAACCAACAGACCACGCATGCAACCTGGGCTTCATCCTGGACTCCTCCCTTTCGATGACCAGACAAGTCAACGCCGTCACATCTTCGTGCTTCAACAACCTGCGCATGCTCCGCAAGATCTTCAGATGGATCCCCGGCGAAACCAGGAAGACCGTCACCCAAGCACTCGTCACCATCCGACTGGACTACGGGAACACCCTCTACGCCGGAACAACAGCCAAACTTCAAAAAAGACTCCAACGCATCCAGAACGCCTCCGCACGACTCATCCTGGACATCCCCCGACACAGCCACATCACCGGACACCTGAAAGACCTGCACTGGCTCCCCGTCAGCAAGAGAATCACGTTCAGACTCCTCACCCACGCACACAAGGCTCTCCACGACCTGGGCCCCAAGTACTTCAACAACCGCATGACCTTCTACACGCCCACCCGCCAGCTACGATCGACCAGCCACGCCCTCGCCACCGTTCCACGCATCCGCAGAGCCACCGCCGGAGGAAGATCCTTCTCCTACCTGGCAGCCAAGACTTGGAACTCCCTCCCCACCCACCTTCGGCGAACCCAAGACCATCTCTCCTTCAGGAAGCAGCTCAAGACCTGGCTGTTCGAGCAGTGACATTTCCCCTTCCCCCAGCGCCTTGAGACCCTCCCGGGTGAGTAGCGCGCTTTACAAATGCCGTGATTGATTGATTGATTGATTGATTTAGACTTGTTATTTCCAGTAACTCAACAAAATATTAAAACTGCAATATCATGTAATCATGACAAGAGCTAATGAAAATTATCCTACTGCAGTTTCAGGCAGAGTAATGGTAGCATTCTAAAAGTTACAATTCCTAGATATTTAATAAAAGTCTGACCTTACCATTAGATTGGATTTTTATTAAATGTAAAAAAAATCAGGGCCTGATTTAGACTTTGGAAGACGGAGTGTGTACTGTCACCATTGTAGAGTACTTTACTCCTACCATGGCAATGGTACCCCCACTGCCAAATTTAGAGATGTCCACCAGCCCATCATATATCTCTTACATTTCCAGGAACTGCTGTCACAGAAGTTGCTGTGAATGCATTGAAAATTTGACAGACAGCTCCATCAGCATGAAGGTGATGGAGCCTAATGTCAATTATCAATTGATTTTTTATTTTCACAAACAAAATCCAAAAGTGGATATAGTTGAAATATGTCCTTTCAGGGCCCACAAAAGTCCTTAAGTTGCTACTGGGAAAAGGGAGAGAGACTCAGATGTAGCAGTAGGCTAAGAGGAGAGAGACTGAAATATAGAAAAATAGACTGAGGAAAGCTACATAAAGAGAAAGTTGCCTCAGTGCCAAGAACTCAGTGGTGGTTCTGCATTCCTTATTCTCTGCCCTTTTTTTTATTATATCAATAGCTTTCTGTTGTTCACTATTAGTGTAATGAAAAAATGGAGAACATTTTGACCTTTGGTGGCCGCTGTGATACATTAAAATAGTTTTAATGTTGTGTGAGTGCTTGTGAGTGTGAGTATGTTTAAGTGAGAGAGCGTGTATCTATGTAAGTGCATCTGAATATGTAAGCATGTGTGAGTGAGAGAAAATGAGCGAGAGTCAGTGACAGGTAGTAAAGGGAGACTGTGTGAGATTGATGCCCAGATTTACTATTTTTTGACACAAGGCAACTCTGCACCAAAGTTGATGCATTGCCTTGCTCTACAGGGAGAGAGAAAATAATGGACTGTATCTATATAAATTTCGCACATTTCTCTCTATCCATGCACTAGCGTACTTTTGGCAGCCATGCACCAATTCTGACACCCTTGTGCTATAGTGCAAGAGTGTGTGTGTGTTCTCTGAAACATAGGTTTTATACGGGAAGGTGTCCCTTTCAGGACAAGAACAATGCCTTGAGGCTTTTCCCACTTTGTATTTATGCTGTACAATGCAGCACATATCCAAAGTTGAAAACATGAGGAGTGAAAACATTGCTCCTCCTTAGACCTGCCTCAAGGAGGTGAAAGATTTTGTTGACTTTGACATACTACCCATGCAAATCCTTATTTGAGTTGGATACTAATTCTCTCCCCCAACACTTTGTGCTATATTTGCATCACAAAAGTGACTCTAGCTCAGTGCAAGCCATTAGTTAACCTAGAAATGAGTGTTTAATAAGTATGAATGAGTGAGGTTAAGAGTGAATGCAAGTGACTAAGAATTAATAGAAATTAGTGTAGGGATGTAAGAGTGTGATTGAGGATGAATGATGGAGGGTAAGAGAATGAGTGTCAGTGAGTGAACATATGTGTGCGACAATGTGATGTGATGCTTATGAGTTTGCTGTTGGCTCTGCCATACAGAAGGTAATTACAGTATTATAGAAACACCCTGGGCAAAATATTCGTCCTGGCATACTTGCAGCAATTCTTAGAATGGCAGACACCTGTGACAACATGCAGGCACTGGCACACTGGGGGTAATTCTTGGCAGAAAGAGCACCAATGGTACATTACTGGTACTGGCATACATGAGCTAATTCATGGCGTACAGGGCACCCATTGAAAAATACTAGCATATTTTAGGAAATGCTTTGCATATGGATACCAATGATACAATGCTAGTATTGGCACAACAGAAGTGCTGGACCTGGCCCTTTCTGCAGGGTTATTCTCAAACTGTTTGCCTTCCTCCTCCATTTTTTCTGACCTTCTTTTTGTTGGCTTTAGGACTCTGGGCACTCTACCACTGCTAACCAGTGCTAAGGTGCATGTGCCCTCTCCCTTGAACAAGGTATGATAGGTTTACACCTGTTTGGCATATTTGATTCACCTATAAGACCCTCGTAAAGTGGTATACCATATACTCAGGGCCAGTAAATTAAATGCCACAAGTTGGGCCTGCAGCATTGACTGGCCGCCCACAGGAGTAGCCTTTCAAACCTGTCTCATGCCTGCTACTGCAGGGGCAGTGTGTAGTGTACTGCCACTTCAACTTGGCATTTAAAACTACTCGTCAAGCCTTAAACTCCCCTTTTAATACACATATTACACCCCCAAGGTACGCCCTATGTAGCCCAGTAGGCAGGGTGCCGTGAAAGTAAAAGGTAGGTCGTGTATTTTTCTGTTTTGCATGTCCTGGTAGTCACGAAAAGTCTATTTCGTTTTTCACTACTGTGAGGCCTACTCCTCTCATAGGATAGCATTCGGAATTCCCTTATATACTTTTAAGTGGTAATTCCCGATCAGAAAGGAGTAGCGTTTCCATGTTTGATATGTTTAAAATGGTAGTGATAAAGCCTACTTACTGGTGAAGTTGGATTTCACATTACTATTTTAGAAATGTCACTTTAAGAAAGTGAACTTTTCTCTGTGCTTATAACCCTTTGTGCTTTGCATTATTAAGGATAATGGGGCTTCCCGGTGTCCCTCAGAACCAGGGTATTGGTCATATAGAAAACAATTGGTTCTGTTGGGCGATACAATTGCTGTGATAAATGTATTCAATACAAGAGAAAAGGTGTTTCACACTTCCTTTGTGCTTTGCATCCTGTCTCCAATACAAATCTGGGCTGGATGACAGCTACACTTTTTGCATTCTCTCTAGACAGCCACAACACAGGAAGGGCTGGGTGTGACAGAGGATATTTATTTATTTATTTGAAAGTTTTATATAGCGGGAACCAGACCCTTGTGGGTATCAGAGCGCTTTACAAGGTAAGTGTCTTAGTTACATAAGTACAAGGTAAATAACATAACGTTCAATGCTGGTCAATGATAATATAAACATCCTATCATAGATACATGGGTATATGGTACATAACAAAACGTTCCATGTATATCAAGCATAATATAAATACAATATCCAGGCAACCTGGCTAGGCAGTAGACATTATGAGGTTCCATGAAGAAGATACGTTGGGTAGCATCAAAACAGTAGTCTATGCTCAAGTGAATTTAGCCATGAGAAGCGATTTCACTTCTTTTTTTAAAGATGCCGTAGAGGGATTAAGTCTATTTTCTGGGGGTAGAGCATTCAATATTCTGGGCGCCATCCCTGAAAAGGTTCGGTTATATGGTTTCTTCTTGTTGAATCTTTGCGGTTTCAGTAGAAGGTTTTTAGCACTTCTTGAAGATCTGACTTCACATGAGGGCGCCAGTTTCTGTGCCAGATAGCTGGGTGCATTGTGATAAATGGCTTTATGTGTCATACATGCCATTTTCAGATGAATTCTGGCTTCAAAAGGTAGCCAATTAAGGGATTTTAGGTCAGGGGATATGTGGGAGCTTCTTTTGGAGCCAGTGATAAGTCTTGCTGCGGCGTTGATTGAGGCTTTTAGAGTGGCTGTTGCAGCTCTGGGCAGGCCACATAGAGAGACACTCCCGTAAGGGATGAGTAGAGCTTGTACTGCCAGTTTGAAGTCCTTTTCCGGCAGGAAAGGTTTCAGTTTTCTCAAAGTATTTATCTGAAAGTTTGCTCCTTTTGTTGCGTTGCTGATGTGTTTCTGCATATTGAAGTTTCTGTCCAGTGTTATTCCCAGCGATTTCGCTGAATCAATGATGAGAGGTTGGCAATTGAGTGCAGTAAGGTGTTTGATCCAGTCTTGCATCATGGGTACTTGGGCGCGAGGAGCGAATAGGAGGAATTCCGTTTTGAGGGCATTCAGTTTTAGATGGTTTTCTGCCAGCCAGGTCTGAGTTTTTCCAAGAGCTGTATTGAGCGCTTGATGTCTTCTAGGGTATGGATCTTAAGGTATAATTGTGTGTCGTCAGCGTACATGCGATATTGCACATCAGACGAGTAGAGAATTTCAGTGAGTGGTTCCATGAATAGATTGAACAGTGTTGGAGAAAGTGAAGATCCTTGTGGGATTCCCAAAGTGACTGGGACGGGTTTGGACAAGGAGTGGTTGACCTTAAATCGTTGCGATCTGTTTTGGAGGAACGAAGTAAACCAATTTACGAACTGATCCAGATAATCCCATTCTGTGTTTCAGAAGGTCTATCAGGTTATCGTGTTTGACGGAATCAAAGGCCAAGGAAAGGTCTAGCAAGATGAGTAAGCAGGCTCCGTTCTGATCTAGGATTTGTAGAGCATCATCAATTATGTGGGTCATGACTGATTCAGTGCTGTGACCTGCACAGTTAAAATAGATTAATGTCTTACCAACTGGAGGTGTACACATTTTTCTAAGAGTTTGGCCAAGGTAGGGATGTTGGATATAGGGCGGTAATTGTTTAAGTCTGCAGTGTCAGCCTTCGGTTTCTTTAGAATGGGGGATACCTGCCCGGCTTTGAGGGTGTCAGGGATGCAACCTTGGCGTAAAGAGTTATTTATGATCTTGGTCCAGAGAGGCAGCAGCAGCGGGGTGAAGTCTTTTAAGAAGTTTGCTGGGAGAGGGTCAGTGAAGTGATTGGCAGGTTTCAGGGCAATAAACATTTTGAGAATAGTTTCTTCATTGTAGGAATTGAAAAAAGACCAAGATGCATTATTTTTTAGGTCAAACTTTTATGAATTTCGATGTTGGGCATTTAGCAGGGATGGTGAGGGGTTCATATGTGAGACAGTGTGTGTGATTAGATCGTTGAGAAGGTCCTTCTTTATGCTATCGGTCTTCTGAGTGGCTAGAGGTAGAATTTGGCGGTGTGCTAGGTTGTGTGCTGGTGGTGGGAGTTGCCTGGGGAGAGGTTTGGGGTTTTATCACCTGTTGTTTGATAATGGGTAAGATGTTATCCAACAGGTTAAAGCTGTGATCTGTTGATTGCATGAGAAAGGTTCTGTTATAATAGATGGTGATGGTTGCTGCCGCTTTGAAAATTTAGGAGGGGAGATAGAAATAATAAGACCATGTGCGGTTTTCCTAGTGGAGGAGATCGAAAATATAGCTAGGAACGCTTTCCTCCATTGTGCTCTTCATTTAGTGTAGAGGATGATATCCGTGGTTATATGTCCATTGTTTGTTGAGAAGTAGGGATCAGAGATGGGTGTTTCAGGGTGTAGTTTTATCAAATTGTGTTTAAAGCGGTTGGATGCTTTTTTTGAGAGGAGGGGCGGTAGTTGATGGTGTAGGTATGTGCTCCTGTGTGCTCCATAATGGAGCTCTGTTAGTATGGGATAGGATGTTACGGGGTGATATGTGTGTATGTGACCCGAAAAGGGGTCAATGCTGTGAGGGAGTGATGGGCTTGGGAAGGAGGGGGGACGTGAAGGAGGGTGATGAAGCAACTGTGGGGTGGCTTGGGTTTGGGCTGAGGGAAAGAAGGCAGAGGGAGGAGTAGGGGTTGGTTCAAGTAACGTAGTATGAGCACCGTGTCAGGCGAATGAAGGGTTGGGGGTGAAGCAGGATTAGTAAAGAATGGGACAGAGAAAAATAAAGATAAATTATTTAAAATTAAAATTGAGGTTCTGACCTGTATAAGTAGATTGGGAGATCAATGGGCGTACACTAGAAACGTACAGGCGCTGGTCCACTATGAGGGAGTCAGTCCAAGATGGCCACCTCATTTGGAGTGGACATCAAAGCCAGCAAGATAGTTCTATGTCTCTTTCCAATAACTGGGCTGAGCCAGGAGTAGTCCTATTTCAGTTTCTGTGGCTCTGTTGGAGTTTTTAGTCTTTTTTCAGTTTTTATCCTATGCTTCCTTAGAGGGTCGATGACTTTCTCTGCCTAGAGCAACAACAAGCTGGAGGCGAACCCCAAAACAATAGTATTTAGGTGGGTCGCCATTTTTCAGACTTGTATCTAGAGGCAGATGCTGCCCGAAGTTAGTAAAAGGGGTGCCAAATGGAGCGCACTTCGCTCACAAGTGCAAGAAAATAAATCCAATATAGAACAATAGATCCTGTGGAATGCCTTGACGCCGTCAGTTGTGTCTGAGGGGGCGGAGTTGGTCTTCGGGCTTCTTCTGCACCTCGTGCCCATATACGGGAAAAGGCATATCGATGTGGATACAATGCAAAATGCAACCGATTATAATGGTTGCATCAACGCTGCTCTCATGCCTGAGGGGGCAGAGTCGGGCTGCGTGCCTCATCCGCACCTCGCTTCCATGTACGGGACAAATCATAATGCCATGGATACAGTGCCCCATACAGGACTACAGCAATTGCATAGGCGTTGCAGTGAATCGTGCTTGTGGGGGCGGACCAAGACTGCAGCTTCGACCGGGGGAGCCGTTGTGCGGGGAGGCTTGCTCCGTGTGGTTCCGTGTGCTGAATACGGACAAATCCGCTGAGAGACAAATCAGCGTGCTCATGCGACGTCCAACGCCAGCTGAGCCCTTCGTCTACTGTCGCAACGATGTTCCCTCAGAGGTGCAGTCCAGGCTCCACTCCGTTGTCGGCGATCCGTGTCGGCTCGGCCCAGCCGGAGTCGGAGCGGGTAGAAGTGGGAGGCGATGTGCTGTGTATGCTCCGGTCAAGGCACCGCTTCGGTGATGATGATCCGCAGCCAGTCCAACGCCAGCTGAGCCCTTCGTCTACTGTTGCAACGATGTTCCCTCAGAGGTCCAGTCCAGACTCCTCTCCATTGTCGGCGATGCGGTGATGATGATCCGCAGCCAGTCAGCCCCACCGGATTCAGAGGGGACAGAGTTGAGCGTCAGGGTTGGCACCGATCACGATTCCTGTAGTTTTAATCATTGTATGCTCTATTTCGTGTTCCGTTCCTATGTCCTATGTTCAGTTCCACTGGTCAACTGCCGCTAACAGGGATATTCAACGCAAGCAGATCCCAAGCGCTCGGAGCTCCTTTGGTGGGCTCCTACCAGTCGGCCATCTTGATATGATACATCTGCATTCACCTGCATACTGATAGCCTTCCTGGGCAGATAGAGGGAAAGGTAGTTCACACTTATATTTGAATAGGTTGTGTCCTGCCCTAACACAAAGGCCTGATTTACCCCTACTGATAGTCTGGAGTCAGTGCTGGGTTGAAAGGGATCCTTGCACACTTCAGAAAGTTTCTGTGAAGTCACTCCTACCTCAAAGGCATTATTGGGTATAAGTACTGGGGCTCTGACTCCATTGAATCAGACACTGTGTGGGACCTGTACCCAGATGCTGCTGGCTCTACATCTGCATACTGTCCATGAGGACTGCTGTGCTACCAAGAGGCACCGCCATTCTTACTAACTGCTGTGCTGGGCTGTGGGAGGGCCTGCAACTCTGCAAATTGCCTTGATGCGCTGTCTACTTTTGTGCCCCCAAATGTTCTCCAAAGGCTTGTTGCCTTGTCCTCTGTTTTTGGAAATTTCAGGGCCATCAAATATTTCCCTTGTCTACATCTGCTGTGGGACAGTGTGAGCGGGTGAGTCCGGCAGCAAGTCTCTAACCTAATCAGTCGCTTTATTCTGGCCACGGTTGAGCGATCTCTGTGGTGAAAGGATGTGAGGCCCCAGCACTGCCCTTGGGATCAGCGTGCCCCTCCTGGACTGGTGCCTTAGGCACGCACCTCACTTCTGGGCTGCTTATCCACCTGTGCACCTGGCTTAATGGTGCACCACAGGCAGGCATTGACAAGTGGCATAACATTAGAAGAAGCACCCGTTCAGCCCGCTCAATGTGGCCCTCCCAACCCTCGTGTTGCTGGAGCAACCAGAGTGCCACCTGAAGCGGACACGTCAGCTGGGTGGACACTGCACCCCAGCATGAACTACATGCTTGTAGTCCCCCTGGAAGATGCTGCCGAAGACAGCCCAGTGAGTCCGACACCACAGCTCCTGCTGGAGGAAACCTCTAGGGATGCAGGTACCAAGGCTTCCCTCATGGATCCTGAGTCAAAAGGTATTGTAGCTTCACCATGCTTTCTCAGGCAGCTAGATTGAGAGCAAGGGACTGAACGAGATCTCTCTCATGCCCCTTAAGCTTATTCCCACCCTTCTTTCTTGTACAGGACTTGGAGACATTGTTCTCCCTCTATGTTTTGGGGTGAAACCACTGTGGTGGACCCTGCAAGCTGGGTGGAACCGCCTCCAGAGACAGAACTGCTTGAGGCAACTCTAGTTTCTTCAGGAACTCGAAAAATTACTGTAAAAGGGCTAAAAGGAGCACAGGTTCTTCTGTGCCCTGTGTTTCCTTCCTGATGCAATCATTGCGATATCGCTGCAATTTATGTGATTGTCTCTAAAATCCTGCATTACTTATACTACTTATGTCAGTCAGTCAGTCAGTCAAATACACTTTATTCGATTTGTTAAAATCATAAATGACATGAATTTTACATACATACAACATAAAAACAACCAATGATATGTCTAAAAATCAGTACAGTAGAAAACATTTTCAATTAGTGCAAAACAATTAAATATGTTAAAATCTAGTTAAAAACATAATTGGTTAAAATAGTGCGTTAGGTGGGACTTTCAATTTCTTGATCCTAATTGCCGCCACTAAAAAACTGGCCACACAAAAGATGATACGGGTGGAGCCCAAGAGCTGGAGATAGATCAATGCAGGCCTAACCTGAGTAAAGCCAGCCTCTCTCAGAATTGGTAACAGATGTTTTTTCCTAATATCCCTGTATGTCTCGGAAAACATGATAAAATGCATAGTATCTTGCTGCGAAAAATTATCACAGTTACAGGGAGGGCCCGCTTCTGGTTTTGCCCATGATGGGTAACTACCCAGAGTTAGATGGATCAAATTAAACCTAAATTTGGTCAACAAGAACCTATGTAAGGGTTTAGTAACAAGTTTGAGATAAGGCTCTAGAGAAGGAGTAAAAATTAACATAAAATGCGATCTAACAGCTGGTTTCTCGAGTTCCTGCTCTTCTCGAACCAATCTGGCCCTATCTAAAAATTGTATCTTGATCCAGTTGACATCCTCCCTCCTAATACAAGATGGCGACTGGAAGAGTTCTATGCGGCCCAGCTGTTGAAAGGTTTTTTTCAAATAAACCAGCCAGGGTATTTTATTAGCCAGATCCATTGCCATAATGTCAGACATGATGGCATGATTCAAGGTTAGCTCTGGGTTAAGCCATGTTTTTAACCAAAAGATCAATGGGGCAAGTTTCAACCTGTCTGTGATATAGTCCAAACCCACCTCCGAATGAATAGAAAAGGTCGGGGAGGATTTAGGGACAGACAAGAGGTATCTAATAAATCCATTCTCCACTCTTTGTATTTTTTCCACAGATACATAACCCCACAGAGGTGAACCATAAGAGGCAATCGAGATACATTTGGTGTTATAAATTTTCAAAAAAGCCTCCATAGGCCTAGACCCAAGCCTCCTTGAGAATTCCATAAGGGCTGATGACGAACGGGCCATGGATATACTCTTGGCCTTAATTTGGGGGGCCCAAGACCCCTTTTCGTCAAAAAGGACGCCCAGATAGGGAAAGACAGCCACCCTGGAGACCGCCTCCAGGTTTTTACTTTTGACCTACTTCTATGATGACTAACCACCATAGTGTGTGACTTTTTAGCATTTATCTTTAGGTCTAGTTGGCCCATAAAGGCCCCAAATTGGTCCAACAATCTTTGAAGGCCCACGCCTGTACGAGCTAATAATACTGCGTCGTCCGCGTATAGGAGAGCTGGAATTAAGGTCTCTCCTACACACGGAACATCAGCCCCCACTTCCACCAGATGTTTTCCCAAGCCGTTGATGTAAATGGTAAAGAGGAGGGGGGCCAGGATGCAACCCTGGCGCACCCCCGTTTCTGACTTAAATTGTCTCGTGCACCTACCCTCCCTGGTGACCCTGACCACAGCAAACAGCTCCTGGTGAAGGGATGCCATAAAATGGACGAGTGTTTGATCAACCCCAAGCTCTAATAGGATTAGCCACAACTTAGACCTATTTACCAAGTCAAAAGCAGAGGAGAGGTCCATAAATGCCAAAAATAAAGACCCCTCCTTGGCCACCGTATACTTGGAAATCAGGAGGTGGAGATTCGAACATTGGTCCATGGTGCCTCTTTTCTCTCTAAAACCATACTGAATATTAGAGAGACCCCCATTGCTCTCTATATTATCCCTTAGCCTATGCAATAAGACTCTGCCCAATATCTTAATCGCAGAGTCTAACAGGGAAATGGGTCTGTAACACCCCGGGTCATCACGCTGCCCCTTTTTTAAAATCGGCACGATGATTGAGGTAGCCCATGTGGAGGGGAGAATATTACCATTTGGGCACAAAAAACGTTAGTTAGCACCTTTGCCCAGAATTTCGGTAAGTGGGTGTAAAAATCTGCTGGCACACCGTCAGTTCCAGGTGCTTTATTTCTAGAGGTCTCCAAAATTGCTTTCTCCACTTCCTCACAGTTAAAAACAAGGGGAGCACACGCAAGGCCCACTAAAGGGTTATATTGTGTGTCGGTGACTAAATTACCATAGACTTCTTGGAAATGGAGCAGCCATTTAGTATCGCTAATTACACAATCCATCACAGTGTTGTCTGATTCTGAGAAAAAGGGCTGATTAATGATAGCCCAAAACTGGTTGCTATCACGCAATACATCAATTGTAAGTAATTTTTCCCATGCATCATTTTTAATAGCATTTTTCCTACTGGTAATGGTTAATTTATAATCCTTCCTCAATTTAGCAATAAGGGCCTTATCTCTCGGGGTAGATAGCAGTGCTTTTTTTTAAAACCCTATGGGCTTTCGAGCAATTTGAGTCAAACCACTTACGTGGTTTGTTGCCTTGCTGACTAGGAGTCATACTACTTATGTGATTCACGTCATTTTGGTATTCTTGTGTGATTCATGATATAGAAATCTATTTTTAAAATAATGTGTGGAATCTCTTTCTTTTTGTTGTGTATTCATTGTGTTACTGTGAGTTTGTGTTGCACAAGTGCTTTACACATTGCCTCTGCGGATAAGCCTGTCTCCTGGGCTCCAAGCTACCAGAGGGTAAGCACAGGTTATCTTTGGTGTGTATCTGACTTACCCTGACTAGAGTGGTGGGTTCTGCCTGACTTGGGTGCATATCTTAGTGAACCAGAAACCCTATTTCTAACATCAGCGGTTAAGATAGAACTTGCGTTTGTGCGATACCATAATAACTCATTGTTTCACTGGAAGTCCGCACTAAGACCATTCAGTGTTTTATCTCCTGTTCTCCCACATTGGTCATTTTTTTAATATACTCCTGCTTCATCTTCTTACACCTGGGACTCTTGTTGCTTGCATCAGTAGTACCTTGCCAAAATGGAATCAACCTTTTATCTTGACCACCTGTTGTTTTACAATGTGGAGGAGTTGAAGGGTTTCTGCAGGGAGAAGGGGTTAGTGATAAGTAGGGAATTCACCAAACTGGACCTTCAGAAAGTCCTGTACACTATTGAAAGGGGGCACTGGGAAACAGCCTCAACAAAGGGCCAGGAGGGTGATGATTCTGGGGAGGATTCTGAGGGCATGGAGCTCTTTGGAATTCTTAAGGATGCCAAATCTTGGAATCTCCTGGAGGATTGCAAACTAGAGGGTAGGGACTTTGAGGAGTTTGTGTAGGAGGAAGAAATTGACTGGGCAGAGACTCCGGTGGAGAGAAGGGACCCCATGGATAGGGGGTGCCTTGCTGAGTCCATTGCCGGGAGCAGCGCCACCTCCTAGACTCTGTCCACTCAGGAGCTCAAGGACAGACAGGCTGAGAGGGACCTGAGCCTGCAACTGGCCCAGCTGGCTGTAGAGGAGAGAAGGGCTGAGGCTGACAGAGCCCTAGCTGAGGAGAGGATGGCAGGGGTGGAGAGGGCTTTCGCCAGGGAATAAATTGCTTTTGAAGAGAAGAAATCAGCCCATGACCATAGGTTGCAGCTTATGAACTTACAAGCACAGCAAGAACCCCATTTCTAACAAGAGGCAATTTTTGGAATGAACGTGCACAACCTGGCATATGGGGGAGTGGCAACCATGACAAAATGCTGGCCCTGACATACTGAGTAATGTTTAACCTAGGGTTCACCTCAGGCATATGGACGAAATAAATTGCAACATTCTGGCATTCTCATACTCTATGTAATTGTTAATATAAGGGGGAACCCATGGAATATGGGGGCACCCATGATAAAATGCTGGCCCAGGCACAATGGAGGTACGTTTTGACATATGGGGGCATTCATACTACATTTTGAAAAAAATGGGATTAGCTCCTGGGAAATATCAGGTCTCATTGCCTTGGCACACCATGAAAGGATTTGAATACTTAATGATGACTCTTTCAGCGCCTATTGTGTTTTAGCAGATTCATGTGAAGATTTTGCTTTAAGATGCACAGTTTCACCCATTCTTTTCAAATTTTGTTCAGGGAGAGAAACCCCCTAGAAGAGGTCTGTCCCAGAGGTTTCATAGATCAAGCCAGCACTATAATAAAGGTGGTATCTAACATAGACATTTGTCTGTTATTCTCTTATACTAATCATGCAGTTATTATGGTACTTCATTGATGTCATGTCTGGTGATGATAGAGTCATGTGACATGCTTCCTGGAAAAAAATCTGGGTCAATGGTCCTATGATGTCACTTACTGTAATGTCATTAAGACTAAGGAGTATATGATATCACTTCTACTACCCCTGGCATTTTGGTGAATCGACATCCTTGACTGTTTCTTTATCTCATTCTTGCGGCTTCCTGCACTCTCACTTTGTGATGATTTTCCATCTTTCTTTTCCTCCGTTTTTCCACTTTGTGTGCTTTGCTTGCTCTTGCTGCCGGTAATGCAGCATGCAGAAAAATAACTGCTGGTCCCCGAAAATGAGTTATGGTGTCCGGCAACCGCCAGAGATGTTTTAAGGCATGGGCAAAGTGGGGTCTGGCCCAGGGTCACCACGTTTCAAGGGGGCCACTCACTTAAGGTTTTGTGACAGTCCTAGAGCTTTTTAATAACTTGTTTCTTTGATTGTGTTTTTTTGGGGAGCAAGAACAGGCTGTCCGGCCAGCCTGCCTTTGCCTGAGAGGTTGAGAAGGTGAAAGAAAACTTCTTATTGGATCTGGTTAGATTCAGCAAGTGGTCTAGCCCTTTAAAGTGCACAGGTCCAGGCCAACAGCACATGCCTTTGCCTTTATTCAGCATGTGGCACTTATGTAAAATAAAGATAGGCTTTATGTACTCCCTCTATGATAGCATTATCTTTGTAGACATGCTGCCAGCAGGTGCAATTACATCCTGCTAACTCTCAATACCTGTTGCACGCAGAACAGGCAGTGCAGTAAATACAAGTACGCATCTGCACTGTATGCCTAAATGGTGATGAAAGACTAGCTACAACACACATTGTAGGAAGAAGGCTTGGTCAGACCATAATTGTTTCTGCTTTTCTCCGGGTCGACTATGTGCCAGTGTGCAGTTCAGAGAGGCATTATTTGATCTGTTAAAATGGGTGAATGCGATGCCAATGAATACCATGATATGTGCAGACCCAACAACGGCAATACCAATAAATGGAATGTCAACGCATGCCATAACGTATGCCCGCATAACAATGTCAATACCCATTAATGCAATGTCAATGTATGCCATAATCTATGTCCACACAACAGTGTCGATACCGGTACAAACAATGTCAATGTATGCCATAGTCCATGCATGCATAGCAATGCAGTAGAAACAACATCAATGTACTCCATGATCTAGGCATGCACAACAATGTCAATATCAGAAAAGACAATGTCGATGTCGAGTGACGTTCAAAACCTTAACAATGGCGTAGCGCTCCTTTTATAATACTGTCCCCAGATATCTGAATGAGAGGATAACTGAATATTGCCCGGACAGGACTCTGCGCTCCAGGATGCACAGCTAATTGCTGTCCCTGGTTTTAGAAGGAAGAAGTGGGAGGTGCCTACTTCACGGTACCGGTGGCAAAGCTGTGGAACCAACTTCCACTGCATCTAAGAACTCTTAAAGATTAAGCAAATATCCGAAAAGCCCTGACAACCCATCTGTTTAGGCTATAGGTTTGCTCACAGTCTGGTTTCGGCCATCGCGCTGGGACACTCTTTTAGTTACTGTGCGCTTTATAAATCAATCATCCATTCAGTATGCTAGGACAACTGTAACGCCAATATTGTGAATGTTGGTAAAAATGATATCAATGACTGGCACATTATTTGTAGAAGTTCTTAAGAACTTGTACAGTTGCTTTCGGATTTACCCAAGGTAACCTCCCCAACAACCCCGTGTCAGAGATACGTGGTCATACAGGCTCTGAGACCACAACCCACGCCTATCGAGGGACAGGTCACAGGTGGAGTCTCACTTACCCAAAGACAAAAGCGCTCCCAGGGAAGACCATGATCAATCCCGTAGATAGATAGTTGCACCACAAACAGGTCCGAGGAAACTGGACCCAATAAAACACTCAGCCAATCAGGACACAACATGCACACCGCACATAGTGATCATGTGCTGCCCACACCAGACATCTGGACACATACACACTGGCCCACACGAGCTCTCCCTGGGGTCAAGAGCCATCTGTTTCCTTATCAGATGACCAAGCTTATTATTAATGACTAAGATGCTTTTTCAAGAATGCAGAATTGGTATTGTACCTCAGGAGATGTATATATCATCGGCTGAAACTTTTTACAAGGAGAGACTTTCTTCAGACGCACTCTGTCAACACTCTCACGGATGCTGTGTTTACTTAAACCAACTTGTTTTGCCAAACGCCTCTTGTCTTTTCATTTCTTTAAGGTAAATTCATATCCGAGCAACAGATCCTTCCATTATTGCACTGTCTATGTGAAGCAGCTGCTAGGCCTGTGTAATCAAAGACTGGTGCCACCTGACTCAGAGTCCCTGTTCCTCATGAACCATTGGCTAGAGTGCACTAAACAAAAAAACAAAAAAACTCTCTCTATATCCACAGGCGAAAATGGTGAATCCAGTGCAGAGAGAGACTATTTGCTCCAGGGCTAGGCCCGATGCAGGCTGGCCAAGGAAAACTGTAAATGATGATTTGATCAAAGTACCGAGGACGTGAATAAACCTAAAATGGATAATAAATGCAGAGTTGTTTCGAGCAAGGGGCCCCAAACTATGTTTGAGCCGGCGCCCTCAAAATCCTAATAATGTCCCTGCAACCACTGGCTCAAATTAAGCACTGCTCCTCCTGTGCATGCCAGTATATGCCCTGAATTTGCCGCTATGTGCCCTGGGCACTGCAGGGACATATCCTAACCTCAGTACCAGCCTCAGTACTGTGCCCTACAGAGTCCAGGGTTAGATTGGGATCAAAATTAGGCCCGGGCACCAAATGAAAAAGTGGCCCAGACTTATGGATACTTAATTTTCATAACATTTTGCATTGTTAGTATCAGGGAAGTTAGTTTCCTCTCTCATAATTTAATTTTCTCTTCTCTTTTTTTTTCATTTTTTACTCTGCACGTCTCACTTTTCTTTCTGTCTCCACATTGCGCTCATTTAATTTTGTTTTTCCCTTCCCTTTGTCATTTTGTCCCAGGATGAATGTGTTTCACAGTAATGTACAAAAAATAGTTTGGAGTTGTCCCAAAAAGTGTTCTTTTTGCTCAATTTGATTGCTAGCCTTATTTTTTATTTTATTTTCTCTCAATGGAAAACGGTGGCCCCATGCAGTTTTGAAGATGACAAAGTGGTGGCAAACACCTGAGGCTCATCTGTTTGCTTCTGGGGACAAAAATAGAGCTTCTTAAATTGCCACCATTTGTAATCTCCTAGCATTACTGCTAGCTGTGATGCTCAAAAACAGCATCACCAATCCCTGAGGCCCAGTAGTGGGCGGCATTGCTAGCGGGTGGGAGGGCGGGAGCAAGAGGTCACGGTGGGAGGAGATTTGCAGTTGTGTCGCAGGGGGTATTGTGGGAAAATAACACAAAAAAACCAAATAAAATTCAACTTACCTTTCCGCCGTGTCCCGCGTCTTCTCGGCTCCTGCTCTCCTGCCTCCGACAAGAACAGGAAACAGGCAGCCAGGCTCCCTCCCCTAAGCCAATCACAACGCTGCAAGCAGCATTGTGATTAGTCGGGATGCGCCCACCCAGGGGCTAATGGGGTGGGCATGTTCTCCTTGCAGGCTGCAATGCAGCCAGCATGGAGAAGGGCAGAGTGTGCATTACTGGTCCGGGCGACCCAAGAGGGCCGACCTAACAGTCTTTGCGCACTCAGGAGCGGGCAAACCACTCATTCCCTGCCCTGCTCAAAGAGCAGAGCAGCCCAACCCACCCGCCCGCAATGTGCAAAGCTTTCTTGCACTGCGAGAAAGTAGTGGGGCGACGCTCCTCCGCCCTAGTGGAAGAGCCGCCCTGCCTCATTATCCTGCTTCCTGCCTCTGGATGGGGGAGACCCACCACATGCTGTACCCGCTGAGTTTGGTCCATTGTCCCACTGCACATGACAATGAGCAGCCAGGGTCCGTGCTTCATCATCCTGAACTCTGACCTCTGCTCTTTGCCTGCAGCCTTTCCGGTTGTGTGCCAACAGCCAATTCACTTGTTGGGAGTTTATTTGCAGCTAAAAAAACAAAACAGCCCGCCGGCTGACATATGCCACAGGCCCCTCGGGCAATGGCCGATTGCACGCCCTGCCCCTCTGCTAGAGTTCCTCTGAATCCGAACGGGATAATTCCTTGGGCAGCAGCAGGTGTGTGTCCTGCCCTTACTCCTCCTCTTGCAGCCTCAGCACCAGTGTGTACAACGCCGGAGGATCATATTCCACCCAAGCTTACTTCCCTAAGCCACAGTCAGAGTCACGGACGGTTATTGGTGGCGCCTGCTGCGCCTCCATCTGGCTCCGGGCTCTGAGAAGGAAGAGGATCACACGGCTCCGATGCCTCAGTCAGATTAGAGTTACTGAACTTGCCCCAACTCGTCTCTCTCCTCCCCCAGGCAGGCCGCATCCAGTTTCTCTCCCACTTCCTTTATGGAGTCGCACTCTTCTCTTTCTAATCCATATTTTCCCCATGTTTGGAGTTTGCCATCATTCGCACTTCCGTCCAATCTTTGCCTTTTCTTCATCTTTACATTCATTGCTGACCTTCCTTCTGATTGCGTCCCTGTCGAATGTTGCTTGGCCCTGAATTGGAGCCCATGTTCACTGATGGTAAAGGAGACAGGTTTGCCCGAGTAGAACTCTCCACCTGGACAGCGACAGCCTGGCGGGCCTCAGTTTCTCCCGACAGTGCGCACGCGCATACACGCTGGTGTCTCCCCTGGCTGGCTGTCAGGGTATGGATGACTTTAGAATGCAACCACTTACCACCCATGCCCTCTCCACAGAGTTTACCAGACAGATGCCTGAACCGCGGATATACATTTACTGCGTGTTTATGATAGAAAAGAATATATAATTGTATTTTTTTAAAAGTTAATTCCCCCCGCCCAAACCCATATGTATTTATTATACAAAAAAATAAATTACCCTTACCTCCCTTTTTTCACTACCTACCCCAAAACCTAAAATGAACCGTACCTCCCTTTTTTCACCACCTACCCCAAATCCTAAAATTAACCTTACCTCCCTTTTTTCACCACCTACCTCAAATCCTAAAATTAACCTTACCTCCCTTTTTTCACCACCTACCTCAAAACCTAAAATGAACCGTACCTCCCTTTTTTCACCACCTACCTCAAATCCTAAAATTAACCTTACCTCCCTTTTTTCACCACCTACCTCAAATCCTAAAATTACCGTTACCTCCCTTTTTTCACTACCCACCCTTTTTTTTACATAGCATAGTAATTATGTTATTAAAAAAAATACCTGCGTGCTAAAGGCATGTATGGTAAAGGTACAAATACCTGTGTGGTACTTACCTGCATGGTAAAGGCATTTTGATAAAGACGGTGTTGTATGTAATGTTAATGAAACTAGTAAAGCACATGTCACCAGAACGGTCTCATGGCCCGAGAGGGAACAGTGGTAACACAAGGGTGCAACACTATTATCCAGGAGAAGATAAAAGGACATCAGTCAAGAGTAGGTTTTCAACGCTTTCCTGAATCCTAAGAAGCAAGATGCTGCTCTTATTTCAGTGAGGAAGGCGTTCCAAAGGTTAGGGGCAATGACTGAAAAACTGGTTCCACCCTGTCTCTTTCTCCTGAATTTTGGATGGACATATAGGGGCCGATTCACAGAACTAATCTGAGACAAAATCCTAAACTTACTACTTTTGGTATTCACAGAAGGCATTTGGGGGCATATCATCAAGGACCGGCAATAATTATCGCTAAGCGCACTTAGCGTGAGGATAATTATCGCCGGGTAACGTGGAATTTTATCGCTGAGATAGCGTGCTATTAGCAACGCTTATCTCAAAAGCGATAAAATTCCAAACGCTAGCTGCCAAATGTGAGATTATCGCTGAAATTCCTGCGATAATCTCACAAAGTTTTGTGATAGCTTGATGATAGGGCAAGGCATACTTAGCCATGATATCCACCTTACATAGGATATCATGGCTAAGTCAGTCTTGAACAACAAACAAATGATGGACGGAATGCTGACAATGCATACATTCTCCCCCAGTCAAGAGATCTGGGTTAAATCCATCGTTCTTTTGCCCACTACACCACCCCAGTTTAGACATGGCCATATGCAAATCAGTCTTGACCCTGTGCCTCATGGGAACAGTCCAGCCCGAACTGCCAAGCCATGTCTTCCCTGGACCGGAATCAAGCATCCTAGGACCGGTTTCTGGCTATCAGCCGTCATCAGCGAGGATAGCTTGACTCCAGTGGCGTAGTGAGCACAGGTCCCACGTCTGGGAATACCCATCCCACTTAGGGCAAAAAGCGTTACAACAAACAAATGATGGACGGAATGCTGACAATGCATACATTCTCCCCCAGTCAAGAGATCTGGGTTAAATCCATTGTTCTTTTGCCCACTACACCACCCCAGTTTAGACATGGCCATATGCAAATCAGTCTTGACCCTGTGCCTCATGGGAACAGTCCAGCCCGAACAGGCAAGCCATGTCTTCCCTGGACCGGAATCAAGCATCCTAGGACCGGTTTCTGGCTATCAGCCGTCATCAGCCAGGATAGCTTGACTCCAGTGGCGTAGTGAGCACGGGTCCCACGTCTGGGAATACCCATCCCACTTAGGGCAAAAAGCGTTACAACAAACAAATGATGGACGGAATGCTGACAATGCATACATTCTCCCCCAGTCAAGAGATCTGGGTTAAATCCATCGTTCTTTTGCCCACTACACCACCCCAGTTTAGACATGGCCATATGCAAATCAGTCTTGACCCTGTGCCTCATGGGAACAGTCCAGCCCGAACTGCCAAGCCATGTCTTCACTGGACCGGAATCAAGCATCCTAGGACCGGTTTCTGGCTATCAGCCGTCATCAGCCAGGATAGCTTGACTCCAGTGGCGTAGTGAGCACGGGTCCCACGTCTGGGAATACCCATCCCACTTAGGGCAATTTGACTCCAGTGGCGTAGTGAGCACGGGTCCCACGTCTGGGAATACCCATCCCACTTAGGGCGACAAGTCTTGAAGCAGGTGTAAGGAAAGTAGCGATAACAGAGGTTATCGCTACTTTGCTTGTCGCTCTGCAGGTTAGCGTGCCTATTGATAATTGGAGAAATGTCGCTTAGCGACATTTCTCCAGTTATGTCAGAGCAGAAACGCCCACTTTGCATCTCATTAGAGATGCAAAGCTGGGCGTTCAGAAAAGAGGCGCTAATGCAAGGTTTCACGCGATAGCGTGACCTTGCTGATTAGGCGATAAAATTATCGCCACTTTTCGTCCGAAAACGGACGCAAAAGCAGCGATAATGTTTTATCGCCTCGTTGATGATATACCCCCACGTAGTAGTAAAGTTAGTATTTTGTCTTAAGTCTTAAGTTAGTATTTTGTAAATTAGTATTTTGTCTTAAATTAGTATTTTGTCTTAAATTAGGATTTTATCTTAAATCCAAAACTTAAGACAAAATCCTAACTTAAGACAAAATTCTAATTTAAGACAAAATACTAACGTAAAACAAAATCCTAATTTAAGACAAAATTCTTACTTAAGACACAATCCTAACTTAAGACAAAATACTAACTTTACTACTACTAAATGCCTTCTGTGAATACCAAAAGTAGTAAGTTTAGGATTTTGTCTCCGATTAGTCCTGTGAATCGGCCCCATTGTTCAGGTGGGCAGAGTTAAATGAGCATGTGGGGTGTATTTATGTAGTCGGGAGGTGATAAAAGAAGGGCTTTTATTATAGAAGGCTTTGAAATTGATACATCCTACTTTAAAGATCCTTCTTTGTTCTACAGGCAGCCAATTAAGGTTTCTCACAAGTGGAGTGATAGGACAACGTTTAGATTGTTTATGGATAAGACATGCTGCCCGGTTCTGAACGATTTGGGGCCTCTTAACAAGGCATTTAGGTAGACCAGCATACAGGGAGTTGGCATAGTCGATCCATGAGATGACAAGAGCAATAACCGCTTGGATCAGGGCCTCCAAGGTAAAAAATGGGCGTTTTTCTTGATTTTGCGCAACATGAGCAAGGCAGAGGAGATCACTGAACCATTTTCAGGCTTCATAGAGAGTTCGGCATTGATGATCATTTCAAGACTTTTAATTGCTGTTTTTGGGATGGGGGAGTTCCCAGATCAGGAGGCCAAAGTGAGTCTTTCCAGTATTCAAGTTTGTTATTGCTGATAACAATCGCGGCTTTATCCATGTTAAGTTTCCATTGGAAAAGGTCCTGTTGTAGGGTACTCTCATTCGGGGGGGTTGCTGCTGAGAAAGAAGTGGAATGATGCACCTGAGTTCTCATCTTGCTGTAACTGGAGCTGCACACATAATGGGGCTCATTTATGGGATTTTGGCATAGGGCATGTAGCAAGCACCTTGCTGCGCTGCCCTACCGAAAGTGAAAGGGCAGGAATGCACCGTATTTAATACGGCGCATTCCTGTCCATTCTCCCGGCACTAGCGCTGTTTTGGCAGCCTAGGGTGAATGTAGGCAGGCACCCTTGCACCAAATGGTGCAAGGGTGCCTCCATTGCATGCAGGATTGTTTTTGAGCAGGAAAACAATCCAGAAGGCGTTTTCCTCTTCCTATGTGTGCTGCAGGAGG
Organism: Triturus cristatus; assembly: GCF_964204655.1. Lineage (NCBI taxonomy): Eukaryota > Metazoa > Chordata > Amphibia > Caudata > Salamandridae > Triturus > Triturus cristatus. The sequence continues at coordinate 1,753,314,913 of NC_140589.1, read as the reverse complement.
CATACGGATTTGGCGCTTCTCCAGGTTTACATGATTTTGTAAATGTGGGCAGCGTCAGATTCCATGGGTGTTGCACAGGAAAACCCACCGCAATGCCCATGGAACACCTTCCAGGAGAAGAGTAAGGCGACGCAGGGATGCGCTCTGCGTTGCCTTACTCATGATTTATGAGGCCACTCAAAGCCATGCAGGGTGGCTTTGCGTGGCTTCATAAATCGAATTGAGAGCCCTGCGTCACACATGTATCACTTTACGTGGTGCAAAAGTGATGCAGGGCTCTCATGAATAAGCCCCGGAGTGACTGCAGCACCGGCATCGCATACCATTATTCTGCATATGTACAGCACAAACTTTGTGTTGCCAGCCCATCAGAAGTGTGTCCTTGTTCAGGACCCCACAAGATGATCCCTGAACTCACTTGCCTGCAGAAACACACATTCTCACACTGCACAGGATATATATGAAAGTCAAATTAACAATGGAATGGTAAGTGCACAAATACTGATCACAAGGCCTCAGATTAATGGGGGGTGGACAAAGAAATAGAATAGCGAGTCCCTAGCCACCCCTACCCCCGCTGTACCTACAGCTTAGGCGCTAGATCCAAGGCTTAGAACATCAATGGTCCCTCAAAATCTGATACATCGCCATCGAGCTCTAGCTGAAGTTATTGGTTTTAGTGACAAAAGCTGAGTACGAGGTCGAGTTTGTGCTACATAAAAATGTAAAAACAAAAAGAGTGTATGGCAGAGGCACTAGTTGAGAACAGATAGGGTGCAGGATTACAGCAAGAGAGTGGGAGCTGGCATAGAGGGAAAAGAACTAAGTCAACACGAGCAGGAAAAGAGAATGAAGAACAGCTGGGCAGCAGAATATCTGCCAGTGTATATGAACACAAAATTCACAAAGAAATAATGTGAGGAGAAAACGAGTGTGAGATAACGGCAGTGCTGGAAGCAGTGGCGCCTTTTCGAAGGCCAACTCTTTGCGTGGCGCCCTGTGGCAAACGGCATTGAATGAGTCACTTGAAAAACAAGAAAAGTGCCATGAAAAACAGCAAATGTGCCAAAACAGAATGAGCAGGTGAATACTGAAGCTGCCAGGAACTTGGCGCACAATCTTCACCTGAGAAAATGAACAAAGAACAGACAGCATTGCTGTGACCACTCATTGGTTGCACTTATTTGCTGCCAGTGTCAAAGTAGAAACCTGGTTTTTCCGTGGCTGTGCAACTCTTTAAAATGAATACCCTAAAAGACACAGTAACATGTCCCAACTTGCCGTGAATGAGTTAGAGTCAATCAATCAAGAGTTATAAAGCATGGCTAATAACCCGATAGGGAACTCAGGCGCGTGCAGGCCCCGAAGGCTTTTTCGAACAGCCAGGTCTTGAGGGCCATTCGGAGGTGTGTGGGGAGGCTGTTCCAGGTCTTTGCTGTGATGTGGGAGAAGGAGCGTCCTCCACTTATGCTTCAATAGATGCAGGGAGTATGGGCAAGTGAAAGGAAAGCAGAGCATAGTTTTATCAATGGCCGGTGGAAGTTCAGGTGGTGGTTAATGTAGGCGGGTCCTTGGTTGTGTAGAGCCTCTTGTGCGTGGGTCAGAAACTTGACTTAGCATCTCTTCTGCACGGGGAGCCAGTGAAGTTTCCTGAGGTGGGGTGTGATGTGGGTTTGACGGGGAAGGCCGAAGATGAGTCTGGCTGCGGCGTTCTGTGTGTTCTGAATTCTCTGTAGAAGTTGTGAAGTGATTCCTACGTAGAGGGCATTGCCATAGTTCAGTCAGCTGGTGATGCGGGCTTGTGTCACGGTGCGTCTAATGTGTAGGGGCAGCCACTTGAAGATCTTACGTAGCATGCGCAGAGTGAGAAAGAAGGCGAAGGAGTCGGCGTTGATATGTGATTTCATGGTGAGCTTGTCAATGATGATTCTGTGGTTTCTGGCGTGGTTGGCAGGAGTGGGTGCAGTTCCTAGGTCTGATGGCCACCAAGAGTCGTTCCATGTGTTGCTGCTGTTGCCAAAGATGAGCACTTCCGTCTTGTTTGTGTTCAGCTGCAGGTAGTTGTTCTTCATCCAGTCAGTGATGTTTGTTATGCATTTATGTAAGTTGGTTCTGGTGCTGATGGCGTTGTCAGGGAGTGACAGGATGAGTTTCAACTTGTTTCCTGGATCCAGCACAAATTTAATGACAACAAACTTTTGAACGATTAAGACAGATCAGGGTTTCTCAGTAGCAGATCCAACACAGTAAAAATGGAATATTATTCCTGCTCACCCTCCCTTCCCTACATAGATTACTCCAAGGCTCAATACCGACTCAACGCATTTTCATGTATAAAGGTACTCACTAACAAAGAGATAAGAACTTTGCGTAAATATGCAAAAATATGCTGACAACCGCAATATTTCTAAAATTAGTTTAAACAGTGTGCTGAAACATCTTAGGTGACTCTCAGATTGGCTTTCCCCCTAATCATACAAAGGAACAAGCACCGCTAACATCCGTGGATGACTTGCATCTAGAGAGAGCTAATAGCTATTGCAATGCATCCTTTTTACTAGAACTGTCAGCAGCCATATACTACTAATTTCTAATTCATCAACTCTTGGTGTTTCGTTTCCAAGACATTGTACTTAATTGGATTTTCGCCTTCTCATCAGGTAGGATACAACAGATGTCTTTATATCAAATAACTCCTCTCCTGTGGCTGCGGTAGAGCTTGGCCTTATCTCCATACCTATTTAGCATCTCTGTGAGGCCATTAGCTTCATTATTCGATTCTTTGTTGTTAAAATATACACCTTTGCTGATAAGACACAACTCCTGCTAAGACTGAGTAACTCTACTCAAGACAATATGGCTTCATGTAATTGTCTTTGTTGCAGTTCACAAATGAATGTTTGTAGGATATATAAAGGCTAAAACATTGAGATATAAACGTATTGTGTCAAAATATTGAGGACAAAAATATTGACTTTACATACTTACTATGCATAGTACATTACCATAGTAATGTCCTGAACAAAAATATCAAACTACACAACAGCTTTGGAGGCTCTCCCTTGCAAGTTCTTGTACTTCATTTACGCAATGTCCCAACTTGCCGTGAATGAGTTAGAGTCAATCAATCAAGAGTTATAAAGCATGGCTAATAACCCGATAGGGAATTCAGGCGCGTGCAGGCCCCAAATGCTTTTTCGAACAGCCAGGTCTTGAGGGCCATTCGGAGGTGTGTGGGGAGGCTGTTCCAGGTCTTTGCTGTGATGTGGGAGAAGGAGCGTCCTCCACTTATGCTTCAATAGATGCAGGGAGTATGGGCAAGTGAAAGGAAAGCAGAGCATAGTTTTATCAATGGCCGGTGGAAGTTCAGGTGGTGGTTAATGTAGGCGGGTCCTTGGTTGTGTAGAGCCTCTTGTGCGTGGGTCAGAAACTTGACTTAGCATCTCTTCTGCACGGGGAGCCAGTGAAGTTTCCTGAGGTGGGGTGTGATGTGGGTTTGACGGGGAAGGCCGAAGATGAGTCTGGATGCGGCGTTCTGTGTGTTCTGAATTCTCTGTAGAAGTTGTGAAGTGATTCCTACGTAGAGGGCATTGCCATAGTTCAGTCAGCTGGTGATGCGGGCTTGTGTCACGGTGCGTCTAATGTGTAGGGGCAGCCACTTGAAGATCTTACGTAGCATGCGCAGAGTGAGAAAGCAGGCGAAGGAGTCGGCGTTGATATGTGATTTCATGGTGAGCTTGTCAATGATGATTCTGTGGTTTCTGGCGTGGTTGGCAGGAGTGGGTGCGGTTCCTAGGTCTGATGGCCACCAAGAGTCGTTCCATGTGTTGCTGCTGTTGCCAAAGATGAGCACTTCCGTCTTGTTTGTGTTCAGCTGCAGGCAGTTGTTCTTCATCCAGTCAGTGACGTTTGTCATTCATTTATGTAAGTTGGTTCTGGTGCTGATGGCGTTGTCAGGGAGTGACAGGATGAGTTTCAACTTGTTTCCTGGATCCAGCACAAATTTAATGACAACAAACTTTTGAACGATTAAGACAGATCAGGGTTTCTCAGTAGCAGATCCAACACAGTAAAAATGGAATATTATTCCTGCTCACCCTCCCTTCCCTACATAGATTACTCCAAGGCTCAATACCGACTCAACGCATTTTCATGTATAAAGGTACTCACTAACAAAGAGATAAGAACTTTGCGTAAATATGCAAAAATATGCTGACAACCACAATATTTCTAAAATTAGTTTAAACAGTGTGCTGAAACATCTTAGGTGACTCTCAGATTGGCTTTCCCCCTAATCATACAAAGGAACAAGCACCGCTAACATCCGTGGATGACTTGCATCTAGAGAGAGCTAATAGCTATTGCAATGCATCCTTTTTACTAGAACTGTCAGCAGCCATATACTACTAATTTCTAATTCATCAACTCTTGGCGTTTCGTTTCCAAGACATTGTACTTAATTGGATTTTCGCCTTCTCATCAGGTAGGATACAACAGATGTCTTTATATCAAATAACTCCTCTCCTGTGGCTGCGGTAGAGCGTGGCCTTATCTCCATACCTATTTAGCATCTCTGTGAGGCCATTAGCTTCATTATTCGATTCTTTGTTGTTAAAATATACACCTTTGCTGATAAGACACAACTCCTGCTAAGACTGAGTAACTCTACTCAAGACAATATGGCTTCATGTAATTGTCTTTGTTGCAGTTCACAAATGAATGTTTGTAGGATATATAAAGGCTAAAACATTGAGATATAAACGTATTGTGTCAAAATATTGAGGACAAAAATATTGACTTTACATACTTACTATGCATAGTACATTACCATAGTAATGTCCTGAACAAAAATATCAAACTACACAACAGCTTTGGAGGCTCTCCCTTCCAAGTTCTTGTACTTCATTTACGCAATGTACTCCTTCAAAAGATTCAATATTTGCCAAATCACAAAATATTCTGGAAGGTGATTAAATCATGGCTGTTTGCAGGTGCAGCCTGTGCAGGTAAGAGTGGTGTGGCGAAGGCGGATTGGGGGGAGGGAGTCGACAAACGACAATGAGGGAAGCTTTAATTAACCCTTTGGGTGCGTCGGACGGCAGGGGGCCGTCCGACGCACCAGTGCTCATGTGCGTAGGACGGCCGTCCAATCACATGGCACTGGGAATCCCTCTGGCACAGGCACCAGGGGGATTTCCTTTCCCCCCCCAACAGCCTCGGGAGCAGGGGAAGAGCTTCCCCAGCTCCCAAGGCTGTTTCTTTGGTTTCCCTGAAATGACGATCAGCGCGGATGTCGCGCTGACGTCATTTCAGTGAAACTGAAATGAGCCTTGAGCCTCATTTCAATTTCATTTTCTACGTGCTCAGGCGGCTATCTCAGCCTCCCGAGCACGTAGAAAGACAGGAGGGGTATCATTGGAAAGGGGAGAATCTCCCCTTAACATTTGGGCCAAATTCTGTCTTTCTCCCCTCCGGGGGGCAGAAAGCCCTCTACAGCCAGGGATTCTTTTTACCACATAAATTAGGGGTGGAGGCAGCCCAATGTGGGCACGCTAATGCCCCTACCCCCTGCACAATTAGCATCTTTCTGCCCCCCCTGGGGTGCAGATGGGGGCAGTAGCCCCCAATCTGCCCCCTGGGGGGGCAGAAAGCCCACTAGACGCCAGTTCTTTTTTTTGAACAATTAATTTAGGGGAGGGGCCGCCCAAGATGGGCAAGCCAATGCCTCCACCCTTCCCCCGCACAAAATTCCAGTCGTTCTGCCCGGGGGCAGATGGGGCATTAGCCTCCAATCTGCCCACCGTGGGGGCCGAAAGCACCCTAGACACCACGGATTATTTTTTTATAGGCCCGGGTGAGGGCCTACTAAGCACCAGGGATTTTTTTTTTAGATAGGTAGGGGCTGCCCAGAATGGGAATTTCACGGCCCCCACCCCCCAAAAGAATAGCCACAGTCTTTCTGCCCCCTTGGGGGCATGTCGGGGCAATAGCCCCCGATTCTCCCCTCCCCAGGGCGGCAGAAAGCCTACTAGGCACTGACTGTTTTTCAGGATGTGCCTACCTATGGATTTTGAACCCTAGCTCCGCCGGCACCTAGGGAAACCTAGCAAACCTATACATTTTTTAAAACTAGACACCCAGGGGAATCCAGGATTGAGTGACTTGTCTGGTTCTCACCAGGTTCTGTTACCCAGAATCCCATGCAAACCTCAAAATTTGTCCAAAAAAAACACATTTTCGTCACATTTCTGTGGTGGAAAGCTCTGGAATCTGTGTGGATCCACAAAATTCCACCCACCCGCATTCCCCAAAGTTGTCCAAGAAAAAAGGTACCTCACTTGTGTGGGTAGGCCTGGTGCCCGCGACAGGAAATGGCCCAAAACGCAATGTGGAAAAACCACATTTTCACACTGAAAACTGACACTTTTTTGCAAAGTGCCTAGCTGTAGATTTTGAACCCTAGCTCTGCCGGCACCTAGTGAAACCTAGCAGACCTATACATTTTTGAAACCTAGACACCCAGGGGAATCCAGGATGGGGTGACTTGATTGGCACTCACCAGGTTCTGTTACCCAGAATCCCTTGCAAACCTCAAAATGTGTAAAAAAAAAAACACATTTTCCTTTCATTTCTGTGGTGGAAAGTTCTAGAATCTGCGTGGATCCACAAAATTCCACCCAGCCCACATTCCCCAAAGTCTTCCGAGAAAAATATTACCTCACATGTGTGGGTTGGCCTAGTGCCCATGACAGGAATTGGCACAAAACACAACATGGACACACCACATTTTCACAGTGAAAACAGACCCTTTTTTGCAAAGTGCGTAGCTGTAGATTTTGAACCCTAGCTCTGCCGGCACCTAGGGAAACCTAGCAAACCTATACATTTTTGAAAACTAGACACCGAGGGGTATCCAGGATGGGGTGACTTGTCTGGCTCTCACCAGGTTGTGTTACCCATAATCCCTTGCAAACCTCCTTTTTTTTTTTTTTAAACACACATTTTCCTCACATTTCTGTGGTGGAAAAGTTCTGGAATGTGTGTGGATCCACAAAATTCCACCCACCCCGCATTCCCCAAAGTCTTCAGAGAAAAATGATACCTCACTTGTATGGGTGCGACAGGCAAGGGCCCAAAACCTATTGAGGCGACATCAAAATTACTTATCCCAAAACAACCTGGTTTTGCAAGGTGGATCCCATGAGTTTTTGGCCCCGGGGTTAGCGTCCATATAGGGAAACCTACCAAACCCACACATTTCTGAAAACTAGACACCGGGGGAGTCCAGCAAGGTGTGGCTTGGGTGGGTCCCCCAACATTTACCTACCCAGAATCTCCTGCAAACCTCAAATTTTGATGAAAAATCACTTTTCTCTCAAATTTCTGTGTGGGAAAGTTCTGGAATCTACGTGGATTCACAAATTTCCCCAGGTCTCCAGATGAAAATGGTTCCTCACTCGCGTTGGTGGGTCAAGAACCCGTGACAGGCAAGGGCCCAAAACGTATTGAGGAGACATCAAAATTACCTATCACAAAACAACCTGGTTTTGCAAGGGGGGGGTCACATGAGTTTTTCTTCCCGGGCTTGGCAGCCATCTAGGGAAACCTACCAAACCCACACATTTCTGAAATTTAGAGACTCTGGGGAGTCCAGGAAAGGTATGGCTTGTGTGGATCCCCCAACGTTTCTCTACCCAGAATCCCCTGCAGACCTCAAATTTTGATGAAAAATCACTTTTTTCTCAAATTTCTGTGTGGGAAAGTTCTAGAATCTACGTGGATCCACAAATTTCCTACCACCTAGCATTCCCACAGGTCTCCTTATAAAAATGATACCTCACTCGCGTGGGTGGGTCAAGGACCCACGACAGGCAAGGACCCAAAACCTATTGAGGCAACATCAAAATGACGTATCACAAAACAACCTGGTTTTGCAAGGGGGTTCCATGAGATTTTGGCCCCAGGCTCGGCCGGCCATCTTGGGAAACTACCAAACCCACACATTTCTGACAACTAGACACCCGGGGGAGTCTAGCGAGGTATGGCTTGCATGAATCCCCCAACGTTTTCCTACCCAGAAGGCCTTGCAAACCTCCAATTTAGCTAAAAAAGTCACTTTTTTCTTAAATTTCTGTGTGGGAAAGTTCTAGAATCTACGTCGGTCCACAAATTTCCTACCACCCAGCGTTCCCCCAGGTCTCCTGATAAAAATGATATCTCACTCGCGTGGGTGGGTCAAGTACCCGCGACAGGCAAGGGCCCAAAACTTAAACCTGGGTAGAAAAACGTTGGTGGATCCACGCACGCCATAACGCCAAGGGTGTCTAGTTTTCAGAAATATGTGGGTTCTCTGGGGCCGAGAAACCTGGTGCCCCCCCAAAACCAGTTAGTTTTGTTATAGGTAAGTTTGAAGTCACCACAGTATGATTTGGGCCATTTCCTGGTGCAGCCACTATGCCTACCCACACAAGTGAGGTACCATTTTTATTGGGAGACCTGGGGGAACGCTGGGTGGTAGGAAAATTAAGTCAGTCCCCACAGAGGAATGAGAGAAAAAATTATTTTTTTCAAAAAAATTTGAGGTTTGCAGGGGATTCTGGGTAGGGAAATTTAGGGGGACCCATGCAAGCCATACCTTGCTGGACTCCCCCTGGTGTCTAGTTTTCAGAAATGTGTAGGTTTGATAGATTTCCCTAGATGGCCGCCGAGCCCGTGGCCAAAAACCAGGTTGTTTTGTGATAGGCAATTTTGATGTCGCCTCACTACGTTTTGGGCCCTTGCCTGTCGCGGGTACTTGGGCCTCCCACACAAGTGAAGCACCATTTTTATCGGGAGACCTGGGGGAACGCTGCATGGTGGGAAATGTGTGTGAGCCCGGTGATGCCACAACTTTCCCACGCAATAATGTGTGAAAAAGTGATTTTTTCTGCTAAAATTGAGGTTTGCAGGGGATTCTGGGTAAGGATCCACGCAAGCCATACCTCCCTGGAAGCCCCAGGGTGTCTAGTTTTCAGAAATCTGTGGGTTTGGTAGGTTTCCCTAGATGGCCGCCGAGCCCGGGGGCCAAAAACTCATGGGACCCCCCTTGTCAAAACCAGGTTGTTTTGTGATAGTTAATTTTGATGTCCCCTGAATAGGTTTTGGGCCCTGTGGCGGGTACTTGACCCACCCACACAAGCGAGGTACCATTTTTCTCAGAAGACTTTGGGGAATGCGGGGTGGGTGGAATTTTGTGGATCCACACACATTCCAGAACTTTCCACCACAGAAATGTGAGGAAAATGTTTTTTTTTCGACAGATTTTGAGGTTTGCAAGGATTCTGGGTAACAGAACCTGGTGAGAGCCAGACAAGTCACCCCATGCTGGATTCCCCTCGGTGTCTAGTTTTCAAAAATGAAGAGGTTTGCTAGGTTTCCATAGGTGCCAGCAGAGCTAGGGTCCAAATCTACAGCTAGATGCTTTGCCAAAAATGGGTCAGTTTTCACTGTGAAAATGTGGCGTGTTCCCGTTGTGTTTTGGGCCGTTTCCTTTCGTGGGCACTAGGCCTACCCACACAAGTGAGGTACCATTTTTCTTGGAAGACTTTGGGAAACGCGGGATGGGTGGAATTTTGTGGATCCACGCAGATTGCAGAACTTTCCACCACAAAAATGTGAGGAAAATGTGTTTTTTTTCTGGACACATTTTTAGGTTTGCAAGGGATTCTGGGTAATAGAACCTGGTGAGAGCCAGTCAAGTCACCCCATCCTGGATTCCCCAGGCTGTCTAGTTTTGAAAAATGTATAGGTTTGCTAGATTTCCATAGGTACCGGCAGAGCTAGGGTTCAAAAACTACAGCTAGGCACTTTGCAAAAAAAGGGTCCGTTTTCACTGTGAAAATGTGGTACGTCCACGTTGCGTTTTGGACCGTTTCCTGTCGCGGGCACTAGGCCTACCCACACAGGTGAGGTACCTTTTTTCTCTGAAGACTTTGGGGTAAGCGGGGTGGGTAGAATTTTGTGGATCCACGCAGATTCCAGAACTTTCAACCACAGAAATGTGAGGAAAATGTGGGTTTTTTGTTTTACAAATTTTTAACTTTGCAAGGGATTCTGGATAATAGAACCTGGTGAGAACCAGTCAAGTCACCCCATCCTGGATTTCCCTGGGTATCTAGTTTTAAAAAATGTATAGGTTTGCTAGGAAAGTAGTGTCAGTTTTCACTGTAAAATGTGGTGTGTCCACGTTGTGTTTTGGGCCATTTCCTGTTGCGGGCACTAGGCCTACCCACACATGTGAGGTACCATTTTTCTCGGAAGACTTTAGGGAATGCTGGGTGCATGGAATTTTGTGGATCCACACATATTCTAGAACATTCCACCACAGAAATGTGAGGAAAATATGTTTGTTTTACAAATGTTGTGTTTTGCAAGGGATTCTGGGTAACAGAACCTGGTGAGAGCCAGTCAAGTCACCCCATCCTGGATTCCCCTGGGTGTGTAGTTTTCAAAAATGAATAGGTTTGCTAGGTTTCCATAGGTGCCGGCAGAGCTAGGGTTCAAAATCTACAGCTAGGCACTTTGCCAAAAAAGGGTCAGTTTTCACTGTGAAAATGTGGCGTGTCCACGTTGCGTTTTGGGCCGTTTCGTGTCGTGGGCACTAGGCCTACCCACACAAGTGAGGTACCATTTTTCTCGGAAGACTTTGGTGGAACCTGGGATGGGTCGAATTTTGTGGATCCACGCAGATTCCAGAACTTACCACCACAGAAATGTGAGGAAAATGTGGGTTGCTTTGACAAATTTTTATGTTTACAAGGGATTCTGGGTAACAGAACCTGGTGAGAGCCAGTCAAGTCTGCCCCATCCTGGATTTCCCTGGGTGTCTAGTTTTCAAAAATGTATAGGTTTGCTAGGTTTCCCTAGGTGCCGGCAGAGCTAGGGTTCAAAATCTACAGCTAGGCACTTTGCAAATAAAGGTTTCGTTTTCACTGTGAAAATGTGGTGTGTCCACGTTGCGTTTTCATCCGTTTCCTGTCGCGGGCACTAGGCCTACCGACACAGGGGAGGTACCTTTTTCCTCGGAAGGCTTTGGAAAAAGCGGGGTGGGTAGAATTTTGTGGATCCACGCAGATTCCAGATCTTTCCACTACAGAAATGTGAGGAAAATATGGGTTTTCTTTTACAAATTTTTAAGTTTGCAAGGGATTCCGGGTAATAGAACCTGGTGAGAGCCGGTCAAGACACCCCATCCTGGTTTCCCCTCGGTGTCTAGTTTAAAAAAATGTATAGGTTTGCTAGGTTCCCCTAGGTGCCGGCAGAGCTAGGGTTCAAAATCTACAGCTAGGCTCTTTGCAAAAAAAGGGTCAGTTTTCACTGTAAAAATAAAGTGTGTCCACATTGCGTTTTGAGCCGTTTGCTGCCGCGGGCACTAGGCCTTCATCATCTTTATCTCTTCAATGGAAGAGATCTTGATGGAAAGCTGAGTGTTGTCCGCGTGCATGTGGTAGGAGATATTTGCTTACTGTAGTAGCTCGGTTAGCAGTTCGACATATCGGTTGAATAGCGTGGGGGATAGGGTTGAGCCTTGTGGTACTCCAAGTTGGTTGGGTGAAGAGGGAGAAAGATTTTTGTTTACCATGAACGCTTGGGTTCTGTTTTCTAGAAAGGATTTGAACCATTGAAGGACTGTGTCAGATAGACCCATCCTGTTTTCCAGTCTTCTTTTTGTCGAATTTTGTCGTGAGTGACCGTGTCGAAGGCTGATGAGAGGTTGAGTAGGACTAGTAGGCAGGTTTTGTTCTGGTCAAGATTGAGGAGGGTGTTGTCTACTATATTCAGAATTGCTGTTTCTGTGCTAATTCTTTCTGAAGCCCGATTGGCAGTTGTTCAGAAGTTTGAAATATGTGATATGTTGGCTCAGTTGTTGCTGAACGCATTTTTTTAGGACCTTGGCTAGCATGGGAATGTTGGTTATAGGTCAGAAGTTATTAGGGTCGAAGGAGTTTGCTCTCGGTTTTTTTAGGATAGGGGTGACTTGACCAGTTTTTAGGCAATCCGGGATGTGACCTTGCGCTAGCGAAGCATTGATGATATGGTAGATGTGGGGTAGGCAGTTGGAGGGGACACGGTCATTGAAATGGTTGTTGGGTTTCATAGTTGCTAATGTTCTGGTTATGTCACTGAGATTGTAAAGTTTGAAGGTAGACCAGTGAGAGTTATTTTTGGGCAAAGGTAGATCCAGTTGTTTAGGATTTTCATCTTGTGTGTTCTTTGGGGTGGCTGAGTTGCTAGCTGCCGCCGTTAGCTCGAGTTGGCAGGATTTGGTTTTTGCTGTGAAGAATGATGAAAATTCTTCACTACTAAGCTGCGATTTCGAAGTTAAGAGTGCGGTTTTGGCCAATTTGTTAGATTGTTATTTTCGCATTTCAAAGAGTTTCTTCGGTCTATTTTTGGCATTGTCTAGTTCTGATCTCAAGAAGTCTTTTTTTGATTGAAGAATACTTTTATTATAGGACTTTCTAGATTTCCTGAGTAGTTTGAGTTGGAGGGGGGAGGGATGTTGTTTCCATTCGTTCAGTTAATCGTTCAGTTAATCTTAGTTTACATCTCACAGTGAGGTCATTGACGTCTGACATGCTATTGGGAGGAGTGAGAACTTTCTCACAATGGGAAGCTAGGTTGTTCCAATTGAGGTTTTTCATGTCTCTTATCCAGTGTTTAGGCTTGACTTGCTGCGAGTACGTTTCTTTTCTAGCGGAGGGAATTTGGAAGGTAATAGTGTGATGGTCTGAGCAATCACAAGGGGTGATCGAGATAGATTCCATCATTTTGTCTTTGGAGATGATCCAGTCGTGTGTAGCACCTTTGGAGTGAGTGGGCTTTGAGATGGCTTGGGTCAGGGAATGGTCTGCTAGGAAGGTTTTGAAGGCATTGACCTGCTTGTCTAGGGGGTTTTCCCAGTGTAGATTGAGGTCACCAAGGAATATGTCATTGGAATGAGGGTACGAGTTCGTAGTGATGAATTCCATCAGTTGGTCTGTGAATACTGCGTTCTTAGCAGGGGGGTGGTAGAGTATGTGTACTTTGTGGGAGTGGTTATCTGAAGATTTTACGGAGATCCCTAGGTATTCACAAAAGTCCAGGGGATCGGAGTGAAACTTCGAGATGGTGATGTCGGATCGGTGTATGCAGGCGATGCCTCCGGCATGGCGAGGATGATTCAGTGAGCCAAGTTTCCGTGAGGATGGTTATGTCCATTTTCAGGTTTAGGATGAGGTCGGCGATGTCAGAAGCGTGTTTTGGGGCTGAGCGGCAGTATAGTAGGAGGCAGGCGATCTGGTTTGAGTCATTCTCTAAAAACAGCTCATGATTTTCGGAGGTGGGGGATACTGTTTGAAGGTTATTCAGGTTTATCGTTCTGTGATTCGGATGGGAACTTCTGTTTGGGGTGATGAGGATTGGGAGAATAGAGAATTCCTCCTTGTTTGTGATGGGGCAAGTAGGAGTTTCGTAGAGAAGTAGTAAATTTTGGATTTCCAAGTCCGTTAAGTAGTTGGGGAGTTTGCGTGTGCGTAAGTGTCGATTAGCCAGAGGCAGTGAGATAATATTTATAGCGCTGTTGGCTGCAGCTAGAGAGTTTTGAAGATGATTGAGTTTAGAGAGAGAGTTTTCTGCGAGTTGTAAGATGTTTCTAATTTCTAGGGTAACATTTTGTAGGTTCCGGGAAGTGAGGTTAGTATGGGTTTTGAGTGAGTCTAGTTCAGATTGGTGAGAGGGGGAAGGCAGGATCGACGAGCAGAGAGGGTTGAGGATAGTACTGTTTGGGGGTTCGGTGACTGTGCTGGCAGTGTGGTAGGTTTGAGTGGCTGGGAGAGAGGTAGGCGAGAGTGAAAGGGGTATGCGCATGCTTTTCTATGATTTGCTAGAGTTGCCTTGTTGTGGTGAATTTCTCTGGTGGACGGGAAAGGGTTGTGGAGATGGGAGAGGGGTATGTGGATAGGAGGATAGGGGTGGTACAATTAGACCCAGCAGAGATGCAGCTTTTGTTGTTGGGCCTTTCCTTCTGCCCTGAAAGCAATTTTATTTATATTCAAACGCATTTGGACATTTTCAAATCCATTAGAATATTGAAGCTTACTAAGTACTTCGCGATTAAAAAACCTAAAGATAATGGGGGTTCTACCATTGTTAGTAATACATCTATCCACCCCAATCTTTTGATATCTGACATTCCAGCTCTACATACATTAGAAGCATTGGCATTGGAGAGTATTGATTATAATCCAGCACAGGGTACTCAGGAGCTCTTGCAAAACGCTGGAATTAATCTAGCATCTGCGAAGTCAAGTCCTTTTAAACCCACCTCGTCATTCATACCAGTAAAGCCCAGAGATGCTATCAACATTTTTCACGATGTGGTGGTGGAGGAACTCAAAATATTGCAGTTAAAGACTCACTGTAAGACAGCCAAAATCAAATTTTGTGACAAGAATTATCATGAGCTGATTTAGAAGCTACAAAAACAGAGCGATTTGATTATCAATAAATCTGACAAAGGAGGCAATATTGTCCTGTGGCCTAGAGATGAATATCTTGCAGAAGCACATAAACATTTAGATGACACAGCTTGTTACTAAAAGTCCAACAAAAAGCAGCTAAACCTGATGTGAGAAACCTTCAAACAACATCTTAATAAATGGAAAAGAGAAGGTTTGATCTCAAATGAGGAATTTCTTTTCCTCAATACTGAGGTCCCTATTACTCCTGTTTTGTATTTTATACTGAAAAAACATAAGAAAATGTTTCCTATTCCAGGAAGGCCAATAATATCAGCCAAAGGGGACTTTTGGAAAAAGTGTCACAATATGTTGACTTTTTTCTTCAAGATCTGGTTACAACACTACCTTCCTATATCAGGGACACTAATGATTTTTTGGACAACATGAGAGATGTGCCTGGTCGGATAATTGTATTTTAATCACTCTTGATATCAGTGCATCGTATACCAGTATTATCCATGCAGATGGTTTACTGGCAGTTGAATATTATCTGAAGAAAAGAACGATTGACAAGTATAGTCATAATGCAATGATTTTGCAAATTATTGAATTTGCCCCCATAATAACTTCTTCTTATTCAACAAGGATGTTTACCAGCAGCTCGAGGGGTAGCTTTGGGAGCCTGCTTCTCCCGGAGCTACGCTTGCTTGCACGTGGGCCGGTGGGAGGAGCAGGTTCTCAGGGTAGTCCAGGGGAAGGACTGGGAAGCCCATGTTCTGTGTTGGATGCGATTCATTGACGACATCTTTATTTTGTGGAAAGGTTCACATGTAAGGGCTATTGCGTTTATTGACAACATTAATGATAATGCATTGAATTTACAATTTAATGCACAACTAGACAGCAAAGCCATAGATTTCCTGGACGTGCACATAGAAGCAGTTAACAACACACTAGAAACTACTTTGTATCGGAAAAGCACTGCAGGTAACTCGACCTCACCGCCTCCAGTTTCCATCCGCATCACCTGATAAAAAGTATTCCCTATGGTGAATTCTTAAGACTACTTAGGATATGTAGCACAGAACACGATTTTCAAAAATGTGTTAATGAAGCCATATGTATCTTTGCGGCTAGGGGCTACAGCCAATAGATCATTCATTCGGCCCTAGATAAAGTCACCAAGTTTTCTCGAGAAAGCCTTTTGATTCATAAAGCCTATGTGACGTCTGAATCAGACAACGGCGTGGATAGAGCCAGTCATGAAACTCGCCTTATAACCACATATAGTAAACAACATAAACATATTAGAGCTATAATCAACAGTAGGTGCCCATAGTTAAAACGGATATGAATCTAGGTGAATTATTACTATCTAAACCTAAGTTAACCTTTGGAAAGGCTAAATCCATGAATAGTGCTTTGGTCAGAAGTAGTCCTGAGATACCATCTGGTGACTTAAAGCCCAAGACCACATGGCTAGCACTCAAAAATGGCTTCTATAAGTGCAGTTCCTGCAGAGCATGCAAATTCGGCAGCAATACAAATACACGTTGTGTTTGGGCACACTACAAACCAATTACAGGGGGTCTATAACTGTGGCACTGAATTTGCCGTCTATGTGCTGACATGTACTTGTGACTTACAATTTGTTGGGAGCACGAAATTATAAGTGCATGTTAAAATTCTCCAACATTTAAGGGCAACAGTAAACTCCGATATCTCATATCCTGTGGCTAGGCACTTTAAAGCAGTCCATAATAATGATCTAAGTTGCCTCAAAGGCGCTGGCTGATGTCAGCATCACATACATTTTAATGAGCCCGCAGTAGAGCCATTATTCACCAACATGACATATGAAAAAGGTGCTCTTCATGAGCAGACAGTGGTACATTAGTTGGACGAGTCCAACTGGGCAGCAGTTCGATTGCAAATCATGGACAATGAAGCCCTGCAATGGAGAAGTGTCAGGAGGTGCCACACCTGACATGGGTCATGTTGACAGTTGTAGTGTCCTGAAGAACACGTTCTAGTGTTCCACAGGAAGCTGTAATCCCAGCCACTCCTTTGAGGGCTGGACACACTGCATCCTCACACCCATCCATCACGATTTCACGAGTGACGTGGCCCCGCCAATAAAAGGGCCTGGGTGCACGTGTGGCCAGTTAGCAGTACCAATACTATGTGTCCGCGTGATCATTACTGCAGCATGTGGGCCTAGGGCCCACGACGCTACAACAGTCATGCCAACTGTACAACTTGAGATTTCAGTATTAGCCTGTTTTATAGCAGTGCTTACAACAAGGAACACATCTCAAACAAGACAGACCTACTAGCTTTGCCAATCCGTATTTTTTTCACTAGTGACCCACACTGTTCACATTACTTATACTCACATACGGATGTAGTTACACGAGTTTCTGCAACAGAGCGCTTCTCTTGAATTTAAACTTTCAGAAAGAAATGGCAGTTGCCTCAAAAGCATTCCAGGAACTAACAGGCCAAACTGCTTTTCTGTTGTGAATGTTGAACACAGAGTGTCACCTGTGGCACTTCCTAGCCAGCAATACAATTTGCAAGTGTTACTCTTGCTTTTAAGTAGAGTCTTGATTCAGTAAGTCGAACACACTAATTAAAGACCAAAAAGCAGATAAAAATAAATTCTTTCTTTTTTTTTTTAGCACAGCAGGCGCTTATTAAAAGAACAATAACACATTCACTCAGCTGCTTAATATGGGATGTGCTCTTCACACCTTTCACCCTGCGGCAAACTCCTGTTTTGCTTTCATCGAATTTGCCACAGTGAGATTACTGAACAAAACTTCTTACACGCTATGATGTTTGTTGTGGTTCTCTTTCTGACAATAGTCAGGCAACTAACAGGTGCCCGCTTCTAAAAGCTCAATACTTGGGGCCAATTTTACAAAGGTAACTTACACTTTTGAGTAAATTACACTTTGAAATAAGATTAGTAATTATGAGTATTCACAAACTCTGAGTGTAAATTTGCAACTAAAGTTCAAGTGATTTTTAACACATTAAACAATGGCTGGTTCGCTAAGTTGCAGGTAGTTGGCGGGTAACAAAGGGTAAGTGTGAGATAACCTATTTTTTCCCCGGTTACATTTTAGCTACATCGTAAAACAGGACAATCTGTGATGTCATTTTAGTGCATCAGTGACATGGTACATTTGGATCACTTGCACAAAATCCTTTGTCATTACTACCAACAAAACACTTCCAAGGGCAACAGGCTTCCTCTGCTACACAACCTTTGACCTGTAGACATAGTCAAGCACTCGACAGATACTCACCCCACAGATTACAGGCTTCTACTGAGACAAGACGTCATTGTTGCTGAGAGCGTAGTCAGGAGATTGTATTCAGAAGTCTTGCAACAGTCCTTGCATGCAAACGTCGAAGTGAAAGTTATTAACCCCTTGTATGCCCTTGACGGAACCACTCCGTCATGAGCCACGGGCGCCGTGTGCTCATGACGGAGTGGTTCCATCATGCTGCGGCCGTTGGCGGCCGCTCCGCCCACGCGGCGCTAATTCCCCGCCTGTGCGGGCGATTAGCGCAAGTGGGTGGAGTCATGACGGAACCACGCCGTCATGAGCACAGCTCGCCCGTGACTCATGACGGCGTGGTTCCGTCATGAGCATAGCGGCGCTGCAAACCCCCCAAACTCCCCAGCGCTGAGGCGGAATTCGCGCCGCAGCGAAGGGGTTAAAACTCTACTAGCAAGCAAAACACAGCATTTTCCTCTGATGGCAACGAAGATTTCCTCTGTTTATTTTTTTATTCCGCGCATGAACTGCGGTGAAATGGGCACAGTGTGAAGTTTTTTAGAAGACAGAGTAGTTTGCCAGAGGCAGGTGCACCGAAATCGAACTATTGATGTCCCTCACATATCTCACTCGGGAAACAACCTTTACAACGCAGTCATTACATCACACTACCTTTACAACGCAGTCATTACATCGCAACATCCTTTACATCGCATGTCATTACAACGCACCCATCACATCACATGTCAATACAATGCATGTCATTACAACGCTTGTCACTACAAAGCAGGCATTACATCGCAAGTAAATGTAAATTGTAAATTGATACTTGTATAGCGCACTACTCACCCGCAAGGGTCTCAAGGCGCTTGTACGAATACCACTGTGGAACCCATCCTGGCTTTCCCTGTGAGGCGTCCACTCCTGGGCACCCCCAAGGTGGAGGCCAGGCATCCTTAGCGTTGTGGGGGCCGTTGTGGAGATTAAGCAAGCTATTGCCCAGAGTTGCAGAGTGGGAATCCATGATTGGAATGGCACCGAGGAGAGAATTATCAGGTCCGTGGAATTTTTGAGCCCAAGACCCGCCGAGGCGGGGAATTGAACCCTGGTCCCGGGCCAGACCTCTGCATCAGGGTCTGCCGCTCTAATCATTGAGCCACACTTCTCCACAAGTCATTACAACACATACCATTACAATGCATAGTACACTTACACTATCCGACACTTACCCTACTATTGCACTCACTGGAGTTAGAATAGTATTTTTTACCCCTACACTATCCAACACTTACCTTAAATGTGATGTAATGGTATGTGTTGTAATGGTATGTATTGTAATGGTATAATGAGATGTAATGGAATGAGTTGTAAAGGTGGTTCCTAAAAATGCGATGTTATGGCATGCGATGTAAAAGAATGCGTTGTAAAGGATGTTGCGATGTAAAAACTGCGTTGTAAAGGCATACCTTGTAAATGTATGTGTTGTAATGTCATACATTCATCTCACTCACCTTTTTCACACAGTCTGATGCCCTCCCGGCTCTGTGTGACTTCTCCTGTGGTTGTGGTCATGTCAAAGAGCACTGCCAGAATATTGTAGCCTAGAGAAACACTTTTTGGTGGTCCAGAGCTTTACAGGACAGTAAGGCATTTTCCTGGTTATTAATCAAACCACTTGCACAATAAGACAATCATCATCTCCTTCCTTAACAAAAGGAAGAATGGTCGAAGGTGACACACTCTGGTAAAAGGGTAAAGGCCAAAAAAAGGAGAGTTTAAAGTCCACGTAACACCAACTAGCATCATCATACTGGAATGGCATGGTGAGCAAAAAAACAATGGATTTAGGCCCAGATCTCTATACTGGGGTGAATGTATGACATTGTTCTGCATTCTGTCCATCAACTGTTGTTTTTAGGTCTCACCTGACCCAGCGCATGCGCTGGTCTGGCGAGACTTATTGAGAGGGCTCCAAAAAGTGCTACCAGGCCAGCCTAGAGCTACAGTGCATGTGCGCGGGCGCGCGCGCCGCGCTTGACCGCAATTACTTTCACTTTCGCGGCTGCTGTGATGTTTGATCGCGAACGCGATCACTTTCGCAGCCACATGGCCGCGAAAGCATATGCCAATGCTTGTGCTTTTTGTTTCCAAGTCTAACGTTCAACTCCCATCCGAGGGCGCGGTGATAGTTTCCGAATCCAATTTAGAGCTGTGAGTGCTAACGCGGTGTTTCCCAGTTCGGATGCTGCTTCAGGCAGCGGCGCAAGTGTCAACGCGGAGGTTTTCTTAGGAGCCCACCCCGCCGAATGCCAAAGCTGCGTAGTTTTATTTGCACTCCGTGCCTCTGTCTTTCACCACCCGTCGCCTTATCGCACGCCTGCACATTCTTTTTCACCCGTACGGCCCTCTGTCGAGGGTTTACTGTCTCCATCCCTCTCACCTGACCTTTTCTCTGGGCTACAGAAGGAGCACGCAAAATAAGTCTTTGACTCCAAAAACGACTTCCAGTGCCCTCCACTGGCACAAACTAAGCACTGGCCTGTGGAATTATTACTTTCTTATGCTCGTTGCTCTGAAAATAATGTTATTACATTCAAAAGTTTTGCACGAAATATTACAGGGATAAGAATTCTTTTTTGAAACTGCACTTTTTTGCATTGATATATTAAGCTCACACATGTTCCTGGAGCAAATTCTAACCTTTTCATATTCCATTACAAACATGCGGATCTGCTGAAACCTTAACATCTCTTTATCTAGCTAGCTGGCTCACAAAAATATTTCTTAGGAGGCTGAGCGTTGAAATTGTTGCAGTGGTCAAACGGGATGACCCTACTCACTCAACTGCGCGTGTACGGATGC
Source organism: Triturus cristatus (assembly GCF_964204655.1). NCBI lineage: Eukaryota > Metazoa > Chordata > Amphibia > Caudata > Salamandridae > Triturus > Triturus cristatus. Next base: position 1,753,294,281 of record NC_140589.1, on the reverse strand, counting down.
ATGGTCTCTTCATGAGAGTTGGCCGTGTCATTCAAGCAGTGATGACGCGCTAGTAGGGGCGTTTGTTGTAGTTAGCCGTCGCGATTTTCTTCATGGAGGCCTTCTAGGAACCTGCTGACAGCTGTCATGGAAAGGAAGATTAGATAAGTTCGCAAGAAGGAATTGTTTCATATGAGACCTAGGACACCAGTGTCTTTTTGTGGCAAGTTGGGGCACGGCTTTAGAGATGCACACAACCCGCACATGCCAGCACATGTTTTTTCATTCCCAGGGAGTTGGTTGCTGCTGCTTGGAAGTAATGACAGGGAGCGACCCCTGGTTGTTGCCTTTGGGCCACCAGAGTGGGCTTTGTATCCGGTCTGTGTTGGCAAGGTGGAGCTGACTGACCCCTTTGTGCTGCATTTAGTTTTAAGGGCACACAGTGAGTCATTCCCTGTGAATAATTAATTTGCTGTTTTTGAAAGATAAAGAATCACAGGCTTCGACACTGTTAAGTTGGTTTTGGGTCCACAGAGCACATCACGTTTGTGCAGGTCCCCACTGCTTTAATGGGGGGGGACCATGATGTATGGTCATTTAATGTCAGCTGTAGATGAAGGTTACCTGAACAGTGTCATGTATGTGCATATTTGCATTGTGTTGAGGGGATTACCAGGTAATTGTTCACGCAGCTCTCTGATGGGTGTCACATGCGGTTTTTCTGAGTCCCCAGATAGATCATGCAGTCTGTGTGTTCTCTTTTGTACTGCCAGTCACCGCTGTATTCAACTGTGAAGCCTTGGACCGTGTCAAGTATGTGCATGTAACTTGCATGATCAAGGTAACTATTAGCGGCGATAGTACGTGTCTCTCGGACCTCTTTGAAGTGCATGCCTTCCCCCCCGGGGGGGCGGCAATCTGAGGGATAGCCCCGGGCGCCACAAGCTCTAGCTACGCCACTGCATGCCACAGGCCCCTTCTGTTGCATCCCTGGAATGTGTATATTTCTCGAGAAGGCAAAAGCCCTGAAGCCCTTTCATCGGAATGAACTATGACGCCTGGTGGCTTCAGTCCTCTGAAACACCTCCTTGAATGTTCCCTACAAAATTACTCTAGTGTGCCGCTTTTTTTTAAGGTTACCAGAGCGGAAACTCCAGTATTTCTAAGGCTTCCTTAAAATTTAAACTACCGCAGTCTCTTGGTTTATGATTCTAACGTGATCCTATGCAGATACATTTAGGGTTGCAACTATAGAAGCATGTTGGGATTGTCTTGACAGAAGACTAACTCTCCTTGTCGATACTTTCTCGTTTCTGTCACTCCACACCTGGCCTGCTCTGTTCGGCCTTTTTTTTAAATTCTTTTCGGTTGTTGCCAGCTCAGATTAAGTAAAAAGTTGCTTGGCCTTTATAAATCACTAATAGTCTAGCCGCTCCTGTACAACCACATCTACATGGTTAGCTTTAAACGTTTCAATCATCCCTCTCACATGCCAGTATTTATCTATTGTGGCATGTGAGAAGTTTTGTCATCTACTACTATTGGGTTGTGTAAGCCGCCTTTCCTGCGTAGAAGGTCGAACAGGCCATAGTGCTGGAAATGAATAGTAAACGGGTGCATTGTAGAAGTGTCTTTGAATGATTGAAGTGGGATGCTATGTGCGCTCTAAATTCATTTTGTGAAGTTATACGCTTTTAGAACCCAAACAGCTTTAGTTAGCAATTCTGTCATAAAGCCCTTGAGGGTCTCCTTTGTCACTTCCTCCTTTTATGGCAAAGACTTGCAAATTATTCCTCCTTTGCCAGTTTTAAAGAGCTTCTCTTTCACTTTCAAACCGAATTGGGACTGAAAGAACTTCTGTGTATCTGGCTGTCTGTGATGCAATGTGTTCAGTTTCGTTAAGTCGGTGCATGAATGTCCTGATCAGTTTAAGCATCTCTTATATTGTCGATGAACTGTCCATGCTCTTGAGATTTTCCAGAGGTCCATCGCTGAGTAGCTGCTGGTGAGGCTTTAGCCCCGATGCTGCAGGGTCCCAAGTCAGTGGAGTAGCCAGTAGGATTCACAACAATGCCTCATCCAGATCTCTGCCTCAGAGTCACCCTCAGAGAAGGTTTATCTCTCCGACGTTGAAAGGAAGGTTTCATCTGTGAATTCCCCAGGAGGGTTTTGCAGCAGTTGTTTTGATGTTATATTTTCCCATTCTACCTTCGGTATGGTAGAGCTTTTGGGTATAATTGTATTCTCCCTATTGAGGTTTTATAGTGGTCTTAGAGCACCTTTAGCTCCCCTTTTATGAGCAATGAACCATTTTGATTAAAAGTATCAATTGTAGTGTTATATGACGTCTGCTTGTCATTCTAAACTTGAGGGGCACTATTAACATCCACATCCAGAAGTTGACCCTGGTCTATGTCCTGCATAGACTGCTTTAGATCGAATTGGTTTGTAGCAAGGATGGAGTCAACGGCTTGTCTAATGCTGTGTCTTCTATCTTCTGCTCATACGAAGCTCTCGTGTGGCCTGGCCCACTAGTTGTCTTACAAGCAGAATGTCTTTGGGTTTGAGTAAGGGCCTGATGTCTGACGGAACTAATTTTGATGGTAAAACACATCTCCACTTGTTATGCAGTGCTAATTTTCCTTTGTGTTGAGTTTGCATAGAGTGAGTTGATTTATCTAAATTTGCCTGGTAGGCATGTCTCCTATGCATGGATATTGAGGGAATTACTTTGCTGAAAACTGCTTCTTTCTCTGATAATAAATCTTGACATTCTTGATTGTCCAAGATATCTTGATGATCTTATCAGAGTCTTTCTCTCAGACTGTACTCTTTGTTTTGTCTCAGTTGAGATGACACCTATGTTTCATTGATTATTGGCATTAGGGCTCTTACTCTCTTCTTGTGAATCCCCTTTAGTTGAATGTTGCAAACTACCAAGCAGCTGATTCTCTGGGATTGATCGGATGTGTATATGTTTCATGGACTGGAGTACTTGAAATATCTCAGGCAGTGGTTAATTTGTGCCAAGCCTCTGCTCAGAAGCCCATGTCCAGTGCAATTAAATGTCTGTGCACCAGATACCAAGGCTAGTAGCCCCAAATCCAATCTACTACCAGACACTCGTTGTCCCTTCACCTCACTCTTGCAGGTTCTTGCTTTCTTCTTTTGTGGCAGATTTTCTACTTTTCTCTTCCTCAATCTTTCTGCTTTGTGTGTTTTCCCTCTGTTGCTCTCGTGAAATGTCTGTGAAATGTCTGATGTTGAAAAAATAAATGCTGTTCCCCACTGGCAACCACAGGCTCAAATTAAGCACTGAATTAGGGATCATTTGAAACATCTTGCTATTGTAGCTGAATTTTCTTTGGTGTTCACAAATGCAACTATTTACCAGGCGGGAGGGGAGGGTCATGGGATTTAGTATAGATGGTCTTTGGTTTAGACAGGATATTATTTGCTAGTGGTACCACCGTTAGACCTAATGGTGATGGGGAGGGGATAGAAATTGTTGGCTTATGTTAGCAGTGAGGATTGTATCTTAAACATCGTGGCGGGGCTCAATAGTTTGTGTCCAAAATCACAAACATTGCCCCTTTTAGCTGTTTGGATGTCTCTTGAGACTTTCATTTGCGAGTAACACGACATTTTGGGAGTGTGGTTAGCCACTTTAGGCAACAGTAGAAAGTTCTTAGCTTTATGCCTCACTCACTCTAATTTCTTTCCAATCCCCGTTCACTTGCTTTTCCCCCACCTCAATCGGCCTCCACAGTTCAGTCTCTCTTGCCCATGAAAGAGAAGAAGAGAAAACCAGACAGATTTAGTGCGAAAGGAGTGTAGGCTGGGTGACCTACACAAGAGTTAATTGTGTTGATATCTCAATCTACCATTCAGTGCTACGGAGACACACGGGGGCTAAAAGTCAAGTAACAGGAAGAGAACGGAGAGCTCGATCAGTGGCAGGACCAGTAAACGGCTAGTTGGAATGTCCACCACAGAAACCATGTTTGTGACCCAGGGACGAGCAAACCTCCTCTGGACTACTCCCGCAGACCGCATACCCTCGGCAGCTGCTCGGCTAAGGAGTTTGGCCCAGCCCTTGATTGTCCACTTCCTTAGAACCACCAGCCCCCAGTTCAGGCCCGTCTTCAGGAGACAGCATCTTTACATCCAGTCCTCTGTCTAAGCACAAAGAAAGGCTCTGGAGCGCTGGGAGTAATCTACGGTTCAAGCACTTCTCGTGGGAGACAAGCGCACAGTGCAGCAGGCAATCTGATCCATAGCATCTAAGGGCTACAAGTAGGCAGTCCGTAGGTAAGGCGCCATTGAGGTTCCATGTGCTGACATGTACTTGTGGTTTACAATTTGTTGGGAGCACGAAATTATAAGTGCATGTTAAAATTCTCCAACATTTAAGGGCGACAGTAAACTCCAATACCTCGTATCCTGTGGCTAGGCACTTTAACCCCTTCCCCGCTCATGACGGAACCGCTCCGTCATGAGCCACGGTTGCCGTGTGCTCATGACGGAGCGGTTCCGTCATGCCACGACCGTTGGCGGCCGCTCCGCCCACACGGCGCTATTTCCCCGCCTGTGCGGGGGGACAACGCAACTGTCATGACGGAACCGCTCCGTCATGAGCACAGCTCAACTGTGGCTCATGACGGAGCGGCTCCGTCATGAGCACAGCGCCACTGCGCTGCCCCCCCGCACCCCCCAGCGCTGCGGCGGAATTATCGCCGCAGCGAAGGGGTTAAAGCAGTCCATAATAATGATCTAAGTTGCCTCAAAGGCGCTGGCTGATGTCAGCATCACATACATTTTAATGAGCCCGCAGTAGAGCCATTATTCACCAACATAACATATGAAAAAGGTGCTCTTCATGAGCAGACACGGGTACATTAGTTGGACGAGTCCAACTGGGCAGCGCTTCGATTGCACATCCTGGACAATGAAGCGCTGCAATGGAGAAGTGTCAGGAGGTGCCACACGTGACATGGGTCTTGTTGACAGTCATGCCAACTGTACAACTTGAGATTTCAGAATTAGCCTGTTTAATAGCAGTGCTTACAACGAGGAGCACATCTCATACAAGACAGCCCTAATAGCTTTGCCAAACCGTATTTTGTTCACTAGTGACCCATACTGTTCACATTACTCACACTTACATACGGATGTAGTTACACGAGTTTCTGCAACAGAGCGCTTCTCTTGAATTCAAACTTCCAGAAAGAAATGCCAGTTGCCTCAAAAGCATTCCAGGAACTAACAGGCCAAACTGCTTTTCTGTTGTGAATGTTGAACACAGAGTGTCGCCTGTGGCACTTCCTAGCCAGCAACACAATTTGCAAGGGATAATCTTGCTTTTAAGTAGAGTCTTGATTCAGTAAGTCGAACACACTAATTAAAGACCAAAAATCAGATACAATTAAATTCTTTCATTTTTTTTTATTTAGCACAGCAGGTGCTTATTAAAAGAACAATAACACATTCACTCAGCTGCTTAATATGGGATGTGCTCTTCACACCTTTCACCCTGCGGCGAACTCCTGTTTTGCTTTCATCGAATGTGCCATAGTGAGATTACTCAACAACACTTCTTACACGCTACGATGTTTGTTGTGGTTCTCTTTCCGACAACAGTCGGGCAACTAACAGGTGCCCGCTTCTAAAAGCTCAATACTTAGGGCCAGTTTTACAAAGGTAACTTACACTTTTGAGTAAATTACACTTTGAAGTAAGATTAGTCATTCTGAGTATTCACAAACTCTGAGTGTAAATTTGCAACTAAAGTTCAAGTGATTTTGAACACATTAAACAATGGCTGGTTCGCTAAGTTGCAGACAGTTGGCGGGTAACAAAGGGAAACGTGTTTTTCCCGGTTACATTTTAGCTACATCGTAAAACAGGACAATCTGTGATGTCAATTTAGGGCATCAGTGACATGGTACATTTGGATCACTTGCACAAAATCCTTTGTCATTACTACCAATAAAACCCTTCCAAGGGCAACAGGCTTCCTCTGCTACACAACCTTTGACCTGTAGACATAGTCAAGCACTCAACAGATCCTCACCCCACAGATTACAGGCTTCTACTGAGACAAGACGTTATTGTTGCTGAGCGCGTAGTCAGGAGATTGTATTCAGAAGTCTTGCGACAGTCCGTGCATGCGAACATGGAAGTGAAAGTTATTAAAACTCTACTAGCAGCAAAACACAACATTTTCCTCTGATGGCAACGAAGATTTCTTCTGTTTATTTTTTAATTCCGCGCATGAACTGCGGTGAAATGGGCCCAGCGTGAAGTTTTGTAGAAGACAGAGTAGTTTGCCAGAGGCAGGTGCACCGAAATCGAACTATTGATGTCCCTCACATATCTCACTCGGGAAACAACCTTTACAACGCAGCCATTACATCACACTACCTTTACAACGCAGTCATTACATCGCAACATCCTTTACATCGCATGTCATTACAACGCACCCATTACATCACATGTCAATACAATGCATGTCATTACAACGCTTGTCACTACAAAGCAGGCATTACATCGCAAGTCATTACAACACATACCATTACAACGCATAGTACACTTACACTATCCGACACTTACCCTACTATTGCACTCACTGGAGTTAGAATAGTAATTTTTACCCCTACACTATCCAACACTTACCATAAATGGGATGTAATTGTATGTGTTGTAATGGTATGCATTGTAATGGTATAATGCGATGTAATGGAATGCGTTGTACAGGACGTTCCTAAAAATGCGATGTAATGGCATGCGATGTAAAAGAATGCGTTGTAAAGAATGTTGCGATGTAAAAACTGTGTTGTAAAGGCATGCCTTGTAAATGTATGTGTTGTAATGTCATACATTCATCTCACTCACCTTTTTCACACAGTCTGATGCCCTCCCGGCTCTGTGTGACTTCCCCTGTGGTTGTGGTCATGTCAAAGAGCACTGCCAGAATATTGTAGCCTAGAGAAACACTTTTTGGTGGTCCAGAGCTTTACAGGACAGTAAGGCATTTTCCTGGTTGTTAATCAAACCCCTTGCACAATAAGACAATCATCATCTCCTTCCTTAACAAAAGGAAGAATGGTCGAAGGTGACAGACTCTGGTAAAAGGGTAAAGGCCAAAAAAAGGAGAGTTTAAAGTCCACGTAACACCAACTCGCATCATCATACAGGCCGAGGAGACCACATCTCCTTGTATGGTCAATTGTTCAGGAAGATTTTAATGATGGAAAGATCAGATATGTCACCTGCAAGCCTAACTTTATATCTTAATACAGCTCTCATATTTCCCACTGTTTATTTAATCTTCAATCAGGCTCGTCGAAATATGGTATAAACAAGTAAATTGATCATAAAAGTTTTCTGATTAAAATAATGAATACGTGACATTAGATGTTGTTGTTTTGACCAAACATTGATTCACTTTGTAAAAGTAATCTCAACGACTGCTAACAGGCTTGGTATATTTATTTAAGTCAAACATTTTATTTAGGAATATGGAAATTGAGCCTGTAACCTTTCCATGCTGCAAACAAAGACCTCATGAAGTATTCCTGCTACGGGCAAAATTTGTTCTTACTTAATAACTACTTAACTCAGCTCTCAGTTACCCAGACATACCTAGCCCTTTACAATTTAGTCAACATAAACAAAGGAATAAAATGAGACATCTCCCATTGTCAGCCTGGTTATCTGACATCTGTTGTTTTTGCATTTGTCACCCCGAGTGGGACGGGTATGCCCAGACGTGGGTCCCGTGCTCTCCATGCCACTGGAATCAAGCTATCCTGGTTGAAGAGGGGTGAAACCCCGAAACCGGTCCTAGGATGCTTGGTTCCAGTCCAGGGAGGACGTGGCTTGGCAGTTCGGGCTGGACTGTTCCCATGAGGCACAGGGTCAAGACTGATTTCCATATGGCTGGGCTCAAACTGGAATGGCATGGTGAGCAAAAAAACGATGGATTTAGGCCCAGATCTCTATATTGGGGTGAATGTATGACATTGTTCTGCATTCTGTCCATCAACTGTTGTTTTTAGGTCTCGCCTGACCCAGCGCATGGGCTGGTCTGGCGAGACTTATTGAGAGGGCTCCAAAAAGTGCTACCAGGCCAGCCTAGAGCTACAGTGCACGTGCGCAGGCGCGCGCGCCGCGCTTGACCGCGATTACTTTCACTTTCGCGGCCGCACGATTCCAAGTCTAACGTTCAACTCCCATCCGAGGGCGCGATGATAGTTTCAGAATCCGATTTAGAGCTGTGAGTGCTAACGCGGTGTTTCCCAGTTCGGATGCTGCTTCAGGCAGCGACGCAAGTGTCAACGCAGAGGTTTTTTTAGGAGCCCACCCCGACGAATGCCAAGGCTGCGTAGTTTTATTTGCACTCCGTGCCTCTGTCTTTCACCACCCGTCGCCTTATCGCACGCCTGCACATTCTTTTTCACCCATACGGCCCTCTGTCGAGGGTTTACTGTCTCCATCTCTCTCACCTGACCTTTTCTCTGGGCTACAGAAGGAGCACGCAAAATAGCAGAGGCCACCCCCGAAGGGGGCTCAAGGGCCGGTGCCATAATGGCCGCCAGAGCCCGACAAGGGACGAATTGGTTCTCGCCGGCGGGAGCGCCGCAGGGCGAAACGCCCTCAGGCCCCCACCCCCCCTTCAAAGAACAATGGGAGAAGAGGAAGGAGAGATATAAGGCGTCGCTCCCCCCTGTAGCAGCCCACTTGCATATCATGGGACCTGGGGGAGCGGCGCCAACGATTTTCGAATCACAGTCTTGCCTCCGTGAACAGCGAAGATGGGCCCCGGCCAGCAAGAGGGATCAAGGAGCCCAGTCAATGGGAGACGGAGGGCGGCACGGCCGCCAGCCGCCGCTGGGGCCTGTATGATCGGGGCAGAGTGGACCGAGGCTCGAGGCCGGAAGATGTAGGCATGACCCCCAGCTCCCCGGGCAGCAGTCGAAGACGCTTTTGCTGCCGAAAGCAGTGGCAGGGTAAGGACTCAAGTATGGAGGAGTGGCGGCGTTTCAGGCCGATCACCCTGCGAGTTAGCATTATCGTACGGCCCTGACTGTCATAGCGGGTGAATTGTTCAAACCCAGCTGGATTACATAAATGTGCGAGATACGTAAAAGTATATATTAAGTAGCGACAATGGGACACCGGCGGGTGCCCTACCTCAATTTACCCCATAGCAACCCCTCCTTAGCGTCTAGGTCTGAGACCCTACAACATGGTAAATAGTCATTGTCCGGGCCATGTCATAAGCATGGCGGCCCGGCAGCATACCTGGCCCTGTTCGGCTGCTTTGCTAGTGACCGGAGGCATGGGTTTGCATAATTATATGGCCGGGGCGGGAAGCCCAATGGTCCAGGGCCTAGACTGTTATGCTCGGGGATCCAGTGTGTAGCACCGGGGGTTTCGATGTATCGGTTTCATTAATTAAAACTATAAACAATAGTATTGTATAAGAGAGTCACTGCGGGGGCTAGGTTCAGGCAGAAGAAGGCCAGAGCAGTAGACCTTCCAGCGGAGGATACCGTTTCGGGCCTCACATCATGTGAATTAAAAAAAAAAAAAAAAGGAAAGGGCAATGTTGCAACGTAACTGCTGCTTGTGTACAGTGCATCAAATGGCTGGGGCAGGTTTTCATGAACTATTGATGGTGCATTTAGTCATCTATTGCCGTAATTGTCGCTCCTAATTAATGCAGCGCCCTTTGTCTTGTTAAGCGGGGAATGCAGTGAGGTATGATTCTGAGCCCCTCCTATGCAGTGGCGGGGTAAGGGCTTAAGCAGCGGGGGAGCGGATGCTGTCCGTCGGCCGGGCTGCCGACGTTGGTGCGGGAAACCAGAGTTCGACACTGAACTCCGCGTTCTAGTCTTTCAAGGACAGTAAACTGAGTATTGTTGAAGAGAGTAATTGTAAAAAATGTAAAAAATGTGGAAAATGGGGATAGAGCTTCGAAACGGCAGAAGCACTTGGTACATACACGTTATTGTGAGGAAGAATGGACGATAGGACTAAGGCTTTGATACTTTAGGGGTTATCATGGGCTAATGGGTTAAGGCGTCCGACTTCGGACTAGAAGTTTGAAGGTTCGAACCCCTACAGATGGGTGTTTCTTAGCTGTGGACATTGCAACTTTTAACCTGATGGTGTAATGTAAATGCGGGCTATGTAAAAGCGCTCCAATACCTTCGGGTCGAGTTCGCGCTATATAAATATGCAAAAAAAAAAAAAATGTGTGAGAGGTGAGCCGTTTACGGCATTTAACCGTGCTCCAGAATCCGACAAGAGGCAGATTAGGGAGAAATACACTGAAAATGTCTGCGGAAAAGGTACAAAAAAAAAAAAAAAAAGAGGCGATAAGATATAATTTAGGGACGACCAGCTCTGTTAACGCCAGACTGGTTCTGTTAACTAACAGTGGACGGGACCGGAAGTGAGCCACGTTGCTCACCAGGTACATACACCAAAGAGCAACCCGTGTATCATGTGGGCGTCTATCAATGTATGTAACAAACACCATCAATTAAAAAAAAAAAAATTTAAAAAAGAAACACCATTCTGGGTGTCGAGGTTGAAAGCTGTCTTGAAAACAAGAATATTATGTGGAAGAAGCTATATATTTAAAGCTGACATGCGCAAAAATGGTGTGTTCCCAGGAACCTCTCCCAGGGATATTCAGTCCATGAAAACTCAGAGACCCATTTCCAGACAGAGCCTTTGCATTACCAGTATGTGTAAGGATCCTATCCCATTGCAGAGGACTATGTGGATTGCCAAAGGCCCCCCCTAAGCGAGCTATCACGACCAGTATAGGCCTAATCAGAGAGGCTGATGTAATAAACATCATCATTTTGTATTAAAAAAAACAAAAAAAAAGGAACCATTCTGGCTGTCGACGCAGAGTTTAGCAGCCTGTGGGGCGAGGGAGGACTCCAAGCGCTTGCCCTCGTGAAAGAATGAACAACTGGTCTATGGAGGCCCTCTAATCGAGCTATCGCGAGCAGGATAGTCTACAGCAGAGAGGCTGACGCCATTACTAAAATATATATATATATATATGCATAGGTGCATAGTACGCTAAAGGCTGGCAAGGTTTTATTTGAAAAAAAAAAAAAGTAAGGAAAATAAATATATGTGTCCTTTTGTAAGCGTTCATGCGCGCAGCGAAGGCGCCTCAATACCTTTGGGTCGGGCCTGCGCTATATAGAAGTGCCAAAAAAAACAAAAAAAAACAAACAACAAACAAAGTAAAAACGTCTCGCAGACTAGGGTAGCATCGCCCACTAGTTATGGGCTTCCCAGCCTCCGGGGCCCGTGACAGACTGAGGTTCGAGGAGTAGAAGTAAGCATGTGTGGGTGCCTGCCAGCGCCGTGCGTCTCAGCCGCCAGGCGCCTGTAAAAAGACCCCTTTTCCGGTAGGCATGGATCAAGCGCCAGACAGGGAGGGCTGGGCTACAGTTTCACAGTGCTTGTGTTAGCATACCTGCTGCAAAGACCGTATAATATGCAGATCACGAGGCAGATTTCAAAGCATAAGATCGGAGCATATGTAGTGCCGCCAGCTGTCATTCTGTGAATGTCGCAAATGGGGTCGATTGGCGTTGAATTAGTTCTGGTGCAAAGAGCACCTCAAGCCATTGCGTGACACTGTAGATTCGGAGTTTGGGCTGGTCCAGAACAGGCGATCGGTGCAACCGTACTGCCTACCTGTAAGGTGCAGCAGAGTGTGGTTTGTCAGAGCTTTAAAAAAAAAAAAATGATGGAAAAACAAAAAACAAAAAGCAGAGCGATAGTAAAACGCTGTCTGGCAGGGGCACAATAGAGGATGTTGTGTGATGAAGGTATGCTGTATCACGCCTCCACAAGAGGCATCTGACTGTCTCTCAATTTTGATTTCATGTATACCCATGGCGGGAGGAGACAGTACTGTAAGACACCGAAGAAGGACACGGGTGTCCCAAAGCAGTAAGGGCAAAGATGGAGCAGGGCGCATCATTGCGTTTGTGGGGAAGATTACCGTCGGAGCTGACCAGATGTGGGGGGAGCCGCAGGAAGACGTTAACCTTTCCTGGCGGCGTGGCGGAAACAACAAGTGTATTGGTCTGTATGGGAGCACACCGACAGGGCGGTGTGTAGAAGGAGGGCCACTCACTTTGGGATGCCACACGGCAGGGTGAGTGCGCCTGACAAAATTGGGGTAGCAAACGGAGACGGCGCTCGCAGCCCAGCCCCCGCCAGAAGGTGGGGCACAAAAGAGACTAACAAGGTAGCGAGTTGGGGCCTAACTCCAGGGAAAAGGCTACCACCCACATGCAAAGGGGCGTGGTAAACAACAAAAAACAATCTACGAGCTGTCAGGGTGATTTACGACCCTAGGAGTTGCAAATGAGCAAAAAGACAAACCATTGATTTATGGCCAGCCGATGATTTATGGCTGATGATTTATGAGGCTCATGCAGGATGATTTATGACAGCGGAATGAGGACAGATTGTGACAGAATGATTTATGACATACCAATGATGTATGACCCATGATTTATGGCTGATGATTTATGATGCTCATGCAGAATGATTTATGACTACGAAATTCTGATGGCTTGTGACAGAATGATTTATGACATACCGATGATTTATGACCCATGATTTATGGCTGCTGATTTATGGTGATCAGGCAGAGTGATTTATGGCAACAAAGGAAGGGCCAACAGAATGATTTATGATGGATAATGATTTATGGCCCATGATCCTATGTAATAAGTAATAAAAACTGCGGCCAACAATTACCACCACATACGACGATTGTTGGCTGTGTTTTTTAGTAATACAGATGCACAAGTATGGTACGGTTACTGGAATGGGCGCAGTGCGGCCGTTATAAGTCTTTGACTCAAAAAACGACTTCCAGTGCCCTCCACTGGCACAAACTAAGCACTGGCCTTTGGAATTATTACTTTCTTATGCTCGTTGCACTGAAAATAATGTTATTACATTCAAAAGTTTTGCACGAAGTATTACTGGGATAAGAATACTTTTTTGAAACTGCACTTTTTTGCATTGATATATTAAGCTCACACATATTCCTGGAGCAAATTCTAATCTTGTCATATTCCATTACAAACATGCGGATCTGCTGAAACCTTAACATCTCTTTATCTAGCTAGCTGGCTCACAAAAATCTTTCTTAGGAGGTTGAGCGTTGAAATTGTTGCAGTGGTCGAACGGGATGACCTTACTCACTCAACTGCGCGTGGACGGATGCATGGTCTCTTCATGAGAGTTGGCCGTGTCATTCAAGCAGTGATGACGCACTAGTAGGGGCGTTTGTTGTAGTTAGCCGTCGCGATTTTCTGCATGGAGGCCCTCTAGGAACCTGCTGACAGCTGTCATGGAAAGGAAGATTAGATTAGTTCGCAAGAAGGAATTGTTTCATATGAGACCTAGGACACCAGTGTCTTTTTGTGGCAAGTTGGGGCACGGCTTTAGAGATGCACACAACCCGCACATGCCACAGGCCCCTTCTGTTGCATCCCTGGAATGTGTTTATTTCTCGAGAAGGCAAAAGCCCTGAAGCCCTTTCATCGGAATGAACTATGACGCCTGGTGGCTTCAGTCCTCTGAAGCACCTCCTTGAATGTTCCCTCCAAAATTACTATAGTGTGCCGCTTTTTTTTAAGGTTACCAGAGCGGAAACTCCAGTATTTCTAAGGCTTCCTTAAAATTTAAACCACCGCAGTCTCTTGGTTTATGATTCTAACGTGATCCTACGCAAATGGTGTTTTTTTCCAGGTTTTAATTATACATGCGCTACTTTAAAGTGATTTTTCGCTAGTTCTGTTGCAGTCTCTTAGACACACCGTGCACTGCCAATGTTTGCTTCACAGAGGAAGCAGATAGTTACCCATTTAGCACAAACTTTGATTTGGGCTACTGCTCATAGCGCTTGGATTTTCCGTCCATCAATCTTGATTAAGAACTGTTATTACTACCCTTTCGCCCACATTCTTCCACCCCAGACAGAAATCTTGCAGCAAGAGCAAAGGTAATGTTTGCAAATCAGAGAGCCCTGAAGCTTTGCTGCTTTTCTTTAGAAAGATGGCACTCCAGTAGACAAAGGATTATTGGAGGGAAATGCTTGGAGTTCCTTCATCACGCGGTGCTATTTGTCTTTCTTATTTCAAGTCAACATCTCATATAGGTGAATTAAGCTTGTCATTACAAAGTAGATATATATTATCAAATATATTTTTTTTTTTGCTGATTCTGTGCCCATTGCTCTTCTCCTGCGCCGTCATGCTCTCTGAAAGCTACCTCACTGCCCTTCCATATCCTTTCTTCCCTGCTCTCAGTGTGTGGACCTTCCCTGGATCTCCTGCTCATTTGGTTACCCACACTCCTGCAGCCACTGAGGCCCATCTACATCCTGCTTTCATTCATATAACACCTTTGCATTAACACTCTCTCATTCTACCCTCTGCATTTAAAATTGGCTTGGAAATTGACTTTATCGAAGGTCGAGCAGGCCATAGTGCTGGAAATGAATAGTAAACGGGTGCGTTGTAGAAGTGTCTTTGAAGGATTGCAGTGGGATGCTATGTGCGCTCTAAATTCATTTTGTGAAGTTATACTCTATTAGAACCCAAACAGCTTTAGTTAGCAATTCTGTCATAAAGCCCTTGAGGGTCTCCTTTGTCACTTCCTCCTTTTATGGCAAAGACTTGCAAATGATTCCTCCTTTGCCAGTTTTAAAGAGCTTCTCTTTCACTTTGAAACCGAATTTGGACTGAAAGAACTTCTGTGGGCCCGATTCACAGAACTAACTTAAGACAAAATCCTAAACTTACTACCATTTTGGTATTCACAGAAGGCACTTACTCATTTTGGTATTCACAGAAGGCACTTACTCATTTCGGTATTCACAGAAGTTAGGAGTCCTAACTTTAGGACTCCTAAATGCCTTCTGTGAATACCGAAAGTCTTAAAATTAAGATTTTTCTCAATTTAGTAGTAGTAAAGTTAGGACTCCTAACTTTAGGACTCCTAAATGCCTTCTGTGAATACCGAAAGTCTTAAAATTAAGATTTTTCTCAATTTAGTAGTAGTAAAGTTAGGAGTCCTAACTTTAGGACTCCTAAACTGAGAAAAATCCGAATTTTAAGACTTTCGGTATTCACAGAAGGCATTTAGGAGTCCTAAAGTTAGGACTCCTAATTTCTGTGATTACCGAAGTGAGTAAGTGTCTTCTGTGAATACCAAAATGAGTAAGTGCCTTCTGTGAATATGAAAATGGTAGTAAGTTTAGGATTTTGTCTTAAGTTAGTTCTGTGAATCAGGCCCTGTGTATCTGGCTGTCTGTGATGCAATGTGTTCAGTTTCGTTAAGTCGGTATTTTCTTTTGAAGTCGCTGCATGAATGTCCTGATTAGTTTAAGCATCTCTTATATTGTCGATGAACTGTCCATGCTCTTGAGATTTTCCAGAGGTCCATCGCTGAGTAGCTGCTGGTGAGGCTTTAGCCCCGATGCTGCAGGGTCCCAAGTCAGTGGAGTAGCCAGTAGGATTCACAACAATGCTGCTTCCAGATCTCTGCCTCAGAGTCACCCTCAGAGAAGGTTTCTCTCTCCGACATTGAAAGGAAGGTTTCATCTGTGAATTCTCCTGGAGGGTTTTGCAGCAGTTGTTTTGATGTTAAATTTTCCCATTCTACCTTCGGTATGGTAGAGCTTTTGGGTATAATTGTATTCTCCCTATTGAGGTTTTATAGTGGTCTTAGAGCACCTTTAGCTCCCCTTTTATGAGCAATGAACCATTTTGATTGAAAGTATTAATTGTAGTGTTTGGTACTATGCAGATATGTGACGTCTGCTTGTCATTCTAAACTTGAGGGGCACTATTAACATCCACATCCAGAAGTTGACCCTGGTCTATGTCCTGCATAGACTGCTTTAGATCGAATTGGTTTGTAGCAAGGATGGAGTCAACGGCTTGTCTAATGCTGTGTCTTCTATCTTCTGCTCATACGAAGCTCTCGTGTGGCCTGGCCCACTAGTTGTCTTACAAGCAGAATGTCTTTGGGTTTGAGTAAGGGCCTGATGTCTGACTGAACTAATTTTGATGGTAAAGCACATGTCCACTTGTTCTGCAGTGCTAATTTTGCTTTGTGTTGAGTTTGCATAGAGTGAGTTGATTTATCTAAATGTGTCTGGTGAGCATGTCTCCTATGCATGGATATTGAGGGAATTACTTTGCTGAAAACTGCTTCTTTCTCTGATAATAAATCTTGACATTCTTGATTGTCCAAGAAATCTTCATTATCTTATCAGAATCTTTCTCTCAGACTGTACTCTTTGTTTTGTCTCAGTTGAGATGACACCTATGTTTCATTGATTATTGGCATTAGGGCTCTTACTCTCTTCTCGTGAATCACCTTTAGTTGAATGTTGCAAACTACCAAGCAGCTGATTCTCTGGGATTGATGGGATGTGTATATGTTTCATGAACTAGAGTACTTGAAACATCTCAGGCAGTGGTTAATTTGTAAAGGAATGCGTGCCAGTGCCAAGCCTCTGCTCAGAAGCCCATGTCCAGTGCAATTAAATGTCTGTGCACCAGATACCAAGGCTAGTAGCCCCAAATCCAATCTACTACCAGACACTCGTTGTCCATTCACCTCGCTCTTGCAAGTTCTTGCTTTCTTCCTTTGTGGCAGATTTTCTACTTTTCTCTTCCTTAATCTTTCTGCTTTGTGTGTTTTCCCTCTTTTGCTCTCGTGAAATGTCTGTGAAATGTCTGATGTGGAAAAATAAATGCTGTTCCCCAAAAATAAGTGCCGGTGGGCCCCACTGGCAACCACAGGCTCAAATTAATCACTGAATTAGGGATCATTTGAAACATCTTGCTATTGTAGCTGAATTTTCTTTGGTGTTCACAATTGCAACTATTTAACAGGGCGAGAGGGTCATGGGATTTAATATAGATGGTCTTTGGTTTTGACGGGATATTGTTTGCTAGTGGTACCACCGTTAGACCTAATGGTGATGGTGAGGGGAGAGAAATTGTTGGCTTATGTTAGAAGTGAGGATTGTATCTTAAACATCGTGGCAGAGCTCAATAGTTTGTGTCCAGAATCACAAACATTGCCCCTTTTAGCTGTTTGGATGTCTCTTGAGACTTTCATTTGCGAGTGACAGGACATTTTGGGAGTCTGGTTAGCCACTTTAGGCGACATTAGAAAGTTCTTAGCTTTATGCCTCACTCACCCTAATTTCTTTCCAATCCCCGTTCACTTGCTTTTCCCCCAACTCAGTCTGCCTCCACAGTTCAGTCTCTCTTGCCCATGAAAGAAAAGAAGAGAAAACCAGACAGATTTAGTTCGAAAGGTGTGTAGGCTGGGTGACCTACACAAGAGTTAATTGTGTTGATATCTAGGTAGTCCGTAGGTAAGGCACCATTGAGGTTCCATGTGCTGACATGTACTTGTGGCTTACAATTTGTTGGGAGCACGAAATTATAAGTGCATGTTAGAATTCTCCAACAATTAAGGGCGACAGTAAACTCCGATACCTCATATCCTGTGGCTAGGCACTTTAAAGCAGTCCATAATAATGATCTAAGTTGCCTCAAAGGCGCTGGCTGATGTCAGCATCACATACATTTTAATGAGCCCGCAGTAGAGCCATTATTCACCAACATGACATATGAAAAAGGTGCTCTTCATGAGCAGACAGTGGTACATTAGTTGGACGAGTCCAACTGGGCAGCGGTTCGATTGCACATCCTGGACAATGAAGCCCTGCAATGGAGAAGTGTCAGGAGGTGCCACAACTGACATGGGTCTTGTTGACAGTTGTAGTGTCCTGAAGGACACGTTCTAGTGTTCCACAGGAAGCTGTAATCCCAGCCACTCCTTTGAGGGCTGGACACACTGCATCCTCACACCCATCCATCACGGATTTCACGAGTGACGTGGCCCCGACAATAATAGGGCCTGGGTGCACGTGTGGCCAGTTAGCAGTACCAATACTATGTGTCCGCGTGATCATTGCTGCAGCATGTGGGCCTAGGGCCCACGACGCTACAACAGTCATGCCAACTGTACAACTTGAGATTTCAGTATTAGCCTGTTTTATAGCAGTGCTTACAACGAGGAACACATCTCAAACAAGACAGACCTAATAGCTTTGCCAATCCGTATTTTGTTCACTAGTGACCCACACTGTTCACATTACTTATACTTACATACGGATGTAGTTACACGAGTTTCTGCAACAGAGCGCTTCTCTTGAATTTAAACTTCCAGAAAGAAATGCCAGTTGCCTCAAAAGCATTACAGGAACTAACAGGCCAAACTGGTTTTCTGTTGTGAATGTTGAACACAGAGTGTCGCCTGTGGCACTTCCTAGCCAGCAACACAATTTGCAGGTGTTAATCGTGCTTTTAAGTAGAGTCTTGATTCAGTAAGTCGAACACACTAATTAAAGACCAAAAAGCAGATACAAATAAAGTCTTCCATTTTTTTTAGCACAGCAGGCGCTTATTAAAAGAACAATAACACATTCACTCAGCTGCTTAATATGGGATGTGCTCTTCACACCTTTCACCCAGCGACGAACGCGTGTTTTGCTTTCATCTAATTTTCCATAGTGAGATGACTGAACAACACTTCTTACACGCTACGATGTTTGTTGTGGTTCTCTTTCCGACAATAGTCAGGCAACTAACAGGTGCCCGCGTTCTAAAAGCACAATACTTAGGGCCAGTTTTACAAAGGTAACTTACACTTTTGAGTAAATTACACTTTGAAGTAAGATTAGTAATTTTGACTATTCACAAACTCTGAGTGTAAATTTGCACCTAAAGTGCAAGTGATTTTTAACACATTAAACCATGGCCGGTTCGAAAGATGCAGGCAGTTGGCGGGTAACAATGTGATGTCATTTTAGTGCATCAGTGACATTGTACATCTGGATCACTTGCACAAAATCCTTTGTCATTACTACCAACAAAACCCTTCCAAGGGCAACAGGCTTCCTCAGCTACACAACCTTTGACCTGTAGACACAGTCAAGCACTCGACAGATACTCGCCCCACAGATTACAGGCTTCTACTGAGACAAGACGTCATTGTTGCTGAGAGCGTAGTCAGGAGATTGTATTCAGAAGTCTTGCGACAGTCCTTGCATGCGAACATCGAAGTGAAAGTTATTACAACTCTACTAGCGAGCAAAACACAACATTTTCCTCTGATGGCAACGAAGATTTCCTCTGTTTATTTTTTTATTCCGCGCATGAACTGCGGTGAAATGGGCCCAGCGTGAAGTTTTGTAGAAGAAAGAGTAGTTTGCCAGAGGCAGGTGCACTGAAATCGAACTATTGATGTCCCTCACATATCTCACTCGGGAAACAACCTTTACAACGCAGTCATTACATCACACTACCTTTACAATGCAGTCATTACATCACAACATCCTTTACATCGCATGTCATTACAACGCACTCATCATATCACATGTCACTACAACGCATGTCATTACAACGCTTGTCACTACAAAGCAGGCATTACATCGCAAGTCATTACAACACATACCATTACAACGCATAGTACACTTACACTATCCGACACTTACCCTACTATTGCACTCACTGGAGTTAGAATAGTAATTTTTACCTCTACACTATCCAACACTTACCTTAAATGTGATGTAATGGTATGTGTTGTAATGGTATGCATTGTAATGGTATAATGCGATGTAATGGAATGCGTTGTAAAGGACGTTCCTAAAAATGCGATGTAATGGCATGCGATGTAAAAGAATGCGTTGTAAAGAATGTTGCGATGTAAAAACTGGATTGTAAAGGCATGCCTTGTAAATGTATGTGTTGTAATGTCATACATTCATCTCACTCACCTTTTTCACACAGTCTGATGCCCTCCCACCTCTGTGTGACTTCCCCTGTGGTTGTGGTCATGTCAAAGAGCACTGCCAGAATATTGTAGGCTAGAGAAACACTTTTTGGTGGTCCAGAGCTTTACAGGACAGTAAGGCATTTTCCTGGTTATTAATCAAACCACTTGCACAATGAGACAATCATCATCTCCTTCCTCAACAAAAGGAAGAATGGTCGAAGGTGACACACTCTGGTAAAAGGGTAAAGGCCAAAAAAAGGAGAGTTTAAAGTCCACGTAAAAACCAACTAGCATCATCATACAGGCCGAGGAGACCACCTCTCCATGTATGGACAATTGTTCAGGAAGATTTTAATGATGAAAAGATCAGATATGTCACTTGCAGGCCTAACTTTATATCTTAATACAGCTCTCATATTTCCCACTGTTTAATTAATCTTCAATCAGGCTCGTCGGAATATGGTATAAACAAGTAAATTGCTCATAAAAGTTTTCTGATTAAAATAATGAATACGTGACATTAGATGTTGTCGTTTTGACCAAAAATTGATTCACTTTGTAAAAGTAATCTCAACGACTGCTAACAGGCTTGGTATATTTATTTAGGTCAAACATTTTATTTAGGAATATGGAAATTGAGCCTGTAACCTTTCTATGTTGCAAACAAAGACCTCATGAAGTATTCCTGCTATGGGCAAAATTTGTGCTTACTTAATAACTACTTAACTCAGCTCTCAGTTACCCAGACATACCTCGCCCTTTACAATTTAGTCAACATAAACAAAGGAATAAAATGAGACATCTCCCATTGTCAGCCTGGTTATCTGACATCTGTTGTTTTTGCATTTGTCACCCCGAGTGGGACGGGTATGCCCAGACGTGGGTCCCGTGCTCTCCATGCCACTGTAATCAAGCTATCCTGGTTAAAGAGGGGTGAATCCCCAAAAACGGTCCTAGGAAGACTGTTTCCAGTCCAGTGAGGACCTGGCTTGGCAGTTCGGGCTGGACTATTCCCATGAGGCACAGGGTCAAGACTGATCTGCATATGCCTGGGTTCAAACTGGAATGGCATGGTGAGTAAATAAACGATGGATTTAGGCCCAGATCTCTATACTGGGGTGAATGTATAACATTGTTCTGCATTCTGTCCATCAACTGTTGTTTTTAGGTCTTGTCTGACCCAGCGCATGCGCTGGTCTGGCGAGACTTATTGAGAGGGCTCCAAAAAGTGCAACCAGGCCAGTCTAGAGCTACAGTGCATGTGCGCGTGCGCGCTTGACCGCGATTACTTTCACTTTCGCTTTGATGTTTGATCGCGATCACTTTCGCGGCCGCACAGCCGCGAAAGCATATGCCAATGCTTGTGCTTTTTGTTTCCAAGTCTAACGTTCAACTCCCATCCGAGGGAGCGGTGATAGTTTCAGAATCCAATTTAGAGCTGTGAGTGCTAACGCGGTGTTTCCCAGTTCGGATGCTGCTTCAGGCAGCGACGCAAGTGTCAACGCGGAGGTTTTCTTAGGAGCCCACCCCGACGAATGCCAAGGCTGCGTAGTTTTATTTGCAGTCCGTGCCTCTGTCTTTCACCACCCGTCGCCTTATCGCACGCCTGCACATTCTTTTTCACCCGTACGGCCCTCTGTCGAGGGTTTACTGTCTCCATCCCTCTCACCTGACCTTTTCTCTGGGCTACAGAAGGAGCACGCAAAAAAAGTCTTTGACTCCAAAAACGACTTCCAGTGCCCTCCACTGGCACAAACTAAGCACTGGCCTGTGGAATTATTACTTTCTTATGCTCGTTGCACTGAAAATAATGTTATTACATTCAAAAGTTTTGCACGAAATATTACTGGGATAAGAATTCTTTTTTGAAACTGCACTTTTTTGCATTGATATATTAAGCTCACACATGTTCCTGGAGCAAATTCTAACCTTTTCATATTCCATTACAAACATGCGGATCTGCTGAAACCTTAACATCTCTTTATCTAGCTAGCTGGCTCACAAAAATATTTCTTAGGAGGTTGAGCGTTGAAATTGTTGCAGTGGTCGAACGGGATGACCCTACTCACTCAACTGCGCGTGGACGGATGCATGGTCTCTTCATGAGAGTTGGCCGTGTCATTCAAGCAGTGATGACGCGCTAGTAGGGGCGTTTGTTGTAGTTAACCGTCGCGATTTTCTGCATGGAGGCCTTCTAGGAACCTGCTGACAGCTGTCATGAGAGGAAGATTAGATAAGTTCGCAAGAAGGAATTGTTTCATATGAGACCTAGGACACCAGTGTCTTTTTGTGGCAAGTTGGGGCACGGCTTTAGAGATGCACACAACCCGCACATGCCACAGGCCCCTTCTGCTGCATCCCTGGAATGTGAATATTTCTCGAGAAGGGAAAAGCCCTGAAGCCCTTTCATCGGCATGAACTATGACGCCTGGTGGCTTCAGTCCTCTGAAGCACCTCCTTGAATGTTCCCTACAAAATTACTCTAGTGTGCCGCTTTTTTTTAAGGCTACCAGAGCGGAAACTCCAGTATTTCTAAGATTTCGTAAGGCTTCCTTAAAATTTAAACTACCGCAGTCTCTTGGTTTATGATTCTAACGTGATCCTACGCAAATGGTGTTTATTTTCTAGGTTTTAATTATTCATGCGCTACTTTAAAGTGATTTTTCGCTAGTTCTGTTGCAGTCTCTCAGACAAACCGTGCACTGCCAATGTTTGCATCACAGAGGAAGCAGATAGTTACCCATTTAGCACAAACTTTGATTTGGGCTACTGCTCATAGAGCTTGGAGTTTCCGTCCATCAATCTTGATTAAGAACTGTTATTACTACCCTTTCGCCCCCATTCTTCCACCCCAGGCAGAAATCTTGCAGCAAGAGCAACGGTAATGTTTGCAAATCAGAGAGCCCTGAAGCTTTGCTGCTTTTTCTTTAGAAAGATGGCACTCCAGTAGACAAAGGATTATTGGAGGGAAATGCTTGGAGTTCCTCCATCATACGGTGCCATTTGTCTTTCTTATTTCAAGTCAACATCTCATATAGGTGAATTAAGCTTGTCATTACAAAGTAGATATATATTATCAAATATATATATTTTTGTTGCTGATTCTGTGCCCATTGCTCTTCTCCTGCGCCGTCATGCTCTCTGAAAGCTACCTCACTGCCCTCCCATGTCCTTTCTTCCCTGCTCTCAGTGTGTGGACCTTCCCTGGATCTCCTGCTCATTTGGTTACCCACACTCCTGCAGCCACTGAGGCCCATCTACACCCTGCTTTCATTCATATAACAACTTTGCATTAACACTCTCTCATTCTGCCCTCTGCATTTAAAATTGGCTTGGAAATTGACTTTATCGAAGACTTCCATCTAAATCTAAAAATGTCGTTCTGAAAGGTATTTTTTACTTGCAGCAGATACATTTAGGGTTGCAACTTTAGAAGCATGTTGGGATTGTCTTGACAGAAGACTAACTCTCCTTGTCAATACTTCCCGTTTCTGTCACTCCACACCTGGCCTGCTCTGTTTGGCCTTTTTTTTTTAATTCTTGTCGGTTGTTGCCAGATCAGATTAAGTAAAAAGTTGCTTGGCCTTTATAAATCACTAATAGTCTAGTCGCTCCTGTACAACCACCTCTACATGGTTAGCTTTAAACGTTTCAATCATCCCTCTCACATGCCAGCATTTATCTATTGTGGCATGTGAGAAGTTTTGTCGTCTACTCCTATTGGATTGTGTGAGCCGGCTTTCCTGCATAGAGGGTCGAGCAGGCCATAGTGCTGGAAATGAATAGTAAACGGGTGCGTTGTAGAAGTGTCTTTGAATGATTGCAGTGGGATGCTATGTGCGCTCTAAATTCATTTTGTGAAGTTATACTCTTTTAGAACCCAAACAGCTTTAGTTAGCAATTCTGTCATAAAGCCCTTGAGGGTCTCCTTTGTCACTTCCTCCTTTTATGGCAAAGACTTGCAAATGATTCCTCCTTTGCCAGTTTTAAAGAGCTTCTCTTTCACTTTGAAACCAAATTTGGACTGAAAGAACTTCTGTGGGCCCGATTCACAGAACTAACTTAAGACAAAATCCTAAACTTACTACCATTTTGGTATTCACAGAAGGCACTTACTCATTTTGGTATTCACAGAAGGCACTTACTCTTTTCGGTATTCACAGAAGTTAGGACTCCTAACTTTAGGACTCCTAAATGCCTTCTGTGAATACAGAAAGCCTTAAAATTAGGATTTTTCTCAGTTTAGTAGTAGTAAAGTTGGGGGCGTGGCTTGGAGCCCGGCTGAGATGGCGGTGCCGCGGTGTAGCTCCCGGACCGGAGCGAGTGAACACTGCCCATTCCACTTTCATTTGGGTTAATTTCGGAATGCTGTGTGGGTGAACAGACACTCGCAGGGATGGCATTGCTCTGGACGCTCTCCTGGTAATTTTCGCATCATTTTTCTTCAGTTTCGCGCATCGGTGGGGTCGCGCTATGCCGGCCGCCATTTTGGTTTTTTTGCCGCGGCTTGAATAAACCTTTATTTTCAAAGAAAGTGTTCATTATTTTATATTTTTGCCTCCCTGTGCTTCAGTCTTGTTACTTTTTCCTCATGTGGTGGCAGATGGTGGCGCAGTAGCCCAATTTCACCCCGTCTCCTCTGGGCGCTGTGGTGATGTGGTTGCAGCCGCCATTTTGCCTCTCTCTTCATCCCTTCTGCAATCGCCTTTATATTATCGATGAGAGCCCTGCGATCTTCAAACCCTGCCTCCATTTTTCTGGGAAATCAACATCCTTTCACTAACCAGTGACTTTCCGGCTTAAATAAATGCTTAGTGAGGCACTGCGGACCTTTCCTCTTCTCATGTTAAGCGCCTCATAGCGTCTTCTCAAGAATTCAACCTATTAATCCAGTGTTGGTGACCCAGCAATCTCTGGATAATTACCAAGTCCTATTGATTATCGTCATTTATTTTTCTATTATTTATTTATTTATTTTTCTTTCATTGTTCGCCTCACTGTTACTCCATACCTCTTGAGGTTTGGGTCTGTGTCCTGTATTTTTGCTACCACGGATTTATGGGACGAACTAAAGGTACCTCCTCTGCTACTTCAAAACCCAAACGTATCTTTATTAATAATTCAAAAGTTTTTTCAGAACTTTCCCATTTGGATACTTTGGGACTCCTTGAATTCGACTTGTGTGACGCAAATATGGAGTCTACACAGTTGGCCACAGGAAAGGTTAACGTGAAGCGTTTAAAAAAGGATCCCCCTTCGCCACCCAAACCGACTTCCCCGGTCTCCATGGAATTATTGTTACAGGAAATACGAGCCCTCAGGCCGTTCATGGAGGAAACCAATACCAAATTACAAATCTTGTCGGATAATTGGTCACAATTAGACGCTCGGCTTACGACAGTGGAACAGTGTGTCTCCTCTTTTCAGGACACTACCAAATGTGTTGCTTCCTTACAGTCCCAAGTATCCATGCTACACAAACAAGTTGAGGATCTTGAAAATCGAAATAGGAGGAATAACATGCGTATTTATAATCTGGCAGAGGGGGTTGAAGGAACAGACCCTGTCGCTTTCTTCAAGTCTTTTCTCCCAAAGGTTCTTCATCTACCAGAGGACACCACACTGAACATACAACATGCTCACAGGTTGGGTCGCATTGCCTCTGCAACCGCGTCCTCACAGAAACCGAGAGGCGTCATTCTCTACTTTTTGGAGTATACAGATTTGTTAAAAGTTCTAGCTGCTGCCAAAGCTCGTCAGAAGATTTCCTGGTCTGGAGCTACATTATTCTTTGAGCAGGATTATTCCAGAGATACTGCATCCAGACGCAAGGCCTTCCTAGACATGAGACCGGTCCTTCGATCTATGGGCGCCAGATATGGTTTATACCACCCTTGTTTGTTTAAAGTCACCTACAATAACAAAACCACTTCCTATGATGATCCAGTGCGTCTGCAGAGTTTCATTAATGCACACAGGATAGACTTAATGGATTCTTTGAGACCATCCTCCTCACATGGAACTTGATTAGTTTGAAATCTCTTGTTTAGGCTGCTCTCTTTTATTTATTTTGTTTTTCCTCTTGTCGATTGCAGAAACTATGTTGTTATACATTTAAATTATTACGTATTTTCACTCTTATTTTAGGAATGTTTAACTGGTTTCTTAATTTTCATTGTTTCTCTATTTATCATTCCTATATCTTTCCTTCCACAGTTCCGTTTATGTTATGGCATGTTTTCTCGTGGATCCGGTTGGTCTTCACTGGACGGCCCGTCTGTTTCATGCTGTTCCACCTTCCCCCATCTTTTCGTTCCCTAAGTGTAGGTATGTCTCTTGTTTTGTCTTTCGTTTTCTGTCTAGTCTTTCACTTTCCCCGTATTTTCGCTTTTGGTGTCCTATCTATTCCTATTACGTCTTATTTTTTTTCTGCTTACCTTTGCCCATTCTTCTAATACCTATATCTGACATTCCAGCTCTACATACATTAGAAGCATTGGCATTGGAGAGTATTGATTATAATCCAGCACAGGGTACTCAGGAGCTATTGCAAAACGCTGGAATTAATCTAGCATCTGCGAAGTCAAGTTCTTTTAAACCCACATCGCCATTCATACCAGTAAAGCCCAGAGATGCTATCAACATTTTTCACAATGTGGTGGTGGAGGAACTCAAAATATTGCAGTTAAAGACTCACTGTAAGACAGCCAAAATCAAATTTTGTGACAAGAAGTATCATGAGCTGATTTAGAAGCTACAAAAACAGAGCGATTTGATTATCAATAAATCTGACAAAGGAGGCAATATTGTCCTGTGGCCTAGGGATGAATATCTTGCAGAAGCACATAAACATTTAGATGACACAGCTTGCTACTAACAGTCCAACAAAAAGCAGCTAAACTTGATGTGAGAAACCTTCCAACAACATCTTAATAAATGGAAAAGAGAAGGTTTGATCTCAAATAATGAATTTCTTTTTCTCAATACTGAGGTCCCTATTACTCCTGTTTTGTATTTTATACCGAAAAAACATAAGAAAATGTTTCCTATTCGAGGCAGGCCAATAATATCAGCCAAGGGGGGACTTTTGGAAAAAGTGTCACAATATGTTGACTTTTTTCTTCAAGATCCGGTTACAACACTACCTTCCTATATCAGGGACACTAATGATTTTTTGGACAACATGAGAGATGTACCTGGTCGGATAATTGTATTTTAATCCCTCTTGATATCAGTGCATCGTATACCAGTATTATTCATGCAGATGGTTTACTGACAGTTGAATATTATCTGAAGAAAAGAACGATTTACAAGTACAGTCATAATGCAATGATTTTGCAAATTATTGAATTTTGCCTCCATAATAAATTCTTCTTATTCAACAAGGATGCTTACCAGCAGCTCGAGGGGTAGCTTTGGGAGCCTGCTTCTCCCGTAGCTACGCTTGCTTGCACGTGGGCCGGTGGGAGGAGCAGGTTCTCAGGGTAGTCCAGGGGAAGGACTGGGAAGCCCATGTTTTGTGTTGGATGCGATTCATTGACGACATCTTTATTTTGTGGAAAGGTTCACATGTAAGGGCTATTGCGTTTATTGACAACATTAATGATAATGCATTGAATTTACAATTTAATGCACAACTAGACAGCAAAGCCATAGATTTCCTAGACGTGCACATAGAAGCAGTTAACAACACACTAGAAACTACTTTGTATCGGAAAAGCACTGCAGGTAACTCGACCTCACCGCCTCCAGTTTCCATCCGCATCACCTGATAAAAAGCATTCCCTATGGTGAATTCTTAAGACTACTTAGGATATGTAGCACAGAACACGATTTTCAAAAATGTGTTAATGAAGCCATATGTATCTTTGCGGCTAGGGGCTACAGCCAATAGATCATTCATTCGGCCCTAGATAAAGTCACCAAGGTTTCTCGAGAAAGCCTTTTGATTCATAAAGCCTATGTGACGTCTGAATCAGACAACGGCGTGGATAGAGCCAGTCATGAAACTCGCCTTATAACCACATATAGTAAACAACATAAACATATTAGAGCTATAATCAACAGTAGGTGCCCATAGTTAAAACGGATATGAATCTAGGTGATTTATTACTATCTAAACCTAAGTTAACCTTTGGAAAGGCTAAATCCATGAATAGTGCTTTGGTCAGAAGTAGTCCTGAGATACCATCTGGTGACTTAAAGCCCAGGACCACATGGCTAGCACTCAAAAATGGCTTCTATAAGTGCAGTTCCTGCAGAGCATGCAAATTTGGCAGCAATACAAATACACGTTGTGTTTGGGCACACTACAAACCAATTACAGGGGGTCTATAACTGTGGCACTGAATTTGCCGTCTATGTGCTGACATGTACTTGTGACTTACAATTTGTTGGGAGCACGAAATTATAAGTGCATGTTAAAATTCTCCAACATTTAAGGGCGACAGTAAACTCCGATACCTCATATCCTGTGGCTAGGCACTTTAAAGCAGTCCATAATAATGATCTAAGTTGCCTCAAAGGCGCTGGCTGATGTCAGCATCACATACATTTTAATGAGCCCGCAGTAGAGCCATTATTCACCAACATGACATATGAAAAAGGTGCTCTTCATGAGCAGACAGTGGTACATTAGTTGGACGAGTCCAACTGGGCAGCAGTTCGATTGCAAATAATGGACAATGAAGCCCTGCAATGGAGAAGTGTCAGGAGGTGCCACACCTTACATGGGTCTTGTTGACAGTTGTAGTGTCCTGAAGGACACGTTCTAGTGTTCCACAGGAAGCTGTAATCCCAGCCACTCCTTTGAGGGCTGGACACACTGCATCCTCACACCCATCCATCACGGATTTCACGAGTGACGTGGCCCCGCCAATAATAGGGCCCGGGTGCACGTGTGGCCAGTTAGCAGTACCAATACTATGTGTCCGCGTGATCATTACTGCAGCATGTGGGCCTAGGGCCCACGACACTACAACAGTCATGCCAACTGTACAACTTGAGATTTCAGTATTAGCCTGTTTAATAGCAGTGCTTACAACAAGGAACACATCTCAAACAAGACAGACCTTGATAGCTTTGCCAATCCGTATTCTGTTCACTAGTGACCCATACTGTTCACATTACTTATACTTACATACGGATGTAGTTACACGAGTTTCTGCACCAGAGCGCTTCTCTTGAATTTAAACTTCCAGAAAGAAATGCCAGTTGCCTCAAAAGCATTACAGGAACTAACAGGCCAAACTGGTTTTCTGTTGTGAATGTTGAACACAGAGTGTCGCCTGTGGCACTTCCTAGCCAGCAACACAATTTGCAAGTGTTAATCTTGCTTTTAAGTAGAGTCTTGATTCAGTAAGTCGAACACACTAATTAAAGACCAAAAAGCAGATACAAATAAAGTCTTCCATTTTTTTTAGCACAGCAGGCGCTTATTAAAAGAACAATAACACATTCATTCAGCTGCTTAATATGGGATGTGCTCTTCACACCTTGTACCCTGCGACGAACGCGTGTTTTGCTTTCATCGAATTTTCCATAGTGAGATTACTGAACAACACTTCTTACACGCTACGATGTTTGTTGTGGTTCTCTTTCCGACAATAGTCAGGCAACTAACAGGTGCCCGCGTCTAAAAGCTCAATACTTAGGGCCAGTTTTACAAAGGTAACTTACACTTTTGAGTAAATTACACTTTGAAGTAAGATTAGTAATTTTGACTATTCACAAACTCTGAGTGTAAATTTGCACCTAAAGTGCAAGTGATTTTTAACACATTAAACCATGGCCGGTTCGCTAAGTTGCAGGCAGTTGGCGGGTAACAATGTGATGTCATTTTAGTGCATCAGTGACATTGTACATCTGGATCACTTGCACAAAATTCTTTGTCATTACTACCAACAAAACCCTTCCAAGGCGCAACAGGCTTCCTCTGCTACACAACCTTTGACCTGTAGACACAGTCAAGCACTCGACAGATACTCGCCCCACAGATTACAGGCTTCTACTGAGACAAGACGTTATTGTTGCTGAGAGCGTAGTCAGGAGATTGTATTCAGAAGTCTTGCGACAGTCCTTGCATGCGAACATCGAAGTGAAAGTTATTACAACTCTACTAGCGAGCAAAACACAACATTTTCCTCTGATGGCAACGAAGATTTCCTCTGGTTATTGTTTTATTCCGCGCATGAACTGCGGTGAAATGGGCCCAGCGTGAAGTTTTGTAGAAGACAGAGTAGTTTGCCAGAGGCAGGTGCACCGAAATCGAACTATTGATGTCCCTCACATATCTCACTCGGGAAACAACCTTTACAACGCAGTCATTACATCACACTACCTTTACAACGCAGTCATTACATCACAACATCCTTTACATCGCATGTCATTACAACGCACCCATCATATCACATGTCACTACAACGCTTGTCACTACAAAGCAGGCATTACATCGCAAGTCATTACAACACATACCATTACAACGTATATACACTTACACTATCCGACACTTACCCTACTATTGCACTCACTGGAGTTAGAATAGTAATTTTTACCCCTACACTATCCAACACTTACCTTAAATGTGATGTAATGGTATGTGTTGTAATAGTATGCATTGTAATGGTATAATGCGATGTAATGGAATGCGTTGTAAAGAATGTTCCTAAAAATGCGATGTAATGGCATGCGATGTAAAAGAATGCGTTGTAAAGAATGTTGCGATGTAAAAACTGCGTTGTAAAGGCATGCCTTGTAAATGTATGTGTTGTAATGTCATACATTCATCTCACTCACCTTTTTCACACAGTCTGATGCCCTCCCGGCTCTGTGTGACTTCCCCTGTGGTTGTGGTCATGTCAAAGAGCACTGCCTGAATATTGTAGCCTAGAGAAACACTTTTTGGTGGTCCAGAGCTTTACAGGACAGTAAGGCATTTTCCTGGTTATTAATCAAACCACTTGCACAATAAGACAATCATCATCTCCTTCCTTAACAAAAGGAAGAATGGCCGAAGGTGACAGACTCTGGTAAAAGGGTAAAGGCCAAAAAAAGGAGAGTTTAAAGTCCACGTAAAAACCAACTAGCATCATCATACAGGCCGAGGAGACCACCTCTCCATGTATGGTCAATTGTTCAGGAAGATTTTAATGATGAAAAGATCAGATATGTCACTTGCAGGCCTAACTTTATATCTTAATACAGCTCTCATATTTCCCACTGTTTATTTAATCTTCAATCAGGCTCGTCGGAATATGGTATAAACAAGTAAATTGCTCATAAAAGTTTTCTGATTAAAATAATGAATACGTGACATTAGATGTTGTCGTTTTGACCAAAAATTGATTCACTTTGTAAAAGTAATCTCAACGACTGCTAACAGGCTTGGTATATTTATTTAGGTCAAACATTTTATTTAGGAATATGGAAATTGAGCCTGTAACCTTTCCATGCTGCAAACAAAGACCTCATGAAGTATTCCTGCTACGGGCAAAATTTGTTCTTACTTAATAACTGCTTAACTCAGCTCTCAGTTACCCACACATTCCTTGCCCTTTACAATTTAGTCAACATAAACAAAGGAATAAAATGAGACATCTCCCATTGTCAGCCTGGTTATCTGACATCTGTTGTTTTTGCATTTGTCACCCCGAGTGGGACGGGTATGCCCAGACGTGGGTCCCGTGCTCTCCATGCCACTGGAATCAAGCTATCCTGGTTAAAGAGGGGTGAATCCCCGAAACCGGTCCTAGGAAGATTGTTTCCAGTCCAGTGAGGACCTGGCTTGGCAGTTCGGGCAGGACTATTCCCATGAGGCACAGGGTCAAGACTTATCTGCATATGCCTGGGTTCAAACTGGAATGGCATGGTGAGTAAATAAACGATGGATTTAGGCCCAGATCTCTATACTGGGGTGAATGTATAACATTGTTCTGCATTCTGTCCATCAACTGTTGTTTTTAGGTCTCGTCTGACCCAGGGCATGCGCTGGTCTGGCGAGACTTATTGAGAGGGCTCCAAAAAGTGCAACCAGGCCAGTCTAGAGCTACAGTGCATGTGCGCGTGCGCGCTTGACCGCGATTACTTTCACTTTCGCTTTGATGTTTGATCGCGATCACTTTCGCGGCCGCACAGCCGCGAAAGCATATGCCAATGCTTGTGCTTTTTGTTTCCAAGTCTAACGTTCAACTCCCATCCGAGGGTGCGGTGATAGTTTCATAATTCAATTTAGAGCTGTGAGTGCTAACGCGGTGTTTCCCAGTTCGGATGCTGCTTCAGGCAGCGACGCAAGTGTCAACGCGGAGGTTTTCTTAGGAGCCCACCCCGCCGAATCCCAAGGCTGCGTAGTTTTATTTGCACTCCGTGCCTCTGTCTTTCACCACCCGTCGCCTTATCGCACGCCTGCACATTCTTTTTCACCCGTACGGCCCTCTGTCGAGGGTTTACTGTCTCCATCTCTCTCAACTGACCTTTTCTCTGGGCTACAGAAGGAGCATGCAAAATAAGTCTTTGACTCCAAAAACGACTTCCAGTGCCCTCCACTGGCACAAACTAAGCACTGGCCTGTGGAATTATTACTTTCTTATGCTCGTTGCACTGAAAATAATGTTATTACATTCAAAAGTTTTGCACGAAATATTACTGGGATAAGAATACTTTTTTGAAACTGCACTTTTTTGCATTGATATATTAAGCTCACACATATTCCTGGAGCAAATTCTAATCTTGTCACATTCCATTACAAACATGCGGATCTGCTGAAACCTTAACATCTCTTTATCTAGCTAGCTGGCTCACAAAAATCTTTCTTAGGAGGTTGAGCGTTGAAATTGTTGCAGTGGTCGAACGGGATGACCTTACTCACTCAACTGCGCGTGGACGGATGCATGGTCTCTTCATGAGAGTTGGCCGTGTCATTCAAGCAGTGATGACGCGCTAGTAGGGGCGTTTGTTGTAGTTAGCCGTCGCGATTTTCTGCATGGAGGCCTTCTAGGAACCTGCTGACAGCTGTCATGGAAAGGAAGATTAGATAAGTTCGCAAGAAGGAATTGTTCCATATGAGACCTAGGACACCAGTGTCTTTTTGTGGCAAGTTGGGGCACGGCTTTAGAGATGCACACAACCCGCACATGCCACAGGCCCCTTCTGCTGCATCCCTGGAATGTGAATATTTCTCGAGAAGGCAAAAGCCCTGAAGCCCTTTCATCGGCATGAACTATGACGCCTGGTGGCTTCAGTCCTCTGAAGCACCTCCTTGAATGTTCCCTCCAAAATTACTCTAGTGTGTCGCTTTTTTTTAAGGCTACCAGAGCGGAACCTCCAGTATTTCTAAGATTTCGTAAGGCTTCCTTAAAATTTAAACTACCGCAGTCTCTTGGTTTATGATTCTAACGTGATCCTACGCAAATGGTGTTTATTTTCTAGGTTTTAATTATTCATGCGCTACTTTAAAGTGATTTTTCGCTAGTTCTGTTGCAGTCTCTCAGACAAACCGTGCACTGCCAATGTTTGCTTCACAGAGGAAGCAGATAGTTACCCATTTAGCACAAACTTTGATTTGGGCTACTGCTCATAGCGCTTGGATTTTCCGTCCATCAATCTTGATTAAGAACTGTTATTACTACCCTTTCGCCCCCATTCTTCCACCCCAGGCAGAAATCTTGCAGCAAGAGCAAAGGTAATGTTTGCAAATCAGAGAGCCCTGAAGCTTTGCTGCTTTTTCTTTAGAAAGATGGCACTCCAGTAGACAAAGGATTATTGGAGGGAAATGCTTGGAGTTCCTCCATCATACGGTGCCATTTGTCTTTCTTATTTCAAGTCAACATCTCATATAGGTGAATTAAGCTTGTCATTACAAAGTAGATATATATTATCAAATATATATATTTTTGTTGCTGATTTTGTGCCCATTGCTCTTCTCCTGCACCGTCATGCTCTCTGAAAGCTACCTCACTGCCCTCCCATGTCCTTTCTTCCCTGCTCTCAGTGTGTGGACCTTCCCTGGATCTCCTGCTCATTTGGTTACCCACACTCCTGCAGCCACTGAGGCCCATCTACACCCTGCTTTCATTCATATAACACCTTTGCATTAACACTCTCTCATTCTGCCCTCTGCATTTAAAATTGGCTTGGAAATTGACTTTATCGAAGACTTCCATCTAAATCTAAAAATGTCGTTCTGAAAGGTATTTTTTACTTGCAGCAGATACATTTAGGGTTGCAACTATAGAAGCATGTTGGGATTGTTTTGACAGAAGACTAACTCTCCTTGTCAATACTTTCCCGTTTCTGTCACTCCACACCTGGCCTGCTCTGTTCGGCCTTTTTTTTTAATTCTTGTCGGTTGTTGCCAGATCAGATTAAGTAAAAAGTTGCTTGGCCTTTATAAATCACTAATAGTCTAGTCGCTCCTGTACAACCACCTCTACATGGTTAGCTTTAAACGTTTTAATCATCCCTCTCACATGCCAGCATTTATCTATTGTGGCATGTGAGAAGCTTTGTCGTCTACTCCTATTGGGTTGTGTGAGCCGCCTTTCCTGCATAGAGGGTCGAGCAGGCCATAGTGCTGGAAATGAATAGTAAACGGGCGCGTTGTAGAAGTGTCTTTGAAGGATTGCAGTGGGATGCTATGTGCGCTCTAAATTCATTTTGTGAAGTTATACTCTTTTAGAACCCAAACAGCTTTAGTTAGCAATTCTGTCATAAAGCCCTTGAGGGTCTCCTTTGTCACTTCCTCCTTTTATGGCAAAGACTTGCAAATGATTCCTCCTTTGCCAGTTTTTTTTTTTTTTTTTTTTTTTTTGAAACCTTTATTACAGAATTCAAACGATATACAAAGATGGGCCTACAACCTTCGGGCCGGCCGCTAGTAAACAGTATGAGCATAGAATACAGTCAGTAAACAGTCGCTGCAGCGTGAGAGAGGTCACAGGAGTTGAAAGAAGCGTTGGCGGCCACACCGTCCGGACCCCCCACATGGCGGTTCCATTTTTATATAAGAAACGACAAACAAATCCACAAGGCAGCCAAAAGTCAAAGCAACAGTATGAGCTCCCCTGGGGAGGACCCTACCGATCCACAGGAATAGCGGGGGGGGATAGGAGACAAAGTGGACTCAAAGCCCAGAACCAAGGCGACAAGCAGACTAAGGAGACGGGGCCAGTGCCAGATCAGGCGTCAGCGGCGGGGTACAAATTCCGCCACGGTAGGTGTTCCAGGGGCCCCACACTTTCACCCATTTCCCAGGCTTACCTCTCGAAACATACACTACCTTTTCCCGAAACATACACCAATCCATGTTGTCCTTCCACGCCGAGACCGTTGGCAACCTCTGGGAACCCCACAATT
The DNA here is from genome assembly GCF_964204655.1 of Triturus cristatus. NCBI lineage: Eukaryota > Metazoa > Chordata > Amphibia > Caudata > Salamandridae > Triturus > Triturus cristatus. Next base: position 1,753,259,022 of record NC_140589.1, on the reverse strand, counting down.
GCGCAATGTCACGCTTGGCCACCATATATCCCAGAGTCACCCACCACGTCTGCGGCACTGAGTAGTCAGTCGGCTCCCACACATTCAGCAGACATCTCCTCGCCTCGGGAAGCAGCGTCACATGCGTGACCGCCTGCAACACCGCATGCACATCACGCCAGAATCGCGCCACCTCCGGGCATTCCCACAAAATATGGAGGAAGGTCCCTAAAGAACCACACCCACGCTTACACAACCCATCCACGGCATATCCCATACGCATCAGACCCGGCCCCGTAACATAGACCCTATGGAGTATCTTGAGCTGGACGAAGCGAAGGCGAGCCAGTATGGCCACCTCTTTCGGGGAGGCCACCGCAGACACCCAATCCTCGTCATCCAGCTCCAATCCATCGGCCACCCACACCTCACGAAGGCTAGTCAGCAGTCCCGAGCGATCGTTGATGAGCTTTTTGTAAATCAATGAAATCGTGCCGTCCGGTACATGCCCATCTAGCACTCTATCTTCCAGAGGGGAATACTCCGGGATGGAGGCAACATCCGGGAATACGGAGCACAGCGCGTGACGTACCTGGATATATCGAAAAGACTCCCTGCCTGGGAGGGCGACCCCCCCCGTCGTACCACGGGAGCGTCAGCTTCGCAAGGGCGATACGCGGCCTACCCTCCCAGAACAGGCGTCGCTGCAGACTCTCCACCTCGCGAAAGTAGCGCGCCGGGACAACGTCCATCGTGTTCTGTAAAGCGTATAGGAAACGTGGCAGCGACATCATCTTAAACAAGGCCGCACGGCCGAGCGGTGAGAGCGGCAAGCGCCTCCAACGCGCCACGTCCTCCTTCAGGCGCTGGAGGGGGGGGGAGCAAGTTCTGTTTATATCGGGCCTCAGCGTCCAGGGTAATGAAGATACACAGGTACTTAAATCCCTGCGGAGCGATCTGGATAGGACAACCCCGCGGAAGGATAGGAGCCTCCCCGGAAAGGACATACACACAGGATTTAGCCCAGTTGATGACTAAGCCGGAGTTGCGGCCAAATGAATGCAAAACATCCACAAGTACAATCAGCGATTTACGCGGGGAAGCAAGGTATAAGAGAATATCATCAGCATAAAGGGATACGCGATCCTCATACTCGGGGGTCCATCGGAGACCACGGATAGAAGGGTGCCACCGCAGCCACTCCGCCAGGGGCTCCAAGGCAAGCGCGAAGAGGAGCGGCGATAGCGGGCAGCCCTGCCGCGTGCCCCTGCCCAGCTCAAACGGAGCCGACACTCTACCGTTCACCGCCACCTGCGCCAGCGGTCCGGAGTATAACAGTTTCACCCAACCAATAAATCCCGGGCCAAAACCAAACTTAGCCAGCGTCGCCCAAATATATGGCCACTCAAGCGTGTCGAACACCATAGTGGCGTCCAGGGACGCCAAAATGGCCGGCTCTCGTATGAACGGGACCCGCGCGAGCACCCCATGCAAACGCCGCAGGTTGAGCGTGGTGTTGCGATGAGGGATAAAGCCGGACTGGTCCTGGTGAATCAGATCGCACACCACGCCAACCAGCCGATTAGCCAGCACCTTGGCGAGAATTTTGGGTTCCGCATTCAACAGCGAAATGGGCCTGTAAGACGTGACCCGATCCCGCGGCCTCCCCTCCTTATGAATAACCACGATAGTGGCCAGACGCTGGTCCAGCGGGAGGGAACCCGCCGAGCGGGCCGCGAGGAACATAGCACGGAGATGCGGCGCCAGCGTATCCGGTCGTAGTTTGTACAATTCGATGGGAAGGCCATTAGGACCCATGGCCTTGCCGGAGGCGACCGAACGTATGGCGAGGGCAATCTCCTCAGATGTTGGGATCGCGTCCAACAACACTTTATCCTCCTCCGAAAGGGAAGGCAGCGCAATGTCTTTAAGCAGGGCATGGGAATCCTCTTCCGAGCAGGAAGATACCGGGGAATACACCCCACGGAAATATTCTGCAAAGCAATCAACAATTTCTCCTGGTTCAGAGACACACACACCATCCAATTTCTTAATCGACGGGACAACTCGACTCGCTCTCTCCTTTTTATCCAGCCACGCAATCAGTTTACCAGCCTTATCACCCACATCATACAGTCTCCCCTGTTGCTCTCTACTGAGGCCCCTGGCTGCCTCCGTGACGAGGGCCTTGTAGTCCGCCTGCTTGAGTCGGAGAGCATGCAATTTGTCGTCCGTCACCCCACACTCCAAATCACCCTCCAACTCGGTTATCTCAGTTTCAGTTCGGGTCACCTCCTCCCGCTCGCGCCTCCGGGAATGGGAAATAAGGGACAGGGCCTCCCCCCGGAGTACCGTCTTAAACGCCTCCCACAGAGAAACCGCGGACGACAAAGACCCCACATTGTCTTCAAAATATCGCTTAAGAGATTTAACCAAATCTGCGCGAATTGTGGGGTCACGCAGGTACCAGGGATTAATCGGGGCCACCCTCCCCCCCCCCTCGGGACAATGTCGAAGTGCAACAGGAGCGGGGAGTGGTCTGAAATACCCCGCGCCAAATGTCGTACCTCCCCAACCCACCCCGCCTGTACCGCTGGCATCAGGACATAATCAAGTCTCGAAAGACTGCCATGAGCCCCGGAATGAAAGGTGTACTGTATCTGCGTAGGATGTTTCAACCGCCAACAATCCACCAGCCCCAAGGTATCCAAGAGGCCGGACAACCACGCTTGGGCACGGGGGAGATCCCTAGGAGGGTGACGATCCTCAGTCCCGGAAACCACAGCGTTAAAATCCCCCCCAACCACTAGAATCCCCTCCGGAAGGCCAAGGAGGAGGCGCCCCAGATCCGCAAAAGTAGTCGTTTGCAACCCTGGCGGGACATAAACAGAAACGAAAACAATCACTCTACCCTCCAATCTACCCACCAGAACCGTGTATCGTCCCCTGTCATCATGGAGCACCTCATCAACTTCCAACGGGAGCGAGGTCTTAGCCATAATGCCCACACCCCTCGAACCAGACGTGAAGCCCGAGTGGGCCATAAGGCGATAGCCCCGTCTGTTCATGGCACGAAAGGAGTTTCCAATGAGGTGTGTTTCCTGCAGAAAGACTATATCTGGTGAAATTCGTTTTAGGAACTGCAGGACCACCCCCCGTTTTATCCTGTCCCCCAGTCCATTAACATTCCAGGACAAAAGACTCAGTCCCCTACCCCCCATCATAGCCGAAGTCGATCAATCGCCCCCCAGAGAGCACTTTAGAAATAGCACAACAATACTTCTGCCTTGTGGTACAAATAAACAATACCCAACCCCAACCCAACAATCCCAACAAAACTCCCCCCTCCCTGCACCCCTGCATGAGCCCAAACAGCCCCCCCAACTTGCAGTGTGCCTGTCGCCCCTATGTGATTTGAACTACTAAGACCCCCTAGAGGAGGAAGGAGAACCCCCTCGAGACCCAGCACCTCCTCCAATGGAGGGGAGACAAGACACAACAGACAAAAGACCCTAAGCTTGGCCGAAAGTGGCATCATCCGGAGTGAGCCCCCGTGTCAGTACCTCAGACCCGGTCCGGTGGGCACTCTCCTCCCGTCCCCCCCCCCCCATCCCGACCATGACCCCCAGACAAAGTGTCCAGCCAGTCCCCGGCCGTTTAAGGACGATCAAAAAAATGAGTGCGACCATCCGCCTCCACCCGCAGCCTGGCCGGGAAGAGCATGGCGTATTTTAAGTTCATGCCTCGAAGCCGCCGCTTGACGCCCAGGAAACTCAGTCTCTGCTTCTGGACCGCCTGCGTGAAATCAGGATAAAAGTTCACTTCCATGTTCTCCAGCTTAATCGGCCCTTGCAGTCTGGAAGCTTGCAAAATCGCATCCCTGTCCCGAAAGTTGAAAATACGGGCAATAAGAGGCCACGGAGGGGCTCCGACCTTCGGTCTGCCTCCGGGAACTCTATGGGCCCTCTCCACAGCAAAGAATTTACTCAGTCCTCGAGGCTGGAGATGGGTAGAGATCAGGTCCTCCACAAAGAGATCCGCCGCCGACTCCTCCCATTTCTCGGGTACTCCGATGATACGGATATTATTCCTCCGGGCCCGGCTCTCGGAGTCCTCCAGGCGCCGATCCATGAGCGCACTTGCCTGACGGAGCCGGTGCACCTCCGTTTGAAGGGCCGCTACCTCAGTCGTGAGGCCCGACGCGGTGTGGGCCAAGGAGTCAACCCGGTCATTCGTCTTGGAGAGATCAGCTCTCACAAGGTTGACATCAATGAGGACCGCGTCGAGTTTGTGTGCCAAAGTGTCGAATTGCTGGCCCACCGAGGTCTTCATCTCAGCAATGGCGCCCATGACGTCTTGCAAAGTCAGATCCGTAGGCAAATCCGGGGCATCCGGGGGGCACTCGGAGGACTTGTGCGATCCGCCGGGAGATCCCTTCGGGAGGGTGTAGCGGTCCATGACGTTGGCCTGATGTGCTGTGCCACGCCGGGTCGACTTGGCCTTCAACCGATCCCCATCCTGCTTCGTGGCCATCGTCGTGTATCTCGCACCCGCACCAGCCACGCAGTGGAGAGCAGGCAATCAAGGCCAAGAGCCTCGGGGGCCACCCCAGGACGGCAGAGCGGGCCACCGCAGGCAGGCAGGCAGGGTCTCCCAGCGAGGCCACCCCAACACAAAGAAGCGCTGTGATCCCACTTGCGATAATGGCAAGGGGACTCAAAAGCGAAAGTGAAAGTGTGGGGTACGCGACTTGCCAGACCCAGCCCGCCGTTGTTGTTCACTTCGCCACTGGGTCGCCCCCAAACTCGAATCTGGGGTCAGGAGAGAAGTAGGCCGCAAACTTCAGTCGGTGCTCACTCCGGCACCCGGGGTACAATTCGAAAACGGAAAACGGGTACCACCTCGGCTCAGGCTCACCGACACAGTCCCCTCAACCGATTCAGGATGAAGACAGGATAAACGTAGGAGGTTGCGGAGGTCCTCGGGAGCCTCGCACCTACACGGCCATCTTGGTTGCGCGCTAGGCACCTCCTCCTCCTTTGCCAGTTTTAAAGAGCTTCTCTTTCACTTTGAAACCGAATTTGGACTGAAAGAACTTCTGTGGGTCCGATTCACAGAACTAACTTAAGACAAAATCCTAAACTTACTACCATTTTGGTATTCACAGAAGGCACTTACTCATTTTGGTATTCACAGAAGGCACTTACTCATTTCGGTATTCACAGAAGTTAGGAGTCCTAACTTTAGGACTCCTAAATGCTTTCTGTGAATACCGAAAGTCTTAAAATTAAGATTTTTCTCAATTTAGTAGTAGTAAAGTTAGGACTCCTAACTTTAGGACTCCTAAATGCCTTCTGTGAATACCGAAAGTCTTAAAATTAAGATTTTTCTCAATTTAGTAGTAGTAAAGTTAGGAGTACTAACTTTAGGACTCCTAAACTGAGAAAAATCCTAATTTTAAGACTTTCGGTATTCACAGAAGGCATTTAGGAGTCCTAAAGTTAGGACTCCTAATTTCTGTGATTACCGAAGTGAGTAAGTGTCTTCTGTGAATACCAAAATGAGTAAGTGCCTTCTGTGAATATGAAAATGGTAGTAAGTTTAGGATTTTGTCTTAAGTTAGTTCTGTGAATCAGGCCCTGTGTATCTGGCTGTCTGTGATGCAATGTGTTCAGTTTCGTTAAGTCAGTATTTTCTTTTGAAGTCGCTGCATGAATGTCCTGATTAGTTTAAGCATCTCTTATATTGTCGATGAACTGTCCATGCTCTTGAGATTTTCCAGAGGTCCATCGCTGAGTAGCTGCTGGTGAGGCTTTAGCCCCGATGCTGCAGGGTCCCAAGTCAGTGGAGTAGCCAGCAGGATTCACAACAATGCTTCTTCCAGATCTCTGCCTCAGAGTCACCCTCAGAGAAGGTTTCTCTCTCCGACATTAAAAGGAAGGTTTCATCTGTGAATTCTCCTGGAGGGTTTTGCAGCAGTTGTTTTGATGTTAAATTTTCACATTCTACCTTTGGTATGGTAGAGCTTTTGGGTATAATTGTATTCTCCCTATTGAGGTTTTATAGTGGTCTTAGAGCACCTTTAGCTCCCCTTTTATGAGCAATGAACCATTTTGATTGAAAGTATTAATTGTAGTGTTTGGTACTATGCAGATATGTGACTTCTGCTTGTCATTCTAAACTTGAGGGGCACTATTAACATCCACATCCAGAAGTTGACCCTGGTCTATGTCCTGCATAGACTGCTTTAGATCGAATTGGTTTGTAGCAAGGATGGAGTCAACGGCTTGTCTAATGCTGTGTCTTCTATCTTCTGCTCATACGAAGCTCTCGTGTGGCCTGGCCCACTAGTTGTCTTCCAAGCAGAATGTCTTTGGGTTTGAGTAAGGGCCTGATGTCTGACTGAACTAATTTTGATGGTAAAACACATTTCCACTTGTTCTGCAGTGCTAATTTTGCTTTGTGTTGAGTTTGCATAGAGTGAGTTGATTTATCTACGTTTGCCTGGTAGGCATGTCTCCTATGCATGGATATTGAGGGAATTACTTTGCTGAAAACTGCTTCTTTCTCTGATAATAAATCTTGACATTCTTGATTGTCCAAGAAATCTTGATTACCTTATCAGAGTCTTTCTCCCAGACTGTACTCTTTGTTTTGTCTCAGTTGAGATGACACCTATGTTTCATTGATTATTGGCATTAGGGCTCTTACTCTCTTCTTGTGAATCCCCTTTAGTTGAATGTTGCAAACTACCAAGCAGCTGATTCTCTGGGATTGATGGGATGTGTATATGTTTCATGGACTGGAGTACTTGAAACATCTCAGGCAGTGGTTAATTTTTGCCAAGCCTCTGCTCAGAAGCCCATGTCCAGTGCAATTAAATGTCTGTGCACCAGATACCAAGGCTAGTAGCCCCAAATCCACTCTACTACCAGACACTCGTTGTCCCTTCACCTCACTCTTGCAAGTTCTTGCTTTCTTCCTTTGTGGCAGATTTTCTACTTTTCTCTTCCTCAATCTTTATGCTTTGTGTGTTTTCCCTCTTTTGCTCTCGTAAAATGTCTGTGAAATGTCTGATGTGGAAAAATAAATGCTGTTCCCCAAAAATAAGTGCCGGTGGGCCCCACTGGCAACCACAGGCTCAAATTAAGCACTGAATTAGGGATCATTTGAAACATCTTGCTATTGTAGCTGAATTTTCTTTGGTGTTCACAATTGCAACTATTTAACAGGCGGGAGGGTCATGGGATTTAGTATAGATGGTCTTTGGTTTTGACAGGATATTGTTTGCTAGTGGTACCACTGTTAGACCTAATAGTGGTGGTGAGGGGATAGAAATTGTTGGCTTATGTTAGCAGTGAGGATTGTATCTTAAACATCGTAGCAGGGCTCAATAGTTTGTGTCCAGAATCACAAACATTGCCCCTTTTAGCTGTTTGGATGTCTCTTGAGACTTTCATTTGCGAGTAACACGACATTTTGGGAGTCTGGTTAGCCACTTCAGGCGACATTAGAGAGTTCTTAGCTTTATGCCTCACTCACTCTAATTTCTTTCCAATCGCCGTTCACTTGCTTTTACCCCACCTCAGTCTGCCTCCACAGTTCAGTCTCTCTCGCTCATGAAAGAAAAGAAGAGAAAACCAGACAGATTTAGTGCGAAAGGTGTGTAGGCTGGGTGACCTACACAAGAGTTAATTGTGTTGATATCTCAATCTACTATTCAGTGCTACGGAGACACACAGAGGCTAAAAGTCAAGTAACAGGAAGAGAACGAAGGGAGAGCATGATCAGTGGCAGGACCAGTAAAGGGCTAGTTGGAATGTCCACCACAGAAACCATGTTTGTGACCCAGGGACGAGCAAACCTCCTCTGGACTACTCCCGCAGACCGCATACCCTCGGCAGCTGCTCGGCTAAGGAATTTGGCCCAGCCCTTGATTGTCCACTTCCTTAGAACTACCAGCCCCCAGTTCAGGCCCGTCTTCAGGAGACAGCATCTTTACATCCAGTCCTCTGTCTAAGCACAAAGAAAGGCTCTGGAGCGCTGGGAGTAATCTACGGTTCAAGCACTTCTCGTGGGAGACAAGCGCACAGTGCAGCAGGCAATCTGATCCATAGCATCTAAGGGCTACAAGTAGGCAGTCCGTAGGTAAGGCGCCATTGAGGTTCCATGTGCTGACATGTACTTGTGGCTTACAATTTGTTGGGAGCACGAAATTATAAGTGCATGTTAAAATTCTCCAACATTTAAGGGCGACAGTAAACTCCAATACCTCGTATCCTGTGGCTAGGCACTTTAAAGCAGTCCATAATAATGATCTAAGTTGCCTCAAAGGCGCTGGCTGATGTCAGCATCACATACATTTTAATGAGCCCGCAGTAGAGCCATTATTCACCAACATGACATATGAAAAAGGTGCTCTTCATGAGCAGAGACGAGTCCAACTGGGCAGCGGTTCGATTGCACATCCTGGACAATGAAGCCCTGCAATGGAGAAGTGTCAGGAGGTGCCACACCTTACATGGGTCTTGTTGACAGTTGTAGTGTCCTGAAGGACACGTTCTAGTGTTCCACAGGAAGCTGTAATCCCAGCCACTCCTTTGAGGGCTGGACACACTGCATCCTCACACCCATCCATCACGGATGTCACGAGTGACGTGGCCCCGCCAATAAAAGGGCCCGGGTGCACGTGTGGCCAGTTAGCAGTACCAATACTATGTGTCCGCGTGATCATTACTGCAGCATGTGGGCCTAGGGCCCACGACACTACAACAGTCATGCCAACTGTACAACTTGAGATTTCAGTATTAGCCTGTTTAATAGCAGTGCTTACAACCAGGAACACATCTCAAACAAGACAGACCTACTAGCTTTGCCAATCCGTATTTTGTTCACTAGTGACCCATACTGTTCACATTACTTATACTCACATACGGATGTAGTTACACGAGTTTCTGCACCAGAGCGCTTCTCTTGAATTTAAACTTTCAGAAAGAAATACCAGTTGCCTCAAAAGCATTCCAGGAACTAACAGGCCAAACTGCTTTTCTGTTGTGAATGTTGAACACAGAGTGTCGCCTGTGGCACTTCCTAGCCAGCAATACAATTTGCAAGTGTTAATCTTGCTTTTAAGTTGAGTCTTGATTCAGTAAGTCGAACACACTAATTAAAGACCAAAAATCAGATACAAATAAATTCTCTCATTTTTTTTTTTTAGCACAGCAGGCGCTTATTAAAAGAACAATAACACATTCACTCAGCTGCTTAGTATGGGATGTGCTCTTCACACCTTTCACCCAGCGGCGAACTCCTGTTTTGCTTTCATCGAATGTGCCATAGTGAGATTACTCAACAACACTTCTTACACGCTACGATGTTTGTTGTGGTTCTCTTTCCGACAACAGTCGGGCAACTATCAGGTGCCCGCTTCTAAAAGCTCAATACTTAGGGCCAGTTTTACAAAGGTAACTTACACTTTTGAGTAAATTACACTTTGAAGTAATATTAGTCATTTTGAGTATTCACAAACTCTGAGTGTAAATTTGCAACTAAAGTTCAAGTGATTTTGAACACATTAAACAATGGCTGGTTCACTAAGTTGCAGGCAGTTGGCGGGTAACAAAGGGAAACGTGTGAGAAAACCTATTTTTTCCCCGGTTACATTTTAGCTACATCGTAAAACAGGACAATCTGTGATGTCATTTTAGTGCATCAGTGACATGATACATTTGGATCACTTGCACAAAATCCTTTGTCATTACTACCAACAAAACCCTTCCAAGGGCAACAGGCTTCCTCTGCTACACAACCTTTGACCTGTAGACACAGTCAAGCACTCGACAGATCCTCACCCCACAGATTACAGGCTTCTACTGAGACAAGGCGTCATTGTTGCTGAGCGCGTAGTCAGGAGATTGTATTCAGAAGTCTTGCGACAGTCCTTGCATGCGAACATCGAAGTGAAGTTATTACAACTCTACTAGCGAGCAAAACACAACATTTTCCTCTGATGGCAACGAAGATTTCGTCTGTTTATTTTTTTATCCCGCGCATGAACTGCGGTGAAATGGGCCCAGCGTGAAGTTTTGTAGAAGACAGATGTAGTTTGCCAGAGGCAGGTGCACCGAAATCGAACTATTGATGTCCCTCACATATCTCACTCGGGAAACAACCTTTACAACGCAGTCATTACATCACACTACCTTTACAACGCAGTCATTACATCGCAACATCCTTTACATCGCATGTTATTACAACGCACCCATTACATCGCATGTCACTACAACGCATGTCATTACAACACTTGTCACTACAAAGCAGGCATTACATCGCAAAGTCATTACAACGCATACCATTACAACACATAATACAGTTACACTATCCGACACTTACCCTACTATTGCACTCACTGTAGTTAGAATAGTAATTTTTACCCCTACACTATCCAACACTTACCTTAAATGTGATGTAATGGTATGTGTTGTAATGGTATGCATCGTAATGGTATAATGCGATGTAATGGAATGCGTTGTAAAGGTGGTTCCTAAAAATGCAATGTAATGGCATGCGATGTAAAAGAATGCATTGTAAAGGATGTTGCGATGTAAAAACTGCGTTGTAAAGGCATGCCTTGTACATCTATGCGTTGTAATGTCATACATTCATCACACTCACCTTTTTCACACAGTCTGATGCCCTCCCGGCTCTGTGACTTCTCCTGTGGTTGTGGTCATGTCAAAGAGCACTGCCAGAATATTGTAGCCTAGAGAAACACTTTTTGGTGGTCCAGAGCTTTACAGGACAGTAAGGCATTTTCCTGGTTATTAATCAAACCACTTGCACAATAAGACAATCATCATCTCCTTCCTTAACAAAAGGAAGAATGATCGAAGGTGACACACTCTGGTAAAAGGGTAAAGGCCAAAAAAAGGAGAGTTTAAAGTCCACGTAACACCAACTACCATCATCATACAGGCCGAGGAGACCACCTCTCCATGTATGGGCAATTGTTCAGGAAGATTTTAATGATGAAAAGATCAGATATGTCACTTGCAAGCCAAACTTTATATCTTAATACAGCTCTCATATTTCCAACTGTTTATTTAATCTTCAATCAGGCTCGTCAGAATATGGTATAAACAAGTAAATTGCTCATAAAAGTTTTCTGATTAAAATAATGAATACGTGACATTAGATGTTGTCGTTTTGACCAAAAATTGATAAACTTTGTAAAAGTAATCTCAACGACTGCTAACAGGCTTGGTATATTTATTTAGGTCAAACATTTTATTTAGGAATATGGAAATTGAGCCTGTAACCTTTCCATGCTGCAAACAAAGACCTCATGAAGTATTCCTGCTACGGGCAAAATTTGTTCTTACTTAATAACTGCTTAACTCAGCTCTCAGTTACCCAGACAAACCTAGCCCTTTACAATTTAGTCAACATAAACAAAGGAATAAAATGAGACATCTCCCATTGTCAGTCTGGTTATCTAACATCTGTTGTTTTTGCATTTGTCACCCCGAGTGGGACGGGTATGCTCAGACGTGAATCCCGTGCTCTCTATGCCACTGGAATCAAGCTATCCTGGCTGAAGAGGGGTGAATCCCCGAAACCGGTCCTAGGATGCTTGTTTCCAGTCCAGTGAGGACCTGGCTTGGCAGTTCGGGCTGGACTATTCCCATGAGGCACAGGGTCAAGACTGATTTGCATATGGCTGGGTTCAAACTGGAATGGCATGGTGAGCAAAAAAACGATGGATTTAGGCCCAGATCTCTATACTGGGGTGAATGTATGACATTGTTCTGCATTCTGTCCATCAACTGTTGTTTTTAGGTCTCACCTGACCCAGCGCATGCGCTGGTCTGGCGAGACTTATTGAGAGGACTCCAAAAAGTGCTACCACGCCAGCCTAGAGCTACAGTGCATGTGCGCGGGCGCGCGCGCCGGGCTTGACCGCGATTACTTTCACTTTCGCGGCCGCTTTGATGTTTGATCGCGATCGCGATGACTTTCGCGGCCGCACGGCCGCGAAAGCATATGCCAATGCTTGTGCTTTTTGCTTCCAAGTCTAACGTTCAACTCCCATCCGAGGGCGCGGTGATAGTTTCAGAATCCGATTTAGAGCTGTGAGTGCTAACGCGGTGTTTCCCAGTTCGGATGCTGCTTCAGGCAGCGACGCAAGTGTCAACGCAGAGGTTTTCTTAGGAGCCCACCCCGCCGAATCCCAAGGCTGCGTAGTTTTATTTGCACTCCGTGCCTCTGTCTTTCACCACCCGTCGCCTTATCGCACGCCTGCACATTCTTTTTCACCCGTACGGCCCTCTGTCGAGGGTTTACTGTCTCCTTCTCTCTCACCTGACCTTTTCTCTGGGCTACAGAAGGAGCACGCAAAATAAGTCTTTGACTCCAAAAACGACTTCCAGTGCCCTCCACTGGCAAAACTAAGCACTGGCCTTTGGAATTATTACTTTCTTATGCTCGTTGCTCTGAAAATAATGGTATTACATTCAAACGTTTTGCACGAAATATTACTGGGATAAGAATACTTTTTTGAAACTGCACTTTTTTGCATTGATATATAAAGCTCACACATATTCCTGGAGCAAATTCTAATCTTTTCATATTCCATTACAAACATGCGGATCTGCTGAAACCTTTACATCTCTTTATCTAGCTAGCTGGCTCACAAAAATATTTCTTAGGAGGCTGAGCGTTGAAATTGTTGCAGTGGTCGAACGGGATGACCCTACTCATCCAACTGCGCGTGTACGGATGCATGGTCTCTTCATGAGAGTTGGCCGTGTCATTCAAGCAGTGATGACGCGCTAGTAGGGGCGTTTGTTGTAGTTAGCCGTCGCGATTTTCTTCATGGAGGCCTTCTAGGAACCTGCTGACAGCTGTCATGGAAAGGAAGTTTAGATAAGTTCGCAAGAAGGAATTGTTTCATATGAGACCTAGGACACCAGTGTCTTTTTGTGGCAAGTTGGGGCACGGCTTTAGAGATGCACACAACCCGCACATGCCAGCACATGTTTTTTCATTCCCAGGGAGTTGGTTGCTGCTGCTTGGAAGTAATGACAGGGAGCGACCCCTGGTTGTTGCCTTTGGGCCACCAGAGTGGGCTTTGTATCCGGTCTGTGTTGGCAAGGTGGAGCTGACTGACCCCTTTGTGCTGCATTTAGTTTTAAGGGCACACAGTGAGTCATTCCCTGTGAATAATTAATTTGCTGTTTTTGAAAGATAAAGAATCACAGGCTTCGACACTGTTAAGTTGGTTTTGGGTCCACAGAGCACATCACGTTTGTGCAGGTCCCCACTGCTTTAATGGGGGGGGGACCATGATGTATGGTCATTTAATGTCAGCTGTAGATGAAGGTTACCTGAACAGTGTCATGTATGTGCATATTTGCATTGTGTTGAGGGGATTACCAGGTAATTGTTCACGCAGCTCTCTGATGGATGTCACATGCGGTTTTTCTGAGTCCCCAGATAGATCATGCAGTCTGTGTGTTCTCTTTTGTACTGCCAGTCACCGCTGTATTCAACTGTGAAGCCTTGGACCGTGTCAAGTATGTGCATGTAACTTGCATGATCAAGGTAACTATTAGCGGCGATAGTACGTGTCTCTCGGACCTCTTTGAAGTGCATGCCTTCCCCCCCGGGGGGGCGGCAATCTGAGGGATAGCCCCGGGCGCCACAAGCTCTAGCTACGCCACTGCATGCCACAGGCCCCTTCTGTTGCATCCCTGGAATGTGTATATTTCTCGAGAAGGCAAAAGCCCTGAAGCCCTTTCATCGGAATGAACTATGACGCCTGGTGGCTTCAGTCCTCTGAAGCACCTCCTTGAATGTTCCCTACAAAATTACTCTAGTGTGCCGCTTTTTTTTAAGGTTACCAGAGCGGAAACTCCAGTATTTCTAAGGCGTCCTTAAAATTTAAACTACCGCAGTCTCTTGGTTTATGATTCTAACGTGATCCTATGCAGATACATTTAGGGTTGCAACTATAGAAGCATGTTGGGATTGTCTTGACAGAAGAGTAACTCTCCTTGTCGATACTTTCTCGTTTCTGTCACTCCACACCTGGCCTGCTCTGTTCGGCCTTTTTTTAAAATTCTTTTCGGTTGTTGCCAGCTCAGATTAAGTAAAAAGTTGCTTGGCCTTTATAAATCACTAATAGTCTAGCCGCTCCTGTACAACCACATCTACATGGTTAGCTTTAAACGTTTCAATCATCCCTCTCACATGCCAGTATTTATCTATTGTGGCATGTGAGAAGTTTTGTCGTCTACTACTATTGGGTTGTGTAAGCCGCCTTTCCTGCATAGAAGGTCGAGCAGGCCATAGTGCTGGAAATGAATATTAAACGGTGCGTTGTAGAAGTGTCTTTGAATGATTGAAGTGGGATGCTATGTGCTCTCTAAATTCATTTTGTGAAGTTATACTCTTTTAGAACCCAAACAGCTTTAGTTAGCAATTCTGTCATAAAGCCCTTGAGGGTCTCCTTTGTCACTTCCTCCTTTTATGGCAAAGACTTGCAAATGATTCCTCCTTTGCCAGTTTTAAAGAGCTTCTCTTTCACTTTCAAACCGAATTGGGACTGAAAGAACTTCTGTGTATCTGGCTGTCTGTGATGCAATGTGTTCAGTTTCGTTAAGTCGGTGTTTTCTTTTGAAGTCACTGCATGAATGTCCTGATTCGTTTAAGCATCTCTTATATTGTCGATGAACTGTCCATGCTCTTGAGATTTTCCGGAGGTCCATCGCTGAGTAGCTGCTGGTGAGGCTTTAGCCCCGATGCTGCAGGGTCCCAAGTCAGTGGAGTAGCCAGTAGGATTCACAACAATGCTTCTTCCAGATCTCTGCCTCAGAGTCACCCTCAGAGAAGGTTTCTCTCTCCGACATTGAAAGGAAGGTTTCCTCTGTGAATTCTCCTGGAGGGTTTTGCAGCAGTTGTTTTGATGTTATATTTTCCCATTCTACCTTCGGTATGGTAGAGCTTTTGGGTATAATTGTATTCTCCCTATTGAGGTTTTATAGTGGTCTTAGAGCACCTTTAGCTCCCCTTTTATGAGCAATGAACCATTTTGATTGAAAGTATTAATTGTAGTGTTATGTGACGTCTGCTTGTCATTCTAAGCTTGAGGGACACTATTAACATCCACATCCAGAAGTTGACCCTGGTCTATGTCCTGCATAGACTGCTTTAGATCAAATTGGTTTGTAGCAAGGATGGAGTCAACGGCTTGTCTAATGCTGTGTCTTCTATCTTCTGCTCATACGAAGCTCTCGTGTGGCCTGGCCCACTAGTTGTCTTACAAGCAGAATGTCTTTGGGTTTGAGTAAGGGCCTGATGTCTGACGGAACTAATTTTGATGGTAAAACACATCTCCACTTGTTATGCAGTGCTAATTTTCCTTTGTGTTGAGTTTGCATAGAGTGAGTTGATTTATCTAAATTTTCCTGGTAGGCATGTCTCCTATGCATGGATATTGAGGGAATTACTTTGCTGAAAACTGCTTCTTTCTCTGATAATAAATCTTGACATTCTTGATTGTCCAAGATATCTTGATGATCTTATCAGAGTCTTTCTCTCAGACTGTACTCTTTGTTTTGTCTCAGTTGAGATGACACCTATGTTTCATTGATTATTGGCATTAGGGCTCTTACTCTCTTCTTGTGAATCCCCTTTAGTTGAATGTTGCAAACTACCAAGCAGCTGATTCTCTGGGATTGATCGGATGTGTATATGTTTCATGGACTGGAGTACTTGAAATATCTCAGGCAGTGGTTAATTTGTGCCAAGCCTCTGCTCAGAAGCCCATGTCCAGTGCAATTAAATGTCTGTGCACCAGATACCAAGGCTAGTAGCCCCAAATCCAATCTACTACCAGACACTCGTTGTCCCTTCACCTCACTCTTGCAGGTTCTTGCTTTCTTCTTTTGTGGCAGATTTTCTACTTTTCTCTTCCTCAATCTTTCTGCTTTGTGTGTTTTCCCTCTGTTGCTCTCGTGAAATGTCTGTGAAATGTCTGATGTTGAAAAAATAAATGCTGTTCCCCAAAAATAAGTGCCGGTGGGCCCCACTGGCAACCACAGGCTCAAATTAAGCACTGAATTAGGGATCATTTGAAACATCTTGCTATTATAGCTGAATTTTCTTTGGTGTTCACAATTGCAACTATTTAACAGGCGGGAGGGTCATGGGATTTAGTATAGATGGTCTTTGGTTTTGACAGGATATTGTTTGCTAGTGGTACCACCGTTAGACCTAATGGTGATGGTGAGGGGATAGAAATTGTTGGCTTATGTTAGCAGTGAGGATTGTATCTTAAACATTGTGGCAGAGCTCAAAAGTTTGTGTCCAGAATCACAAACATTGCCCCTTTTAGCTGTTTGGATGTCTCTTGAGATTTTCATTTGCGAGTAAAACGACATTTTGGGAGTCTGGTTAGCCAATTATAGGAGACATTAGAAAGTTCTTAGCTTTATGCCTCACTCACTCTAATTTCTTTCCAATCGCCGTTCACTTGCTTTTCCCCCACCTCAGTCTGCCTCCACAGTTCAGTCTCTCTTGCCCATGAAAGAAAAGAAGAGAAAACCAGACAGATTTAGTGCGAAAGGTGTGTAGGCTGGGTGACCTACACAAGAGTTAATTGTGTTGATATCTCGATCTGCTATTCAGTGCTACGGAGACACACAGGGGCTAAAAGTCAAGTAACAGGAAGAGAACGAAGGGGAAGCATGATCAGTGGCAGGACCAGTAAAGGGCTAGTTGGAATGTCCACCACAGTAACCATGTTTGTGACCCAGGGACTAGCAAACCTCCTCTGGACTACTCCCACAGACCGAATGCCCTCGGCAGCTGCTCGGCTTAGTAGTTTGGCCCAGCCCTTGATTGTCCACTTCCTTAGAACCACCAGCCCCCAGTTCAGGCCCGTCTTCAGGAGACAGCATCTTTACATCTGATGTAGCGCCTAAAGGTTTTGAAATTCGTAGGGGTGCCTCATATTCACCGTTAGTTGGCATCCGCATATAACCAATGTATATTTAGATGTGTCGTGCGAAATGTATTAAGAAATGTATTAGCCATATCGCAATGTAGAAGTGTTAGAGATGTGAACATATATTGTGAATGTATTCAGTAAAATGCATAGTGATTAGTTTCCGTTCAATGCAATGTATTAGGTTAAACGTGTGACATGATTAACATTGCTCATGTAGGTCGCTTATTCATGTATATGAAAGTAAAAGCACTAATGCTTAGAATGTGATTTAATAGTGTGTTTAAACGAGTAGAGGCCCGAATGCACATATATCGTTGAGAAGAAAGGCCTGTCATTTCTTATGTTAGCTGAATGCGGTAGGCCGCAATGATTTATTCTAGTAGAGGTTTTGGGCTGCAGTAAATTGTAAAGTTAAAAGATGCGAAGTATTTTTCCATCCCATGATCTCACCGCAGGTGCAAGGACAGTTGATTCGTTAGTAGAAAAGGTCTTTGTCTAAGAATTTAATTATGGGGGAAGCCAGACATGGGAGTACTTTGGAATGTGCCAATCGCAACTCCTAGTGCGGACGATGTCTGGGACTTAAGACCAAGCTGATGGACGATGGAGGATGGACAGAGCTGGATGGAAAATTACTGGAAGAAGACCTGGTCGAGGAGGTGTGCCGGAGGGCGTGTTCTGTGATTTGGGGTTTTGTATTAGGGACAGCGCCCCTAGGGTGGAGCAGAGAAGAGGTAGGCGAGGAGCTAGAAGGAGCGTTTAGATCAAGCTCTCTAAGTGAAGATTTCTTAGGAAGCTCACTTCTGACACCTTTTCGCGATTTCTTGGGTCTTAAGGGAATGGTAAGCAGGGATGTCATCTAGCAAAGAGTAGGGACAGATATGCTTTGGTTTGATGATTCCTAATATCGACATCAGCTTGGTAGTTATCTACCTCATGCTTTTAGAAGCTGTACTTTTGTTTATATTTAGTCGAATGCGGATTCTTCGTAGAGTGGCATTTGTGTTAGTGCCCATTTACCTGTTGTGCCTTGTGCTAAGGTGCCTATATCTGCAGATGTTTTTGTTGATAATAAAATCCCGAGAGCAATAGAGATTGAGATTCGAGTCCTTAATTATGTCAAATTGTGGAAGGTATTCTCTGATAATTGTGTTTGCTCCCTCCACGCTATTGGGCAAATAAAAAGGTTCAATCGACCAGAGTGGGTTCTTGGAGATAAATGGAAAACAAGAAAATTGGGCCCCAGCACATCCAGTCTTCTGTCTAAGCACAAAGAAAGGCTCTGGAGCGCTGGGAGTAGTCTATGGTTCAAGCACTTCACGTGGGAGACAAGCGCACAGTGCAGCAGGCAATCTGATCCATAGCATCTAAGGGCTACAAGTAGGCAGTCCGTAGGTAAGGCGCCATTGAGGTTCCAATAGCAGTAATTTAAATGCATGTTATGCTGCTATACAAACTCCAACTTTCGGATGGTAACAGCAGGTCCAGCTGCGTCTCAGATGGAGACCGGCATCAGTGTGTCAAGCAGCATAGGCTCTGCCACCATCTTGCTCCCCCCTCTTCCTTGTACTTCAATAACATACGTGAAGCTATAGATACATGCATGGGAAATATGACGTGTCCTACTTTCTTTCTCCACGCAGGAGCCCTGCCCTATCGACCTGCTAGAGCACCAGGGTTTGCCCACCTCTGTAGGTAGTGGGACCAGGAGTCAGGACAGATGGTGTCAGAGCTCTTCCTGTCCAGGCAGGTATAGCTTGGAACGCTCTTCCCCTGTGGCTGAGACAGATGAAGACTATATTACCTTCTAGGAATATTTGTAAACAGTTATCTTGGGTACAAATTAATACATCCTACCTGGTAACATCTAGGAGAATTCATCGTTTTAAACATTACAGTACGTCTTTTCACCGGCGCGAGACCGCTTTACCAAAATAATTACATTACATAACACAAATAAACGTACAGTTGAGGAATCTATTGGAGCCAAATATCACGAAAGATGCCAAGACCTTAAGATTCAACTAAATAAACCGCTCGTGGTATTTCTACTGTTTGTTGCTGCCTGTTATCCCCGTTTCCTACCAGTTAAATACAGCTCTTGACAGCTAGCGCTGAACCCATCGAGCTAACTTACATCTATGAGGAAAGACTCCCCTTGCACTATGAGAAACATATGTTGACGTAACCGCCCAAGGCCATCTCTGGGATACCTTGTTCAGTTTAAAATGAATGTCTTTGGATAAACAAATATTTACACTTTCCAATTGTATGTTTTTACACTGCATTGGTAAGTCTAACCATGATTGCAGCATGTTATTTATGGTGCACTGAAAATGTCTTCTATTATTGATATCAATAGCGGGACATGGAGTGGTTGTTTCAAAAAGACATACATGAAGCCATGCTTTTCCATAAAGGTCCAAAAGCTTAAAGGGCCTGATGATCATACAGGGACACTGAACTCTCTATGAGGGACCCTTCCTGCAGAGAATAACAACTGGCCAGACTACATAGTGGTGACGAAGTGACCTGTGTATATATGCCTGCCTCTGTTCAACCTCAGCCAGTAGAACATTTGCTGCTAAACTATATTACAGTACTCCAAAAAGGCAATCCTGTGAAAAGAAGCAAAATGCAATTCTAATTTGTTTTATGAATATGTTTACTTATTGGAAGAAAATTTAGAGTAAAAGGAGTGTCAGCCTCCAAATTTGGGCTGCTTCATGGTTATGTTATTTTAAGTGTACTTGTAAGCTGATGCAGTTGTTCAGGTAGGTGGGACCTAAATTGTGTAGTGCTTTGTATGTGTGTGAAAGCAATTTGAAATTAGTGTGTTTGTGTATGGGGAGCCATTGGAGGTCTCTAAGGTGGGAGAGATGTGGGTCTGTGCAGGGAGGCTGAGTGTGAGTCCGGCTGCCACATTCTGAATGGTCATAAGCAACTTGGTGGTTTGGGAATATATTCCAACAAACTGTGTTTCCATAGTCTTCCTTGCTGGTGATGAGTGCTTGGGTGATTGTTCAGCAGCTGCAGAGTCTCAACTGACCCTCATTTGGCAAGTCTGCCCATTATTTTACCTTGACCTCAGCTGTGCCTTTACACCTTAATTTGACTGAGAATTTGTTCGCCATTAGGAAATTGCTAAAAACTCGTCTACTCTTTCAAACCATCTTATATGATATTGCCTGCATAGTCTCTAAAGCGCTAGGATACCCTTTTTAGTAGCAGTGTGCTGCATGCTATATGCACCCACAACCACACCCACAACCACACACACAACCACAACCAACCACACCCACAACCACACCCACAACCACACCCACACACACAACCACACACACAACACACACAACCACACACAACCACACACACAACCACAACCACACACACAACCACAACCACACACACAACCACAACCACACACACAACCACACACAACCACACACAACCACACCCACAACCACACACACCACACCCAACCACACCCACACCCACAACCACACACACCCAACCACAACCACACCCAACCGCAACCACACCCAACCACAACCACACCCAACCACACCCACAACCACACACACAACCACAACCACACACAACCACAACCACACACACTCAACCACACACACACACAACCCCCCCACACACACACACAACCACACACACACAACCACACACACACAACCAGAACCACACAACCACACACAACTACACACACACCCACACACCCACAAACACAACCACACACACAACCACACACACAAACACACACACAAACACACACACAAACACACACACACAACCACAACCACACACACACTACCATAACCACACACACACAGAACCACACACACACACAACCACACCCACACACAACCACACACACAACCACACCAAGCATTGGCATAGCCAATAGGTCTCGCCTTTGGAACCTTATAAGTGTTTAGCCATGCAACAGTTGATGTGGTTTCACCAAGGATATTGTGCTGCATAACTAAATACTTAGAAGGTCCCAAAAGCGAGACATATTGGCTATGCCAATGCTTGTTGCATTTGTCACCCCGAGTGGGACAGGTATGCCCAGACGTGGGTCCCGTGCTCTCCATGCCACTGGAATCAAGCTATCCTCATACGTGATGACGCAAGTGCACACCTAGAAAATGACGCAACCACCAGCTGCTTTATTGTGCCTTTTTTGGGTGATGCCTAGCAGCATCAGTTAAAAGCATAGCTTTTTAGGTCTCGCCTGACCCAGAGCATGCGCTGATATAGCGAGACTTTTTGTGAGGGCTCCAAAAAATGCTACCATGGCAAGCCTAGAGCTACAGTGTATGTGCGCGGGCGCGCACTTAGGAGCAGAGGCTGGCAAACCTCGTCATGCTCATTAAGCGCCCGCAATCACTTTCACTTTTGTCCGCGATCACTTTCGCGGCGCCCCTTTGATGTTCTCGTTCAAAGAACATCAAAGAACATGTTGTGTTAATGCTTTACTGCGTCCGTTTTACTTACAATGTGCTTTCTCTTTCCACAAACTCGATGTTTGTGTTCCTTTATTTTGAGATGCTTTTAGTATTACTGTTTTGTGACTTAAAGAACATTAAGGAAATGTTACTGTGAAACTGGACAATGTTCACAGTGTTTATTTCTGATCGCAGCGGCTGCTTCATGTCCCTTGCACCATTCAGGGAGTCCTTTAGTTGGCGCTTTCATGAGGACATGACGAGGAAGCTGGAAACTTTTGGCACATTCTCTTTAAAAGCACAGCATGTTGCCGACTGGTTAATCGATTAGTCCTATGTAGCACTTTAGATCTCAAAGCACTATGGTGGATGCAGCAGTTACAACTCATTAAATATGGGGTGCAACTCACAAGGAGGGGGCAGGTTTGAGTGCACATTGGCTGCAATCGAACTCTTAAGATGATGGGCTGTGTGTATCCATTATCAGCACTCAGTCTTCGCTAAGTGATCTTGTTTGTTTTGTTGTTGTGTTAATGCTTTGCTGCACCCGTTTGACTTACAACGTGCTTTCTCTTTCCACAAACTCGATGTTTGTGTTCCTTTATTTTGAGATGCTTTTAGTATTACTGTCACACACACAACCACACACACAACCACAACCACATGCACAACCACACACACAATCACACACACACAAAGCCACAACCACACACACACACAACCACACACATACACACAAACACACACACAACCACACACAACCACACCCACAACCACCACACAACAACCACACAACCACACACACAACCACAACCACACACACAACCCCAACCACACACACAACCCCAACCACACGCACAACCACACACACCCACAACCACACACACACACAACCACACACACACAACCCGACCACACACAAAACTACACACACAACCACACACAACCACACACACACACGTACAACCACACCTACAACCACACCCACACACACAACCCCAACCACACACGCAACCCCAACCACACACACAACCACACACACTCACACACACACACACAATCTCACACACACACACACAACCACACTCACACACAACCACACCCACAACCACACACACAACCACACAACCACACACACACAACCCCACACACACACGTACAACCACACCCTCAACCAGAACCACACCCACAACCACCACAACCACACCCACAACCACACACACACAACCACACACACAACCCCAACCACACACACAACCCCAACCACATGCACAACCACACACAACCACAACCACACACACACACAACCCCAACCACACAAAACCACACACAAACACACACAACCACACACACACAACCACACACACACAAAGACACACACACAACCACACACACAACCACACCCACACAACCACATCCACAACCACACCCACAACCAACCACACCCACAACCACACACACAACCTCAACCAACCACACCCACAACCACATCCACACACACAACCACACACACACAACCACACAAACACACAACCACACACACAACACACACAACCACACACAACTACACACACACAAACACACACAACCACACACACAACCACAACCACACCCACAACCACACCCACAACCACACCCAACCACACACAACCACGCCCACAACCACACACACCACACCCAACCACACCCACACACACAACCACACACACACAACCACACCCAACCACAACCACACCCAACCACACCCAACCACACACACAACCACACACACACACAACCACAACCACACACAACCACACACACACACACAACCACACACACACAACCCCCCCCACACACACACACAACCACACACACACACACAACCACACACACACACACAACCACACAACCACACACAACCACACACAGACAACCACACAGCCATAAACACAACCACACACACAACCACACACACACAACCACACACACACAACCACACACACACAACCACACACACACAACCACACACACAAACACACACAACCACACACACACACAACACCACACACACAACCACACACACACAACCACACACACAACCGCAACCACACACACACACAACCACACACACACAACCATAACCACACACACAGAGAACCACACAACCACACCCACACACAATCACACACACAACCACACACACAACCACACCAAGCATTGGCATAGCCAATAGGTCTCGCCTTTGGGACCTTATAAGTGTTTAGCCACGCAACAGTTGATGTGGTTTCACCAAGGATATTGTGCTGCATAACTAAATACTTAGAAGGTCCCAAAAGCGAGACATATTGGCTATGCCAATGCTTGTTTCATTTGTCACCCCGAGTGGGACGGGTATGCCCAGACGTGGGTCCCGTGCTCTCCATGCCACTGGAATCAAGCTATCCTGGCTGAAGAGGGGTGAAACCCAGAAATCGGTCCTAGGATGCTTGTTTCCAGTCCAGGGAGGACCTGGCTTGGCAGTTCTGGCTGGACTGTTCCCATTAGGCACATGGTCATGACTGTTTTGCATATGGCTGGGTTCAAACTGGAATGGCATGTTGAGCAAAAAAAACTATGGATTTAGGCCCAGATCTCTGGCTGGGGTGAATGTATGACATTGTTCTGCATTCTGTCAATCAACTGTTGTTTTTGCATTTGTCACCCTGAGTGGGATGGGTATGCCCAGACGTGGGTCCCCTGCTCTGCATGCCACTGGAATCAAGCTATCCTGGCTGAAGAGGGGTGAAAACCCAAAACCGGTCCTAGGATGCTTGTTTCCAGTCCAGGGAGGACCTGGCTTGGCAGTTCGTGCTTTACTGTTCCCATGAGGCACAGGGTCAAGACTGATTTGCATATGGCTGGGTTCAAACTGGAATGGCATGGTGAGCAAAAAAACGATGGATTTAGGCCCAGATCTCTATACCGAGGTGACTGTATGACATTGTTCTGCATTCTGTCCATCAACTGTAATTTTTGCATTTGTCACCCCGAGTGGGATGGGTATGCCCAGACGTGGGTCCTGTGCTCTCCATGCCACTGGAATCATGCTATCCTGGCTGAAGAGGGGTGAAACCCAGAAACCGGTCCTAGGATGCTTGTTTCCAGTCCAGGGAGGACCTGGCTTGGCAGTTCGAGCTTTACTGTTGCCATGAGGCACAGGGTCAAGACTGATTTGCATATGGCTGGGTTCAAACTGGAATGGCATGGTGAGCAACAAAAACAATGGATTTAGGCCCAGATCTCTGTACTGGGGTTAATGTATGACATTGTTCTGCATTCTGTCCATCAACTATTGTTTTTGCACTGGTTATCTGACACAGCAAATCAATCCTATGCAGTGCCTAATTTGAGCCATGGTTGCACATGTGGCCCACCCATACTAATTTTTTGGGACCAGAACGTATTTTTTAGCATCAGACTTTGGGTGGTGGTCAGAACAACTTCACAGGTCTTCGAAGAATAAAGTGCCGAGAAAAATTCTGGCAGAGAAGAAAGTCAAGTTTCACCTATCATTAAAGATAATTCAGAGGCCAGCATGTTGGAATATCTCATGGATAAGTTGCCTAAACCAAGTCACAATGATCAATCTGTGGTGTCATAAAATCCATGCTGGTCTACAACGCTGCTGCTTTCCTGAAACCACCACCACCTTTCGATACTGCCAAAAAGCAAAATATTAGCGATAGATAGGCTGCTTGGATAGAGATATTTGATGGCTTCATTGATGCACTATATTGCAGAAATCTTGCTGGTGATGGTGCTGGTGCAGAGATTTGTCACCTCAACTTTTGTTGATGGTTCTTTTTAAGCAGCATGAGTGGTAAGGAACTCTTCAACACATTCACTCCAATAGAGGAATTTTTCAGAAACTAAGGTCCACAGCAGGATTCTGCTTAGTCTGTTTATTGTAAATTTGGAAATAGACTCAAATACATCAGTCTTTGAATAATAGTAAACAATGTAAAGAGAATAGGACAAAGCCAAATCTCCGGAACCAATTCACCCTATACTACAAACAAAAAAACTATCAATTCAGGTATAGCCACATTGGTTATCAAAAAAAAAAATGTTAGGTAGATTGCATAGAGCTTCCAAAAAAGAAAATCTCTAGTTCCCTAACTATCTCTACACTATTTAACAGCGGAAACCTAGACTGAGCATGAGCCATAAGGAGAGCAAGAAAGGTGTCAACCGTCAGAGTCCTCCTAAGAGGAAAATCTAACTATGGTCATGAGACCTAAGGCAACAATCACCGAGAGAGGTCTGTACCCCGAAGCATCTGCAAGATGAGTGTCACTTGTCCCCAACTTCATTAGTACAAAAGCAACCATTCAATACAGGCTCCTCCTACAACTTTGGTAACTTTGTATCATCCCAGCGGCCTTCATCGACTGCTTTCTCCACCTCCTGCTTCACACAGTAAACTTCCCACACATCCTTGGTGCCATGTTTGTCTCCCATTAGAATCTACTTCATCTTCATTTTCACATTCCTTCCCAGGCCTAGCTATCGAATGAACAATAGACCGGTCTCTAAACTTATGATTTTTCTCCAACTGCAGTAGGAACACAGATAAATACAACATTTCAGTGCAAGCAAATTAAAGTTAAACACTAGCGAGGAAACAAGCTAAACAATATTTAGGCCTATCATTAGGCTAACTCAGCATTACACAGAGGAAAATGCAGTTTCTCTGGGGCTGGTAAAGCACATTATATCAAAATATTGACATCATGAATAATCAATGTTTTACTAAAATATTATTACAATGAAAATGTTAGACTATTTCACAAAATACGTTCAAAGAATAGATTATATTTGGGTGTTAATATGAAGTTCAAAGCTTTCAATTACATTTCTGAAGCACATGTAAAATACTCTAAGACAGATAAATACTTTGACATCTCGAATATAAACTCTTTTAATCCTAAATTAGCTACACAGAATACATGTGAGTGCAGGTTTCACATGATTATAATGCACTCATATGAAAACTATTAAAAGAAAACAGAAGTAAAAATAAAGCTTAAAGTTGTGCTTCTCCAATGGTGTGAAAGAAGTCATAAAAAAAATGCTGCAAACTGATGTAGAAATCACATACTGACAGAGTAAAGAAACGCTGAATCTCAAATTCACTGCATTACGAAACGTTGATACCGAAAAATACTTTTCAGTCAAGAAGTTAGGGTCCGATTCGATCTCGTATGGAAAGCATCCCGACCAAATCGGATCGGGAATGCTTTCCGTTAGGCCTGGGCGGTAAATTCCGTTCCGCCCACGGAATTTGCGGAATTTGGGTAATTTTGCGTTCGGCAGAGAACGCGAAAATGCCCAAAATTCTGCGTTCTGCGGCTTTGCGGAATTTTTTACTTGTTCGCATTCTCAAAATGCGTGTTCGCAAGATATTTCGCCCTAAGCACGCAAACAGCGTTCCCAAACAGGTAAAAACCATCGCGAACAAGCAATTCCGCGTGTTTGCGGAATTTCTGCGTGCTCGCGGTGATTTTTTACAGTTTCGCAGAGCTATGCGTAGTGCAACTATGCAAATTCAGCCCACCCCTACTTTCCATACCACTTGACCGCTAGCCCTCAGAGCTGCAGAGTACGATGCATCCCATGTTAAAGACAACTAAGTTGTACGAAATGCAATAATTCCGAACGAAGGCTCTGTAAACCGCACCGATGCGACCGACTCGTTTGCAAACACTCAAGAATCACATGCAGGTCATGATTCCGACTCGTATCTGTAGGAGAGTAGGATCTGCTTCACACGGGTGCCCCCACTTTTTGCTGGTGTTTCACTGTTTTTCGACCTTAGTCTGGCTGTGGCCCTGCTAATCAGGACCACAGCCTAGCTGCTTCCTCTCTAAAATGGTTTGCATGTACCTTAGATACATATCTAATTGGATTCTGGAGTGCCTTATAAGCCACTAGTATATGGTATACTATGTACCTAGGGCATAGGTACCTCAGAGACCTACCAGGGGCTGAAGCATGTATTATGCCACCCCTGGGAAGCACTCCAAAATGGCACCACAGGTCTGCTACTGCAGCCTGGGTAAGGGTGTGCTTGCACCCCTTACAGTGGTATAGGCTACCTATATCACTACCATTGCACACACATATAAAACCTATAAGTCACTCCTATGGCAGGCCTTTAACAATCCTGAAGGCAGAGGGCTTGGTTTTTATGTGAGAGGGTGCCCCTGCATGAGCAGAGCCCCTCTGCAGCGTTCGGAATGCCTCCGCTGATG
The DNA here is from genome assembly GCF_964204655.1 of Triturus cristatus. NCBI lineage: Eukaryota > Metazoa > Chordata > Amphibia > Caudata > Salamandridae > Triturus > Triturus cristatus. The sequence continues at coordinate 1,753,231,294 of NC_140589.1, read as the reverse complement.
CTGTTTGTGGTGCAGCCTGACCATATACTCTTAAGTGCATTATAACCTCGCGGTAAATGCTAACTTTGGGATGGCTGCACAGAAACATGTCGTGTTTGGTGTCAAACGCTTTGGAATACCACCCCCTGCCAGTTCTGGCGGCGGGGGTAGCATTCCACCCTTCTAGAGGAAGAGACATGTTCACACTGGTCTAACCCGGTAGGACTTTCTAGAGCCCTGGCATCACAAAATGGATGCCTCTGCCACAGACACGGGTCTGGCCTTCTGCTGCTGACCGAAACTCCGGCAGGGGAGGCCAGGACAATAGCTTTCCTGTCCCAGGGAGGTGTAACCACCTCCACAGACAGGCAGATGTGTATTGGGGCTGGACGGGAGCACTCTCTGGTGCTTTGACGTCCTGCACTGGGGGCACACTTGTTGTCCGTGTGCACAGTCCAGTTCAAACCGGTTGCAGGGGCTATCTGCCCCTGCTCTGGCGTGAAACTGGACAAAGGAAAAGGGTGTAACCACACCTCTTTCCAAACCCTCCCATAGGTGTGTCCCTAGAGTATGTCCAACCCCAAAACTTAGTATAAGTATGGTAACCCAGTCCTTGCGACTTTAGATTACCCTGGATGAAACTCTGCAACATATATCCTGGAGTTTCGACGTTCTACTTTGATAAAAAGACTAAAGAAATCTCCCTTGGGGTCAAGGAGTGACTCCCCTGCTTGGCAGGCATCAAAGAAGCAACTGACCGGTCTGCATCGCTGAAGCTCCTGCCGGACACTGAAGTATTTGCATCACCAGAGGTGGATATCCAGACTTCCCCGAGGCTACCCTGAGTCCACAGCAAAGCTGAGGCCCGTGGCTATCATGGGTGACATGGAACCCTGACCCCAGTACACCGTGAACTTCTGCAGCAACACTATCTTCCTGGTCTTCCTCGAAGTTGTGCTTTAGGCTCCAAGTAGCCCCAGTCTTGAGCACCTCCTGCACCGAAGATTGCTGGCCTCCACTCCACGAGTGACCCGTGGGCCAGTTTCAAGTGCGATCGCTCGAGACTCCTTTGCGATCACTAGCCCATTGGCTAGTAGGTCCCCACAAAGGCAACTCCTCTTCAGATTGGGCTTTCCTGGTTGCTCCAGACGTGCCCTGACTTACCCTTGCTGGATGAGTCCCTCAGACCTTGCTGTTCTGCACCGCAGTCCTTTATCTGATTTCCAGTGACTTGCCGTTGCCAAGGCTTGTTGGGTCCAATCTGGTCACCGACACCGCAGCACTCAACAGACTTTGTGGGGCAGCTTGAATCCAGCTCCTGGTTGTCATGGGCACCTCCTGGACCTCGTGGCTGAAGAATCAAGACACCCATCAACTCACCTGAAGCACCCGACATCTGTGGGCATTGGTCCATCGTGCCCCTGGTCACTGGCAAGTGACCCAGACTCTGTCCCCTCTGCTTTCATGATCCTTCCATCCTAGATCCAGGCTTGGATTGCTTCGGACACGCGGATGACACTCTGTTGTTGTCCCGAACTTCCTCGGGTATCCAGCGAGTCCTGGATGGCTTCGTGAGCTTTTGCGCCTCGCGGGGCTTGGAGATCAATATGGATAAGACCAAGTTTATGATCTTCAATCCCCCGAGGCGCACGCGCCCGAACCCCCTTTTGAATGGCGTGCCATTGGAACGAGTTAAAACCTTTGTATATCTGGGGATTACGCTGACGGAGGATTTTGGTTGGGGCCACCAGATTGCCAAATCTGCCCTTAGACTCTCACAAATATCTGGCGGTATTGGCAAGCTCCAGAGAGCATCGATATCTAAACTTGTTGCGCCCGCCCTTGAGATTTACAGTCTGCAGGCTCGGACTGCATCTTTGTATGGCGCTGAACTTTGGGGTCACAAGAATGTATCAAGTCTCGTGAGGGTTGAACAGGTCTTTATGAGAAATTTGGTGGGATTACCGACAAGTACACCCCTTATTCCATTACGAATGGACCTGGGTCTGGAGTCCATTGAAAATTTGGCAGATGCGCGCCCCCTGCTTTATTGGAGGAGGCTCTGGTCAGTACCTGAGTTGGCATCCTTCAGAGCTGAATTCCGGGAGATCTGGGAACAGTTAAAAAGCAAAAATATCCCCTGGCTTTCCTACATCAAGGCCCTTTCTTCAAAAATCGGTCTGCCTCAATTATGGAGGTCCCCTGAGTTGAGTTGTCCGGGGATATCTAGAGCTCAGTTGTTAAACATAGTGAGACATTACAATCTGTATGCTTTACAAAGCTCAACTTCTTATGGCAGGCTTGCTATTGAGTTCCTCGCATTTAAACCAGAAAGGGGGTGGGAGAAATTTTTGGATGAAATTCAACCCCCTCTTGCGAGGAAATTATATGTTCAACTAAGGCATGGCTCTTTATCTATTAGATCATTCACATCGAAATGGGCAAAAACTAAAAACGAAAATTGCCCATTATGTAATTATGCCAGAGAAGATCTTAACCATGTCTTATTTTTTTGTCCAGCTTACAGTAATATCCGTAAAGATTGGCTCATCCCAATCTGTAGAAACTTGGGTTTTATACATTGTGTACAGGCTTGTAGAGTTCTCAAGCATGACACTTCTCCGCCCATTGTATTTGCTGTTTCCCGCTTTTTTTATGGCATGTGGCACCGCAGGTTAAGTCTAAAATCATTTTAAACTATTGAAACATCTTTGATAACCAATTGTTTAATTCTTTTTTAAAGAAATGTTTCTATTTTTATTATTTTATTTGAAGTGCCTTGTATGTATGTATTTTATCTGCACTTTTATGGTCTCTGACTGAAATAAAGTTATCAAAGGAAAGGAAGGCTTCGGACACTTCTCCTTTTCACGGCAGCAGCACTTCTTCGCCAGCTTCCGTTGAAATCGACGACGTGACCCGACACCAAAAGACACCTATGCACCCGGCTTCCCTGGGTGAGGTAACACGAGTACTCCGGTGCTCCCATGGGTGCTATCCCTAGAACTGCCTAAGTCCAAAAGGGTTTGGTCCTGACTCGAATCTAAGTGTTCCTAATCTTTAAATTTCCAACCGCGACATTGCCCATAGAAGCTCATGAGAACCCGCGGTTTTGTTTACACACTGCACACGGTCCCCTGGGTCCCCTGTATCACTACCTTGGGTGGTTCCTTGGGGTCCCAGCGATTCTACAGGCTCTAGGCCTTGTATCTAGTTCAGTCGTGGTTCTGATACCACTTTATTGGTATATGGTTTGGTACGCCCCTAGGGCCCAAACGTGTATTTGTGCTATTACTGTTGATTGCTAACTTGTAAATTAAGTACTTCGAACTCCAGTCTCATAAAGAGACTAGAGGGGTGTGTTTTATCTTAAATACATATATTTTAAATATATACCTGGTGTGGTTGTCCTTGCATTTGGTCATTCAAGAGATTATAGACTGGTAAAACAAGCTGATTTACATTCCTTCAAGACTTAGCCTGAAGGCTGCTCTCCAAAGCTACCACTAGGATAGCTTTCAATAAAGGTTGTCTTTAACCTATTCACCATAAGGGGTTGTTTGGACTGATACAGGGTGGCCCCTATAATTAGTGGACAGCAGATATCAGGCCAACTTCTCACAGTATCAACAAGCGATCAGATGATGTTGCATGAGACTCAGTTACAGAACCGTGTCAGTCCATGCATTAAATGTCAATTCCCCCCCAAAAAATTAAACCACACCCACAAATCCACCTATATAAAGAGCCAACACCATGACCATGATCCTTAGCCACAACTGCCAATAGTTCCAAGGAGCTTCCACCAGACATTCCCTGCTCTCTGCCTCTGCCTCACACACCAGACACCCTGCACAGATTTCATTGCATACAAAACCACATAAACACACACCTTTTTCCAAATTTACACTCACCTCCACACTCACCCTCACCTTCACACTCACCCTCACCATGTCCAAAAAGTTGCATCCACGTTTAACAGATAAGGAGTTGGAAGTGCTTGTAGATGAGTAGAGCCACAGTTATTTGGGAACCTAGTCCAACAGACCCCCATTGCCCAAAGAAATAGGATGTGGGAGAGGATAACTAACAAGGTGAATGCTCAAGCCCCTTGCCTGCACACAATGGAAGATATCAGGACCAGGTGCTATGATCTGCGAAGGAGGGTCAAGAATCTGATGGCCAGGGAACAGTTCCAAAGCGAGCAGACTGGCGGTGGCCCTCCTGCACAACCTGTCCACTGTACCTCCTGGGAGGAGAAGGTGTGTGACATCCTTCCGCCGAAGGGCGTCTATAGAATACCAGAATCTCAAGAGTCTGGTGAGTACGCAATCCACATTCAAATTAAGTTATTATTCACACCCCTAGAGACATCACTGTAAAGGATACAGTTAAACAAAGGACAGTATAAAAATATAAAATGTACTAGATTCTAAGGGCATGTGATGTGTATGTCTGATTGTTAACAAAAATACCTCAAAATATATTGAAAATGCTACAAACTATAACCATGTACATACTTCTCACAAACTCATAGCAAGGCCTTCTGCTCCAAACAACTTGCACTAGCATCAGACATCTTGGCCCAGTAATTTTCCACTCACTCACAGGAAACCTCAATCACAGGTAGGCTGTTTGAGATGGCTGGGAAGGTGGGTTTGGTCATAGGCACCATAGGACTTGTAGTCACTGCAAACACTCCTCCTCACACACAGGCCAAACAGACCCACTGCAACTATACATCCCTCACAGCGAGTGGAAATGTATTAGCGAGATGGATGACCCTTCTGCATGGTGTCTGGAGCACAAGGCCTGAGAGGGGTAGTAGTCAAGTCAAACAACAGGCACCAGTGTCAGACATCTTGCCAGTACTTTTCCACTCACTCACAGGAAAGCTCAGTCACAGGTAGGCTGTTTGGGATGGCTTGGAAGGTGGATCTGGCCACAGGCACCATGGGTCTTGTAGTCACTGCAAACACTCCTCCTCACACACATTCCAAACAGACCCACTGCAACTATACATCCCTCACAGTGAGTGGAAATGTACTAGCGAGATGGATGACACTGTTGCATGGTGTCTGGAGCACAAGGCCTGAGGAGAGTTGTAGTCAAGTCAAACAAAAGGCACCAGCGTCGGACAACTCAATAGTAGATTTCCATTCACTGTCGGGTAGCCATAGGCCCAGATGACCTGGTTGGGTAGTATGGGAGGAGGAGTGTGTGCACTGACAACATTTCTTATCATGCTATATCCCACACACACCTTCCAACACAGCCCAACGAGGTCACCAGGAAGAGTTGTGTCTTGACAATGAGTGGAAGTGTACTTGCAGGATGTCTGACACTTGTGCATGGTGTCAGAGTTGACCACAAATCCCGTCATGGCCTATTGCTCCTCACACCAGTCCCAATGATCAGCCACCTTGATAGTACATTTCCATTCACCATCAGGGATAGCATAGTTCCTGGTCTGCTGTCAGTGCTGGCTGGGAAGGAGTGTGTAGGACAGGGCATGATGGGAGTGGAAGTCAGTGCAAACACTCATCCTCACACACTGACCAACAAGACCACATACAATTGAGCCTCCCTGACAGTCAATGAGAATGTACAGGCAAGAGGACTGGCTCTGCGGATGGCTGTTTGGAGCTCAAGGCACTGTTGGTGAGTTGTGGACAAATCAGACACCAGTCACCAGTGTCAGACATCTCTGAAGCACATTGCCACTCACTGTCAGGAAAGTAGAGTCAGAGGTAAGATATTTAGGATGGGTAAGAAGG